>NC_134214.1:27452492-28057742 GCF_965140235.1 Caretta caretta
TATTCAATCAGTGGTTATAAAAACACAGCTTTGTTGGCCTACATACAGCTACAGCACAGAATATAATGTGCTCCTGAAAGAAAATGTTTAGTCAACTTCTAATGAGCAACAGATCAAGAGGAAAGAGAAAGAGAAGAAAAAGATATCCTGAAAAAACTCATTAATTGAGCCCTAGCAGAAATCAGTAGGTAAGAAACTACAGCAGCAAACAAATCAATATGGAAAGTCAAAGTTAACATCTGAATTAGAACATTTTGAAATATATTAGTCAATAATGAGAGAAGAGAGCAGAAAGAGGAGTTGAGGAAAGAGGACTTGAAAACACATGTAACTAGCAAACATTACTCCATTCCCCCAACTGACCTGCAGAAAGGCCTATAAATCAAGAAGTGGTGCCTTCAGTCACCGAGGGGTTCATATAAGCTCTTACTAAATCACTGATATTACACAAAGAAAAAACTGAAATTTCACAGGAGTAAATTTGAGGTTTGAAAGAAACTACGGCTTAGTGACGGCAGAGCTGTTATGAACATAGCTTTAAAATAAAATTGGTTCCACTAAACATAAAATTTAATCTGGGAAAATAGTCATACACCCTGAGGACATATACCTTTGTACATACATGTTGCTGGATATACCTCCAGGCACGCTGAACTCAGTACTAGGTTGAAAGAAAAAAAAATCATTCATGTAAAATATCACAATTCTTTTGTCTGCCTATGCAAAACACTATACTATGCAAGTTCTGGCAGTATTAACAGTAAAGATGAGAATTTGAGGTACAGTATTTTATGCAAGCTTTGTGAAGCTGGCATGCAGATTTTATACTTAGAAACACTGGACTTATTTTACAATTCTACATAGAACTTACCTAAAACATTCTCTGCACCTGGTTCCAGCACTGCTTCCTTCAAATCAGTACACTCAAAATAAAAAAGCTACTAAGTAATAAAAATATACCTTCCAAAAGCCTCTATCCTCATGTCACTTTCAGGGACATAGGTGTCTTGATTCTAAACCCTTTTTTGCCTCCTACAACTTCCTGGTCTATAACAGTACCTATTGCCAGCTCTGAAATTAAACTTGCATACAGTATTATCTTTTTCTTGCTCTGCAGTAAGTCTTATTCATGCCGTTGTCCACAATGGGCTTGAGCAGTGTTATGTAGAAAGAGCCAAATTTTACTAGTTATGAGTGTAAATCTAGAGTCAACGAATTTACTCTGAATTTAAACCAGCCTAGATGAGCGCATAATTTGCCACTAAGAGCAGGTCTAACAAGAACAGTTTGTCAGCATAGCTTTGTCGGTGAGATTTTTTGTTGACATAGCTAAGCCAGTAAAAGCCACAGTGTCAATGCAATTATATTGGTATAAGAGTGTTCACTTCTAATAGCTTATTTCACTTGGTGGACCTGGAATAAGTTAAACCAGCAAAAGTACAGTTTTGCCAGTATAAGGTATGTCCACAGTAGAAGCACTTTGCCAGGATGAGCTATCCTGCTAAACCCAGGGTTGAGAGTTCAATCCTTGAGGGGACCATTTATGGATCTGGGGCAAAAATTGGGGATTGGTCCTGCTTTGAGCAGGGGGTTGGAATAGATGACCTCCTGAGGTCCCTTCCAACCCTGATATTCTATGATTCTATTATATTAATCCAGTCTATGTATGTTGTGATACTGCACTCATCACTGTAGTATCTGAGTGCCTTACAATAGTGCATTAAGAAATGCTGAACATCTCATGCATTTGTTCTCTCATTCCATCCCCAAAAGAAGAAACACACACAGTGGAACGCCTTGGTTTGGTAGGGTATTTTGTGGGGAGAGTTCATTTTTTGTTAAATATACATGTTGCTATGTATTTATGTTAGAGAAGGCAGGTCAAAGAAATGAATCTTGCAGTTGGAGTGAAAGGTGTGGTTTATGATGGTCCTTAGTTCTTGTGGAATAAGGTCCCTGAATCTTGGACCAGCCCCTGGGAAAGCTCTGTCTCCCACACATACGAGCTTTACCCTTATTGGTGAGTTCCATTGTGCCAGAGGAGCATAGTTGTTGATCAAGATCTTCATTCTAAAGCTTTAGACTGTCTTCTAGGTATCCCGGACCGAAGCCACAGAATGCCTCTTTATGGCACAGAACCCTGGTATAGCTGTATGGTCAAAGCACTCCTACTGTAGCCCTGGCTTAGGCCTGTTAGATAGTAGGTGCTTAATAATAGTAAAGTAGGCACTTTAGGCCCAAACTCTTCACTGCATGCAGTCTCTATAGGCCCCAGTAGAGCTGAGGGCCATAAGACATCCAGTTACAACTCCTTCATTTTCAGGCTGAGTCTAAACCAGCCATGCTATGGGCTACAAGTGCCTGGAGACGTTGCTTTAATCTAGGAAAGCTGGTATCAGTCCTCAAGGGGCTGTCCATCAGCTGAGAATAACTGGAGAGCAATAGCACCCTATCAATGGCCCTTCATACCCCATAGAATGCCCCCTACAACAGGCTGGGAAAGAGATGTGTAAAGGCTGGCTACATTGACTCTATGCCAGGTGAGAATACTAGCATACCAGGGAGGATTCTTAGCTGGAAGGATGCTGCAAATTTCCAGGCAATCTGTAGTGCAAAAGGATAAGAGAATCTGACCCAGGATCTATTTATTTCCTTTATTATCTCTCTGAACTGCAGTTTCATTAGAATGTAACGGCAGTCTCCTTAGTTATACCGAGAAATAGGAACTGTTTTCCCATCGCAGAAAACTTCTTGTGCATTTCTGTGCTCAGTACAAAATATCCTGTTTGGTCTCCTAGTCCCTCCTTGGATTTCCCCTCAACCCTCACCTCATCTCTTCTTAAGCTCCTCCAATACCACACTATCACTCAACCAAAGAGCCATAGAACTTCCTCACAAACTGGCCTCATCACAGAACAGCTTTCCTGACTCTCTTCAACCCCATCTCAACAGCCATCTCTTCTCACTGGCTCTGCGTTTCTAACACTAGGAAATATTGAGTGATGATTTAATGGCTCAGGGTAGAGATAACTAACACCTCCTATGGAAGTCTCAGCAAAAGCACCAAGTATTGTACAGACAGGTACATTGAACTGTTCTCCAGGTCTGAGTTGAGGCACAAAGCTGTGGTATCCAAAGCTCACAGTGTAGCTTGTCCAGGCTGCATTGTTTCCTAGATAAAAAGACTTTCATCTTTGGGACTGTCCATCTAGCATCTTTCTCAATCACAAACTTCACTTTTATAAACAAAGCCCTCCACAAATCCTTCCCCATGAGTCTCTTAGTTTCCCAGGTGCAAACATTTGCCCTGAAACATAGGCATTCAACTTTTCTTGACCTCTTAACAAATGATAGCTACAAACATTACCTGGTAACATGTCATACAATGTGTATGCTATACTTAACTTGTATTTGAATGGAGTAATTGATTTTTTTACTGTAATTTCTACAGCTCTCAAAAGTGTGCTTATTTTATTTTATTATTTTTAGTGTGCTAAAAGTGTACAGCTCTTAACAATAAAAATACAAAGGCATGGTCTCTGATCATCCATTTTGGACATTACACAGCTAGTAAAAGTAACGAACAGTAGCAATTAGGGGTGAGGAAGTGCAAGGATTACAGAAATAAGGTCGTATGGTTACTCAGTTATGTTGCATGAACATCCCAAGAGTCCCATTAAAGATTGTTTGTTTGTTCCCCTAAAATGACAAATTAAGATTTCTTACAGACAACATGGAACAAGTGTATTGGAAGGACCTGAGCAGCGGAGGGGTGGGTAGACTGGCCTGATTCATGGATTGGATAGGCCATTCCAAGCACAAGGGGCAGCATAAAGAAAGGCACAGGGATGGGACGGGAAGAAGGAAACAAAGGAAGCATTGGGGCTTACTCCAGTGGTGGAGTGGGACAAGGGTGCTTGTAAAAGTAATGTGCACAAAAATACTGTATTACATTGCAACCTAAACTGTATTCTTTTAAAATTAGCTTGTAAAGAATTGGTTCTGTTAGGTATCAAAATGAACACGCATACAGCCAACCAATGATAAATTTAATATTCTCTTTTAAACACTTAATTCAACTATTAGCCAATGTGAATGGTGATGACTGGAGTAATTGGCAAATGCAATATATCAAAGTTATACTGTAATACACAAGTTTCACATTTTAAAAAGTGTTAAACAGATATTAGACTTATGACCTAACATATGCAATATTGTCCAGAGAAAACAAAAGTTGTAAGATAAAATAGAAAAGTAGTGAATTAAAGATCAGGAAAAGAGCAATGAGATTTACAGATGCAGATTCCTCACCTCATTCCTCATCTCAAAAAAGATATACTGGCATTAGAAAATGTTCAGAGACGAGCAACTAAAATGATAAGGGGTTCGGAACGGGTCCCATATGAGGAGAGATTAAAGAGGCTAAGACTTTTCAGCTTGGAAAAGAGGAGACTAAGGGGGGATATGATAGAGGTATATAAAATCATGAGTGGTGTGGAGAAAGTGAATAAAGAAAAGTTGTTTACTTGTTCTCATAATGTAAGAATTAGAGGCTACCAAATGAAATTAATGGGCAGCAGGTTTAAAACAAATAAAAGGAAGTTCTTCGCACAGCGCACAGTCAACCTGTGGAACTCCTTGCCTGAGGAGGTTGTGAAGGCCAGGACTATAACAGGGTTTAAAAGAGAGCTAGATAAATTAATGGAGGTTAAGTCCATTAATGGATATTAGCCAGGATGGGTAAGGAATGGTGTCCTTAGCCTCTGTTTGTCAGAGGGTGGAGATGGATGGCAGGAGAGAGATCACTTGATTATTACCAGTTAGGTTCACTCCCTCTGGGGCACCTGGCATTGGTCATTGTGGGTAGACAGGATACTGGGCTGGATAGACCTTTGGTCTGACCCAGTATGGCCATTCTTATGTTCCCCCCCCTCATATATTTTCTAAAACTCTTCCCTGCGCAACGTTTCCAAAACAGGTCAGGGAACTCAAAGCTGTAGTAATTAGAAACACTATTGACTCATCCTATATCTCCCTGTGTAATGTCTTGGAACCTATTATTTAAATTTTCGTATGAGGTTATATCAATCATGCACATAAACTAGTCTATCAACATTGGTAGTAAAAGATTGCCCCATCTATGCAACAATATGTACTTAACCTACATTTATTGCAACTGCCAACCTTTTATTTTCACTGACACTAAACACACACACACACCCAACCAACCAGAGACAAACCACAAAAATGCTAAAAATTGTGAATTAAGGTCCAGCTGAGTAAAGGTGCAGGTTCTACTGAACCCTTAGAGTCACAGCTGAATAGGCATGAAGGACCCATGGAACAGCAGGATTTTTACTATAGATGTACAGATATGTATAAGATGGAGGTATGACACACTTGCATGGAATGAAATTGGGCTAGGGAAAAAAAAAACTTTCACTCAAGCTGAGGTAACTGGCAATAAATAACTGTAAGAAGGTGGAGACCAACCTCATCCAGCACAGAAATACCATTTACATGGAAGGAAAAGGGTCTGTTTCAAGAGCAGACAAAGTCAGTCACCAACTAAATGAGACCTTGTAGCATTCCATCAAGATCTGCCCCCTTTTTTTAAAAGAGAGAGGAGAGGAAGGAGGAGATTTTTCATTTCCAAATCTGAAGGTGAAACAATATGTGGAAGAGTGTGAATTCTCCTAGGAATATTATGTTTCTTCTCACACCATGAGCAGGATGACATTTCCTGTGAATACGGGCTGCTTTAAAGCAAAGAAGTCCAGAAGTATACTAGGGTAAGAACATAAAAACAGCCATACTGGGTCAGACCAAAGGTCCACGTAGCCCAGTATCCTGTCTTCTGACAGTGGCCAATGCCAGGTTCCCCAGAGGGAACGAACAGAACAGGTAATAACCAAGTGATCCGTCCCCTGTCGCCAATTCCCAGCTTCTGGCAAATAGAGGCTAAGGACACCATTCCTGCCCATCCTGGCTAATAGCCATGGATAGACCTAGCCTCCATAAACTTATCTAGTACTTTTTTGAATCCTGTTATAGTCTTGGCCTTAGCAACATCCTCTGGCAAAGAGTTCCACAGGTTGATGGTGTGTTGACTGATGAAATACTTCCTTTTGTTTGTTTTAAACCTGCTGCCTATTAATTTCATTTGGTGATCCCTAATTCTCAAAGATAAGCTTACAGTTCTCATTCATCAACCCCACCCTCCTACTGAGATACCTCATTACACATAAGTTGTCTCTCCTGACTAACTTGTTGACCTGACAGAATTTCACAGAAGGCAAAGATGCCTTCTCTTCAGAACATCTATATGGAGCCTTAACTCTAAGCAGAATAAGTTCTTCACAACTGTACTACCTCAAAACATGTGCTTCCCTAACTAGACGGATAATCATTACCCAAAAACTCCATTAAATTGATAAGGTCTTTGTGAAAGGCATGATCTTTTTGTTATGCAACTGTACAGCTCCTAGCTCAATGGGATCTTGACTGGAGCCTCTAGGTGCCATCACAATAGAATAATCATAGTGAAGCTCATCAGATAGAGGAGTTCCCTTTAAGAGATTGAAGCCCTGGAGTTCCCAGAAGACAGCGTTTTTTCAGAGAGGTGGTGAAACAGTCAAGACTTGCACTTCTGTGAAGTGTTTGTTGTTGTTGTTAATTTTGTTGTTGTTATTGCTTCCTGTCTATATTTTGGTACTTCCTATAACTGTTTTAAAATCAAAGACATTTAGACAAAAGGAATAAGAAAGTTTTAAACAGGAGAGGGATATTGATTCTCTGAGGTTTGTTCCTGGCTGACTTGTTGGAGGAGCAATTATAGGGTCCAGAACCAGAAGAAAGCCCAAGGTACTATTTCAAGAGAAGGTACAGTAAGGCCTGAGCAGCTACATTCTCTGACAAACAGTGCTACAGGACTTGGAATTCCCTGGCTGACTTCACTTTTGCCATGCTCTATGCAGCTGGAAAAGCTCTCCTTGAGGACTGTATTACAGAGAACCCCTCATATGATTGATATTCTGGGCAAGAATTAACAAACTCTCTTTGGGATTCACTTATAAAACCCCAAGTCTGAACAGATGTAAGAGTTGGGATGCTGTCATTTTTGTCACCTGAAAAGAATTACCACACACTAGCCACTTGTGGGGATAGGCCATGACTGCAACCCTGTTTCCAGAGGTGACTTGCTACAACTGCAATGAAATCAGGAAGTCAATGAGAGGCCAAAGGAGACTGTGAGACATTGGAGATGTAGGTTGCTGAGGGAGTGCAGGAGGAATTGTTGGTGCTAGAGAGTCATCAGTAAATGCAGGTAAGCCTGTTGGAGACCTATGGGTTGTAAATAACTCCCTGGAATGATAGGAATAATGGTTGTCCAGGTAGAATCCATTATGATAGAAGTTATTTAGGATTTCCTGTAAGTGTGAGACTGTGATCCTTGCGTCTTAAAGATGATCCCCTATTCTCCTTGGTTTATAAAAAGATAAATATCCATTTGTTATGTTGAATTAAAGCCACTAGGCAGAACCTTCCTATGTGGTAAGCATATAGAGTTATTACTTGCTGCTTGTTCCTTAAGGAATTAGTCAAGGAATCCCCCTCAGAGAACTGTCCATCAGACAAGGGAAGAGGCATAAATTTGTCTTTAACCGAGAGATTCCTTTCAAACCAAAACTGTATCCAGAGTGCCTGCCACACTGCAGTTGTATCATTGTAGACCTGACATTCAGCGAGTTTGACCCTTGAGAGACTTCCTATGCTATTATGCTATCAGGTCCTAGCAAAGTAGAGTGCCTTTGGGGCACCAGGAAAAAGGGCTTACATGGATTAACAGAAGCTCAGAAGAAAGGTGGCTAGACAATACCACTGAGAATGTATAAAATATCATAATACGGTTCACCATATTTCAATCCCAGTGTCTGCTGGACCATGGATGATGTAGCTAGATTTATACAATTACAACTGATAGTGATATAAGCCAGTAACGTTTTTTCCTATGCCTGAGAGATATCAAGTTGTCATCTACATTCCCCATCTCTTTTCATTTAATGTCCCAAAATGGACCTCAATACCAGATACTAAGAAACAAAATTAAAATAAAGTTTTAAAAGTTTGGACTGGAGTTTCATTTGTACTTAAAACGTAGCAGTAGGGAAAAAAGTGACATGTTTTATTACCATGTAGTGGCATCTTAAAATATGTTAATTGTCAGTCCCTGATAAAGGGGTGACAAGCTTGTAAAACTTAGTTCAACACTGTTTTGGCCTTCAATATACGTAAGTTTTGGTGGGTTTAATTGATTGTGTGCTTTGGAGTTCCTTTCAACTTCTGAGAAGCAGAGCCATTAAAAGGTGTCACTGCTTAGCGTTGAGAAATGGTCTGCCTTGCTGTGTTTTTTCCTAACAATCATACATAAAAAAGCTTGGAGAGCCAGAAGTGGAGAATCTGTTACAGTTACTTCCTATAACAAACACATCAGCAATTCGCAAAGTTATTTTATAAATCAACAGGGGAGAAAATTTCTGATAATTAAACTTTGATACACATTATGTTCAGTGTCAAAGCAATATAATATTGCCATTGTAGTGTCTCACTCTTTCATTCAGAGTCCCTTCAGACCCAATTTTCTTGCTATCTCTTCAAGCTGACCTCCCAACAGGATACACAATAGAAACACACCATACAAACCACAAGGAAGTGAGCAAAAAGTATTAAAATTTCCAGCAAAAAAAGATAAAACACACACCACACTCCATATATTAAGTCGAGAGCAAATGATATCTCACAGACACACACACACACACACAATATATATATAAATAAATAAATAAAAACACCATGGATGTATACTGTGGCTGTGTATTAAATTTTTTAATTTGAAAAATAAAAGTTATTGCACTTAACATACATTTTTCTTCATATTTTTCTTCATAGCACAAGATATAGTCAGTATTTTACTCGGCTACATTCTCTTATACCTTGCCGTTTATCCATAGAGGTCATATAAAGGTTTAATATGTGAAGACAGAAAGCCATTAGAGCAGTGGTTCTTAACCTTTACTGCAGCCTGCACTCCTTTGGTTCTCAAAATATGTTCTCGCACCGCTTATCAAAAATCGTTGAAGTAGGTCAGTTCTTTAAAACTAGATATATTTTTGTTTGTATATTGTAATCGTTAAAAAAGTATAATGTTAATACATAGATTTGATGAAACAAAGTAGTTGTACTTATGTGCCTGTGCTTAATTTGTGTTTTCGATTATTTACCTTCTAAAAAAACCTGCATGTCTCGCACCCCCAGAAAGGGCATCTTGCACCCCCAGAGGGTGCGTGTACCCCAAGTTAAGACCCACTGCACTAGAGGATCCAGTGACAAGAGCAACAGCCCAAACTGGCCACCAGGAATTCCAAAACTGAGAACAACCTTAAGCATGTATTCATCCAACAAGGGATGAGCATAAAGCCAAGGTTCTTCATCAAGGCAGAAGCTGTCCATTGCAAGCGCAGCTCATAAGGAAAGGAAACAATTGTTGAAGTAGCAACCAAGGGCATTTCAGTAGTTAGGACAACAGACTGAGCAAAGTGAGGCAGTTATGTTTTAATATTAGCATATGTCTGTTCACCAATCCATGCTGATGTTCAATACTTTAAAAGATGCTTAGGTGTAGTGAGAGAACACAGGAGTAAAGAATTAGGGAATACTTAAGTGGACGAATAGAACCACTATTCAGACAACCAGCTGTCTGTGTTCCCTGATCAGTTTTGTTTCTCAAAAGCTGGAAGATGCTGCTGTTGCACAAAAACTTCTGTTTATTTTTAATTATTTTTTATTTCCTATATTTTTCAGAAGTTAAAGCTGGTACAGCCCCGGCTGAGTCCAAGGCCCATGAACCCTGTGTCTCCTGAAAAGTATTTCAGTTGAAAATCAACAGCAACAAAAATAATGGGGTTCAACTTGTCATATGGAAAAATATCAGGTAAATTTGAAAGAATTCTCGAAATTTGGAGTTAACTGAGAAACATTTATAGTGTTCCCTATTTGTGAAATAGTTACTATCAAGAGCAATATTTTTAAAAAATAAGTCCTTTAAAAAAAGACCATCAAAATTTTGCCAGACATTTCCTCAATGGATTTCCAATCTGATTTAAAACACCACAGAAGTTCAAGGTAGAGGCAATTTTAAACAATATTATTTGCCATTATTTTTAAAAAGAAACATTTAGATAAATTATTAACAATTACAGAATTGATGTTAGACGTCGGATCACAAATATTTATATGCGAAACATTAAAATCCACTACTATAATTTTTTGCTTTGTGAATTTAAGTAAACCGAGTTTCATATTTAGCAATTTAATAAGGGCCAAACAGAATTCTCACCTTCCCAATTCTGGGTGAATAAATTATTTTAAATAAAAGACAATGTTCTGCTATGACAAAGAGCCAAAAGAGAAGCTAAAATTAAGATCAACAGTGCACTCCCAGTGTATTGGTAAGTATTACAGATAAATTCTGATTATACTGCACTTGCACAGGTTGCGTCAACTAAATCTTTACACACCTACGTAAGCCATGATATCCGCACTGTAAAACATAGGACCTAATCCTGTGAGATGCTGAGCACTCAGCTCTCCTTGGAGTCAAAGGGAGCTAAGGTCAATCAGTAACTTAACGTGACCTGGTCCATAATTATTAATTTTAATAGATTGATATTAAATATTCCTCTGTACAGTTAGAGTCCACCTTAATTAATTTGCTGAATGCTCAAAAAAAGTCTATTAGATTTGCCACTTTTCCTTATGGGCTATCTGCCATTCATTTATGTTCTCGCTCAGAATACTGTACAATCTATTTCACAAAAAAAGTATTTCAGGTCATAAATGTACAGTACTATCCCTACAAATACTTAATTTTCCTTCTACCTTTTAATTGAAAAGCAGCATTACAATTCTTTAAAATGTCGTGTTGCTGGTCAAAATAATAGGCACAGATAGGTGAAGAGACTGCACTTCGCCACTTCATCTATGTATGGCCTCAGGCACTTAACCCCTCTTGACTCATTTCTAGTTCTGCTCAGAGTAGATGCAGGTAAGCAACAGAAGTGGCATAAAGCCACTCATTTCAGATGCTGGCAAGCGGCTGCTTTGACCTCCAGAGGGCTGTTTTGGCATGTGTCTGGTTGTCTATGGCCCTATGGACTATTCCAGCAGCCAGGAACAGCCAGAGCAGAGAGATGGTCTCACTTATTTTTTATGAGGATGGCGGTCCTGGTGTATCCACTGTGCTACACTTATGGACCTTACTCCTTTTACAACAGAAGAATTTCCCGGTGATTGACTCCACTGCATTTATGGCCTCTGAGCCAGTGAGTACAATAAAGAATTGTACCTTCTGTATCTCAATCTCTTTCCATCAGTTAAATGGAAATAATAATGCCCCTAATCAGGCTGTCAGGAGTACTGTTTTGATTAACAAATGCTAGTACAGTATTTTGGAGATTTAAAGTGCTATGCAGAAGTGTTTGATTAGAATATAATAGCAAAAATAGGTCACAATTTCATTAAACAAAATACCACATCTATATCTGCAGGCAGAGAGTCCTTGCAGCTGAGAACAAACCTGTTAGCTGGGTGATTCCACCCAAATACCTTGTTTATTTCCCTAGTAGATCACAAGGCCTTTTATATGGGTGCCAAGCCATCATTCCACCCACAAATTCTATGGCCTTGCACATCTAATGTAAATCTTGTGCCAACAGAAACCACCCATTCTCGCACTGTCCTAGCTGAGCCCTGCAAGACATGGGTGCAGCACGGAAGAGACTGGCTCTCCTGTGCAACTGAAGTACCCAAAAGGATCATGCGATGTCAGTGTATTCTTCCATTCAGGCTTAAATCCTAGCACATTACTGCTCAGGCAGAGACTATCCTCTCTCTTCCAAGTGACCCAACACAAAGCATGTTCTATTCAAAGCACAGAAAGATATTTTCAACCTGAAAGACAGCACACTGTTTATTCCCCATTTCATGCCTCAGGGTACTCAGTTACCCCACAAAAAATTAATTGAAGAGACAAATAAACTCGCCTTAGCAGGAATTTTGAGCTGGGAACGTATCTTTAAATGTAACAGTACACTGTGGTTTAATAACGACCACCATAGATTTCTTAGCTACAAATGCCAACGCAAAGTTATATATATAAAAAAAAAGTTTCATACGCATGTGTACATCCTGCTTCTTTTTTTACTTTACAGCAGAATTTAATGAAGTGATTGCAAATGCACATTTTCTTCAGAAATTATCCTAGGAGTAACAGAAGTTCAATTACTATACTTCTTATATGAGAACTCTCCTGAGATTTTTGACAATAGGGCAATGGAGGAAGTTTTCCTAAGCTATCACAAAAACCATTTGCTGTAGTAGCTCAGCTGCAAGGGATGAAAGCTTGAAGTATCAGGCACGTTGTCTTGAGAAATTCCTCCATGCATTTAGTTTATACAAAATAGATTTGTTTAAAGCATGATGCTTTCAGTACATTTCATTTGGCCTGCTATTAAAAATAAATAAAAGTAGTACAGCAGTGAGAAGCAAAATGGGAGCACTTGACAGGGAAGAGAGACGCGCGCCCCCCCCCACCCATTCCAATTTCAGCACCTCACACCAGTATCCTTAGTGGCCCAGGCAAATCTCTTAGGACTCGATCCTACAAGCCCTTGCAGGATGCAAAGGAGAGAAATCATGGACAGTACAGGGGTGCTGGAACTAGGGGTGCTGGGGGTGCAGCAGCACCCCCTGGCTTGAAGTGGTTTCCATCATATACAGTTTTGTTCAATGGCTTTTAGCACTCCACTATAAAAACTGTTCCAATGCCCTTGTGACAGTACAACCCATGCTTGCGTGGCAGGTGTGCCAGCCTCAACTGCTCAGTGCATAGAAATACATATCACACCTCCATATGGCCAGGGCTGTAGCACCAAGCCCTCTTCCATGCTTGAAAAAGCAGCAGTGTGACAGTGTATTCTTGATAAAATGGACAGCCCGGCTTTCAGAGCCCCACCTGCCCCCAACCTCACGAGACAGTGAGGCTCACTGTGCCAAGCTCAGCAGACCTCCTCCTTCTGAGCAGCTTCCTTAACCTTTCTGCCTCCGTTTCTTCACCTGTAAATGTAGGATTATTACTGGGGATGTGTGGGATCCCTACCCCATAATGCGGTAACTGAGATGTAGCAATTTTTGGAACATGCTTTAAAGACTGAAGTAAGTATTATAGTTACCAATCAAAGGAGAAAGTCAAAATGTATGATCAGCTTTAGCCATATTCACAGGTTTTTTCTAACAATTACATTTCAGAACTGTCTTTATGTTCCAGCAGCATGGAACAACCAATGCCTACAGTATTCTGATTTATTGTGCCTAACAAGTGCTATGTGCTTTTATTTTGAAATATATAATAAAAGGATATTGTATTAAAGAAGTTCAGATTTTCTAAACTGGTTAATCTGAGAATCATTTGGGCTCAGCCGAAGACAACAACATGACAAGCCTTGGAGAACAGCTGCTACAATCATTTGTACAACGGTCAAAACACACTTACATTATTTCTTTCCATCATTCCTATAGATTATCATCTGGGCCAAGACGACATTATTTCAACTAATTCCACAACAGGTCTACTTGGGAACTCCACACAAAATGAATTTACAACCATTGTTTTGCCAGTGCTTTACCTCATCATATTCCTAGCAAGCATCTTACTGAATGGTCTAGCGGTATGGATTTTCTTCCACATCAGAAACAAAACAAGTTTTATCTTTTACCTCAAAAACATTGTGGTTGCAGACCTCCTAATGACACTGACATTTCCATTTAAAATAATTCAAGACTCAAGACTGGGACCATGGCACTTCAACTTTTTTCTATGCCGATATTCCACAGTTTTGTTTTATGCAAACATGTATACTACAATTGTATTTCTTGGACTCATTAGCATTGACCGATATCTGAAAGTGGTAAAGCCATTTGGGGATTCCAGAATGTACAGTATTACTTTCACCAAGATTTTGTCTGCATGTGTTTGGGTTGTTATGGCTTTTCTAGCCTTACCAAATTTGATTCTTACCAATGAATATCCAACAAGGAAAAATATAGATGATTGCATAAAACTTAAAACTCCCTTGGGAGTAAAATGGCATGAAGTAGTCATTTATATCAATACCTGTATGTTTGTAGCAGTGCTTATAGTACTAATAGGTTGTTACATTGCTATATCCAGGTACATATACAAATCAAGCAAACAATTTATTAGCTCATCAAGCAGAAAACGAAAACACAACCAAAGCATAAGAGTTGTTGTAGCTGTATTTTTCACATGCTTTCTCCCGTATCATTTGTGCAGAATACCCTTTACTTTTAGCCACATAGATAAACTTTTAGATGATTCAGCACATAAAATTCTGTACTACTGCAAGGAAATGACACTTTTCCTGTCTGCATGTAATGTATGTCTGGATCCAATCATCTACTTTTTCATGTGTAGATCATTTTCACGAAGGCTGTTCAAGAAATCAAATATGCGAACCAGGAGTGAAAGTATCAGGTCACTTCAAAGCATCAGAAGATCAGAAGTGCGCATATATCATGAATACACGGATGTGTGAGGTTATCCTCACAGAGACTTTTGTTCATTTGCAAGAATATATTTGTAAAGCATGTAAATAATAAAATAACTCTTTTGATTATTTGTGTGCTTGACATACATTTAGCCGAACAAAATCTGAATATGCATATTAATTTAGTAATAACCAGCTGTTTACTTCTTATTCACTTCAACTTTCTAATAGCTATCCTTAATTTAAAAAAAAAAAATTACACTGAAAGACCAGGATAGCAGACTCTCCAATATTCACCAGGTAGAAGTTCTTTAGGCCACCAGAAAGCGGCAGCAATTTAAGCAACAGCATTTATCTACCTTAAATTACTGACTAAGAGCAATCTCACTAATCCATAGGTGGATTATTCCATCTGGCTTGAAGTTTAATTAGCTCCATTGACTATCCCACTTAACAAAAATTGGAAGGAAAATGTTTAATATCAATCTTTATTCTCATTGAATCCCTGCCTATACTCGGCACTACTTCTCTGTAGAAACGAGCAAGGACACTAAAGGCAACATTGTACCCTAACCCAGTTAAAGGGAGGTGCAAGAGGGTGGGCAGCAGAGAATTCACAGCTCTCACTACTAGTACTGGGCCAGATGGGTCAGTGGGATTAGAGGCAATATGTTCCTTACGGCAGCTCAGAAACAGAGCAGAATGTGCACCATCTTGGCTGCCTGCACATATGTCTGATGGCTGGACTAGGAGCATGCCCCGGGCACATCTGGGGGATAGAGGACCAGCAAGAACATTACTATCTGAGATCTTAAAATGATGATAGGAAAGTATCAGGCCTGGATTCTGGGGTGACAGGCAAGAGGCTCCATATGTTGTATTTTCACCAAACAATACAGTACAGCATTTTGCCCCTGAAGTACAGCTGAGGAGTCAAATTCTTTTTAGCCAACTAGAAGGGAAATAGCTATAGGGAGGGGATGGTTTTATCTTGCTGGAAACTAATTCCTGTGCTGGTGTGCAATACCCTAGGTGTAATTCCTGCCTCCAGCTTTTATTTTTTTAATTTTTAAATGCCTCAGATCAAATAATCATACAATGAAATAAAACTAAAAGTATTATATTTCCCTCTTTGCTAGACATACTGCTATATTGTATGACACACGAAAGAAGACTGTAATAACTTCAGCTCAGAGCTAAGAAAGTTCGTTATGAGTGCAAGAGGTATAGGACTAATTTTTAATGGATGAGAGGCTCAGCAACAGATTCTGCTTACTATAGAAGTAGACAAGTTACACAGCACCATCTAGCGGAGACACCTTTTTCTATTTTCAATATATCTAGCTCTCCAAGATTTATAAAGTGCGAATCACAGTATCATCTAGACTCAAACCTACCATCTGCATCAAACAAACAGAGCTTTTCATTTCACCTTGATTTATGGATTTCAGACTGATGACCTAACTTAATTCTGTGTCTGTGGTTTTTTTTTAAAATAAGGAAAGATTATAGGAATAGACTTTAGAAAAGAGAATGAAATACAAAAAAAAAATTAATTTCTCCCGTTCTCCCCAGACCCATCCCCCAGACTTTAGTGAGAAAAGCACAATAAAGAAGTCATGGTTGGCAAAAGAAAAGATTCATCTGAAACAATCGCGTCTACTGAAAATTGATATATGAACATTTGAACAGGAAACAAAAAGGTTGCATACCGTTACCTTATGTGTGCATAAGTACAACATGAACAAAAACTTAAGAAACTGCTCCTGTGAGGTGCTGAGCAACTTAACCCCCAGTGATGACAATGAGAGCTACAGCATATCAGCAAATGTATGATGGAACCCTAAATTTTCAAATCATTCACAGAAAAAGATGGCACTCTCTTCTTTCCTATACTTTTGTCTTGTAAAATGAGTACAGTGTCTATTTCAGCATACAAGGGTCTAGATATATGCTCACTCACACATGCATTTCAAGCTCTAGAAGTTTTAAGCTAGGGCAAAATATAATATTGTGTATGCAAGCAGGTGAAGTTCACTTTTTGGAGAAGAGCTCCCACAATGCCCTCTGTGCCATGGGATACACATATTGTCCCTTCACAGGGGCTATTACTCCAAACTGTGAAATAGAGGTGATCCAGAATAGCATAACAGTGGATGAGTAAAGAAAGAGCTGACATAATTGGTGGGGAATGGGGGAGGGAAGCTGCACAGAGCATCAATTAGTGTATCAGAGTGTGCCAAAATGAAGGGTGCTAACTAATGAATTATTCCAGATGAATGAAGAATATGTGGGGAATTCTTTTAAATTGAACCCTAGGCAAACTTTGTGAGCCAGCACTTTTTACCTTGAATGGACACTGACAAGCCTTATGTTTGTGAACTGGTCAGTCCATCATTTAATTCAGATGGTCCACATTCTAAAGTAAAGCTTTCAATGGTACATTTTCAAAATGGTACAGGGTTTTAGCCACATGACACATATTGACTAACAGATTATCCCCAGACTAAGTACTATGAGCTACTTTTAAAATGCAGTCAAAATAGCAGTGATCTTACCTACCGATTAACAATTTGAAATAATTTAAAAAGGGTAAGTACACAATTCATCTCAGAGTTATAAGTGAGTAATAAGGAATTACTATATTGCATATTGGGAAAAAATGCTCACAGACACATTCTTAAATGAGAGTTATATTGTGGCTAACAATAATACAGCATAATTTGTCCTTTATCATATATTTTCTACACTATTGATATGCTGATTTATAAGCTTCTCTTGCATTTTTCCCATATGTTTAAATTGTTCGTGCCATTTTAGCACTGAGAGATAGAGTATGATAAAGAGGCTGTGTAAAAATCAATAATCCCGATGAGACAAAACACATAAGCTTAAGTTTACTTTGTGGCCAGAGAAGAAGCAAATTTGGAATAGGGGGAACACATATATGCATTGATAAAATGAGCTCTAAAAAGATTGAATGGAAAATTTAAAATGGGGGCTTGGGTTTTTTAAATGAGAGAAATTTTGGAATTTAGAAAGCACACAGACATAGTTATAAAGCTATGGATGAGGCTTCATATCTAGATCCTCCTCCTTTGGACAGTATTCATTTTTTCCTCAGTATCTCAACAGTTATTTGTTAAGTATTCCATGCCTCCCTTGAAAACTTGTTTCATTATCTACAAATTTCTTTCTATTCAACATAAAATTTTTCTTCCTGTTCCATATCTGCTGCTTACTGAAAATAATCCTCCCCGGACTCCTCACCACATGCACACTTCTTTTGTGAACTACTTGTACATACTCAAAGATCTTCATAAATCTCTCTCTTTTCTGCAGGCTATAGAAATTAAATTTTCTTTAATCTCTCCTCAAAGGTCATGATTAGTTTTTGCTCTTATGTGAATCCTCTCATTTTATCAGTGTTAAATTTTGAAATACAACTCATCATAATCCTAAATTTTAGAGATTAACAACAAGAGTTTCTGTTATAAATTGGGGACGCATCACTGTGAAGTAACAGAGGAGGAGAAGGACCTCGGAGTATTGGTTGATCACAGGATGACTATCGCCATGAAAAAAGCTAATGCGGTCTTGGGATGCATCAGGAGAGGTATTTCCAATAGAGACAAGGAGGTGTTAAGTACCGTTATACAAGTCACTGGTGAGACCTCATCTGGAATATTGTGTGCAGTTCTGGTCTCCCATGTTTAAGAAGGATGAATTCAAACTGGAACAGGTACAGAGGAGGGCTACTAGGATGATCCGAAGAATGGAAAACCTGTCTTATGAAAGGAGACTCAAAGAGCTTGGCTTGTTTAGCCTAACTAAAAGAAGGCTGAGGGGAGATATGATTGCTCTCTATAAATATATCAGAGAGATAAATACCAGGGAGGGAGAGGAATTATTTAAGCTCAGTACCAATGTAGACACAAGAACAAATGGATCTAAACTGGCCATCGGGAAGTTTAGACTTGAAATTAGATGAAGGTTTCTAACCATCAGAGGAGTGAAGTTCTGGAACAGCCTTCCAAGGGGAGCAGTGCGGGCAAAAGACAATTCTGGCTTCAAGACTAAGCTTGATAAGTTTATGGAGGAGATGACATGATGGGATAGCCTAATTTTGACAATTAATTGATCTTCGACTATTAGCGGTAGATATGCCCAAAGGCCTGTGATGGGATGTTAGATGGGGTGGGATCTGAGTTACTACAGAGAATTCTTTTCTGGGTGTCTGGCTGGTGAGTCTTGCCCACATGCTCAGGGTTTAGCTGATCGTTGTATTTGGAGTCGGGAAGGAATTTTCCTCCAGGGCAGATTGGCAGAGGCCCTGGTGGTTTTTCGCCTTCCTTTGCAGAGTGGGGCACGGGTCACTTGCTGGAGGATTCTCTGCACCTTGAAGTCTCTAAACCACGATTTAAGGACTTCAATAGCTCAGACATAGGTGAGAGGTTTATTGCAGGAGTGGGTGGGTAAGATTCTGTGGCCTGCACTATAGAGGAGGTCAGACTAGATGATCATAATGGTCCCTTCTGACCGTAAAGTCTATGATTCTATGATTTTTTAGTTCTCTCTAACACTAGCCAGTATGCTACCATTCTAAATTTGTGCAATTGTTTCATCCTCCTCAGATGAACAATGCTGCATTTGTCCTTCATGAATCTCATTTTATTGATCTCAAATCCCATTTCCCTAGTTTATCAAGTCCATGCTGCATTTTTATTTTCCTCTAACGTGTTCTCTGTCTTTCCCATGTATTCCCCACCATTCTAATTAGTTAGATATGTGTTCATTTTCTATGCTTTTAAAAAAATGCTTGACATTCATAGCATTACTCGATATCCCATATCATGATGATAGCATATCGTGTCATTAAATTAACTTGCTTTTTATTTGTTTAGACAACTGTATTATCCATCTTCAAGCAATTCTGTCCAAACTCAGTTTCTCAGGAAGAATACCATACCATATGGAATGATGCTGAATACTTTACTCAAGTCAATAAATACCATATAACACATTCATCAATTATCTAGAAAAAGTCAAATAGACACAAAGTTACTTTGGCTCATCAAGAACAGACTAAATAGTGTGGACCTTCAGAAGTACCTGATAAGCCTACCCTCAGGGGCTGTACACACTGGCAGGTGAAATTCAGTACTGATAAGTAAAACAAAATAAAAAAAAGATGTAAGGTTGTAAGAAATAATTTGAACTATTCATATCCAGGAAAACTAAATTAACTAATCACGCAAAGAAACCTACAGGTCATTATGGAAAGTTCAATGTAAACATCTTAATGTGCAGAAGCATTCGAAAGGTAAACAAAATATTCAGAAGTATAAATAATAGGATAGAAAATAATACTGAAAATATTATGTCATCACTTAAACTCCTGGAATACCCTCACCCTTGTTCAGTTCTGGTCATGGTACGGCAGAAATAGGAGTTCAAAGATAAGCAACACAAATTATTAGAGGGGAGGGGAGGGAAGATCAGAAATGTTACATTAGTGAGGAGACTAATTAAATGGGACCTGACAGACTTATACAAAATTATGGTACTGGGAAAGTAAATTGGGTAGTCTTCTCTCATGATACAGGACAAGGGAGCATTCAAAGGAACTGAAAAGCAATTTAGAAGTAATAAAAGGAAATATTTTTTTATTAAAATGCCTATGGAACTCATTGTCACGACATGACTGAAGTCAAAAGCTTAGAAGAATTCAATACATATTAAACATTTGTACAGATAATGAGAACACCCAGAGTTTTACAGTTAGGAGTCAAAATGGAAAATCAAACACAGCTGTACTCTTCCAAACTTTACTTATAAGAGATGCTTCCCACAGCACTAAGAGCAGATGTTCCAAATGCAATCACATATGATGTCTGGACTCAGACTTCGCGTGGTCTGAATACACATGGGATCTGCTGGGCTACTACTTGGCTTTGTCTCAATGAGGCTTGTACGCTCCTTTGGGCTTCTTGATATTATCTCTCCCTTGCAGGGTTCAGATGCTCTGCTACGTAACTTGGCATTGGTTTTTTTTGTTTGTTTATTGTGGGGAAGATCACAAGTGGTACCTCCTAAGCCCACTCACTTATAATGCTGAAATGAGGCATTAATCACAGTACATTGTGCAAATATCTATAATTTGATCCTCCTCCTTTCCTATATGCTTATGCGCAGTGATATAATTAACAGTGTGGACATTTAATGTATTATCATTGAGGAGATGAGTTAGTACCCACGGAGATGAACAGTGCACCTCTCAGAGATATTGTTCCAGGTTCTGCAAATGCAGACAGAGATCACTAAATCACTGATATCAGAACACATTTTTGCACACATTCTCTCAGCAAATATCTAGAGACATACTAAAAAAAAAAAAAAAAAGCTTAGGTTCTGGAGAACAAGAAGCCAGCATGAAAAAGGTGCCAGAATGCTGTACCACTGTTTACTAACCCAATCAGAGCTCTGGCATTTAGACAGGATATAAAGCCTCACCTTCAGCTGAAAAGTCAACCACTAACTTTGATTAGGAAGAAACGTTCCTCTGTGAGGACACAGTTGTTCACTACAGGGTTTCTTGCATCTTCCTCTGAAGCATCTGGCTACTATCAGAGACACAATACTAGATATAATGAAGCAATGATCTGATCCAGTATGGTAATGCCAATGTGTCTGTGTCACATTCCCTCTTTTTTCCCCCTGACAATGAAGAAAATCAAGCAAGTTTGACGATATTTGGCTATTACAACTCCAGGTGACAGACAGCATAACAAGTTTTGAAAAACGGGATTATTCTTCTTTTCAAATGAATTGACTTTTATCATGACTTCTGTTCTATAATGCAGAAACAACTGTTGGAGGGATTTTGGTTTGGACATGGTACTTTATATCTTTTTTTCTTTTCTAAATTGCTTAATTCTCATTTTACAAATGATCAAACCAACACAGTGATACTGATAACCTTATCTGTGAGCACACACAGTCAGCAGCAGACCTGGCATTAGAGTTAAGAAGTTACCGACTCTTATGTACTTAATCCACCAGACCAACATGCCTTTCGTTACTAGTTCATGGTATTCCCAGTTGAAGGCCTTGTCTACACTACTGTTTAAACTGACATAAGTTGCGTCACTAGGGGTGTGAAAAAAACACCCCCTGAGTGATATAAAGTGGTGTCTACACTACATTATGTTGGAGGGAGACGTTCTCCTGCTGGCATAGCTTCAACTTCACATTGAGGTGGAGTAATTATGTCAACAGGAGGGTGCTCTCCCATCGACGTAATGCGTCTTCAGCAGATGCACTAAATCGGCACTGCTACATCGATGGCGGCAGTGCTGATTTAGCATGGTAGTGAAGACAAGCCCTAAGTAAAAAACAAAAAACAAAACAAAAAAAACAGCAGTAGTAATTAATTCCCTGGGCAGTGGAGCTAACAACGAAAATTTTGTTCCTTTTTTCCATTTGAAAATTTTAAAATTTCCTCCACCAAGCTCTACCTGGCAGGGAATACTAACATCACTGCTGACTGTTTACGGTAATGAGTACTTCAGTAACTATCTGAAATGTGAAACTGCTTAAACAGCAATATTTCACACTGTCAATACAGGCAGGGTAGCCCAAGTCTCTCTCTCTCTCTTTTTTTTTTTTTGAGTGCTACTATGCAACTTTATGGAACACTAGCATCATAACGGAAAATAGTAGCAGTCAAACTAAATTTCGCTAAAAGGAGCAAAAGGGGTCTGCTTGTTTGAGTCAAGTTCAGTAAACTGTGTAATGTTTTTGTGAATTTCCTCTTCTCCAATCATACGTATTTCAGTGTGGATTAAAGCAAATTGGTTAGAGTAGAAGCAGTTTGTACAAAAATATCACCAATCTAAACAGAAATCAAGAGATTACAGGCCCCCATTGTTGAGTGTTCTGAGCGCTGGTAGTTTAAATGTATCTTAGGCAGTGCACTTAAACTGCACAATCAGAAGGTGGCAATAGTCCACCATGCATTTGCTTTGCTCTACAAAAAAAAAATAAATCACCTTTTTAATATAGAAATGACATCTGCTTGACAAATCTGACAGAACAAATTTCTCTTAGGAAAATGCAGTTTCAGCAAAATCTAAGTTTTATGGGAGCATATCTATCTATTTAAGAAAAGTTTTTGACAGGAAAAAGTCAAAACAATTCATTTAAACTTTCTCATTTCATTTCTACAATGCCAAAACGTTTCATTTTAACTACTGTTCAAGTCATTTTGACTTTTATATTAATTTCATTATGTTCATGTGTTATTTATATTACATACATTTAAAATAATACTTTATATTATAATGTTTTAACATCATCAATTCTGAAGCACTTAGAGGAGAGGAAAGTGATCAGGAACAGTCAGCATGGATTCACCAAGGGCAAGTCATGCCTCACTAATCTAATTGCCTTCTATGATGAGATAACTGGCTCTGTGGATAAGGGGAAAGCAGTGGACGTGTTGTTCCTTGACTTTAGCAAAGCTTTTGACACAGTCTCCCACAGTATTCTTGCCAGCAAGTTAAAGAAGTATGGGCTGGATGAATGGACTATAAGGTGGATAGAAAGTTGGCTAGATTGTCGGGCTCAACGGGTAGTGATCAATGGTTCCATGTCTAGCTGGCAGCCGGTATCAAGTGGAGTGCCCCAACGGTTGGTCCTGGGGCCGGTTTTGTTCAATATCTTCATAAATGATTTGGAGGATGGTGTGGATTGCACCCTCAGCAAGTTTGCAGATGACACTAAACTGGGAGGAGAGGTAGATACGCTGGATGGTAGGGATAGGATACAGAGGGACCTAGACAAGTTAGAGGATTGGGCCAAAAGAAATCGGATGAGGTTCAACAAGGACAAGGGCAGAGTCCTGCACTTAGGACGGAA
Source organism: Caretta caretta (assembly GCF_965140235.1). Lineage (NCBI taxonomy): Eukaryota > Metazoa > Chordata > Testudines > Cheloniidae > Caretta > Caretta caretta. Next base: position 27,476,036 of record NC_134214.1, read on the forward strand.
GAATCCCGTGCACTGCTACAGACTAAGGACCGAATGGCCAGCCAGCAGTTCTGCAGAAAATGACCTAGGGGTCACAGGGACAAGAAGCTGGATATGAGTCAACAGTGTGCCCTTGTTGCCAAGAAGGCCAATGGCATTTTGGGATGTATAAGTAGGGGCACTGCCAGCAGATCGCGGGATGTTCCCCTCTATTCGACATTGGTGAGGCCTCATCTGGAGTACTGTGTCCAGTTTTGGGCCCCACACTACAAGAAGGATGTGGATAAATTGGAAAGAGTCCAGCAGAGGGCAACAAAAATGATTAGGGGACTGGAACACATGACTTATGAGGAGAGGCTGAGGGAACTGAGCTTGTTTAGTCTGCGGAAGAGAAGAATGAGGGGGGATTTGATGGCTGCTTTCAACTACTCTATAACAAGGGTTATAACCGAAAAAAAGTGCAAGGGCTTGATTTTACAAGATAAGCAGCATACTTCTCAGCTCCACATCAAAGATCAGATTCATGCCCATAGACTGCAACAGAAACAGGAAAAGAAGCCACACTGACTAATTTATTCAACATCTCATCTACTGATAGAAATAAACAAGGTAACATGCAGTAGGAGTACCCTTTGTTTCACAGTCTGCATAGTAATAATCATAATATTGTTTAAATTGCCTGCCAAGCTATGCTGAACAATTACAGTTCTAATATTTTATATATGTATCTCTCTCTCTCTCTCTCTCTCTCGCATGGAAGATGATGCAAAGCAGAGATATATATAATCTCTGCTTTGCACCATCTTCCATGTGACCCATTAGCACTTAGAATAACCTGCAAGGCCTCCCAGTGACAAGCAGGTACATCTACCCCAGTCTCTCTCGTCCAAGATATCTTCTTTCACAAAACCTTCCTGTAGTGATCTCTTCATGTCTTATGTCTTTGTGTTTTTCTGTCCCACATTATACAATGCTTATAAGAGCCCAAATCCTCCATGTACTTATTATTACGCACAGCGTCCGTCTCATTCACTGAATACCTTCCAACTTCTTGGTCTTACAGAAAATAGCTCCCTTACTACACAACCCTCATTCTTCCTGTACAATGAATAAAGCAGGTGTCCTGTGGAGAAAAAAAGCAGGCAATCACATCATTAAAGACTGCATTATCATGTATATCCAGAATAGGGAATGAATTAAGGTTGGACAGGCAGCCTTAATTCTGGCACTTCCTATTTTTTGAGTGCTTGACCGCAACCTTAATTATGTTCTTTTAACATAGCATGCATGTACATGTGTGTAATTTCCTAGTTTATTAGAATAGAAAGTGAAAAACAATTCCATCATGTGGAATCATACTGATACCCACATGCTTCAGCAGTAGGGTTGTAACCTTCAGCTCCATCACACTGACCTCTGCCACTTGCGCTAATGGAGGAACTGATTCCAGGTGTAAGTTATCTTTTATGAGGACCAGCACTAGAGGGGGATGAAATATTTTGCCAGATATCTGTTGACAGCAGAGGAATGATGAGACTGAGGAATCCTGAGTTCCATTCCAGGCTCTGGATAGGATCATACAGTTGTGAGCAGAGACTCCTCTGCCCATTTCCCCTAAACTTGAACCTTCTGCCTGACCCCCTCCAACCTTGTGCCTGTGCTGCCTCTTCCTCATCCCTGGCTCCTTGTCCCAGTCTCCTGGCCCCTTGTCCCAGTCTCCTGGCCTGCCTATTACCACTCTCCACTCCTCGGGATTTTCATTCCTGTCCCACTCTCCCTGCCCAGCTGATTTTGCCCTCTGGCCTCCACATTCAATCTGCCTCTTCCTTTCCCTCCCACTGGCTCCCAGACCTAGTCTCCCTCCCTGGGCTCCTCATCCATTCTCTGTTTTCCGTACTGTCCTTCCTTGGCTCCTTATCCCAGTCTCTTTGCTCAGCCAGTCCCAGTCTCCTCCCCTTCCCCCAGCTCCTCACCCAACCTTCGTGTTCCCAACCTGCTCCCAGTCTGCCTCCCTCCACAGACACATATTTCCCTCACTAGATCCCAGCCTAGCCTCCTTGCTCAGCCAGTTCCAGCCTTCCCTCTCCCTGGTCTCAAGTCACCCCCCTCCAAGTTTCCAGTCTCAGATTCCTTGTCTCAATTTACTCCCTGCCCTCCCCCTTGGCCCAGCTTTTGTCCCCTCAGCATTTTAATCAAGTGACTTCCTCCTCCATGTTGTCTGGGTGCCAGCAGGGTAGGTCATCAACAGCACAGGAAAAACAGGCTCCCTGCTCTCAGTTTCACTGCCTGGTCCTACCCTAGCCCTGAACAGCCACTGCAGGGCAAGTCTGACTTCACTGAAGTATCTCTGAGACGGAGCATGCACATGTCAACACAGGTAGGAGTTGAAAGGATTGAGCACACTCAATCTAATCACACATAGGAGGCTCTGAGGGCATGGAGTATGCTCAGTGGGGATGGAACATGCACAGTCTAGTCACACACAGGAGCTGTGAGAGACTTGACCGTGCTCTGTGATCTTCTCAGATTTTAGCTGCTAAAATATCAAAGATGTTTTTACTGAGCACATGCCAACTGACTTTTCAAAGATTTATAACCTGGCCAAATTTGGGCAGATTTTCACAGGGGTGCCAAGAAGCATCTTCCTAACACAAAGACCATCCCTCCTGCCAAATTTCAAGTCCCTGCTCCAAAGAACATGTACACTAGAATTCTTCAAAGAAAAGGACACTAGAATATTTTTAATGAGTAAAACAATATATTTTCCCTAGCTTTGTTCTCAGAAATGGCTGAACCATTTTGGCTGATAATTTTGGGGGGAAAAACAAAGACAAAAAAAATCATCCTGAGGCAGATATCTGGCATGGAAAATCTCAGCTCAAGTGTTTGAACTTTAAAAAAGTTCTAAGAAAATGAAAGCAGGGTCCTTTATCGGAAGTGTTGGGCAATATTTACAGGAAATGTTATCCCCCACATATACATTACATTTCTTCTTCTTCTTCTTCTTCTTCTCCTCCTCCTCCTCCTCTCCTTCTTCTTTGTCCAGGAACAGAGAAGATTAGATGATTGTATGATGGCTGAGGATCTGGTACCCACTTGCTTGTTGATAAAAGCCACTGCCAAATTATTGCAAATTATCACCCTTTACATCTCATCTGATTAGGATTTGAGCTAAAGCTCTTAGGACATATCTGTGTGCTCTGAGTTTGGGCCAACTGACACTTCGTTGGAGGTCTGTTCTTCCATTAATCTTGGATCAGTTTGTTCCCTAAATGAGCTTTCCTGTTCTTGGAGATGGCAAAGATTTTCCTCACTAAACTTCTCCAATTCTTGTAGTCTGTGACCTTCAAAGTACCCCTTGCCAACAGGAGAAGAGAGGGCCAGGATGATGAGTCCTGGAAATTTAGAAACTGCTGGAAAAGACAGGTGGAACTTCACTAAAACAGTATGTTGATGCAAGAGACCAATGTTCAGATCCAAGACCTCAGACCTCTGACAGACACGACTGGAGAGCAAACCTTGTGTCCTATGGCCATCAATTTCTGCATCCTGTCCTCCAGTAGAAATAAACTTCTGTGGAGACCGAGATCCATGACGAGTCCTAGAAATAACAGACTGTGTGGAGTCATTCAGCTCCTAGTGGTGCTGACTAATCCATGCTGTTCCAGAACAGAATCTGGGCTATGAGACAATTACTTGGAGGCCTTTTCCAGGCAGTATGCTCCAATGACCAGGTCATCTTAGAACGTATACATGAGCCCTTTTCTGGCTGAGGAAAATACAATGTTAACTATACTTTGGAAGACACCCTTTGTGAGAGGCAGATGGGCAACAGGTAAAGCAGAATATCAATAACATTGTCTGTAGCACATAAAGCAGAGATATCCCCTAAGGGAGGATATTATAATAATGTGCAGATACTTGCTATGAAGAACACCTGACAATAGAGAAATTCAAATTTCCTTTTGGGAATTGTTGCTAACATGGTCTTAACTTAAAATCATAGGCCTGGAAGGGACCTCAGGAGGTCATCTAGTCCAGTCCCCTGCACTCAAGGCAGGACCAAAGAATACATCAGAGGCAGTCCATGCTCAAAGCTCTCCATAGAAAGACATACAGAAGAGATTGAACAGCAGTAACTAGTTTATCACTTGTATTCTGTTACTTGTATTGTTTTGTTTAACGTTTTTGTTTCTTCTCTCTAATAATAATAGCAGGCATGGTTAATAATTGAGATTATTTTGCGCGATTTTCATCAAGGTCTCCTAAGGTATGTAAAAGAACCATAGTAACTAAAATATTGGGATTCACACCCCCTAAGACAGAATATCATAGAAACGTAGAGCTGGAAGGGACCTTGAGATGTTATGTAGCCAAGCCTTCCATGCTGAGACAGGACCAAAAATACCTAGATCATCCCTGAGCAGGTATTTGTCTAACCTGTCCTTGAAAATCTCCAGTGACAGGGATTCTACAACTCCCTCAGAAGCTATTCCAGTCCTTAACCTTGTAGTTAGAAAATTTTTCTTAATAACGAATTTAAATCTTTCTTGCTGCAGATTAAGCCCGGGATTTCTTGACCTACCTTCCGTGGACATGGAAAACAACTGATCACCATTCTCACTTTTTATAACAGATCTTAACATATTTGAAGACTTATCAAGTCCAACCTCCGCCTTCTTTTTCTCAAGAAGAAACATGCCCAGGTTTTTTTTAAACCTTCCTCATAAGTCAGGTTTATCATTTTTTTTTGTTCTCCTCAGAACTCTCCCCAGTTTGTCCACATCTTTCTTAAAGTGTACTGGACACAGGACCGGATTCAGTACTCAAACAGGTTTCACCAGTGCCAATTACCTCTTATGTCTCACAAAGACATTTCTGTTAATACACTCCAGTATGACATTAGCCTGTTTTGTAACTACCTCACATTGTTGGCTCATATTCAATTTGTAATGCACAATAATGCGCAGATCCTTTTCAGCAGTACTACTGCCTAGCCAGTTGTTCCCCATTTTGTAGATGTGCATTTGATTTTTCCTTCCTTAGTGCAGTACTGTGCACTTGTCTTTATTGAATTTCACATTGTTTTTTCAGACCAAATCTCTAATTTGTCAAGGTCATTTTGAATCCTTATCCTGCCGTCCGAAGCGATAGCAACCCCTCCCATATAAAATTTGTGTATGACAAAAAATTGTGTAAGCACACTCTCCACTCTATTATCCAAGTCATAAATGAAAATATTGTATCAGAACAAGACTCACCCCTGCGAGACCCCACTATGTATGCTCCCCCCCATTTGACAGTGAAACATTTGTAACTACTCTGAGTACAGTTTCTCAACCAGCTGTGCACCCAGCTTTACAGCCATTTCATCTAGGCCACATTTCCCTTGTTTGCTTATGAGAACGTCATGTGGGACTGTGTCAAAAGCCTTACTAATATCAAGATATCTCATATCTACCACTTCCCCTCTATCCACTAGTCCAGCAATCCTATCAAGGAAGAGACTGTCCTATTTCGGGGCTCTCCTTTAGTCCCTCCAGGCCCACCAACATGATACAGTTCTGTGGTGACCTAGAATCCTACTTTCAACGTCTCCGACTCAGAGAATATTTCCAACACACCTCTGAACAACATACTAACCCACAGAATCCTTCCTACCAACACTACAAAAAGAAGGATTCTGCGTGGACTCCTCCTGAAGGTCGAAACAACAGACTGGACTTCTACATAGATTGCTTCCGTCGACGTGCACGGGCTCAAATTGTGGAAAAGCAGCATCACTTACCCTATAACCTCAGCCATGCTGAACACAATGCCATCAACAGGCTCAGGAACAACTCTGACATCATAATCAAAAAGGCTGACAAAGGAGGTTCTGTCGTCATCATGAATAAGTTGGAATATGAACAAGAGGCTTCTAGGCAGCTCTCTAACTTCACATTCTACAGGCCATTATCTTCTGATCTCACTGAGGATTACCAAAAGAAACTACACCGTCTGCTCAAGAAACTCCCTGAAAAAGCACAGGAACAGATCTGTGCAGACACATGCCTAAAACCCCGACTAGGGGTATTCTATCTGCTTCTTAAGATGCATAAACCTGGGAATCCTGGACGCCCCATCATCTCAGGCATTGGCACCCTGACAGCAGGACTGTCTGGCTATGTGGACTCTCTCCTCAGGCCCTACACTACCAGCACTCCCAGCTATCTTCGAGACACCACTGTCTTCCTGAGGAAACTACAATCCATCGGTGATCTTCCTCAAAACACCATCCTGGCCACTATGGATGTAGAAGCCCTCTACACCAACGTTCCACACAAAGATGGACTACAAGCCATTAGGAACAGTATCCCCGATAATGTCACGGCAAACCTGGTGGCTGACCTTCGTGACTTTGTCCTCACACACAACTATTTCACATTTGGGGACAATATATACCTTCAAGTCAGCGGCACTGCTATGGGTACCTGCATGGCCCCACAGTATGCCAACATTTTTATGGCGGACTCAGAACAACGCTTCCTTAGCTCTCGTCCCCTAAAACCCCTACTCTACTTGCGCTACATTGATGACATCTTCATCATCTGGACCCATGGAAAAGAAGCCCTTGAGGAATTCCACCACGATTTCAACAATTTCCATCCCACCATCAACCTCAGCCTAGACCGGTGGTCCCCAACCTTTCTGTGGGAATAGCATATTCCTATTCCCAGAAGACTGACGGGTGCCAGAATCTGCGCCGCCGAAATGCCGCCGAGAAGTGGCAACAGCAAGAAGCATCACTGCTGAAATGCTGCCGAGAAACGGCAATGCTTCTCAGCAGCATTTCAGTGGCGCGGTGTCCTGCGGGCGCACACAACTGCCCCGGCGGGCACCATTGCACCCGCGGGCAGCGCATTGGGGACCCCTGGCCTAGACCAATCCACACAAGCGGTACATTTCCTGGATACCACTGTGCCAATAAGCGATGGTCACATAAACACCACCCTATACCAGAAACCTACTGACCGCTATACTTACCTACATGCCTCCAGCTTCCATCCAGGACACACCACACGATCCATTGTCTACAACCAAGCTCTAAGATACAACCGCATTTGCTCCAACCCCTCAGAGACAAACACCTATAAGATCTCTATCAAGCATTCTAAAAACTATAATACCCACCTGCTGAAGTGAAAAAACAGATTGACAGAGCCAGAAGAGTACCCAGAAGTCACCTACTACAGGACAGGCCCAATAACAGAACACCACTAGCTGTCACCTTCAGCCCCCAACTAAAACCTATCCAGCGCATCATCAAGGATCTACAACCTATCCTGAAAAATGATCCCTCACTCTTACAGATCTTGGGAGACAGACCAGTCCTCGCTTACAGACAGCCGCTCCAACCTGAAGCAAATACTCTCCAGCAACCACACACCACACAATGAAAACACAAACCCAGGAACCTATCCTTGCAACAAAACTCGATGCCAACTCTGTCCACATATTTATTCAAGTTTCAGAGTAACAGCCGTGTTAGTCTGTATTCGCAAAAAGAAAAGGAGTACTTGTGGCACCTTAGAGACTAACCAATTTATTTGAGCATAAGCTTTCATGAGCTACAGCTCACTTCATCGAATGCATACTGTGGAAAGTGTAGAAGATCTTTTTTTATACACACAAAGCATGAAAAAATACCTCCCCCCACCCCACTCTCCTGCTGGAAATAGCTTATCTAAAGTGATCACTCTCCTTACAATGTGTATGATAATCAAGTTGGGCCATTTCCAGCACAAATCCAGGTTCTCTCACCACCACCACCCACCCCCCCCCCACACACACACACACAAACCCACTCTCCTGCTGATAATAGCTTATCTAAAGTGACCACTCTCCTTACAATGTGTATGATAATCAAGGTGGGCCATTTCCAGCACAAATCCAGGGTTTAACAAGAACGTGGGGGGGGGGGGTAGGAAAAAACAAGGGGAAATAGGTTACCTTGCATAATGACTTAGCCACTCCCAGTCTCTATTCAAACCTAAGTTAATTATATCCAATTTGCAAATGAATTCCAATTCAACAGTCTCTTGCTGGAGTCTGGATTTGAAGTTTTTTTGTTGTAATATCGCAACTTTCATGTCTGTAATCGCGTGACCAGAGAGATTGAAGTGTTCTCCGACTGGTTTATGAATGTTATAATTCTTGACATCTGATTTGTGTCCATTTATTCTTTTACATAGAGACTGTCCAGTTTGACCAATGTACATGGCAGAGGGGCATTGCTGGCACATGATGGCATATATCACATTGGTGGATGTGCAAGTGAACGAGACTCTGATAGCGTGGCTGATGTTATTAGGACCTGTGATGGTGCCCTCTGAATAGATATGTGGGCACAGTTGGCAACGGGCTTTGTTGCAAGGATAGGTTCCTGGGTTAGTGGTTCTGTTGTGTGGTATGTGGTTGCTGGTGAATATTTGCTTCAGGTTGGGGGGGCTGCCTGTAAGCAAGGACTGGCCTGTCTCCCAAGATCTGTGACAGTGAGGGATCATCCTTCAGGATAGGTTGTAGATCCTTCATGATGCGCTGGAGAGGATTTAGTTGGGGGCTGTAGGTGATGGCTAGTGGAGTTCTGTTACCTACTACAGGACAGGCCCAACAAAGAAAGTAACTTCTTGGTACTCTTCTGGCTCCGTCAATCTGTTTCTTCACTTCAACAGGTGGGTACTGCAGTTGTAAGAATGCTTGATAGAGATCTTGTAGGTGTTTGTCTCTGTCTGAGGGGTTGGAGCAAATGCGGTTGTATCTTAGAGCTTGGTTGTAGACAATGGATCGTGTGGTGTGGTCTGGATGCAAGCTGGAGGCATGTAGGTAAGTATAGCGGTCAGTAGGTTTCTGGAATAGGGTGGTGTTTATGTGACCATCGCTTATTGGCACTGTAGTATCCAGGAAGTGGATCTCTTGTGTGGACTGGTCCAGGCTGAGGTTGATGGTGGGATGGAAATTGTTGAAATCATGGTGGAATTCCTCAAGGACTTCTTTTCCATGGGTCCAGATGAAGATGACATCATCAATGTAGCGCAAGTAGAGTCGGGGCGTTTGGGGATGAGAGCTGAGGAAGCATTGTTTTAAGTCAGCCCTAAAAATGTTGGCATACTGTGGGCCACAAGTGGAACACAATCTCTACCAGGGGTTGAGGCTGCAGAGGTGGAAGTGACCCAGCAGGTGGCCAATCAGAGGTTAGGGCAGTTGAAGTGGAATGGTGGGGTAAAGTCCGCGGATAACAGGGATGAATGAGCCCAGAGCAGCGGAGGTGCTCCCGACACACGCAGACAGAGGAGGACACTCAGCTGCTGCTCCCATTCCTGTCTGCTCTTTCCAGGTGAGAATTTTGCGAAGAATGGAACTTTTTACACCACTGTGAGAGTGCCTTTTGCAGAGACCAAAATCACATCACTTGCAAAATTCAAGAGTGTTTGCAGTACTGATTCTAGGTCACATCAGAGGGACAGTAGGCAGAAAAAGCATGACATCAAAGAGGAATACCCTAGCATCATGTAAAATGCATGACATCTGGCAGGTACGCATACTTCACATGGAACAGCTTTCCTGAGCTGGGTCTGAAAAACCTCTCTTCATTCAAATTCCTCCTTGAGACTCATTTCTTCTGCAAGGCCTCCAAGAAATCACATCATTAAACTTTCCATCTACTTATGCAATCTATCCAAATTAAGAATAATTTATTGCACCCAATATGCTGTGCACTATTCTTCATGGAATAATATGATTTATTTTACTCTGGTCTTTCCTCCCCTCTCGCACCCTACCATTTTCATCCTTGGCCACCAAGTCATGCCTAAACTTAGTTGGTAAGCTCGCTGGAGCAGGTATTATGGGGTTGTCGTAGTGAGGGGTGCCCAACACACTTTTGGGCACTGTTAAAATAATTAGTAAGAAAAAGTTAAGAGACCCATTTTAGTAGAGTAAACGTTTAACAAAAACTAATATTGAAATACTTTTGCTAAATTTTAGGTTAGATCAAGAATTTAATATTCAGAAAGCTACAACCAAAAGGTTTTGTTCATCTCAAGAAGTCAACAAACCTTTGGGATCTATTTCCACAGCCAGTTGAGCAATTCAGCTGGAGCTCATCTAGCCCACATATTTCTAACAAGTCTTCAACTGTGATTATTCTCTAAAAATATTTAGTTCAGACATCTTGCCTTAATCTCTCCTAGAGAGCTTTGGCCAAAGACACAATCACATAATCTGAATATTTCTTCATTATAAACAATTATTAAGGAGGGAGGGACTGGCTGCATAGCTAAAGGGGTTTGGTAATGGGATATGGAACCTTAGGACAGATCAGAAGTGACAGATAGTTGCTAATACACTACAGCTGTTTGGCCGCCTGTGATACTTGAGTTTGGGTATCTCAGTTCAGTTCCCAGCACTAGGGTTCTACATTAGAGAACTAACACCGTAACACACACCCTAGTTGGCAACCCCAGCAGACAGGTGAAGGACCGTATAGGTAGGAGAATTAGCAGTCTCTCTCATACCTAGAGATGGCCCTAGCACAGGGATGGGCAAATTACGGCCTATAAGGGCTTTGGATCTGGCCCGTGGCATTGCCACCCCTGTGGCGCCGCAGGCCCCGCGTCGCTGCTGGCAGCGGCTGGCACCACATCCCTGCGGCCCCTGGGGGACAGCGGGGGGCAGAGGGCTCCGTGAGCTGCCCTCGCCTCCAGGCACCGCCCCCCACAGCTCCCATTGCCCGGGAACGGGGAACCAATGAGAGCTTTGGGGGAGGTACCCACAGGGGAGGGCAGTACGCAGAGCTCTCTGCTCCCCCCCGCCACCAAGAGCTACAGGGACGTGGTGCCGGCCGCTTCCAGGAGCGGCGCAGGGCAGGCAGGCAGGAAGCCTGCCTTTGCCCCGCTGCACGCCACTACCACCCCAGAGCCGCTCCAGGTAAGTGGCACCAGGCTGGAGCCTGCACCCCAACCCCCGCCACACCCCGTACCGCTTCTGCATCCCAACCCCCTGCTCACCACACCCGCTCCTACACCCCACACTCCCTCCCACACCCCAAACCCCTGCCCCAGCCCTAGATTCATGGCCCTGCCTGCAATTTCCCCACCCAGATGTGGCCCTTGGGCGAAAATGTTTGCCCACCCTGCCCTAGCAGGTGAGGCTGAGAAATGTTGGTAGGGCAGTGTAGAGAGATTTTCACTGTCCCACATCTGTGCTGTATACATTTTTTGGATAGACAGTGGAGTTCAATCTTAAGGGCTGTCAATCCGACACCCTTTCACAAGAACTACATTGGCACAAAATGGAATTTTTAAAGCTACAATCATACATACCCCTTCCCACTTTTAAAAAAGGTTAGACTTAAATGGACAAAAGTAGAAAAACAAGACATGTCATGCTTAACAGTTTGTTAGATGTTGCAGGGAGTCTTGACATTTACCACTGTTCTTTCTCTAACCCTTTGGAGACACCAGACATATCTGTAGATCCACTTACGTATCTATTTAGCCAATAGTTTGGAAAATGTCAATGTTAGCACAATGGAAATGGAGTGACCCACTGATTTGTACAGCTGCCTAGAGCCATTTTTAGCAGGCTCAAATTGCATGTAAATAGTTGAGACTTCCCACCCTCCCTCAAAGCTTTTAATCCTCCAACAATTCTATTTCTCTCTCTCCCTTTTTTAAATACAAAGTTAGTTATTTGTGAATAAGGGAATATTTTCAGCCTTAACTGTGAATTTCTAGACTTTTGCCTATATAAGCAATATCCTTATTAACTAAAAATGCCCACAGTTCATTGTATGTTGGAGCGTGATTTATTTTTAAAGGAGGACTCTCTACCTGAAGTTTGAGGAGCCTGAGACTATGTTTTGCCCTCTAGAATTAAAGCAAATAAACATGTAATTAGTCAGTATGACTTAGTTTTAATTAAGCTTGTGCTATTTTAATCTTCCTTGATTTACAGAAACTATGCTGGCTGAATGGCTGTTTTACACATGAGAACTTACTCCATTCCTGTGAACTTTTTCCTTCTTAGGATACTGATGGAGTGTGCAAATTACTTACTTACCTGAAATGTTAATGACTACATTAAAAGTCCTTTACTAAAAGCACCCTTTTAATCAAAATAACTTAGAAATCTAAATTATGTTCAAGCATACGATACATCTTGAAACGAATCCTATCCTATTCACATTGGCAGCAAGTATGCAGAACAAAAACACAGATGACATTTCTTTTAAGAAACATTGTGCACTTTTCAAAGCTGGGCCTGATTTTGCAAGATGCTGGACACCTCCTACAAGGTCCATGGGAGTTTATGCCACTCAGTACCTCACAGGATTGGGCCCTAAGGTTAAAATGATCAAAGAAGCCTAAAGGAGCTAAGTGCCATTTAAATTTCAATGGGGTTAGGGCATCCTTTAGGATCCTTTAAAAATACCAGACCTCATGGTGCCTAGGGTGGGGGTGGGAGAGTATGTTCTCTTGCCAAAACTCTCTGACATCACATCACCAGAGCATTATCTACCTAGCATAATTCAGCTATGTAGTACCACGAACGAGTCTAGAAAGGAGCCATTTCTCTTGGTTAACTGCTAGAATAGGCTCCATAACTCTAGCACCCCCCAATCTCTACAGTCCATACCCAAACAAAACACCTACTCTCAAAATCTCTTCCCCATCCCGACATAGAAGAAGTTCATGAATCTGTTTAGGCGGGCTCTGCACTTGCAGATATGACAGCAGGATTGACTCTCATGACCAAATACCTGTTAAATTGCATTTATGGTGGTTTTTGTTTTTTAAATGAAGCTGCAGCGAACAAACGAAGAGCTGAAAATAGACATTTCTAACCAAGAATGAAATACCAGTGCTGACGGGCAATATCATCATAATGTGGCTTTGATAACAAAATATAACAGACCAAATTCACCCCTAGTGCAACAACCCAAAGATTTCTTGAGCATGATCTCTCTGCTGCATGCTCTCTCTCTGTTAAGTGTGTTGCAACTCATTTCAGCCTCCTGGAACAGAGCATGAAGGTAGTGCATTCATAGAGCTGTGTGACTTTTCAAATAGAAACCAAAACCAACCACAACTTATTTGCAGCCCAGCAGTTAACTCAGACCACCTGATCTTCAAGATGACATGGACTAGTCCATACCCTTCCTTTCCCAATACATCCAGCCACCCTGTGACTTTCAGCACAGGGGAAGTCCAGTGGCACCTCATTACCAGGTTTCTGGAAAGCAGCCCAGTGTTCTGCTACCATTATTCGTCTTGTTTGTGGTGGTGAGAACCTGTTTGCATCCACACCCAGAATCACTCTGCAACAGTAAGACCCTAAATACTTTCCCAGTTCCCACTGCTGGCACAGCTACTCAGTCTTAAAGGGTATGTCTTCACTGCAGAGTTAGCCCAGGCTCTAGTGCAGATGCTACCGCTAACTCCCTTCCACCCCCAGAGAAAAACCCAGGCTTGAGGATGCTTTAAACTCTGACTAGCACGACTAAGCGTATAGGTTTGAGTTTGGGTTTTAGTACAGGCCAGGCTGGCAACCTGCCTACTTTGCAGTAAGAAATCAAGCTAACCAAGCCTAGGTGCTGTTTGTCCTCCAATCCTATCCCACAATTCCACTTGCACTTGTTTGTCAAACTGCTCCTTTCTCCTGCACTGAGTTTTAACCCCACATTTATCTGCTCTATTTCTACTGAACTTTCCACAGCATTTGAACATCCAAGAAATCCTCCTGTTCTGTCGGTTGGCCAGAACTTGACACCAGCCTTCTAGTAAAGCTGTGACATGGTATTAGTACGACCCACAAAAGAACTTCCACACACGAGTCCAGGAAGGATGAACAAGTTCTCCCACAACACACTGTAAATGAATTCATAGAGTGGCCCAATGTAATGTACCACTAGGAATCATGGGATATCCTGCTACAAATCCAGCCCAGCACACGGGCTATTTCAGCACCATTGTGGACACAGCCACATGGGTCTGGCACAAGTAGGGCTTTGCAGTGACTCTACTCATGCTAGTTTAGCTTGGGATAACTCTGCAGTGAAGACATACCCTAACACACTAGGCCAAAAGAAGTTGCCCTGTAGCATATTAGGTATGTGTCTTGTCAAACAAACTTTCACAGTGTTGTGCTCAGCAAAACGGGAGGAGATTTAACATGGGGTTTATATCTGTATTGTGTATTCACAATTAAAGGTCTGTTAACATTTCCCGTATAAATAATGTTTGAGGGGGGCCTTATACATGGACTGTATTTATTTACATTGGCTTCATTCACAGGGATTGAGAACCGTGTGTATTTTATGCTGATGTGGGTTTTTCCCCCGCCCTTTCCATTTTGCAGACAGAAAAGCTAAAGCAAACAGGTTAAGGGCCACAGATATCAACAGTATCCTTGTACTGGCACTATTAGCCAGTATCAGAGCCAATATTAGCAATCAGCTCACTAGACTGACAACATCCGGAGTGTACAAAATCCAATTAAAATTAACAGGCTGTTGCACACTAGAATATGCTTACATAAAGTCCCTTTGATACATTCCATTGTTAACCTTTTGCCAGAATTACACAGTGAAATGCACTGTTGGAGTTAACTAACAGTGGATATGGCTGGAGAAAATTTTATAGGCATCAGCTATGACAACATGAATAGATTAAAATGAAAGTAAAATAGAGGAAAAACAGTATCACTGCTCATCAGCACATTCCCACTGACACGCCTCTCGCTGTCCAGCACAATCATAACACCGCTGGAAACAGAACTGCCACTTAATGCCACAATGACAGGAGAGGTTCACGATTTCCAAAGTAAACGGACACGTTAGGGCTTTATTTACTTTTTAAAATTATTTTTAAGATTTACACCGCCCCATGTTATCATTATCACTTTACAATATGAACACAATAATAATTTTTACAATATTAATGACTCAATGTTAAAGGTGAAAGATTTACTTTTTGAATTTCACTCTGGATAATTAAAGGAAGTCAGTATCACTCACCATCTGACAATCATGCACTAGCACAAGGGTGCAATGTCTGGGTTGCACACCATATCCTACTATACAACTTCCCATTCATTTTGGTTTTGTACTGTGGGTTCAAGCAATACAGAAAACCTTTAATTTTCAAAAATATTGTTTTCATCAGGAAAAAATAGTGAAAAAAATTCTACTGAATGTGGGTCTTTTGAAACTTTTTAAAAATAATATCTAAATGATCAGTTTAAGTCAATCTGTCCCTTTAAATAAAAAAACTAAATTTAGAATTCTGTCCAAAAGACAGATTACATTTCACAAGCTTTCTGTTGTCTCCACATGAAACGTATTTCTGGGAATTCAGTTACATTAAACAAAGCCAAAAAAAAAATGTTAAAGCAATTGTTTTCTAACAACAAACCTTCTATGGAAAGTAGGATTCTATCAGAATCTATTGCAATAACTGAAGACACTGCCAACCTGCTGACAGCCCATAAACCCATGCTTCCAAAAGTAGTAGTTTTCATCTTTCCTTGGAAGGAGTTACAAGAGACAAAAATACAGAGCCAAACAGAGTCATAAAACCATTAGGTTATCTTGGGGGATAAAAGACATCTGTTAAGTTCCAGTAAGTGAGATTCCTTGCAGCATCAGGGCCTGGTCTCAGTTATGATGGAGTAAATATGGAGTAATTCCACTTCATTTGCAATTAGTCTGGATGTACATTGGCATAATTAAGAAGAGAAATTGTCCTACATTATTAAAGCCTTTTGTTTATATTTTTTATTGTGAATGACACCGGGTCAAAATAAAACTGATTTATGCTAGAATACTTTTCAGTCACAAACATGACAACACACTGTTCCAATTTTCCTTTAGCGATTAATATAACAAATTATGTCAAAGTGTTATGACAGGTTTCCTTTAATCCTTTTCCAGCTGCTAAGTAATAACAAACACCATTCCTGTATGTACAACGCAGAATGACAGCATTTAAAAGGGAAAACTACAATGGTTGAAAACCTCAAAATGTGCTATTTTCTGTTTCAAAATATCCTCTGCTGAGAGAAAAAAATCCAACCCAGCACCCCTGCAAAATAAGGGATACAACTACATCAAAATGTTAAAATACCAAGTCTAAATTTTCCAAGACTGACTAGTGATTTTGAGTGTCCAACTTGAGATGTTTGAAAAGGGCCTGGCTTTCAAAAGAGCAGAAACTTAGCATTTTCTGAAAACCAATCTCCTTTCAGAAAGAAAAGGAGTACTTGTGGCACCTTAGAGACTAACCAATTTATTTGAGCGTGAGCTTTCGTGAGCTACAGCTCACTTCATCGGATGCATACAGTGGAAACTGCAGCAGACATTATATACACACACAGATCATGAAACAATACCTCCTCCCACCCCACTGTCCTGCTGGTAATAGCTTATCTAAAGTGATCATCAAGTTGGGCCATTTCCAGCACAAATCCAGGTTTTCTCACCCTCCGCCCCCCCACACACAAACTCACTCTCCTGCTGGTAATAGCCCATCCAAAGTGATAACTCTCTTCACAATGTGTATGATAAACAAGGTGGGCCATTTCCTGCACAAATCCAGGTTCTCTCACCCCCTCCAAAAACCACACACACAAACTCACTCTCCTGCTGATAATAGCTTATCCAAAGTGACCACTCTCCCTACAATGTGCATGGTAATCCAGGTGTCTCAAGTTTCAGGTGTCTCAAGTTGGACACCCTAAATAAGTAGTCACTTTTGAAAATTTAGACCTATCTTCCAGACTCTGTGACCTTCTGCTTCTTCTGATACTATAGTGTGAATGGATCTCACTAGTGTCTCATAATATGGTGATGACTCCTCAGCACAGATAAAAGCATGAAGAGAAGCTATAGTCCATTCCAAGAGCTTATTTTCAAACATCTTTTAAAAACTTTATATTATTTATTATCCTATTGACAGCTTCCCTCAGCAGTCAGGGCCTGACCATGCAAGATCATGCCCTCCTTATTGGGAGTTTTAGGAGCTCAGTGCCAGTGAAGTCAGGAGTTGAGGGCACTGAGCACTCCTCAGGAGGAGCTCAGCACCTTGCAAGATTCAGTCCTTAATTCAGACAGCCTTCAGATAATACTCTAACAGCAGCAGAGGCGCATTAGTCATACAAAGCTACCCACACTATCACACAGTTACTGAGGTCATTTCAGTGCTGGGTCGCCTTCTGTTGAAACAGCAAAAGCATCATGGTCACAATTGTCCGAGAGGCATGTGCTTTTGGGAACAACTTGAGAACCTGGAGCCACAGGCATTTCACACTGACCAACAAAATAGATGACAATGATACATGGCAATTTTCTGTAACCATTGACTGCACTGTGACTAACTCGTGGTTTCAGTTCACATATGATTGGTAAATCTTTTAGACAGTTCCCGTTCATAAAGTTTCAGTCTTTGAGCCTGGTTTTGATGTCACTGACACCTGTTTTACTCTGGCATCACTCCAATTACTTCATTTATATGCATGAATGTATCATTTTTAAAGTACTGAAGAAGTTATAGGCTCAAATTAATAGAGGTATTTAGGTGTTCTACCAACCAGCATTACCCCATTCAATGTTGCAACAACCTAGCTGATTTTGGAGCCCGCATCTCATTTTGAAAAGGAAGTTAGGAACTTCGGAATCAAACTGCCACTGACCGTCAATGCACTGTTACTGTAGCCATGTTGGTCTCAGGTTATTAGAGAGATAGGGTGGATGAGGTAATATCTTTTACGGGACCAACTTCTGTGGGTGAGAGAGAAAAGCTGTCAAGCTTATACAGAGTACTTCTTTGGGTCAGCCAATTGGATTGTGTCTCCTAAGTGCCTAAATTATTTTTGAAGATGATTTTAGGCTCCAAAATTACTTAGGTGTTGCAATGCTGAGCACCACAACACCCAAATATCATTAAAAAAACTGGACCAAAGTCATTATACAGGTTAAAATAGGTGAAAATGGGAAAATTTATCTGTGCCTTACCTGAAAATTTCCTTTCTCCGAGTAATAAGGTTCACAGGTCTATGATATTGGGTCTCTGCTCTATGCAGCCACTGAGGCAGACCAGACCTGTTAATCAGTAGCAGGCGAGGTGTTGCTCCACCTCTGAGAAACCTGCCAATTGAGACACTTCCATGGAGTAGGAAATCTCTAACCACTCTATACAAGTAAGGAAAATTAAACATTAAGACCAAACAGAATAATCGTCTGGCAGAGCAAGGAATTCAAATGAATAACTAACTTTGAGTGCTAATAAATAATCCCATATTTTCCCCAATTAACAGCCCATTCAGAGTGGGTTCATCTGTGGATCTTATTACTCCAAGAAAGGAAATTTTCAGGTAAGGCATAGATACATTTTCCTGTTCTTATTTGTAGTGAGGTGAAATGGTTAGCAAGTAATTAGATACCTTCATGAGCAGTTCAGATAGATCAGGGGCAGCCAACCTGTGGCTCCGGAGCCACATGTGGCTCTTCAGAAGTTAATATGCAGCTCCTTGTATAGGCACCGACTCCGGGGCTGGGGCTACAAGTGCCAACCTTCCAATGTGCCAGGGGGTGCTCACTGCTCAATCCCTGGCTCTGGTACAGGCCCTGCCCCCACTCCATCCCTTCCCGCCCCCTCCCCTGAGCCTGCAGTACCTTTGCTTCTCCACCCCAGAGCCTCCTGCACACCAGGAAACAGCTGATCAGGAGGTGTGGCGAGGAAGGGGGAGGCGCTGATCTGCGGTACTGCCAGTGGGTGGAAGGCACTGGGAGCGGGGAGCTGATGGAGGGCTGCTGACGTATTACTGTGGCTCTTTGGCAATGTATATTGGTAAATTCTGGCTCCTTCGCAGGCTCAAGTTGGCCACCCCTGAGATAGAGGGACTGTGATACAATGAGATGAGGTTAAGATCCCATGAAGAAACACTACACTTCAGGAGGGTGTTGAAGAAAGGTTGCTTTGAAAAACTGCTTGACATCTGGGTAAGATTAAATCCACCTCTTGCTTGCTGCACTAAGGATGCCAGACAATGTAGCAACTTCACCTTTGGGTGCCTGAACTGCCAAACCTAGTCTCAGTCCACTTTGAAGAAATCTGAGAATCTGTTGTACTGCTGCAGATGAAAGGATGAGACTCTTGTCCTGGCACCAATGGGTAAACCTCAACCAAGCCCTGATACACTGAGTTAGTAGAGTTCTTTCTGGAAGCTAAACGAGTAGATATTACATCTTTTGAACCTCCTCTTTGGCATAACAGGCGCCATGCAAGTGCCAGGCACCTAGGCTCAGACTGTATGGATTGTGATGCATGACTGGCCCTTGTAGTAGAAGATCCCTTCTGGATGGAAAGCAGATGGGAGGTCTGTGTGTCACGTTGAGGAAATCAGAGAACCAAGGTCTCCTTGGCCAGAATAAGGCTACCAGAATCACCAGTGCTTCTTCTTGCCTAATCTTCTGCAGTGTTCTGGTAAGAAGATGAAAGGGAGGAAAGGCATGTCTGAGTATCTTTGGCCACCTTTGCAACAGAACACATTAAACTGGGATATGGAGAGAGGCACCTTTCAAATCTATTGACGCCATTAAGTCCCCCTTTATTGATGGTAGAACAAGATGGAGTAAAACCTGTGTTCCTGCTGTAGAGAAGGGACAGGCTCTATTGCTCCTATTCGTAGGAGATCTAGGATGGCTACTTGTAGATCCCATCTTTTCTGAGGATCCTTTGACTCAGGAGATGGGATATACCTGAGTCCTAGGTATCTGAAAAGATCAAAGAGTAATCCCCTCTGCACTTCTGAAGAAGACCACCATCAGTTTCTGCTCCACCCCGGACTGAGCTGATGGCGGGTCTTGTGGATTGCTTTGAAGAGGCTGGGGTTTGAGTGGAAATTTCACCTCCGCTCTCTTGTGGTCCCCTGCATCTGTTCTATTTTTCTCTGATGCAGCTGAGTCACTTCCTGATAGGCTTTCTACACTGGCTAGCATGAAAGGACCGCCCTGGTTTGGAGTAAAGTTCTTCATCTCCCCTATACTGCTTGTTGGGGACTAAAGCATTTCTTGATCTTTTTCCAGTGAATCCACTATCAGTTTTTTCATGGGGTTACTGGATAGCTTGCCCCTTGAGAATCTTGAATGAGCTAAAGGCTGTTTAGCCTTTACTCTAACTTCCAGACCCAGTGCCTCCTGCGTCAGCATGCTACCACACTGTAGCCCACAGGCCTAGCTGAGTCCAGCGAGCATTCAGGGAGGCATCAGATACAAATGCATCAGCTAAGGACTGCTTTTTCAAGAGATGTGCCCAGATTAAAGGCTTTTTTATACTTTAGCAGTACTGTACCAGATTGTCATCCCAGGCCAGCATCGCTCTAGCAAAACAAGTAGATGCAGCTAACGGCAGCTGATGCTGCTTTAAATCTTTTCCTTGTTGCCAATTCAGTTCTCCTATCGGAGAAGTCCTTGTTGCCAATTCAATTCTCCTACCGGTGGAGTCCTTTGGCAATAGGTCTCCCTCTGTGGAAATGGTTGTCTCCTTGAATAGAGAACAGGCTGCATCAACCTTAGCCAGAGAGACCCAATCTGTTGTAGAAGGGAGGGCGGGGTTCGGCCCATTTTATTAGGATCTCTTTACTCTGGATCCCTGTCAGTAGCACCCTGCCACTTGCAGCAGCCACAGTTGGGAAGGGCTGAGCAACTGCTTCTCCATACAAGTAGCTGGGGCTACAAATACAGGCTCCAGCAGCTGGGAGGGAAGTTTCCATGGCCCTTTGATGTGCTTCACCCAAACTCCCAACATAGAGAGAGCGGGGACCACTGCCTGTGATGGGCTCAGAGGATTTTGGTCTGAGGAGCTGTCACTGCTTCATTGGAGTTCTCATGCTTGGGGAGAGAGGCTGTAGGGAAACTCTATCCCCTGCCTGAGCACTTGAGAGGGGCCTGGGTCTCTGCAGAATAGGCACAGATCTCCATGCAGGCACTCACTCAGTCAGTGGGGAGGTGCAGACAACAGTCTCTAACTTTCCCTCTCTAGCCTTCTCCACCTTGCTGCACTCTACATGGATGAGCAGAGAGGGTAGAGTGCCCTGGAGACTATGGGAAAAGAAGGGAATCCCCTCTGCTGATAAAGGTAGATCTTGAGAGCTTGGTGATTTTAAGCTAATTGACTTCTTTATTTACTCTGCAGAAGAGCTGGTTGCCTGCCAGCACCTGTGAAGGTGGAAGAAAACTGGCAAGCTGGGTATCTGAGGTGGAGCCTTCCCTTCCCTGCCACAGACTGACAGCTCTGGTCTAGCTCCAAGGCTGCACAGAGCAGAGACCGAATGTCCTGGATCTGTGGACACCATTATGAATTAAGATAGATTGCTTGCACTGCTACTAGCTCATGCACCAGTCCTCTCATGAAGTCTGGCATCTGACCAGAGACACTAACTAGATTCCTCTCAAAAGCTACATTAGATATCCAGAAATATCAAATGAGATCCATGAAATCATACAGTGTCTTCTGATTAAAATAAAATAAATGTTTTAAATTGAGAGGGAGAAAACAGGCTTCCCTGGAGAAGTGAAAGCCTTGTGTGCTCCAATGACACTGGGAACGACGCTCACAGGACTTTTAACTCATGGTAGGGCCACCCAAGCTGGACAGGTCAAAGGGCAGAAATAGATTAAATGCAGTTAATGCGTCTCCAGACCAACAGTCTATCCTAGTAAAAAAAAAGTTAAGTTATAGAAGCACAACAATGTAACCATTCTGGCAAATGGCTGGCTAGCCTGGGATGGTGGCCCTGTTTGGGCTCTGAGTGACATCTGATGGTGCAGGAAGGATTCAGAGTCAGAGAAAATAAAGTGAATATGAGACTAAAAATACAACTCAGAGTTCGGAGGGATACTGACAACAGGAAAAAGAAAAAGGAATTCTTACCTAGACTGCCTAACATTTTCAATTTTAAGAGCTTGTTTTCAATTGCTTATAAAATTTTACTAATCTTCAACCATTCCCTTGCCAGATGTGACATTTTTGCCCAGTTTCACCAAAAACAATGTAGCTCCTTCTCAGAATGAGGTGAGGGGAAAAACACACAGTTTTACAAGTTAAAAAACCTCTTACAACTGTTTCATTAAGACACCCTAGAGCCACCATATTTTGGAGCTGTGGCAGGAGGGTCACGGTGACAGTCACGTGATGACAAATCTGGACAGATTTTCCCAGAGACAGTAAAAGGCCAAGTTATAAGCCTCTAAAATTACTTTGCACAGCTGCTAGAGCTGCGCAGGTGCTAGGCACAGGAACCGAGAAGAGGGAGATTGTCTTTCCTGCGCTCTCAGTGCTGGCACCCAGGAGAAGAGGAAGCAGCCTGACTGCAACTCAGAGGCATGTGGAGAAGGTAGAAGGCAGGAAGCAGAGACAGGTTCAAAAGGGCAACAAGGCAGTGGCAGGGAGTGGGGGAATGACAGAAAAATTAGAGGGATAGAAACAGACAAGTTAAAAGGGAGAAACAGTGCAGAGACAGGATACAAGGGGGCACATGCTAGGAGCACAGGCAGAGGGGGCAGGTAGGGTGGAAAGGGAAAGAAGGGTCTGTGACCACTAGATCATACTCCCCCCTTCCAGAATTTGGAATAGTCAACTTTTCTGAGTCAACATTAATCTGCTGTCTAGCAAATACCTGTGAAACCCACTGTCAAAGTTTTGCCTCAGCCACCTCTACTGCTGGTCCACACAGAGAACAACAACCTGCTACTGCTATCAGTTACTCCACAGGTCAAGTGGCAGAGGTCTGTGTTGTGGATTTAAAGGCTTCAACCCTGCTGATGACCCAAGACTTGGTATGATTCCACATGACAGAATTTCTATTTTTTTCAGTTTGTTTTTTTCAAAACCTAGGAAAATATACACAGAAACTATGTTAAAAGAACATTGAGGTTGCAAAGCACCAAAAAGTGAGGATATGTCAGAGTTAAGGTTACCTGTGAAACCTTAATTTGAACCCACGCTATTCCCTTGCACATATGCATTATGATAGTCTTTAATTAATGAGCACATACCATTTTTCCCTCAAGACCCTTACCTCTTTCAGTGCACAAAAAGGACGGTGCTCAGATAATCAGTCAGGTGTGCGTAGTGAAGGAAACAGTTGTCCACAGGACCCTGCCTCACTGCAGAAGTTGGAAGGTGTATAGTGAATGAGGCAAGAGGACTGCAGGAAAAGAGGATAGTCTCATGGTTAAGGAAGGTGAATGCTGCCCTGGAGAACTGGATTCTATCCCTGTCTCTGCCACAGAGTTTCTATGTGATGCTGGTGAAGTCCCGTAAACCAAAATTTTTTTAGGTGGCCACTAACTGAACGTTACTTATTTTGTAAGTGCCCAACTTGAGACGTGGGGTCAGATTTGCAAAAGCGCTGAATACTTACAACTGCAACCAAAATCTATGTGAGCTGTGCACTGAACATAAAATGCTATAGAAATGTTAGAGTAAAATCAGTCCCTAGGCATCTCAAGTTCAGCACCCAAAATTAGTAGTCACTTGACAATTTTGGCTTTAATCTGTTTCTCAGTTACTCTTTGGTAAAACAGAGTAATATCACTTCCTATTTCATAGGAGTGTTGTGAAGATAACTTAATTAATGGTTGTGAAAAATTCTAATGTTACAGTAATGGACACTCATAGAAAAGCCCATGAGGAAATTAGTAATTCTGTACTCAGAGCAAGGTTTGGATGCTGTGTAATAAATAAGGCATAGGATCACACACTGAATGGCAAGTATAAATGCAACTGAACAGCTAACCATTCAGTGAACGTATTATCCATCCTGTGCACTGAATTATGCAGAAGGCTTTGGGGGGGAAATGGTTATCATAATGCATATGCACCAGGGGACCAAACTAAGGTTGCACATTTGGCATTTCCTAATTTTTTGTTATTGCATGACTTTGCAACAACATTGTTTTTATTTTTTTAAAATGAATGTAATACATATTTAATGTGAACCTGGGAGGAAAAAATACAAGAGTAAGTTTTGAGGACGAAGGGGGAAAAAAGACAATGTTTTTTGAGCTTTCCAAGAAAATAACTAAAAAGTGAAAATCAAATGTAAGGAATGCATGCTTTTGTATCATCATTAATTTTACAGGTTTTGTGGTTGATCTGGGAGCCTACCAGTAAAGCATGTGGAGAGGGAGGCAGGCAAGAAGATTAGAGTAATCATAAGATGTAAAAAAAAAACCCCCAAAGATGTATCATGCTTTTCCCCCAAAGTAAATATTTGTGATTTTCGCAACACACTCCAAGCAACTGCAGTGCAACCCATGACCTCCAGTTTAGAGCACTTCCACTAATAAATACGGAAGCTATTTAGTAACTTCTTAGAGAAGGTCACAGCTAGGCATGAGAACAATTTTTTAAAAAAAAAAAAAAACTCCACTTCGTTTAGTGTTTTGCCAAACTTTGCAAATTTGTAACTTCTGAATACAATTCAATGCTGATCCTCCTGGAAGTACATCTAAGTATAATAAAATAGTACTGGCATCTGCAGTACTTGACATTTAAAAACCACATTTGGTCAAGCATTAAGACAGCGTGATCCAGCCTTTAAATACCTCAGTTTGGGAACTAAAGCAGCAGTTCCAAGGACTACCACTACTTAAGAAGATTATGCAGAAAACAGAGTGAAGCATATTTCAGTCAAGAACTGAGAGTATATCTGATTGCTAAGGAACAACATTAATGGATACCACAGAGAAGGTTACACAATAATTGGTGAGTGAAAGAAAACGCTATAATTTAAAACTTTTTGCTGTAATATATTCCAATACATTTGTATATGCTTTCTCCTGAAATATATTTGTTTAGCCTTAAATTAGCAACAAGAATCATATGTAAAATTTTATATTTAATTGCTTGTCCTATTAAAAGATCATTTTAATTTCACATCTTTTAAAAAATATATTTTGTACAATCCTACATTTGTTAATATACAAACATTTATAAGTATTAGTTAGATGTGTTTAAGAAAATGCTTTAAAATGATAAAGTGTGTACAAAAAGAAAAGGAGGACCTGTGGCAACTCAGAGACTAACAAATTTATTTGAGCATAAGCTTTCGTGAGCTACAGCTCACTTCATTGGACACATTCAGTGGCATCTGATGAAGTGAGCTGTAGCTCACGAAAGCTTATGCTCAAATAAATTTGTTAGTCTCTAAGGTACCACAAGTACTCCTTTTCTTTTTGCAGATACAGACTAACAGGGCTGCTACTCCAAAAATTGTGAACAGGAAACATTCACGTAGTATGCAAAGCTATTATAATATCAATAGTCATAGGATTGCAACTATAGTACAAAGAGCAAACAAAAAAAAACAGGCTATCATCTCCCCTTCTATTAACAATGGTACTCATAATGGCACTCTAGAATAGCATACATCTATTCAGGTAAGGACTCATAGACCATTGTTTCAGAATAGCAACTGTGTTAGTCTGTATCTGCAAAAAGAACAGGAGTACTTGTAGCACCTTTTCATTTTGTGGCACCTTAGAGACTAACAAATTTATTAGAGCATAAGCTTTCGTGGGCTACAATCCACTTCATCGGATGCATAGAATGGAACATATAGTAAGAAGAAATCGATATACATACAGATAAGTTGGAAGTTGCCATACAAACTGTAAGAGGCTAATTAGTTAAGATGAGCTATTATCAGCAGGAGAAAAAACTTTTGTAGTGATAATCAAGATGGCCCATTTAGACAGTTGACAAGAAGGTGGGAGGATACTTAACTTAAGGAAATAGATTCAATATGTGTAATGACCCAGCCACTCCCAGTCTCTAGTCAAACCCAAGTTAATGGTATCTAGTTTGCAAATTAATTCAAGTTCAGCAGTTTCTCTTTGGAGTCTGTTTTTGTGATCATCTAGTCTTACCTCCTACAGATATACAGGTAAGGACTTTTCCATCTTTATATGTAGTTTTAAGATTTATTTCCTAAAGTGTAGGTTTTTGTTTGTGGTGTTTTTTCCCTTTTCTTCTTTTAAGCAGTGCTTCCCACCACCCCTGCCCCAGATTTTCATTTAGTTTTCTGTGATCAATAGAACATAAATATTAAAAATTAAGGATGGTTGCCATTGTCTGATGCTTTTAATATTAAGTCAAGGAGTTTTATGAAAATAGTTAGATGTATTATTCAACAGACATGAAATTATAAAAAGGAATATTTTTAATTCCTTCTCATCTGTAATTTTTTAAAAAATACCTCTTGCATCCTCAAATATTCGCTTTCAAGGACAATAAAAATGTTAATGCATACAAAGTATTTTACATGGCTTAAAGGAACCAAAATTTTGATATGGCTGATATTTCTAAAAGCCAAATATCTCTCTTTAATCTTCTGATGTTGAGGGTCAGGATCACCATGTACACACTACATGCCCGTGTCAACTTTTCCCCTTACTCCTCCTACTTTCCAATTAATGAAATACCTTGTGGCTGACTGCATAAGGGAGTTTTTTAAAGCTTAATTCATATATTGGAAATAAGTCCAATATTTAGGCTAGATGCTACAAAGAGCTCTACATGCAAACAAAGTGCCACTGACTTCAGTGGGTCTCCCTGCAAGTACAGGAGTTTGCACAGATCCACAAATAAGCATTTATGATTAAAGGGCGAGATTTAATTACTTTAGAGCCTAATATAAAATTCAGAAACAAGAACAAAACTAACTCTCCAGAAAGAAAATGGTAAAAATATATACTGATCTAGAGATCAGTAAAATAAGACAATGTTACACTTTGAGGGGGAAAAGCAAGGATGGATACTGATTGGGAATCTTGGACAGTAAGAACAAATGAACTGGGTGCTGCAGTGAGCGAAAAAAACTTTACCCTTTAGGTGTCCTCCATCCCCAACTACATGAGCTTTGTGCTAGGTTCCAGTGAATTTGGTATTCTACCTTTAAGGAGAAAATGAACTGTATCTACTGCAATTGATTTCTATACCCTCCTGCTTTTCCCTTCAGAGTATAAGAAACCACTCACAAATGCCAATAAAGTATCTGTTATGACCTAAATTAATGTAATAAGTGTGGTCTGTAAAGTCTCCATTATAAAAACCAACCACACTAAATATGCCTACTGTAAAAGGCATGCTTTCTATTGTCAAGTCAATTTTAAAGAGAGTCATCTTTGTAATTCTACGCATTACCCAGACAAACAATAAGACGTCAAGTTTTGTTTTTGTCACATCTATCTTCCTTCCCTGGAGGGAGAGTCAAAGAGAGGGAGACATATATACACACTGGGAATGTGGCTGTTTATACAAATGCTGATTACATGTATAATGGTGGGCCAAATTCCATGCTAATTTACACTGTTAAGTAGTCCCATCAATTTCAGCGAAGGTCCCTGATCTTAAATTAGTGCAGAATTTGGCCCTATCTGACTGCAGCAAGCTCTGATCCATCTACAGTGTAAAGTACTTTACAATGGTGCTGCATCCTATCAACTTCTACTTTACAGTAGTAGTCATAGGGAACAGAGTAAGGAAACATGTAGCAGTATCAATAAGGAAAACTAAGGAGATTGACTAGCTCAGTGTCTTATCCTTCTGTACCTCAAGTCCTTTTCCCTCAGAAGGTATCATCTCCATTACCTATGATCAACACCTGCACATGCCAAGGTATTAAAAAGAAAGTATGGACACTTAACACAAACTATTGTATTAACAATTTTACTTGATTACTTAAAGCCTGGAAGTGCTGAACACACAACTCCAGTTGAAATCCATGGGAGCTGCAGGTGCTCAGCACCTCTGAAAATCACGCAAGCAATCTAATTAAATTTCCTGTATTCTTCCAAGCCATCATCAGTTGTTTGATCTAGCGGGACATAAAAATGACTATATACAGCATCACTAACTTGACTGAATAGCTAAGGTAGCAACATTGGGGGTAGGGGGAGGAAAACAGAACAAAACCTCAGTCCACATTTTGCCTGAGAATTGCACCAGAGTTAAAGTAGGCAAGGAGACATGCCCACACTAGCTTTAATCTAACTAGCGTAGGTAATAATAGCAATGAAGTTGTTGCAGAACAGGCTAGCCACCTCAGTAGAAGGCCACTAGGGACTCTTGGTACATATTTAGGCAGCTGACCCATGCCAGGGTCCATGTCACCACATCTTCACTGCTAGAATTAAAGCTAGCGTGGGTAGGTGTATCCACACTGCAATTACACCTTAATTTGTGGTATAAACATATACTTGGACACACAGATATTTTAAACCTGTCTGGAAATTGGCATTCACTTACAACCCTGACAAAAGTGAATCCCAGGGCTATAGATATTTACTGTTGGGCATAGTGCCTACTTATGTGAGAGGTTAATGGGACTACTCAAAGGAGTAGTCCTTCCAAAACTGAGCTGTAAGGTCTGGCCCGTACTGCCTCTAATTTATATTCACAAATCACCAGCTGCAGGGAAGGGCACTATCCCTGGTGGTAAGCGTTTGCAGAAACCGTGACCAAGCTTGTAAATTCAGTACCTCACCCATACAAGGAATCAAAAACACACACATTTGATAGTGGTTTAGTGACACAGGCCAAGGATCAAATGAGTCACGGAGAATGAACTACCTTCTCACACTTAAGTGGTCCCTCCTGAAAACGATAGCCAGATAACATAGAAAAGTGAAGAATTAAAATCTTCGAATGGTATCTCCAGGTTTGTCAATCAGCAGTATTTTTTTAAAAGAGATTTTGCGTTGAACATGTTTATGTACTTGCTACAGTCTCTCAATAATATTTTCTACCTCTTATGGAAAGAAAAAACTTATTTTGACTTTTCTGGCATCCTGTAATTTGATTGACTGATTATTCCCCATTTTCCCTTTTTATGGCCTTGAAATTTGTGACAGCCAAGTGGAATGACCAGCTAATACAAACACAGAATATTTTAAATGGTTGAAGTAATACATAGTATTATTTTATACATTCTTTCACCCTCCTTGGTATTAAAATACAGATGTTGCCTTGTGGCAAAAGTTGTAATGAGATCAGAAAAAACAATATGAATTTATTCTCTTAGCAAAGGAAATAGCAAGAAATTACTGATCACTAACACATATAGTACTTTTGACTTGTATGAAATATGAAAAAGCACACCTGACAGAGGAAGCTGAGCAAGATCTGATGATCTGAGGCCCACAATTTCAAATAAAATAATTATTTTCTATACTACAGGAGTGCCTAATGGATCCCAATCAACAATTGGGTCTCTAGAATACTGGGTATTGTAAAAACATGTACCAAGACATGGTCCATGCCCCACAGAGCTTGCAATCTAAGTATAAGATGAGAGGCAACAGGGCGATACAATGAAAGATGGAGGGAACACAAGGGCTTAATGAGACTATTAGGAAAAGTGTGATAAGCAGTGGTCACCAGCTGCCTAGCCATTTACAAATGCTTACAAATTGATGAACAAAACCTGCTGCTGACACACAAAATTAATACTAGTCTATTACATTAAAGAATAACATGACCAGGCTAATCTTTATTAACTGAAGGAAAAGTTTTTTTTACACTACATGGTTCACTTACCAGGTGTAAACCAGATTTTTAATATCACTGTCCTTGGACAGCAGTCATCAGGGTGCAAGGTGTTTTATGTGTTTGATTATGAAAATAAGAAACTAGTGTAAACATGAACTGAAAATGGTTATTC
The DNA here is from genome assembly GCF_965140235.1 of Caretta caretta. Classification (NCBI taxonomy): domain Eukaryota; kingdom Metazoa; phylum Chordata; order Testudines; family Cheloniidae; genus Caretta; species Caretta caretta. The sequence continues at coordinate 27,505,781 of NC_134214.1, forward strand.
CATTATTGAATTCGTCCTTAGGGAAGCAGGACCAAACTATGCACAGTTGAAGAATTTGGAGAGATTTTTATGCTAAGTTATAGTAAATCTTCATTGATCATTACCAGCCCTAGCTAGTGTAATATATGCACAGTATGCACAGGGTATGTCTACACTGCACACCACTGGTGGCGGTGTGTAGGCTACGTGTAACCATATGCTGCAGGCTGCATCCACGCTGCAGTGCAAGCTACACGTGACAGTGAAAGACTCTGGCAGTAGGGAAAGACTCCAGTGGTGGGGAGCCAGCAGGACACTCCACTCCTAGAAACAGCAGTGTAGATGGGGGATGCACTGCGTGGGCCTGTAGAGAGCTGTATATGGGACATACCCTAAGACTTCAAACGTGTCTTTACTCACCTAAGCAGTGCCTCACCATCTACACTGCTACTTATACCCGTACTGGGGGAAGAGGGCTGTGCAGTGCATGTATTCTACATGCCAACATAAGGGAACATCGGCACTGCACACTCCTGAAGAGAAGCATGGCTAAAAATGGTGTATCAGCATGCTGCTGAAATAACTGTACATCTATGAAACTGTAAAACTAATGAGTTATGATAAAACCATAATGAAGCTATGGTGGGATCTTAAATTTTTAGCATATCATGATAAGGAGTTAGAAAATTCAGAGACGAGGAAAGAGCTAGGTTTACTTAATATAATGTTGTTGGAGACTGGGGTTTTAATGAGCCAAGGAGATATTGTAGACCTTCTCTACTTTAAGAAAACAACATATTACTGAATGTTTTTCATCAATAGGTCCTCTCTGATCCTTTACTCTCAAAGGCCATGTCCACACTAGGGGAAAAGGTGCAGTTCTAAACATGATAGCTAACATGTTAACACACATTAAAATCCTACTGTAGACAATGCAGTTGTGCTTTTAACTCAAGTTAGTCAGTCAAGGTAAACCATGCTTTTTCTGTAACTATGTTGGATCTATTTTGTCTCATGTATTTTGTTCCTAAAATCTCATGCTTCAACACTTCAGCTGGTTGCTTGTAGGGGTCAGGAAGAACTCTTCCACTGAAATGTATTCTTTGGGGGTAGGGGGGAAGGAGAGAGAGTCTCCTTTGTCTGAAGCTTCAGAGATGGCCACAACTGGAGATGAGACACTGGTCAGGGTACGCCAGTGCTCTGAGGTGGTACAGAGAATTTTCTCTCACACAGGTACTTGGCAGCCTGGTCTTTGCTCACATACGCAGGGTCTAACTGATAGCCATAGATCAGATTGACAGTGATATGGGTGGGGGAGGGTTCACCTTCTTCTACAGGTGTGGGGCATGGGGTCACTTGCCAGAGAACATCTGGGTATATTCCACTTCATCAATTCCCTGCCATTCCAGGGGCTTCTGGCACTGGTGAACCTCAGTCCTTCCTATTTTCTGCCTGTGGCACATAATAGTTTAATCTCCTATGGTCTGTAACACTTTGGTCTAATTTCACTTGCTGAGTTCAGTGTGCGGATGTGGGGTGCTGTTGGTGGCCTGTAATATACAGGAGGTCAGACCAAATGATCTGGTGGTCCTTTCTGGCCTTAAACCATTTTCAATACCAAATGAGGCAGGTCAGGGAGAACACACTGCTAAATATTCAGAATAGTTCGTTTTTCTCCTGTAGGCAGGTCCATAAAGAACTGTCTAGTGTGTATGCGTACCATGGCTCTCTGCTAAAGGGAATCAGAACCACTCAGCTGCTAAAGGCCTTAGACTGGCAGGCGACTAAAGGGTAGTCTCATTTAGCTGAAGCGGTCAGGGCCTGGATTTTCAGGACAGGATGATCTGAGCTCTATCCCCAGGCACTCAAGCACCCAAGGTCGGCTGAGGTCTGCACATACTCCAGGGCACCTCCTATGTTCCATACTATGATACAAAATGGATTTTAAAATTAGCTATACCTCAAAATATGGATTCCAGCATAATTTGTAACTGCTGTATAATGTTTATGGCTTTTTTTAAAAAAAAGTCTACTTCCTTTGTATCTAAGTTCTCATGACATCAAAGCACTCAAATTTAACATTCGGCATGGTCTTGCCACCCTGGGTAGACATGTTTTCCCATGCAGAGAGGATTCCACCACCACCAACTATTGCCAACAATTCCTTCACCCATGAATCGTATAGCCTATTCACTGATCAAGCAGCTGCACTAGTTTCCAAAAATAGCCTGTTAACGTCTTCTGTAGCTATAGAGCAGCCATTTGCAGCAGGATGAGAAAAGGAATGCTTAAAAATCAGGGAAGAGTGCAGAAAAAAAAATTTAGTTTTTCATCTCACAGATAGAAGTCAAAGGTTATGTTACTTGCCTGACTGTTTGCACAAATCTTGTTTAGTACTCAGTAAAAAGGAGGTTATGAACTATATGTTTAGACTTCTGAATTTGACAGACAAGTTGTATGTGTCTCAATGGTTTTGGTATCCCTGTTTGGTGGGGATAAGGCGTTTAAATATAGAAGGAATACAAACATTTTAATCATGTAGCTGCATAAAACTTTCCTTTCACATTTTTGGCAAGACTATAAAATGAACTGGCAGCCCAAAAAGAAGTGGGTATTTATATGCTTGACCAAATCAAACTTTTGTGAACTCAGCCTGTCAATTTTGCACAACCAACTAATGTATGTGCATGATATACAAACTACATCATGTTATGTGGAATATGCATTTAAAGCAAGCATGTAATCTTTACATGAGAAATTAGAACACACCATTTTAATATGTATATGAGCAAATGCCAGGACAGAAATTGCATGATAGCTGTAATATATGAAATATGGTGCTTATTAACAATAGCATAGATTCAGACAAAGGCCAGAATCTTGGCATATTTTAGCCCTAAACATTTAGAGCATGTCAGACGGCAGATGGAGTTTCTGTGTTTCACACAGGTTGAGTATCTACAACAGCAAACCAGTCAGATAACCACAAACTCTTGATAAGGGGTGAAGTAATTTCCTCTTTTACCATTTTGTTCCATTTTATACGCTTTCCACTTATGTGTAACAGAGACAGAGTAGATCATGCTAGATTATGTCATACAGTATCAAGGTATAATCTTATTAGATAAATTTAAAAGTGTATTAATTAAGGTTTAAGAAATTATATCAGAAAATTAAACCCATCTAAAAGCATTCTCTTAATAGACGCTTTCAGTTTGAGAATGTCTCATTGCCTAGGCAACCTGACCACAAAGTATTATACAGTTCAGGAGATGCTGTCTATTTTAAATAGAAATAAATATTTATCATATTAATCTAACAGACGTATATCTAGCAAACTGTTTGTTTTGTACTAAATAAACTGATACATTTAAATGGTACGTTGAGAAGTCAATATGAAGTTAAATCTTTTAAAGCCTAAAAGATCATAAGGCCTGATTATCTGTGTGGCAGTTGCACAGTTTCACATATGAACTGATCCTACTTGGATCTATGTTTAAAGATCCATAGTTCCATGTTGATACCAAAACCACCACCCAGACTAATGTAGAACAAGGATAAAAGTTTGTCTTTGTAACAAGACTGTAATGAGACCTTGAATTAATTGAACTCATTTATTTATCTCTTGAAAATTGTAACATCCCATGTTGAGCTCAATTTTCAGCGTTGTGAATGCTATCATCTGATCATCTTTATTTTGCTTTTCATAATTTCTCATTTGTTTTCAAAGCTATTTTGGTTAATAAAACTCAAATTCATAATAGTTGTATAGTCTGTACTTTATGTAAGGAACACAAATCCAAAGAACCAAGAAAAAGCTAGTAAAGGTAACTGGTTAATTAAATTTGCTAACCAATGTGTGTATTATAATCTTTCTCACACAACAAATTTACTAGCAAGGAAAGACACTATTTTCCTACCTTCAGTTGGCTTTATATCACCCTCACCTCCAACATAACTGGCAAAGACAGATCCCTCAACCACACACAAAATCAAATGGCAGACAGCATAAGTTTCCCAATGAACCACTATCTTGGATAAGAAAAAAACCACACATATAGGTGTCAATTCTAAGCTTAGTACGGGCTGTTTCTACCTAAATATAAGATAAAAATTAAAACCCCAATCAATACTGGAACTAAGATATTCCTGTTGTGGCGGTGTGAGGGACAGCTATTGAAGGACTGCGCATCCCCTGCATGTGGTGGGTCTGGGCTCTGTGCCACCTTCACATGAGCCACCACAGAGCAGTAGTGTATGCAACGGAAACTGGGAGGACATGGCCAATGGCTTTGTGGTTCCAGGGGTTCAGTTGCCACAAACTTCCCCATAGAGAGGAGGGGAGCAGCAGCAGCTGCACAGGGGCATATCTATTTTTTGTCAGAACATAGGAGGGTAGAAAATGATGAATTACTTGAGAGAAAATGAGGAGTTATTTAGTGGAGCAGCTATGGTGCTGAGGCCATTACATTAGGACCTTTTATATTGGATCACTACATAAGATATTGCTTTTTAATTTTATTTTTGAAGAGTGGTGGTGGCATGCATCAAGTCACAGAAACTTGCTACACACGTTAGCCAGCCTAAAAATGATATATTTGAAGCACCGTCCAGACAGCTGTGAATGCAGATGCACATTTATAAACAATAAAGATGTACAGTACAGAATTCTAGCATCATCTTCAGAGGATACCCAAACCAAATGTTCAATATATGATCACAGTGATTAGTGAAAAGCAAGACACAGCCTTGGCAACAAGAACTACACAGGCTGTTTTAAGAACTTCTGGTCAAGGACAACAGTTTCCAATACCAATGAGCAAAAAAGGATAAAGTCTGTTTAGGCAGTATAGCTCTCACATGAGGATAGAAACAGGGTACCAACTAAGTGGATTTTCTAATGCACTATTAAAAAAGGATAATTAATATAGCAGTTTTAGTGTTAAGTGTTCTACATTTGTGATAGAGCTTTTAAAATCTGACATTAGCTGAAGAGTTTTTTGTTTGTTTTTTTTTTAAAAGAAGGAGAGGGATGAGCTGCTAGTGCTATATGCTGGGGCTAGGAAACTTACAGGACTCCAGCCCAGCTCGTCCCTCCCCTCCCCGAAAATGTAGTGAGCTCTTACCTCATGTTGTGTCCACACAGAAGGATATGGGACTCTGGGGCTATATACACAACACCCCCTCACAACAGCTGCTCCAATAACTCCCTGGCTTTCCAATGTAGCACGGGCCTGGCTCTTAGAATGTTCATAGTTAGTTATTCTGAGGCACTACCAAAATTTTCCTGAGGAACGTAAGCCAAAGCAGGGAAATGACTGTTTATCAACTTATAATTCAGTTAAACCTGAATGGAATTTCACACGATGTGCAAAACAGAAGTCTCTAGCCCTGGGCCTTTGTCTCTGCCAAATTTTAAAGGCCTGCTACAAACAATGGAAGTGTTAGAGCTTCTCAATAAAAGATCTCCACAATCTTTTATAATGTTAAATATTAGGCAAATTAAATACAGGGGTTACTGTCAGCTCCCCCTATAATACCCTTTAAGGAGATATGTAACCATTGACACACAACTAAACTGTATGTTTTTCATTTTATGTACAGATTACCCAAGAAAGGAAAAGTCCCTGTCCCTTGGGATGCAAAACTCCCTTAGAACACTGACACCTCAGTAAATAACCACTGCAACTTATCAAATCAGAAGAAAACAGGTAAGGATATGCCACTGGTTTCAGCTGACTTACAGATTCTGTCCTGTGTGTGATTTCAATCACTCACTAGATATAGCCAGCTTGTATAGGCTAGATAATATATTTATGAACTATATAACTGTTAAAAGGAAACTGAACTAAGCACAAATTGAAAGTGTAATCTTTCTCTAAGGAATCCTCTGTCTTGGACTTAAGCGAGAGACAAAATACAAAGCTCTTCTATACCCACCTCTTTGTGCCAACACCATTGAGACAACCCTCCAGAGTGTGCGGCATCTGCGCAAGGACCATCACCTGAATTTGCCCAAACTCTTTACTAGATACAGAACCACTAGCCATTAGCAAAATTCTTGCGCATATAGCTCATTTTCTATGTAGCACCCAAATATTTCCAAGGCACTTGACAAACATGACAGCTCCCTGCTTAGAAGAGTTTACAGTCTAAACAGAAAAAATACAGTACAAACAAGGGTTTAGGGAAGAGGACAGTACCCAAGGACTACAGTTTTCAAACACAGATGCCTTAATACCTAAATAAAAGTGGTCTGATTTTCAGAGATATTGAGCATATGCAACTCCCATCAATTTAAAATGAGCCTACAAATAAGGCAATGTTTAGGTGCTTAAATAGGGATTTAGGTATCTAGCTTTAGCCATTTCAGTTGGGGAAATTGTAGCAATTATTTTTTCATCTTCCTATATTTGATAATTCCTTCCCAAGCTCTAGGTGAATTAACCTTATGACCCTTTAATGATCCTCCCCATCTATTAACATTGTGACTATAGTCTAACAGCCCTACACCTTTCTCTCTCTCTCACACACACACACCCCTCTTTTCCCAACTAAAATTGACAGCTAGAGTTTAAAGTTGTTTACAGTTGGATGTGTGTCTACTAGGAAAAGATTTAACTGTGGGCCTCTGAACCTATTACTGGGAGAATCTGGGACCCGTGATATACCATATGCCATCCTATTCCAAGTTAAAGGTGACTGACTTAAAACCTGACAATCTCTCTGTAAACCGGATGTTTCAAATACAGTATGCAAAAGGTGACCCAACTGTGCAGTCCTATTTCTAAGAAAATTTCCCATGTTGTGTATTTAAAATGACCATGAGCTTGTGTCTGAGTTCCAGCCTCCCACGCACAGGAATCCCATGGATCTGCTATTCTTAACTTTTGGTTCACTTGTGACCATTGCAAAACAAACTTATGGCAACAAGCAAAAGCTTTACTTTCAAAGGGACACCAGAGAGCTTTGTTTTCTCAGTTGTTCTTAAAGTTTTAGTTTGCCAAATACAGCAGCAATATACAGTATTGGTTACTCAGTTCCCAACAAGGACAATAGACCCACATAAACCTTCTGTCAAAGGAGAGCAGGCAGCAGATGTGATTTCCTGGAGCCCATGAAGAAATGATCTATGTTTTAATTTGGGGAGCCTTAGAAGACACTTCTAGCTTACACCTTATGCTAGTGTACAAACGTATCTTTATAATCAAGCCACTAACAACTAAGATAGAGCAAGCTGTGCTAGTTGCACTTAAGGCTTTCCTTCAACAGAACGTAAGGAATGCTGGCATTATGCCTCTTGTTTACAAGTGCAATATACAGAATATAAAATTTGCTGAAGCAACATTTCTCTCCCTCACACATTCTAATAACATACAGGATATCTATAGTATACCAGCCTTAGAATTCAGAACTCCAGACCTTTGTAACTGCATATATCTGCACTCATTAAACCACATATACTATGCTCCAAATCCTGTTCCCAGTACCTAGCCCAAGGAACTGGAGTTGGTATCTCCATGGGGCCATGACAGGAAGAAAGCCTACTCCCCAAGTAATATAGTATCAACTGAGTGACTGTCCAGCTGCTACTCCAGCCTCAGGACTGGAGCAGCCCCTACGGCCCTCGTGAGCAATGGATCTGGGCAGGAATATATTCACCAATCTTGCCCCCACTAGCATCAATCTTGTCTCCACTACATAACAAAAAACGGGGACCTACTCTAAACACCTGAAATCATGCCTTACATATTACTCCTGCAGAACAGAACTTCATAGATTCTGCTGTGCCTGGAACCATCCATGCTTAGAGGGTGCAACTTTGTAGTACACTGAAGGGGAAAAAAGTGAAATATTTCAGTGTTTTAAAAATATAATAATTCTGTTAAAGTGAAAATGCAACATGCACTTGAGGTGCTGGGAAATCAGTGGTGCTGAAAATTCAAAAAAAAAAAAAAACCTTCTGTTCCACCTTTTCTTCTAACATAAGTAATGTTGTAGGTAGGCTTTTCTTCCAGTAGACACCCAAAATTTAGATCACTAAGTGAATGATCACCCTGGTATTTTAACTAGACCATCCCACAATTTTCCCCACTTTTTTTTGCAATAAGCCTGTCTCACAGAAAGGCATCAAGGACTTAGAGAATCTATTGTTTTCTTATTTAAAACAATTCTATTCCCTCATAGAGCTAAAAGAGTGAACCAACACCAGTGATTAGACATTTATACTAAGCACATTTATTGGAAATGATATTTACTTCAGTTCCTGAAAAGCATCCTGATGATACAGCAAAGGACATCAATGTTAATTTTATAATAATGGAAACAACTTCAACATGAAAACATCCAATTTATCTTGCTGGTAAAACTGTTTTCCCTCTGCTTTCAGGAACACAGACTAAAATATTCTAAGATGTCCAACTCAAGTGTAAACACTTCAGGAAACAACTGTACTTACAACTCAACAGTAACTACTCATGTCATTCCACTGGCTTATGGATTCATTTTCATAGGAGGAATCCTGCTAAACGGTGTAGCAGCATGGATTTTCCTACATGTTCCTAGCAAGAAAAGCTTTGTCGTTTATCTCAAGAACATTGTTGCTGCTGACCTTCTTATGAGCCTGACTTTCCCCTTCAAAATTCTTAGTGATGCGGAAATTGGGCCTTGGCAGCTCAACGTTATTGTCTGCCGATATTCTGCTGTTATTTTTTACCTAAATATGTATGTTGGAATAACATTTTTTGGCCTCATAGGGTTTGACAGATACTACAAAATTGTAAAGCCTATGCTTACCTCCTTTGTTCACACAGTTAATTACAGCAAGATTGTCTCTGTAGTCGTATGGGCATTGCTCATGTTTTTATCACTGCCAAATATTATTTTAACTAACCAAAGTGCTACAGAGAAGAATTCCAAAAAGTGTGTAAATCTTAAAAGTGAGCTTGGACTACAATGGCATAAGGCTTCAAGCTATATTTGCCTAGGAATTTTCTGGACTGTGTTTCTTCTGTTAATCATTTTTTACAGTGCAATATCAAGAAAAATATATAGTTCCTACAGAAAGTTCAGGAGAAATTCAACAGTAACTAGGGAAAAAATCAATCGCAATATATTCAGCATCATGTTTGTATTTATCATTTGTTTTGTGCCATATCATCTTTGCAGACTTCCATACACATTAAGTCAAACTGGGTCTCAGTTCTCCTGTCAGTCAAGCAAAAATCTGTTCTATGCAAAAGAATTTACTCTGTTACTGTCCGCTGCAAATGTGTGCCTTGACCCCATTATTTATTTCTTTCTCTGCAAGCCCTTTAGAGAAAAGTTATACCAACAACTGCATCTCAAGCTGACAACTTCGGGTGAAATAGAAAACTCTAGATCCAGAAGGTCAAACACTACATGAAAGCGTAATTATTTCATAAATTCACATATCCCTTATAAGATACAGTATGGAAAATTATTCCAGATTGCAAAGCAGTTAAAGGAATTGGACAAACGAAGAGCATGTGCAACAATAAACACAAGGTGTCAATTTAAAAAGCATTTCAGCTGTTCGTTTTCCATATTTAAAAGCATTACCACACACTGTACTATGCACTACTTCCAGATTACATCAAACTATAACTTCTTATAATGGAATATATTAGATGTCTGAGGCCTAGGACAGGCAGGAGAATGACTGCATTAGAAAGCTGGATATCCAGGCCAGGGTTCTATGTGAGTGGCAAGGATTAACCAGCAGAACTATGCAACAGCTGCAACCCACTGGCCTCCATAAGCCAACCTGGAGCACATAAGAAGTGAAAGCTAGCAACAAGGGCTTGGGAGTGACTGAATAGCAAAGCTGCGCAAAAAATTTTGGACAAATAGCTTATTCAACAAAAAAATGCAGTTTCAGTTGGCTTCCAACTAGTCGTGAATTTGACATAAATAGTTTCGGGCATTCACAAAGCCAGAGGAAGGAGGAGGAGAAAGATGAGGAGGTAGAGACGCTTCTGCTGCTGGTGACGCTATCACCCACTCGTAACCTTTAGCCCAGTGGCTAGGGCACTCATCTTGAATGTGGTAGATCCAGGTTCAAATTCTCACTATGGAACAGACTTTTTGATTCAAGAATTTCAACCCAAACTGATTTTTTTCCCCTATTTTTTGCAACTGATGTTGAATTTAAAAAAAATCCGTTATTTGCCCAGCTCAGGGATGGAGGAGATCTTCTACCTCAGCAGCAGACTGTTTTGGAGTGGCTGGTAGAGACCAAGTCAGAGTACTCAGCCCCTGAAGGGAAGAGAGAGAGCCCTATATTAATCTCCAGCAAAATGAAGAGCTGAGATGACTGATTCTGGAGACAGTTCCACCCAACCAACTGTAAGGACAGTTGAAGGATGATAGGAAAGAATAAAGGTGTAACATAGCTCAGATCCTCAAGGCTCTGCATAGAGCTTGGGGAATCCTAGAATGATTTGGCGACGGGAGGTAATTTTATAGTTCATGAAAATCTATTTGAAACCTTTATCTTATTTAAGAGCAACAAAACTATAGGAATCTGTAAGAGTGATTCTCACAACCTACAGACAGTAACAGAAAATTATATCCTGTCTGTTTTTAGAAACCACCCTACTGAATTCTACAGCACAGATATGATATATTATTTTAAGCAACAGAGGATGGTTCTACAAACCTGTAGAAAAGTATTTTTCTACTAAATTCTACAGGACTTCATAATGAAGAAAGTATATTTTAATGGGCCTTTTTATAAGTCTCCCAGTCTACTGATTAACACACAAATCATTATTGAAATTCTGCTGAAACAGTTTAGTCCCACGTTTAATATGCTATTCTGCTTTGGAGTTAGATGTGAGGCCAATATTCTTGCATTTTGGACCACTAAGTACTGGGAAAATTTGAGAGGTCCCAATCTTATCCCTGTTTCTCCAGGCTGAAATAATGCCTAGTGTATCATTTGCATACTCTCCAACGACTAGTTTCAAACAGCTCTATTCTCTCAGAGCACACTCCTTTTTGGTAACATGCCCATGCACATTATTATATACAGTAGCTTGTCAAATCATTGGCTTACTCATACTATGCATAGCTGTACATTTTACAAGACAAATGGAAATGCATGCCAGCATATCAGAGAGTGGATTAAGTCCTTAGAAGAGACTGTCAATTTGCTCTAATACCAGGTATACACAGCAACTGCTGCTTATGTACAGAAAGACGGAAATGAAATTTAAGGGAAAATGGTGACCCGCACAGATGATTTAGTAGATGAAAAACTAAACACCCATTCAGATCAGCAGAGACTGAGTCATTACTATATCTATGGGATGAACAAACACTGTCTAGCATGCAGTTTAGTCTGCACCAAAAAACCTGCAAAGCAAAGAGGCTGTGACTTCACTAACAGTGAATTTTTAGGAGGCAAGGAGAGTCTACTGAAACTAGCTGTTTGAACCTAAAACTCAGAGCTATTAGTTTCTCTTTACAACAGGACATTTGTGTACTTGGAAAGAATGATTTGGTATTTTGCTTTGTTTCATTGTTTTTCTTTGTACAAAGAACTGAAAACTACCCGTATTTCATTTATTTTTGTGTGTACATATGTTTTATTGTGCATCTCGCATGTTTTATTGTGTTTATACTAAAAAAATAAAACCTCTCTTTTTCAATGCAGCTAGATTTGTTTGTTTGGATTTTATAATTTTACATGGGGAGTGGGCCAGTGAACGTAATGTTTATAAAAGATTCCAGATGACTCCTCTGCAAATGCAAGCTCTCCGTTTTACTCTCTATGACTGGAAACAACACGAATTTTTCCAACAGGGATCCTGCCAATTTGCCTTACCACTGTTCTGAAAGAACAGTCTCTCAGGATGAAAAGGTAGTTCATAACTAATATGCATTTTTAACTAAAAATAAGGCATCCTGGTGACAAGGCTATGGGCTGTATTGATAATCAGTACATAAATGCATTCACTGAATCCCTAATCTGTTTGTTGAGGCCATGTCTACCATGAACTGATTTGAGAGCACCAACCCACAGTGATGGCTTTTTGTCACTCTTGACCTATGCCAGATTTGCCCTAAGAGACTAGGAAGTAAACACCACATTTCTGGAAAACCATCTAGAGTCCCATTGATATTACTGTTTGAATTGGAAGTGGTCCCACACCGAAATCCCAGACCTTCACATCCCCACATTTTACAGAGGTTTAGATTTTCATCTGAATGTCACATATCTAGTGAGTCCATATCTAGTCTGAACTTTCTTTTAAGATCAGAAACAATATTTCTCATGTTGCCTCAGGTCTCTTTGACACGTCGGTCTGGTTACAGAACAGTGTATATAGAGAAACTGCACTGGTTCCATTGGTAGGCTAATTCCTCCTAGCAGTAGAAATCCAGATGTGTCAAGGAGGGGAATCTACTGGTTTGTGAGAGATTTTAATTTTCTTATTGTAATTTATGGCAAGAGCACCTACTACCTTGCATAAGTGCCCCTTTGTATATGCTGCATTATCTAAACAAAAGGGCCAGTGAAAGAGTACTGGTATAGTGACATGAAAACAGCGTCTGTCACCTGCCTTTGTAAAATCTCATCTTCATGACTAGAAAGTGATTTATGCAAACATATCTATATTCTGGAAAAATCCTTCCTCCCCACCCAAACAGGTTGACATGTTATCACTTTGAACGACTAGATATATGTTAGGGGGTTACAATGGAAAACATACTGCTCGCTGTGCTTTTTTTTTTTATATTGCCCTATTAAAAAACAATCCATCACTGGATAACTTTGATGCAGAACAGTGCGTCCATAGCCTTTGAACCAACAATAGTTTGGTGTCTGTGCCGGGCACAAGTCTCAACCAGCCTGCCTATTAAACCTAGTTTTGCTCCCTTCCCCTCACAGTGCTTTTCACTTTTACTTGGACTGAAAATAAGCTAAATAAACTGGAAAGGACAGGGCTTGCAGGTGAGGTCAGAAATGTATTCTACACTAAGGTGGTTAACTCTACCTCTGAAAGAAAGTGAGTCGCATACCTTCAGCAGACTATCTACCTACCCCAACTGCCTCCCCAGATGGCCAGAAGTCTTGCAGTCATGCCACTGTCACCAACCATCCAAGGAGGGACTTACTTTCTATAATTCCTTCCACTGGTTCAGAACCAAACAGAAATGTGCCTGTTCACTTTAGGCTAGTGGTTCTCAAACTTTTGTATTGGTGACCCCTTTCACACAGCAAGCCTCTCAATGCGACCCCCCCTTATACTTTTTTTATATTTAACGCTATTATAAATGCTGGCGGCAAAGCAGGGGCTTGGAGATGGAGGCTGAGAGCTTGCAACTCCCACATAATAGCCTCACAACCCCCAGTTTGAGAACCCATGCTTTAGGCAGCTACATAAGCAATAGAAGAATTGTCTTCCTCATGACACCCTGGGCTCCACTATAATAACATGGTTGTGTTCCTTTTGAGAAGTAAGGGACTGAAATGTATTTTGTGCCTACTGCAGAGGTAACCATTTCTGTTCTCCTCCTGGGTAGAGGTAACATGCAGCATGAGAAGCCAAGGGAGATTTAAAGCATAAATGTGAAAATGAAGTTGCTCATAAGGTTTTAAACATAAATTTCTAAATGGAATTAAAAAACCATCTTTTTCTTAAGATTCACTTGTTCAGCCACTCAAACTCTTGAGGAGATGACCTGATATGAACACATATATCTGTCACATAAAACTCAGAAATGTAGAGTACATAAATCTCACACTAACTTATGCATCAGCTCATACACCTGCTCTAGCCTGTAGTGATAATGCACGAGCTACATCGGACAAACGTCAATGATCCCATTAACGTGCAATGGGTTATTTATGTTAATGCTTTGGACTGGAGCTTCAAATTCCTTCTCCACTAACAGAACACCACAGTTTTTCAGAAGCAAGGGCTAAACTCAGCAAATAGGAATTAATTTATGGAGGAAAGCTCATGCCAAACTCTGCCAACATAAAGGATGAAATCCTGGCCCCACTGAAGTCAGGTGGGGAACTTCCACTGACTTCAGCATGGTCAGGATTTCACCCACAGAATGACTGATTTCCTTAAGTTTTAATCATGCATCCTTTTTATGGAAGTATATTTAATAGCAACATCTCTTAATAGATCAACTAATAAGGATCACTTACACAGCACTGCACATCTTTAAAGCACTGTGTAAACATGAATTAATTAAAAGTAATTAATTACACATTATAAAAACACTATACCATAGCCTGTCAGGGAAGATACTTGCGATCACGTTACGCAGCTGACATTAGCTGCCATGAAGTGCAGCACTAGGTCATTTACAGGCCCTGCTCATTACCATTTTTATACAGCAGCTTGGCTGCACACAGTGCAGTGTGCCAAACAAGAACTATGCCCCTCCCAAAAGAGATTACAGTCTTAAAGAGACAGGAGTTACACTGAACTACAAAATAATAATTTACCATTCTTTATGTTTAACTCAAAAAATTAAAGTCCATTCCTTCCCCTCAACCCCACAATAAATGACCCTGATCACAATTCATATAACTCCCTTGTGGCAGGATCTAAATTTTTGATGTTTTTGTAAATATATTATGGGGTAAACAATGAATCTGTCAAATGAAAGTCACAAGACACAGTGTGCCGAAATTGCTAGCTAGTATATGTAGAGGTTAAAAATGTACAGAAAAACTTCTTTTTGCTTATTTCCCAAAAAGACGTGCAGGAGCCTCCCTCATGAGACTTAGGGACAGTACGAACAGAGCCAGAGTTTACTTGGATTCCTCATAACAAACAAACAGGAAGAAAACCATAAATGAAAGAACCACCATAAGAACTCCATGGTTGAATGCTGCTAATAAAACTTGTCAACAATTACTCCTTAAAGACAGTTTTAGTCACAAAGCTTATAATCACAAAATGGATGTGGAGAAAGGGATAAAGGAAAATTCCAGGACTCATTTTTATTAGTCCCCTGATTAATATAAACTTCAGAAACCCAGTAAACTCAGCTCTCACAGTAACTGGCTGAAAGAAAAAAAAACACTTAGTACATCTTCAAGAGTGATCACCTCCTAATACCATGTAAATATTTAAATATCAACATAAATCCCGGATTAAAAAATAAAGATTTCCCCCAACTCATTAAATTATATTTTCAAACTCACTCTCTCTCTCTCTAAAATATAGAAAGTTTTTTTTACTATGGTTAGGGTGTTACAAACACGTTACACATATTTCTCTCAGCTTAGACTGTGTTAGTGTGTGAGATGCCAACTCCTGTGTGTGTGTTTTCCAACTTTATACAGACACATTGGAGTTCAGCAACTCAACCCACACATACACACAAAAGAATTCAAAGCTGAGAGAAATCTAAAATTGACATCTGTATTTGTAACATTACAGAACATACAACTTTACATTGTACATAAGACAAGGATCCAAAGACAATGGGCCAAATTCATCTCATCGGTAACTCACTCCATGGCAGGACTACTGTATTTCTGAGGCCTGAACAAGCTTCTAAATATGTTGCTCTCCTACATCCCACATGTAATGTGATTGTGCAAATGGCCTTGTAACTCTCCTCTCTAGCAAAATGCCATATGAATCTCCATTTACACTGCCATGTCAACCAATACAGCCATTCTAATACTGTTTTCAGCTACCTCACCAGCATTTTGCCTGCTTCCTTCCTATTGTTCTGCATTATATACATACATGTGTTTCCTGCTCCCACATTTTTAAAAGTGACAGCAAAAGACAGCAAGAGAGATTTTTCTAGGACTCAGGACAACAAACACGGCAAAAGTGAACCCCTATGACCAAAGTGTTCACGCCCATCAGCAACATCCCAGGTCAGAGGATGAGTACAGCAGCTCTCAATCTTTTTCACTCTTATGAGGGTTAGAAACTCCACAAGAGAAAAACCCATGAGACTGTGAATATGTCTATGCTGAAATTAAAAACCCACAGCTGGCCTGCACCAGCTGACTCAGGCTTATGGGCTTGGGCTAATGGGCTGTAACTGTGGCGTAGTGTTCGTGCTCGGGCTGCAGATGGAGCTCTGGGACCTTCCCACTTCGCAAGGTCCTCTAGAGCCTGGGCTCCAGCCTGAGCCCAAATGTCTACATTGCAGTTAAGAAGCCCCTTAGGCTGAGCCCAAGTCAGCTGGCATGGGCCAGCCACAGATTTTAATTGCAGAGCAGACATACCCTGTGTGGTCACAAAGTATGCAAAGCCTTGTATGTCAGTAACCGGCCTAACAAATGATTGTCAAACCCTGATTCAGGAAAGTATTTAACCATGTTCTTCAGTGCTTTCCCAAATAGAGATGCTTTCTTGAATCAAGGCCTGAATGATGGGTGGATGTGAACTTTCTGGATTCAAGTACCAACACTCTAAATTAATCAGATGGGGAATATTATGTTTATAACATTCTTCCTCCTGAGAGAAAGGGCTACAAACTGCCTTATACACTTTAGAGTCACACCGCTGCTTCTTAACTTCTGACTATGACGGAAGTCCTATCCTTTTCTCTGAAAGCTGGGGTCCGTGACGTATTGCCTCCTGCAAGAAGGGGGCTTAAAATAGAAGTGTCTTGATACCTTTGGCTAGATCAGTCAGCCATCATGATAAAAAGTAAAAATATATATGAACCCCACTGACTTCTTCAATAACTGACACAAACAGGGGAGCTTACTGAGGGGGTGCTGATCCAGAAATAAAGACAAAATCTTAAAATGACATAAATTGCATTTTTATTCATTTGGAGATAATGCCATGCCTCCTCCCCTTCTGAATAACTAGAAAGATTTAGGAAAACTAGAGACATTTCATTCCTTTTGGATCCAGGAGGATTCTTCTCCTTTTATATACCTGAGGAAGTTCTCAGAGATCTGGGTTCAACTTGAACTCCAAAATCTTAAAATGAAATTAAATTTGAGCACCTGGGGTTTCATGTTAAAAACATACAGAACTACCAGGTCTGCATGATTTAGGTGGAAAGCCATAACTCCACCCACATTTGCTCAATTCTGAATCCAGGATCACTCAAAAACTTTATGAACCTTTCCAAACATTTCACAAACATAGTCTGAGTTTTGAGTTTGTGACTAAGCTTGAAACCAGACACACGGAGTAGTTTCTTTACAAAGGATTTTCCCAACCCTGTAGGCAATAAGGGTATTTTGGTTGGTGGTGATAACTACTTCCATTTGGCATGTCATTCAACTTTCTGAGATCTTGACGATTGTCTGCAGTGAGTTTGCTGTACATTTTAGTTTCTCTGTACTACTGCCAGAGAAACTAGGCTAAATTCAACAGCTTGTTCTACTGTCTGGGTTTTTTCTCAAAAAGAAAAATATGAAGATTTTTGCTGCTCGCTCAGCCCATCTATTTTTAGTAGAGACTGGACAAATCTCAGAAGATTTGAAACTTGAATTTGGTTCAGAAAGACATCCATATGCTTAGATATCTACTAGAAGCACTTGAAACTTTTAAGTCTGCAAACTGGGCTGTAACTCTTGCAAGAAAAGACTTACTCATAAGATTTCTTATACCTCTGCTTCTGCTTCCAAACCACATGCCACAAGACCAGCCCTTAGTTACAGCATCTTGGCGCTTCTAATTCTAATTCCAGCCATAACTTGAAAGTGCACAGTGGGGAGGAAAGGGGAACGCAAGTGAACGTGTGACAAAGCTTCCCCACACAGCACAGCAAAGCGTGCCAGGGATTATGAATTATAAAGTTCACTAACATGCTGGGATCTACTTGCCCCATATAGACCTTGCTGGCAGTCTCTAAACGGTACCTGCTTCACATTAACATAGTCCTGTTTGGACGACTTTAAGGTGAATTAGGTACCTTTTAGAGAGCACCATCAGAGTCTACACAGGGCAGTTAGAGCCCCACATGTTAGCACAAATCACATACCTCTAATGAGCTTTGCCATCACCATCCAGACAAGCCCAAAGTTTCAGTCTTAAAATAAATTAAGGTTTGAGCAGAGTCATCAATCCCTCATTCACAATCAAATCAATGTTTGTTAACCTTAATTTTTATTACAACAGATTGACAAGCCTGTAGGTGCGGACTCTGGCCCTGCGCCACTTACCTCGAGCGGCTCTGGGGTGGCAGCGGCGCGCAGCAGGGCTAAGGCAGGCTCCCTGCCTGCCCTGGCCCCGCACCCAGAAGTGGCCAGCATGTCCGGCAGTGGCTCTTGGGAGTGGGGTGTGGCAGGTGGCTCCGCTGCGCACTGCCCTCGCCACTGCGCAACCACCCCCGAAGCTCCCATTGGTGTGATTCCCCATTCCCAGCCAATGGCAGTTGGTGCCAGTTGGGGGTTGGTGCCTGCAGGTGAGGGTAGCGCACAGAGCCTTCTGCCCCTCCCTCCCCCTTCCCCAGGGGCCGCAGGGACGTGGTGCCAGCTGCTTCCAGGAGCAGCGCAGGGCCAGAGCAGGCAGAGAGCCTGCCTTAGCCCCGCTGCGCCATGGAGCTGGCAATCCCACGGGCCAGATTGAAAGCCCTGATGGGCCGGATCCAGCCCACGGGCCGTAGTTTGCCCTCCCCTGCTCTAAAATGATAGAAATTACCCAAATGCCACCAAAATGTTGAAGCACGGTAATCCATTCTATTTGTGTTAGCACGTCAGAGTTTATAACTCTATTCTTTAAGAGGCTGCCTTCTACCCACACAGCTCACTCTCGTTTTGTCCTGCAAGATGCAATGTGCCCTCAATATCGCACTGAAGTCAATGGAAATTAACAGGTGTAGAGGGCTGTGCAAGTTCTGGCCCCATGACAGCTGCAGGCAGTTTGCCTTCAGCTCAAGAAAACATTGTTCCATAACATCATCTTCTCCCAAAGAGGAAAAAGGCAACTTTGGATTGTTCCGTGAACACTAACATTTTTCTATCATGACCCTTTTAGGTAACTTCCAGGTTGTTTAGTAATTTGAGTGCTGGTTTTAATTACGTCAATCTACACATTTAAAAACCACAGAGACATTTCTCTTAAAAAGCAGCCTACGCACAAAGGGGAAAGGATTTACATATTATCAGACAAAGATGTGACTATCCACTGAGACTAATCAAGCATTTTACAAACTTTCTTCTAATGCCTATGAGACTTCAGAATCTAAAAAGGAAGGTATGTATTTTAAATGCTTTTTATACATTTTAATATGTCCATATACACCAAGGTAAATATATTGTATAAAATACTAAATAATATGCCAAATGCACTGAAAAACTAATAGGTTAAATATTAAAAGCACTAATGTTTTTCACTGCACTTATTAAGTGTTACTTCATTATAACCATTTTGAATGTCTTGCCCTTTGGAGACCCTGGCTCCTTCCACATAAAAAAAAAGCCCTCCAGTAGAGCAGCCCCTGAGCCAAAGAGAACTGGATACAGCTCATTCCCAAACTCATCTGAAATCAAGCAGAATAATCATTGTGGAATGACACAGTGAATTCTCTTTCATATCAGGAGTTTGGCCCCCACCTTCTGTTGGCTCAGGAACAAAACCAACTATTTCCTCTGTACCTTGTGGGCATTCAACTTCATTTAACCTCAGGTTAATAATCTCTTTTATTGGGAGGGTAATATCCTCCATTTGCAGAAGGGTGATTATAATAATGTTATAGATCTTCTATTTCTAGCCATGAGTAGTTTCAAGTAGTTGCATTTTTATATACACAATACACACAGGCCAAGTAATTATGCTATATTGATTCATTGTCAACTGTTACTACTCAGGCAACATTTAACCTAGAATTATTTTTGATCACTAAAACAAACAGAATTTTTAGCAAATGAAAAAGACAGTACTATATAAATAGAAAGCTAATATGGTTCAATGCTATTTCAACAAAGACTTGCTTCCTTGTCTTATTTCTCAGAAAAACTTTAACATACTCATTTCCTCTTCAGTCAACATGTTCCAACTAAAGTTAATGCCAGTGTAGCTACTATAAAAAAAAAAGTTATACAATGGTAGTTTCAGATAGTTAAAATAATACTTAGGTTCCCATCTAAGCAAATACACTTTCCTTTCCCTAAATGTCTGAGGAAGCCTGAAAATATGATGCAAATGACTGACATTCTTTAAATGTTTTCTGAACTACATAAAATATTTATCAAATATATTTTTGTTTTGTTTAACTAGAAGAATCAACAATTTTAGGAATATTTAGTATTGAGCACAGCTCTCTATTGGATAGACCCTTATTGGTTTTGACAGAGTATTATTAATGTTTACTAATCCTGTAATATTTTATATATGAAGTATTTTTATAAACATTAACTTAAGTGGGGGGATTTGGGAGGGTTGGTTTGGTTTTTTGTTTGTTTTTGTTTTGTTGAGTTTTTAAAAAAAGTTACATTTGAATGTGGCTCCAATGAACTAACTAGGTCCCTGATCCAGCAAAATCAGGGCCAGTCTTAGGGGCAAGGTGATCACCCTGAATCCCAACTTTTAATGGTGCCAAATCACCATTTGGGGGGGCACACAACTCAGTCTCTTTAGTTATTTATTTTACTCCGCTGCTCCACTCATCTGTTGTTGTGTGGTTTTGTTTGGGGGTTTATTTCTTTTAGGTCAACTGCTGGGTGACACTGAAAATGTTTTCCACCCAGAGGAGAAAAAACCCCAGGGGCAGCCCTGCTGCAGATACACAAGTAACTTTATATACACACACACAAATAGTCCCATTCGCTTAAATGAACTCTTCACATGAGTGAACATACTCAAGCATAAGTGTTTGTAGGAAAGGGACCCAAGATATTTCAATAAATTGCTTAAAACTTGAATGAAACCCATGCAACTTAATGTGAACTATTCCAGACACTGAGAAATACAAATACTTCAGTTTCAGTAATATCATTACCAAGTCTTGTCACACATTTTTATGAAATTATACGGAACAAGATTCTCACACTAATTATCTCTAATGTCTTACTTTTCAGGTTCTAGATATCTTTAAGCAGCCAAAACACCTTACTTTTCCACCGGATAATTAAAATGTCCTTAAGCAATATCTCAAATTGCAGTGTCTACAGACAACTGGAACCATTTACCTATTTTTACTACTTAATTTTCCTCATTGGATTTATTGGGAGTTGTTTTGCCCTATGGGCATTCACTCAAAAGGATCAGAAACAAAAATGTATGAGCATCTATCTAATTAACCTCCTAACAGCTGATTTCCTGTTGACTCTGGCATTGCCAGTAAAAATAATTGTTGACTTAGGTATTGCCCCCTGGAGACTGAGGATATTCCATTGCCAGGTCACAGCTTGCCTCATCTATATTAACATGTATTTATCAATCATATTTTTGGGATTTGTAAGCATGGACCGCTGCCTTCAGTTAATGCACAGTACTAAGATCTATCGAATCCAAGAACCTGGATTTGCCAAGATGTTATCTGCAGTTGTATGGATAATGGTTCTCCTTATAATGGTACCTAACATGGTGATTCCAATCAAAGAAATAGAACAAAAGCCTACTGTGGGGTGTATTGATTTCAAAACAACAGTTGGAAAAGATTGGCATGTGTTTACTAATTTCATATGTACAGCAATATTCCTGAATTTTTCAGCCATGATACTTATTTCCAATTTTCTTGTTGTTAGACAACTTTACCTAAACAAATACAGCAAGAGTTATGCAAATGTAAAGAAAGCTCAGATAAATATACTGTTAGTAACAGCAGGCTACATCATGTGTTTCGTTCCTTACCACATTGTTCGGATCCCCTATACTTTGAGCCAGAGTGATGCTATAACCGATTGTCTTCTGAAACAATCCCTCTTTAAAGCAAAGGAATCCACTCTGCTGTTGGCAGTGTTGAATCTCTGTTTTGATCCTATTTTATATTTTTATCTTTCCAAGACATTTAGACTAAAAATTACTGAGACTTTTATAGCACATAAAGAAACAAAGATTCTCACAGGAGAAGGAGTACATTGAGAAGAGGCACATTATATACAAAAGTACTGTAGTATTTCAACCTAGACTACCAACACTGTGTGTGCATATGTAATTTATACAACTGCTGTGCGTTTGCTGAACATGGCTAACAATGTCAATAAAATTACTGTCAAACCCTAACCCTGGGCAGAAGGAAAGCTTAATGATGGATCTGGATCACTTTATTATTTTACAGCTTCATACACTGATTTGGAATATTATACAGTTCTGTACTATCAGAAGACCTGATACGAGTCATAGGAATATTTTAACACACTGCTTAATTAAGAACATATGAAGTCATACTAAAGACCTACCCAAAAAATACCTATGAAGCATGATCCAAACATGTTTTGTAATGCAATTTATCAAGAAAGATTCAAAAATATTTAATAAAGGTTTATGAATTGAGGCGATCTGGACTCACCTTTACTACATAATAATGTTAAATGCTTTCTGTATTAATTTACCAGGTATAATAAAGGAAGAATGTACTCAACAGCAACTGATAAGCTGCGAAGACTCTCCACAGCCATAATAAAACCAAACATTTCAAAAGGCACTTTTTCTAGAAAGTGATTTTAAGCTGAACTGATTTAAAATGCACTGTATCTGCTTATATCACCCCTGTCATTGCTTACAAATAAATTTTTTCATTTTGTAATACTCATCTTTTTTCCCCATTTTGCTACTTCATTGAGTATTAAAATTATGGGAATATGTAAGTTACTACAGTAAAATTCTTGGGTTAAATGGGAAAAACTGAACAGCACAAAGTGTCTAGACAAAATGTAAAATATTCAATTTTTCTTTCTGTATGTTCGTGATTTTTATAAGACTTTTTAAACAAAAAACTACACCAATAAAATAGCTACATAATATTTACATCTCAGACATTTAGAAAACCAAAACGTCTTAAACACCCAAAAACCAAAGACAAATACAAGTTATTCCCAGTCTGGATTCGTTCTAATGGTAAACCAAAAATACTTCAGAAATATAAAACAAAAACTAGATTGTCTTCGTTTACTAATCCACAAAACGTATTCGTATTTTGACCAACTGTAAACAAGCACCCAAAATTACTCTGGACAGACAGCTCATCCAACATCTAATAGCAAGAAATTAAGAGCAAGAAAATTCAAACCCAAGCTTCTTATATTTTTAAAGCAGAGATGATTATAAGTGCCACATCACATCTTACCTCTTGATCTGATAGCTACAATAGTTGGTTGAATTTTGTATTGTCTTTTAAAATTGTCAGGTTTCAGAGTAGCAGCCGTGTTAGTCTGTATTCGCAAAAAGAAAAGGAGTACTTGGGGCACCTTAGAGACTAACAAATTTATTTGAGTATAAGCTTTCGTGAGCTGCATCCGATGAAGTGAGCTGTAGCTCACAAAAGCTTATGCTCAATAAATTTGTTAGTCTCTAAGGTGCCACAAGTACTCTTTTTTTTTTTAAATTGTGTCGGTTTTCCTATGTTTTCAGTGAACATTTCTGGGTCGAGACACATAATCAGCCTTTAGGCTTATTCAGTATTAGGCTACTCTTCTGAAGCTGCCAACAAGGGTATGTGTTGGAAAGGTGGGATTTTCTCGGGTTGGGACATGTATCAATTAGCTCCCTTCATTTCTCAAGTGGCATACAGTTAAATGCCAACAAACAAACAAAGACCCAAAGAAGAAAAACCTACAATAATTCTTCAGTCCTACACATTTCACCATTACTAATCTCATACATACATTCTGATTCCCTTATTTCTCAGCTACACTGTCAATTATGACTCAGAAAATGAAACAGCAAATGAAACAGAAAAACTGTTACCAATGCATTGGTAAGTTAACCAGACAGCAGTCGTCCAATTCTACAGAAAATGAAAATTCCAGTGACTAACAGTATCCAATTTTCTATTCAGTATAATTGTTTATTTGATCCATAATCCCTAAATGAGTATTTTAATGCCGTACTCATTTTCTTTATCTAGCATATCACCATGTGTTATTATTTCCAATGCATACACCTGTAGCTAAACAACTACTCGGAAGGCTCATTGAAATATAAAACACTCAAAGTAACCAAAAAAGATTCCTTGCTGCATCTCATATTATCTTGTGCCCTAATGTGGTTCGCATTTGGGCACAGCATTGCACAACAGGGTTAAGAATAAAATTAGTGTCACAGCAACTATAAATATAATCTTTTGGGGTCAAAGTTACCCAGTGTAGTAGGTACTACTGAAGGTCGCCACTTTAGTAGAGCCACCATGGACAAGAGCAACTGTGGAGTGGCAGGGCTAGCCCTACCATGAGGCGAACTGAGGTGGCCGACTCAGATGCTAGACTGGCGGGGGGGGGGGGGGGGGGGGGGGGGAGAACCACTAGGACCCAGACAGAAAATTGTGTCTGCTGCTGGTGCATATGTATTCTCTCTGCTCTAGATGCACAGAAATGGTGGAGTGCTGTGCTGGAGGAAAGAGGGCACAAGAGACATAACAGGCAAGCAGGAGACAAGGTGAGAGGAAATAACCGAAAGCAGCAGGAGCTGCAGGGAGAGAGAGGAGTAGGAGCCTCTTATGTACCTGTCTAGCATCCCCAGGAGCCTGGACTGATTAACACCAGCTTCTCAGGGAGCTTCCTGCTGCTTTCCTGAACCCACTTGAGGAGAACAGGCAGTCAACTGAAGTAGTAGGAGCCAGTTAGGCCCTTAAGACGCTGATATCTTCCTTCACGCAGGCCCTGCTACCAGCCTGCTTATTTGTCCCCTTCAATTGAGCGTTGAGAGCCAATATAGCTGGCACAGAACAGCAGTCATGAGTGAAAGAAGAAAACACCCCTCTGGGGCAGCATTCAGTAAAAGAAAGAAAGCAAAGGAAGCTTTTCTATCTAAGCAGGAAGGAGTTCTCCTGAGATACATAGACACAAATGTTCACGGTGAGCCTTCCGGCCCCTGTGAGGATGTGCGTGGTGAGGAGATGCCTGATCTTCCAGTTAGTCAGAGTGCAGGTAACCTGGCAGCTACTGCAGCATCCATATCTCCATCTCAAATGGATGTAACCATGTACATTCCTGAAGAAAAGTGTAGATCAGAGAAGCGTGTGGTGGAGGCACAAGAAACACCTGCTGCTGAGTTTAGTTCCTTAAGTGTAGATGATCCAGGACTGTGGACCCACTTGAGCAGTAGCCTGAGGGACTTCCTTGTGCTGCATGGGCCACAGCAAGTGAAAAACCCCAAAGACAATGAAAATAGAAGTTTCCATCCAACACATTACTGGCGTGGAATCCCCAATGGTGACAAGGTTTATGTACTCAAAAACCCAGAATGCTGCTTACTGTTTTTGTTGCAAACTCTTCCAGTCTAATGTTCCATTCACTTGGGTTCCACAGGAACAAAGAACTGGAAAAATCTGGCTAGAAATCTGGCATGCCATGAGAAGGCAGCAAATTACCAGAGAGCATTGCATAGCTGGAAAGAGCTTGAGATGAGACTAAGGTTAAAGGCCACCATAGATGATCAGCATCAAGAGAAGATTGCATCAGAGTCTCTTTACTGGCAAAATGTTCTGAAAAGGCTCATTGCCATTGTGAGTGCTTGCTACTCAAAACCCAGCACTGCGTGGCACTTCAGATCAGCTGTATGTGCCAAACAATGAAACTTCCTTAAAATTATAGAGCTGATGGCTGAGTTTGATGCTGTACTCCAGGAGCGTCTAAGAAGAGTCACCACCCAAGAAATGTACACACACCACTACCTTGGAAAAACAATTTCAAAATGAGATCACATAGTTACTGGCAACAAAAGTCAAACAGAAGATTGTGGCAGATCTGAAGTCAGCAAGATATTACTTTGTTATTCTGGACTGCACACCTGACATCACCCATATGGAACAAAATGACGTTAATGGTGCATTTTGTAAAACAACAGAACCTAGTGAAAAAGTCACCATTGCAGGGACAGTCAGAGCATTTTCTAGAATGTATTGACATTGATGATACTACAGGAGCTGGTATGACAAATGTGCTTCTTAAAAAGCTGGACGATACGGGAATTGCGATAGCTGACATGAGAGGTCAGGGCTACGATAATGGTGCCAACATGAGAGGAAAGAACAGAGGAGTGCAGACACGGATCCAAGAGTTAAACCCTTGAGCTTTTTTTGTCCCATGCAGTTCTCATTCATTGAACTTGGGGCTCAGTGATGCAGCATCTGCTTCTAGTGAGGCTGCTGAATTTTGTAATGTAATTCAAAGCATCTATGTATTTGTCTCTGCATCAACTCATCAACGTCAAATTTTGAAGCAACATTTGGGAACATCCTCTCTGACACAAACCCTGAGTGCCACACGATGGGAAAGTCAAGTGGAGGCGATAAAGCCTATCAAACACCAAATTGGGAAGATAGAGGATGCCATCGTTGCCATTATGGAGGATAATGCTATGACAGGAACTGTTCATGGGAGAACAGTGGCAGAGGGAAATGGAATCACCAGAAACATACATAACTTTACATTTCTGTGTGGCTTAGTGTTGTGGCATGACATACTGTTTGAAATAAATGTTATAAGCAAGAGACTCCAAGGTGCTGTCCTTGATATATCTGGAGCAATGGAACAACTGGACAAAGCAAAGTCATACCTACAGTCTTACCGGTCAGATGAGGGCTTTCAAAACGTTCTGAAGAGCGCACAGAAGTTAGAGGAGGAACTTCACACTGAAGCTATTTTCCCACCCATTCAAGAATAGAAGAGTCACCGAAGAAGATGACATTTTGATTACGAGGCACGGGATAATCCCATAAGAGACCCCAAACAACAATTCAAAATTGAATTCTTTAACCCTGTGCTAGATTGTGCAATACAGTCAGCTGAAGAAAGTTTCACGCAGCTCAAGGAAGACAGCAGTATATTTGGGATGTTCTATGATATTCCAAAACTCCTCACTATACCTGAAGAAGACCTACACCAGCAATGCAGGGTACTAGAGACAGTGTTGACACATGATAACATGTGCGATATTGATGCGAGTGATTTAGGCGATGAACTGAAAGCACTTTCAAGATACATTTCAGCAGGATCAACTCCAAAGGCTGTTCTGGAATATATGTGCACAAATAAGATGATCACCCTCTTTCCAAATGCTTTTGTTGCTCTGTGCATACTTTTAACACTTCCTGTAACAGTTGCCAGTGGAACGCAGCTTCTCCAAGCTGAACTTAATAAAAACACATCTGCACTCCACAATGACACAGAAGAGGCTGGTCAGCCTTGCAACCGTCTCAATAAAGCATGATCTGGCCCAGACTGTGGACCTTCAGCAGGAAGCAGTTCAAATCTTTGCAACCAAGAAGGCACGGAAAGCACCACTTTGATTATTCAAACAGATAAAAATGCCAGTGTTTTCTACGCAGACAAGAAAAGTTACATTTGCTGTTCAGGCGTTTGAAAGTTAAGTGTTACTTAAAATTTTTGAATAAGGCATTTTAAGTTGTTAATTCTCTTTTATTGGGGTAGGTAGCAGAGCAGTACCATGACAGGAGAAGAACAGGAAGAAGGCAGAATTGAGACCTTTCAAAGTTTTGACCCAAGCGAGGAGACATGGGGGTGTCATTTGAGCTCCCCGCCTCAGGTGCCAAAATGTTGTGGGTGGCCCTGTGGACTGGATAGACAGGGGTACTCTGCCTGGGCAAGCTAGGGCAGAGAGAGGCTCTGTGCTGACTCTGTATGGGCCATCACAGAAGTTTGGAGGCAGGCCTGAGGAGAGGCAGGCTAGGCCACTAAGTGCACAGTTGCAAACGCCTGTATAGGAGCTGTCTCTAGAGTGAAACTTTAATTCTAACACAGAGGCTGTAGTGGCAGCAAGGAAGGGGATAACAAAACTATACGGAACTGGCAAGTGTGTGGTTTTTGCCCTGCCAAGATCCACACAGTTCCCCAAACACAGTCTGTTGGGTCATTTGCAAGGAGCATGGGAATCTCATTCTTAATGCAGGAACACAAATTGTTCAACTATATCCCCAGGTTGGTGCAATAGGAAGCTCTAGTCAAAAAATGCAATAATCTAAAAAGTACAACAAAACCTAATTTTTAAACACACGTTTTCCAGAATTTCAAATATATTCCATCATCATCATGAAGTAAAGACTAATATTAATATGAAGTTAACACCTGTTAACAGATCTTAGTAGCATTACTGCAGATATTTGTTTAGAGGGCCACATTTGACATAACCAGTTTTTTCCAGGAAGAAGAGGGGGAAGGGCAGGAGACCCCCTCTCCCTCTCCCCCTCCCCCCCCCAAAAAACCCTACTCCAGTGAATCCTGGGAATTTCCAGCAAAATCAAAGTAAAATAAGCCTTGTGTTATATTTAAGTGTTTATACTACACCCATCTAGGGTTGCCAACATTACATTTCAAAAATAAGGGACTGTTTTTTAGCACTCCTGCCTCACCCTTCCTCCCAATATTATCATCAGTATCATCACTGCAATAAATAATCATAAACAATAAAATAATAATTAGCAGTACTCACCTATATTTGCCAGGGGTATTTCTTGCAGCTTTTTGCCATCCTCAACAACTCCCGATGTCATTGTACAGAGATGAATAAATAAGGGACGTCCCTTCTAATGAAGGGACTTTAGTGGTGCCCCATACCTTTGCTAAGTGATAAATCTTACCCTCCAAGCAGTTTTATTCTTTTATCTAAGTGTTTTACCATCTTCAATCTATACATTTACATATAAAATTTAAATGTAAGGAGTTAACTTACCAGAGGTATAGGGAAGTGTGTTGCATATTGCAAATGGCGAAGGAGGTCATAACTGGATGGAAAAATCAGTTCTCTCAGTTTTTCTCTCTTCACTGACTTCTCACTGTTCACTGAAATTCTTCCCTCTAACAAACAGTTGACATTCTCACAAGACTCCCCAGGCATTGGAGAAAAAATCTAAGTAATGTAAAACAAATATTTAAGATTACTGGAAACTGAAACATTCACAATTCAACCACTGCATTGATTCTGCTCCTATTTACCTCAATGGAGGTGCTCAAGATTTAAACCATCATGAGAATAGAGAATCAGGCTCAACATGTAAAAAATATACTACACAACATTACCCCAAGCATTTGTACAGTGTGTATGTACAGACTAATAGTGCTTTGATATGCTGGAGATGGCCTAAGGGACAACTGTGGAAATCAGTGAGAGCTCCCCAATGTAGAAATGAAGCAATGCTGTAACAGGTGGGTGTATGAAGATTATGATGCAATACCCTATACTTGTAACACTACAAGGATTGGAAATGAAAGAATATTGGCCATATGACAATAATAAGATGGTTCTAATTCAGAATCATGGAGAACACGTTTGTGCAAATAGGAAGCAAGGGGCAAAGAAATGCATAGTGTGCAGAAAAATAAAAAATTAAACCTACTGGAAACTCCGAACCAAAATCTGTCTTAAAGTCACTCTTGTCTACATCATCAAAAATATTAGTGGTTCCTGAGTCAATGCCCATATGTTCCATAATACTATGTTCCTAATAATCACCAGAGAGAGAAAAAACACCAGTCAGATTATAATGAAAATTCTGTTTGATTGGTCATAAAGCCAAAAATTCCACCCATTTAAAATTAAGAAATATTTTACTGTTTAAAATCAAGAAAAAACAAACCATTCCTACTGTCAATATTCACAATGTTCCCCAATTTATAAAAGGTTTTCTAATTCATACCTATATACTAAAGATAATCAAGGATAGACTGGTTGAAAGGGAGACAAAGACAGATAGCACATCTTGTTCACCAAGAATCAGCATATGTACTCGGGTGACTCTGCCCATAGGGGCTCCTATAGAACTCAAAACTGCTTTCACCAGTATTCTACCTGCCCTCCTTTGATGGATAGTACTTCCTCTGATGCATGTGTCCCTCTGGACACCACAGGGTGTAATCTGAACATATCCCATGTCCTCAACTTTCAATCAGGTTGTGAGACTGTGGGAGCTGAAAAGGAAACCGAGGAAACACAAGAAGCAGACCATGGGTACTTTACAGGTTGTGCTACAGGATGATTTCACCTCACCAAATTAAGGACCTGATGTAACGTTCACTGAAGTTAAATGACAGCCTTTCCCCATTTACTTTGATCTGCTTTCCTGAAACTCAGAGATTCCAGCTGGGATTGTACATGTATCAGAAGCATTGCCTTGCATTATCATCTTCAGCTGAAGGGAATTCATTATACCTGCACTGCAGCTGGGGTATTTCAAAGCACCAGGATAGACACACATTTGATCTGGGACTCCAAATGCAACAGATTTTCACCTCTTTTCCAATTATTAAAAGATCAGGTTTGAAGTTCTGCACTCCTTGTGTGGAGGTCTGCTACTGATGCTGAACCTTGAATGCAACAGAAATAAGTGAAGATGTGTATTGTTACCTCCAATTTCACATCATGGTCCTTAGAATAGTGTTCATCCACAGTTTCTCCAGTAGGTGAGCGTGGTCGAGTGGCTGCAGTAACTGACAAGTCTCCACGCGATATTAAAGTGCACATGTATGCATCATGGGAGAAAACGTCATGTCGAATAAACTCGCAAAACAGCAGCACCAGATTCACAAATTCAGTCTTCTCATATCCACTGTTTGGGTCAGCTACCAAAAAAATTAATTGTAGTTTAAAACATAAATGTGCTCTTCAATTCCATAAAAATGTCTTTAAAACCATTTTTAACCATAGCTGTTTTTTATTTTTGTCTTCTAAGTACCGCTTTTCTTCTCTACATAATAAGCCAACTCTAATCCAGTGCTGCATAACTGGCATACTTAGACTTGTTACCATTTAGGGCATCTCTCTGAAGAACTTTCTTCTGGCAGTGTATTCCAAAGCATTCTGCTCCATAGACTTCTGCCCACATTGCATTACCAGCAGGCTATTCACTACTCATTTCTTTAATGTATTTCTACCATGTTTAACAATGTACGAGCATATTACATATTGTAAAAATGGACACACTAGGATTGCTCTCTCTCTCTCTCTCTCTCTCTCTCTTCCTCCCCCTCCCCCCCCACCTCGCCAAAGAAGTCTTCATGATTTTATTATGTTTCTATCTATTGGGGCATTTTAGGGTGACTATATGAAATTATGTCCTTAGTAAACACCTTTTGAACACAAATCCTTTGAAATATTTTAGAAAACTATTTGGAAGATTATTTTATTACAGATAAATGTTAACTTTATTTTTTCAGATAAACATACTCATGTGTATCTGAGGGGGGGGAAGGAGAAGAAAGAAAGAAAGAAAGAATCATCCACTTTTGCCAATGAGTTACTATTGGCTGACAAAGAATCAAGAATGAATAATCATTTTTGAAGGTGACTATTTTACTTAATTTGCATTTGTCACAGCAATACTAAAATTTTACTCCGTTTGTAATATATCAAGCATTTCATGTTTGTAATCATGCAGAGGTAGCAGAGTAGCTTTTTACCACAACTTCTTTAATAGGAAACAACACCTCCAGCTAGCCACAAATTCAACTCATCAACAAGTATTTGAAACCAAAATGAAGTTACACTGTAAAATCTGAAACTAGTTCAACCATTGTTCTACAAACAGCAATAATTTGCTGTAACATTAAGCAATTTAGGGATGAACAAGTATGTTTGCTAGGTCACTCCTAACTTTTGGCAAACAAACAAAGTCCTTCTATTTTTCACCCTAATGCACCTTTTATAAACTCTGTTTGTTGTAGTTCTCAATATAGTACACTATCACACTTACGTAGTTACAGCCCAGCTATGCTTTCACTTTAAAAATAGAACTATCAGAAGTGTACATCTGCAAAACTAAAGTGAAAATTTCAGTTAATTCCTGAATTGGGAAGGAAGCCAAAGCTCACTAAAAAATGTTTGCTATAAAATTAAAATAGTCTAAGTTTCAAAAAAAAATTGTTCAAAGGACAGATAAAATTGCACACAGCTTCAAAAGTAGAACCCCCAGATGCAGAGAAGTGGTAACTCAGAGGAGTGAGAGAAGTATCTTTTTAAAAAAGTACAATTATAGTATAGCCATTTTTCCTCTATTGATCGATACCATCTGCACAGTATTCTCATTCTTGGAGACTGAGTAGCTCACACAGTATCTCAAAAGTATTCAAGTACAATACATTCTGCAACAAGTTTAACAAGAAGGCCAGTATGCAACCCCACAAATACCAAGCTGAATGATTTCAACATACTTTTGTTTTATGTTTCAGATAGAAAAGAGAAGGGAAGGAGAAGATACCTCAAAACACCAACAGAAAGATCTAAGAAAACTGAACTTCACAAAATGAATAATTCAAAATTTAGCTCTCTCAAATCCCCAACATGAAAAAAAAATCTCTAAAGAACAAGCGAGTTAGGCACCCCTACTTTGAGAACAGGTTTGTGTGACCCAAGGACTTCTTGATGCCAATTAACAGAGGGTACAGGGATATATAAGAGTACTGGGATCACCAAAATAATGTAAGAGGCCTAGTGAAAGCATGTCACACTAGTCATCATAATTAATGTGAAACGTATGTATTGTGACAAAGCTCTGTCCTTGCCTCCGTGGGTCCTGCATTTCCTGGCGGATTTCACTAGCCTCAGAGGCTCACTGTGACCCTCCACGTAACCCTCCTCTCTCTAGAGACAAGGGTCACAGTCTACTGAGCCATTTTCATCATAAGCCAGCGAGGGAGGTGAGGAGAAGTTATCCTTCCTTGCACAGTCTCTGTTGTCTCCCAGTCTCAGTGATTAATCAGGGGACAAAGGTGCGGGGGGAGCCCAGGCCCACCCTCTACTCCAGGCTCCAGCTCAGGGACCCTAATAGTATCAGCTATGGTAATGACCTTTTAGAAACATAACATGTACAATTCCCTGGGCTACTTCCCCCACAGCAGCCCTCACTTCCTGAAGCTCCACTTCACCCTTATCTCAGGGCCTCCTTCCTTGTGCCTGATATGGTGTGTACTACTCAGCCTCTCCACAAGCACAACTTCCTCTCACAGCTCCTGACATGCCCACCCTCCTGACTAACTGGGAGGCTTTTAACTAGTTTCAGCCAGCCCCTGATTGGCTTTCGGTGTCCCAATCAACCTAGCCTTCTCCCTGCCTTCTGGAAAGTTCTTAATTGGCCCCAGGTGTCTTAATTGACCTGGAGCAGCTGCCATTTCACTTATCCTGGTACTAGGGATTTGTTTAGCCTGGAGCTAATATATCTATCTCCCACTACTTTTCCATAGCCATCTGGCCTTGCCCAGTCACAGTATGGAAAATACATGAGGACTTATGTATAGATGCTGAATATTATATTCTCTAGGCCTTGTCGTTAAGAGCAGATCAATCAAAAATAGCATTCCTTGAGACAAACCTCCAGACAGAAGATGAGACACACTTAACTCCCTCCCGGACCATTGATGTATTGTGTATCTTACAAAAGAAGTTTATTAGCATACTGAGTCAAATGCTCATGAAGAGTTTACAGAAATTTTAGAAGGAAATCAACAGGAAGAGGTGAATAGTGGGGGGAAAGGGACCCTGTTTTCAGGTGAAGATCAAAGTTCTGGCCTGTTATATCTAGGGCGCAGATGAATCCCCGGGTATCCTTCAATCTGCAAAGACAAATGATATTTGGCTTGAACTTATGAAAGAAGGATCTCAGCCATCCTGGTTGAAAACACTATGGGGAAGACTTGTGGTAAGCTACCATGTAGGAAAGAAGAATTTACTCACCTTATGCAGTAATTGCAGTTCAAGATGTGACCTGCTGTGGGCACTCCATTTCAGACGCGCATGTACCTGGCCTGCACATGAGTCCTGTGCCTCCTCACACCAGACACCAAGGCTATGTAGGGATGTGGAGGTGAACCACCTTAAGTTCCTTTTCCACTCAAACATCTCCATAGAGAACAGTCTGAAGCAGAAGGGAAGGGAGGCTGGGTAGTGGAGCACCCACAGGGACACACATCTCAAAGCACTGCAGTTACTGCACAGGTGAGTAAATTCTTCTTTTATACACGACAGTTTACCACAACATAGTGCTTTGAAAACGTACGTACTGAGGCCCACGGAGTAGCCCTACGTATCTCAGACACCATTATGTTTTTAAGCAACACTATGGATAATAAATGCCTGTGGTTTTATAACAAGTGACAATACATCCAAATATCCATCTTGATAGTCTTTGAGCAGAAATCATAGATCTCTTGGATCCATCTGCAAAGGAAAGGAACAGTCTTGGTGACCTTCGAAATTGCTTGGTCCTATCCAAGAAGGAGACCAGATACTTTCTAACATCCAGGATATGAAAACATGACTCCTGAAGAGTTATGTGGCTTCAGGAAAATCACTGGTAGATTAATAAACTGGTTAACATGGAACTACAAGAGATTCTTCAGTAAGAATTTAGGATGTGAGCACAAAAAAAGCCTTATCCTTGAAGAATACCGTAAAACAGGTATCTGCCATCAAGGCACCAATCTCCCCAACTCTATGGGCCAACGTGATGGCTACTAAAAAGGCCATCTTCACAGATAAATGGAGTAAAGAACAAGTTTCCACAGGATCAAATGGATGTTTCATAAACTAATTGTATACCAGGTTCAGGGCCGGCTCTACGTTTTTTGCTGCCCCAGGCAAAAAAAATTTTGGCCACCCCCCACACCCTTTTTTTTGGCTTTTCACGTTTGCACTTTGCAATGTTTTTGTTTTCTTTTGTTTTGACTGTTTCAAATCTTTTAAAAAATGAAACCAGAGAATTTGTAGTTAGTGAAATAAAACAATTTCCTATTACTGTATTCATTTAATTTTAAGCATTGAGAAATGTTTGAGAAACGCTTGTCTTGGTCTAATCAACTATGAATAATTTACATTCTGAGTCCAACTTTTCAGTATAAATGAATCTGACTTTTCTCAAAGCTGTATGTGTGTTTGCAAGAATAATTTTCCCCATTTTCTAAATATATTCTCCTGTTTAGCACTTTCTTTACCAAAGTGACAGAATCTGCCAAGCCTATTGTTGTTCCAGTGCCACATTTCCATGCTATGCTAAGCCAGTCCTTCTGTAGGGAGTATTTCTTGTTAGTATGGCAAAGGAAAAAAGGTAAAGCACACACAAAATCTGTGGAGGTTCCTTTGCTCTGGCAGGAGAGGGAAAAAATAACAGGCAAATCTGGTTCACAACTGAGATCAGACTGATTGATTGCAGTAACAAAGCCAAGTAAAGTTTAAAATGGATTTAAAGTTAACAGTGTGGCCTTGTAAAAGACCATTTGAGCTTTTTGACTATAGTCTCTGGCTGTTGTCCTTTTGGGCCACAACCTGAAAGTTACTTGTTATCTGTATTTATTTTTTTGGAGTTCTGATCTCAGAGCATAACTTTTTGAAGAATATATTGGTACATCTGTCAAAGAATTTACAGCTAGAGTGGGGGAGGCGGTGGCAGGGGCTGTGCACAAGGCTGCTCAGCATGGGCAATTATTGCTTCAGCTGTTTGGACAAAGACACAAAATCCTAAGATGGGAAAGGGTGGCGGATTTGGCAGCCCAGGAGCAGCAGCTGCGTTGCCTGCCCGGAGCTGGGCTCGTGCGGACTGAGCTGGCGGGCTCGGAGTGCCTGGGATTCCCGCCCCCCTCCCTCCCGCAGGAGGCTGGCGCTGGGCAGAGGCGTCAGGCACCTGCCCGGGGGTAGGCTTGGCCCGAACACTGCAGCCCCAGCGCCACTGGAGAGGAGAACCCTCGGATCTGCTTCTCAGCTGGGCTCCCTGCTCCGGCAGCCAGGGGCTGCTCCCAGGAGGGGACCTGCCTTTCCCTGCACTTGCCCGGATGGAGCTGGCGCTGCTGCCCAGGTCTAGCCGCCATCTGCTCCCCCAGTGCACAAGCCTGTGCCTGGGTGCAGCTGCCTGACAGGAGCAGCCCATGGGCATGGGCTTGCGCCCAAGCCACGCTGGTGCAGCTGCCCAGTGTTAGCCCATGGGTCGAGCAGCTGCCCGCGACTAACCAGCCTCCTGCGCTGCCCATGTGCTCCAGCCTGCGCCTGGGTAGCACCGCCACCACTGATTGCTGGGACTAGCCGCCTCCTCCCCTGGTGGATGCTGCCGGGGAACAGGCGGAGCCCGCAGCTGGGGGGGAGGGCTGCCCCGTCCGCCGGAGCACCTGCCAGTGCCCTCTGCGCTCACCAGCATGCTTTACTTGCAGATGGTGATCATGGCAGGGAACATGAGGCTGGCTTATTACTTCGAGTACATGGACACCTTCACGGTCAACATGCAGGGGTTCTTTTGCTATGAGGGCTCCTACCCAGGGCTGGCTCTAGGTTGCCACCCCTGGAAATGTGCAGCCCCAAGCACGTGCTTGCTTTGCTGGTGCCTAGAGCCGGTCCTGACCAGGTTCATGTCCCAGGTCGGGGTGAGATCTTTTGTCTGGGGGGTAGAGCATCCCCAAACCCTTAATAAACCTACATGATATAGCATGAGCAAATATGGAAACTCCCTCTATAGCCAGAAGAAAGGATGATATTGCAGCCAAATTGACCTTAATTGAGTTCACTGATAATCCCGAATTCTTCAGATCCACCAAATAATCCAGGATGACAAAGAGGTACAGCTTCAGGCAGGAAGCAGCAATGACAGCATCAATGAGAGAATCTCTTCCATTTCTGCAGGTAAGTAGCACAGATTGACTTCTTCCTTCTACTCAATAACACCTGTTGCACTTCCTCAGTGCAGGAGGATTCTTCCCACAAACCATCCAGGAATCACACCTAGAGGCAGAGAACACCTAGATCGGAGTGAAGCAACCCACATCTGTGAGAGGAGATAAGGAGTGGTGAGGAGCTTGAGCAATGGATGGATGCATAGATAAAGCATATAAGGATACTAAGCTTGTCTCAGACAGGTTGGTATTATTAGGATAAATCCTGTGTCAGTGGAGTTGGAGGAAATGCATACAACAGATCATTCTTCTGTCCCCCAAAGAATTGCATCCCAGATCCCATCTTTAGCAGAAAAGAGGACACTTCTTGTTCCTGAAGGTGGTGAAGAGATCCACCTCCAGCAGACCCCATCTTTGGAATACATTGTAGAGCACTTGACAGTCTAGCTCCCATTCACAATCCTGTGAGAAGTGCCTGCTGATGACATTGGTTGCAGTGTTCTGAATGTCTGGGAGGTGGCATTGTATCTGATGAGCTATGCACCAGTTCCATAGTTTCACAGCTTCAGTGCATAGAGGAGCAGGGACTTGTTCCTCCTTGCTTGTTGATGTAAAAAGTGCAGAACATGTTGTCCGTCATGACCCTTATTGATTTGTCCATGATCAGAGGTAGGAAATTAAAGCAGGCATTCCTGAGAGCCTTGGGCACCAATAGATTGACGTGGAGATTGGTCTCCTGAGTTATCCATCTGAGTTGTAAGAGCATTGAGATGAGTTCCCCATCTTAAGTGTGATGCATCTGTTGTTAAAGTTAGGGATGGAGTTGGGCAGCAGAATCGAACTCCTGTGCAGACACTGAGTTGATCTTTCCACCAATCCAGGGAGTTCCCCACTTAAAGAGGAACCATCACCTATCTAGCCAAGATGTGTCTGACTGGAAACTAGGTTGTTCTGAGCCAACCTTGAAAGCTATGGAGAGGTAGCTTTGTGCGATCAGTCTCAAAAGTACAAGCTGCCATGTGTTCCAAGAGCTGAAGATAGTTCTTTACAGTGGTCTGATGATTCACATGAATTGTGCATACCAAACCTAACAAGACTACAAACCTGTCTGAGGGAAGGTAGGCTCTGGCTGTCAACGCGTCCAAAGAAGCCCCTATAAACTATGTTCTTTGCAGGGGTTAATGTGGATTTTCTCACATTTAGCTGGGACACAACTCTTGGAATGGAGCAAGAGCAGTTTAGATTGGAGAGAGCACGGCTTCATAAGAATGGTCCTTGAGTAGCCTGTTCTGAAGATATGGGAAGATGAAGATTGCCTCCTGTCAGAGATAAGAAGCCACTACCACCAGAACCTTGGAAAACACCCTTGGGGCAAAGAACAGACCAAAGGGAAGCACTTTGTATTGAAAATAATCCTGGCCTATAGTGAATTATAGATATTTCCTGTGCAAAGAGTGTACCACTATATGGAAATACAGATCTTGTCGGTCAAGGGCCAAAAACTAATCCCCCTTCTCAGTGAATCATGAGCCATGAAAGGTGGTGGAAACATAACCATTTCATCTGGTGACGAGGATGAAATGGGTGTTTGAGGGGTAGCCTCCTTATCCACACTGGCATCAACCCTGTTCCTCACGTCTCTTTCCTGTGGGGTGAACTGGTTGGGGAGGAGAGGACTGCACAACTCTAGTCTCCCTTTGAGATAGTACTTGTGGTCTGGAGAATTTCTGTTGGTAAGCAGCTCAGGGACCTCAGTACTGCCATCAGGGAAGGGGGGGGATATGGGAGTGGAGGTGACATACAGGGCTGGTTCCATCAACCTTGATGACAGTCATGATTTTCCCTGCAACTCGAAGAATGGATTCCTGACCGGGGGGCGGGGACACACACGACGACGACACGGACACAACCCTGAACTGATATAATGGAGGCTGACTGGAAGTCTCCTTCATTCTCCCCAAAAACATCCAATGTAGGAGCCCTAGGGTACAGTAGAAGTCTGGAGATCGAGGTGTTGGTACAGAAAGATGCTCACTACACATGAGAATTGGGGATTCCAGCTCATCCATCATGGACAGGTCCCTCAAATATCTAAACTCTTGCAGTACGGAGCTGGTACCAATGTAGCAGCCAAGGACATAGTAGCCAAAGCTGATGGTACTGCTGATGGCAGGCGTAGCGATGTAGACACCAATGGAGAATGGCATAGTTGCTTGCTCGTTAGCAAGGGTGCCAAATGAATAAGTGCCAAAAACACGACCGAGCTTGACAATAGCAGGCCAGGATGCTTATGCTTGCCCTCCTCCCTGGTAGAGGGGACTGATGCCCTGTTGGAGCCATATGTCTCCCACAAGCTCCAGAACTTTCCAGATCTTCTGGTACTGGAGGAGGAGTCCTTTGACTCAGTGGTACCAAGCTAAGTGGTTGAGGCTTCAGAGACTGTAGATCTTACAGGCAACCTAGGCTTTTTTGGAGCAGGCTCCTTCAGAAGAGAATCTGTACCCCACTTTTTGGGAGCCCTCTCAGAAGCCTCCTATGACTTCCCCTTCTTAGGAGCCCTGCATCAAGAGATAAGGGGAACTGGATCTACCTAGAGACAGATGTATGGGTTGTGGGCTCCTGACCTGACTCAGAGGCTGGTTGAAGTGAGCACTCCATCACTAACAGTCTGAGCTTAATCTCCTTGTTCTTTCTTGCCCTGGAATTGAAAGCTAGACAGCAATTGCACTTCTGGGTGACATGGGGCTCCCACAAACAATGGACACACTTAGAGTGGCCATTGCTCACAGGTATAGCCTCTCAGCAGGAGAAGCAGTGTTTGAAGCCTGGCAAGCCAGGCATGCACTGCCAGAAAGACAAGGCTCCCCAACAAGAAAGATGGAGGGGGGGGAAATCCTCTCACTACTAACTAACTAATTTTAACAAACTACTATAAAAAGAATACGAAATAGCCGAGGCACACTCAAGGCAGGCAAGCTAGAGCTCTGTCTCAGGCCAAGGAGGTAGAGAAGGAACTGGGGGCAGTTTGCCCACACATCCACATATGGTCTCTGTGTCCAACAGGAGAAGCCCAGAAGAGCAGCCCCTAGTGACAGGAATCCAACATAACATCTAAAACAGCAAAAACAGTCCGCAGTCCCTGAGACTGTAAACACCGAGAAGTGTTTGCCCTGGGTAGTCCTCACCAAAATGAGACCATTAGCACCTAAATGCAGATTTTACAACAAACTTATAACAATTTCCTGTTGCTAAGGAAGTACATTGTTGAAGGACTGTACTATGTATGTTTCTACAAAACATTTATAATCTCCTTCATGCAAAAAGTGTCAGCAGTCCATGTACTTGCCAGGCTTCTGAGTCAGGAGAAACTGTTATGAAACATCATAAAGGAGTTTCATTAGACTAAGAAATTTTTGATGGCTACTTAGCATGCCCAATAAAAAAAAATCCCACTTGTTTATAATCTGACCAATTTTCTTTTCAAGTTAAGCACTGAGAACTAAATATATACCAAAGTCAGCCATTTTGAAT
This sequence comes from Caretta caretta, assembly GCF_965140235.1. Taxonomy (NCBI): domain Eukaryota; kingdom Metazoa; phylum Chordata; order Testudines; family Cheloniidae; genus Caretta; species Caretta caretta. Next base: position 27,545,976 of record NC_134214.1, read on the forward strand.
TCCTCATGAAATCAATACTTTATATTATGAATTATGCATGAAAAGTGTATCTTTCCCATCCTAATACTGCAATTCAAACATGGATAAAAGGAGTTTGCTCAAGTTTTCCAAAAATTCACCTTTGGGCACAGAAATCACTGGAAGATTTCAGCACAAAAACGAAACATTTTGGAAAATTATGATAATGTGAAAATGGGTGGAGGGGATCATAATGGAAACTGCAAATTAGCAGCACATGGTCTGACAAAGCAGAATAAATTCAGCAGCTGGACACAAGACCAATTGCTCTGGTCCTATTTTGGAACAGAGATGAATTAATACTTACATAATGAGGGAGCCTGTGTATCTAAAAACCTCAGTAGGACATTCTGAAAGACAGGAAGGCTGGATCCAGGGAGAGAAGCTGAAGAAATAGATTCTTTTTCATCCAGCACTTCTGACTCACCACATCTCTACACAGTGGGAGAAAAAAACCAATTAGCATATCATGCAACTCTAAATGTGACAGTGTTTCTCTTTCTCCTCACAATGTAATATCCACCCAAATCCCAGAAATCCCACTGAAGCACTACTGAAATAAAGCATTTTCCCACCTCTGTCTACCGTCACTACTTCTAAAGTGCTTATTTAAGAGTTATATAATAATTATGGAAAAGATGTACATGAGAATTGGATAGAATCACCACTTGTATAAAACGTTATAGTTGGAATGTTTTAGTAAAATTCAAACAAACTTAATTTTCTGGATTGATTACACAAACAGGCTATAATTACAGCTTTAACAAAGGAAATTAATTTTCTTCTTTTGCGTGCATTACCCATTACTGGTGTAATGGGTTCTCCCATCCCCTCACTGCCTGGCTGCAGGGCAGGAGGTAGCTTGAAGGAGCACAGGGCGTATGGAGAGTGAAAGTAAAAATATGTTTGTGTGTATAGTGCTATCTGTAGCCAGTTCCGGTGGAAGAAGCACTTCTATAAGAGTACTCTGGCTGCATTAAAAAGACTGTTGCATCTTAAATCAATACAGTCTTGCCTCCTACTTTTGGATACCCCTTATGCTAAACTTTGTTAGTAGGACCATCTATTGAAACAGTCTGTTCGACATGGCTTAAAAAAAACACAGTTTACACTGATGACCATTAAAAAGTCAATATTTATCAATGGGCTACCACACCACAGGACCTGAGGTACTCAATTATTAGATTAACAATTAACTGAAGTACCAATGGCATCTCCATTTGATCTCCAATGTGGAGAGGGTTTAATTTTATAAAGAAAAAGAGTTGTAGAGGAGCTAAAGAAATATTATGAGCCAAATGTCAACTGATGTAAATTGGCTTAGATCCATTTATCTCAATAAAGACACACCTTTTACACCAGCCAAGGACACAGCCCTGAGGCTATGTGAAACAGTTTCGCTGTTCTCTCAGATTCAATGGAAAAAAACTTAGCCAGTTTTACATAATGTATGGTTCTCTTTAAGACACATTATTTTGGTTCAGAATTGCCCACTTGGTTTGTAGAATTCTCCAGATTTTGTAGGCCATCAGAGCACAATCTTTAGTATGCATAATCGTGCACCTGTCAACCCAGTTTAACACTCTAATTTCTTCAAGGGACAATAGATGGCAAGCCTCCACACACAGTACTATATATAAACTCCTAATACACAAAAGCAAACCATGACAGGAAAAATAAATAGTAATAAAGCTAACTGAAGCTAGTTTAAGGTTTATTTTTATTCAGAAGCTTCTTTATCATTCAAGTTAAGACATGATTCAAGAACCATAAATTGGTGGTATAACATCCAATTTGCCAAGTCTGATTCAACAGTTTAAAAACTCTATGTTGTATCAAGCTAATTTCTCCTCAACTGCTCATTTTAAGTGCACTGGCAACATATTATACTAAAATGAGAAAGAATAACTTACTTCTGCCTCAATTTCTGCTTGCCTCTTCTCCAGGAGTTTTGCCACAGCCATCGCCCTGTGTTTGCCAGATCTTTTACAGCTCACAGCCCATTCACAAAGCAATGTTACCACAGCTTCATCATTAGGGGCAACCTGTTCAAAGGAGAAACAAAATAGTCATTTCACTTCCACAGGAATAGCACTGCTTATTTATTTGCTGGCTAGAACCAGCATGGAACCAGGCTGCTGGTGGTGATGTACTTTGTACTAGCACTCTGTTTTACCCACGTGAAGCAATTTTTAGAAATTACTGATGCATGTGTATGCACATTTTATCTTCTAAGGGGATAAAGTGGGTGTGGGAGGGCATAGTGGCAGCAGAAGAAGGAAGCAAGGGGCACAACGGAAGCATCAACAGATATAGGGGGATATACTGGGGATAACGGGGAAGAGGAGGGACAACGGTAACTAATGAACAAGGGATAAGTGAATCTGGGGCTGGGTGTAGCAGAGCACCCCATATTTCAAATTTTATACAAATTTCATGCCTGTCACATGCTGATTCAATGCATGTTTTATGTAATTTGTTCCTCAGCTTTGCGCCTCACCAACGTAGACAGGTCTGGAAGAGACAGGGAGGTCTGTACTTTCCCCACCCCCTAGAGAAGAGAAACCCTGAGCGCCCTCACCCCCAGGAAGAGAAAGACGGGAGAAGTCATTCATCCCCATTCACTAAGAAGAGCACGCCAAGGATCCCTCCTTGCTCAAATCACTAAGTGTTGGAAACAGCCCTGTTTTCTTCTCTTCAGTATGTCAGGAGAAATAGAAAATAGAAGGCCCAGACTTTTCCTCCAGCTTCGCCACAGATCAGTGCTAGGTGGGAGGCCTCTTAAAGAAGGGATTGTTTGTGAACAGAGGACCACAGAACTTTAATGGGGAAGGGAGAGAGGGAAGAACCTCAACATGTTCAAACAAATATCTACACTTAGTCAAATACTGACCTTTTGGAGCACCTGATAATTAAGATACTCGTATTAAAATAAACTTAAAATCAATTGGAATACACACAGCAGCCCCCTGGCTTCTCTGAAGCATTTTACTCTAAATGCTGGCAAGTACTTTTGAATAAGGACTACACTTCTCAGAGACTCTGTAATACATGTAAGCAAGAAGATCTGAAAATATTTTCATGCTTAACTGACATGGAGTTTTTCACCCTAGCCCCCAAAAAGGGACTTCCCCCACACATGTAAGCAGCTTTGGTTTGGTTCCTGGGATGTATATTGATCAGCATTGCCCATTTTTCTTTTGTCAGCAGAGTACAACTAGCAAAAATCCTACACATAAACAGAGTTGTCAGAGAAAGCAGATTAGTGTGTGTCACATCATCTAAAGAATCATAATAGAATATGCGATGGTGCACCCCATAAGGCTTTATGGAAATATGCTTAGGAATGTATATATGACATAACTGGAATATGTTTTATGCTACATATGCCATGTAACATATCTATGTAAAGGTTATGATCTACTGAATATATTTCATCCTATTTGTATGCATGTGTCATTGTTGTATTCAAAGTTATGAATATTGGCTGTATACTTGTTTGATTTTAAATAGACTTAGTAAGGCATTTGGTCAGCTTCTTTGGAAAGGAATTTGCAAGTTAAGTGCCCAGTCAAGAAGCACTTAATGGACATGGATCTTGGAAGGCTCCAATCCACATAAGAAGTCTACTTGAGGATGTTAAAGGTAGCATGTGAACCATGGCTGCTACCTGTAAGTTTGAGTCATGCATGGACATGTGACTTTTCCATAAGACTCCAAAACTTCATCGTGTAGCTTGAATTCTACACAGGGGGAGGGAGGGGTATCCACCCACAAGACAAAGTCTATTTAAATCCCTGGGAGACACCTCCATTTTGTCTTCAGCTGGCTCAAGAGATAGCCTCTCCACCCCCAAAGGATACCTGAAAGAAACTGGAACAAAAGAGAGTAACTATGGGGGGGAGGGGGGAGAGTGATTGCTGGACCCAGACTAGAAGGAGACTAGTCTGTAAAAGGAAGCTTACTGGAACACCTCTGAGGGTGAGGTTTTATCTGTATTCAGTTTTCTTACTGTATTAGACATAGACTTGCGTGTTCTATTTTATTTTGCTTGGTAATTCACTTTGTTCTGTCTGTTACTACTTGGAACCACTTAAATCCTACTTTCTGTATTTAATAAAATCACTTTTTACTTATTAATTAACCCAGAGTATGTATTAATACCTGGGGTGGGGGTGCAAACAGCAGTGCATATCTCTCTATCAGTGTTATAGAGGGCGAACAATTTTTGAGTTTATCCTGCATAAGCTTTATACAGAGTAAAAACGATTTATTTGGGGTTTGGACCCCACTGGGAGTTGGGCATCTGAGTGTTAAAGACAGGAACACTTCTTAAGCTGCTTTCAATTACGCCTACAGCTGTTAGGTGACGTGGTTCAGACCTGGGTCTGGCTCAAACCAGGCAGGGCACTGAGGTCCCAAGCTGCCAGGGCAGGAAAGCGGGGGCAGAAGTTGTCGTGGCACATCAGTTGGCAGCCCCAAGGGGGTTTCTGTGATCCAGCACACCACAAAGTAGATCACTAAAATGAGAAATTGGGATTTTAGCCATGTTTTAAAGGGTTGACAGATTTATCAAATTAATATCAGAGAAAGGTATTTTAAAATGTTGACAAGTTAAATATTGAGCCTGTATCCTTTGGGGATTGGATTCTGCCATCTTCTAGGAAGAAAACTCAATGTACAGAACAATCTGATTTTAATATTTTCTAGGCATTAGCTCAGCAAGAAAAGTAATCCAGGTACCAGCAACAGGTTAATGAAGATTTCACAATCTAAAAGAACTATAAGCATGAAGTTCTCTTGTTACATAGTGAGACATCAGCCATGGAAAGACACTTTGTTGGAACCCCAAAGATGAACAAAGAAACAAAAAACATGCTGCTTTTATGAAGATCACTGTATTTCCTAAGCAAGCTAAAAATCTTACAGCATGACTTACACGTTGTAAACGAAGAGTCAGACCTTCGCTATCTACTGTATGCGCATCAAAGTTTAATATTAAAGTCAATTTTATTTTGTTTAACTTAATTTTTATTGTGGTTTTCTGGATCTTTAGTCCAGTACCAAATAAACTTTATGCTCAGTTCCATCTATTTTAACTGAAGCATGTACCAGTCGTTCGGGACAAGAGGCGTTGGATGCTTCTGAGGAAAGGAGACGGATTTCTGTCCTTAAAGAAATCAGAAAGAGAAAAATTAAAGGCCTAGAAAACCTGTCAAAGCTACTGTGGAGTCCATGTCCATCACCATACTGTGCTGTGATGAAGCTGGTAGAAGTCAGTGTGGGCAAAGGGAGAGTCCTAAAACCCAGAGTGGGCAAGGTGTGATTACACCCATGTAATCTGTAGCCAGCTGATAAAACTGAATTGTCTCTGCTAGAGTGGAAGGATGCAGTTACCAAGTCACTGGTTATTTCCTGTTTATTCAAACCGCCACACTGACCAGATGAGGTAGGTTTCAGAGTAACAGCCGTGTTAGTCTGTATTCGCAAAAAGAAAAGGAGTACTTGTGGCACCTTAGAGACTAACCAATTTATTTGAGCATGAGCTTTCGTGAGCTACAGCTCACTTCATCGGATGCATACCGTGGAAACTGCAGCAGACTTTATATATACACAGAGAATATGAAACAATACCTCCTCCCACCCCACTGTCCTGCTGGTAATAGCTTATCTAAAGTGATCAACAGGTGGGCCATTTCCAGCACAAATCCAGGTTTTCTCACCCTCCACCCCCCCACACAAATTCACTCTCCTGCTGGTGCTAGCCCATCCAAAGTGACAACTCTTTACATAATCAAGTCGGGCTATTTCCTGCACAAATCCAGGTTTTCTCACATCCCCCCACCCCCATACACACACAAACTCACTCTCCTGCTGGTAATAGCTCATCCAAACTGACCACTCTCCAAGTTTAAATCCAAGTTAAACCAGAACATCTGGGGGGGGGGGGGGGGTAGGAAAAAACAAGAGGAAACAGGCTACCTTGCATAATGACTTAGCCACTCCCAGTCTCTATTTAAGCCTAAATTAATAGTATCCAATTTGCAAATGAATTCCAATTCAGCAGTTTCTCGCTGGAGTCTGGATTTGAAGTTTTTTTGTTTTAAGATAGCGACCTTCATGTCTGTGATTGCGTGACCAGAGAGATTGAAGTGTTCTCCGACTGGTTTATGAATGTGATAATTCTTGACATCTGATTTGTGTCCATTTATTCTTTTACGTAGAGACTGTCCAGTTTGACCAATGTACATGGCAGAGGGGCATTGCTGGCACATGATGGCATATATCACATTGGTGGATGTGCAGGTGAACGAGCCTCTGATAGTGTGGCTGATGTTATTAGGCCCTGTGATGGTGTCCCCTGAATAGATATGTGGGCACAATTGGCAACGGGCTTTGTTGCAAGGATAAGTTCCTGGGTTAGTGGTTCTGTTGTGTGGTATGTGGTAGGTTGATTTACCTAAATATGATGAGGTAGGTTGATTTACCTAAATATGTTAAAAATTAACCTCAACTCTCCCAATATTAAAATTTTTTAAAACATTACTGGTAAGAGCCATTTGCATTTGTCCATATAACGTTTGGTCCAGACTAGTTTTAAAAGTCTACATACTTTGTTTCTCGTGAGAGATTATTTCTCAGAATAAGAGCCTACTCTATTAGGAACCATCAGAGGAGTGAAGTTTTGGAATAGCCTTCCGAGGGAAGTAGTGGGGGCAAAAGATCTATCTTGCTTTAAGATTAAACTCGATAAGTTTATGGAGGAGATGGTATGATGGGATAACATGGTTTTGGTAATTAAATATTCATGGTAAATAGGCCCAATGGCCTGTGATGGGTTTTTAGATGGGGTAAGATCCAAGTTACCCGGGAAAGAATTTTCTGTAGTATCTGGCTGATGAATCTTGCCCATATGCTCAGGGTTTAGCTGATCGCCATATTTGGGGTCGGGAAGGAATTTTCCTCCAGGGCAGATTGGAAGGCCCTGGAGGTTTTTCGCCTTCCTCTGTAGCATGGGGCACGGGTCACTTGCTGGAGGATTCTCTGCTCCTTGAGGTCTTCAAACTACAATTTGAGGACTTCAATAGCACAGATATAGGTGTGAGGTCTTTTTTAGGAGTGGTGGGTGAAATTCTGTGGCCTGCATTGTGCAGGAGGTCAGACTAGATGATCATAATGGTCCCTTCTGGCCTAAATATCTATGAATCTATGAATCTAGGAAATGTCCCCTGATTAGAGCTTGTCAACTGCTCCCACCCCCCACCCTGGATCAGACTGTGGAGGTGGTGCTGGGTTTCTCTGCTCCCATCCCTAATACTCCCAACCCCTTCTGCCTCCCCCTTCCCATTCCTTCTCCTCTTTGGAACAGCATTATAACCAACTTTTCCCTTCTGCTGTCATCTACAGTCCACTCCATTCCTCCCCTTCAGCCTGATCCTCAGGGGCTTCAGTTTCCATACTGATGACCCATCTGAGCCCTTCGATGTATGTTTCCTCATCCTCATGTCTTCATTCAACCTGCAGCCCGGGTTCAACTCTCCCACGCACTAAAAGGACCATTCACTCAAATGCATCTTCACCAAGCACTTCTCTCTCTGTTGCTGAGTCACTCCTCCTCTCTGATCATCTGGTTCCTTTCAGAATTGACCGTCAAGCTCCTTCTCAATGCCCTGTCACTCAGTCTTTTCCATGACATCTGGTCAATCAGCACTGGTGACTTCTCATCTGTTCTCAGACCCTCTCCCACACTAATATGGTGATTTATTTACTTCATGCTTCAGTCTTCTCCACTCTTAACTCTTCCATCACAAGATCCACCATGCCACCCGCAACATCCGTTTCCTCTGTTCCTGCTCTCACTCTTCAGAATGTGTCTGGAAGAAATCCTACGACCAAGATGATCGCCTTCTCTCAAACTCATACTCTCCTCTTTCAGTTCTGCCATCTTCCTAGCTAAACAAAGAATGGTTACTTACCCTACAATAACTATGGTTCTTCAAGATAATGTAGTCAGCATGAGTGCATGTGCAGCCTCATGTGCACAAGACCAGAATGTTTTGATTAGCAATGTCCATTGGGCCATGCATGCACTGTATGCCTCTTTGTTGTCCCATATGAGGGCATAAAGAACAGGGTGACTGCAACCCTCCCTCAGTTCCCTCTTACTACTGGTGTTACTGAAGACTCCAAAAAGTAGAGGCACAGAATTTTGATGGCTGGTTTCCTCCTCTCACCCCTTCATTTGCCCCACACACCACATCTAATCTCCTGATTATCATTGTGCCCACTCTCATTCCTTCCCTTCCTCTTCTCCTTAACCTCTCAGCCTCCTCTGGTTCTTTCCCCTCACGATACAAACATGATCTAGTCTCTCCCATCTTAAAAAAAACCCAAATCCTTTACCAACTCCTGCCCCATCTCCCTTCTATCTCTAAGCTTATTGAACACACTGTTTACAATTGCTTCCTTGAGCTCCTCTCTTCCAACTTCATCCTAGACCATCTTCAGTATGGCTTCTGCCTCTCATACTCCACTGAAACTACTCTTGCCAAAGTCTCTAATGACCTGTCCCTAGACAAAGTGGAGACCAGTACTCCAGCCTCACACTCCTTGATCTGTCAATCACTTTCAACACAATCAACCACTCTCTTCTTCCTGAAATCTTGTTCTCCCTTTGCTTCCATGATTCTGACTTCTCCAGTTTCTCCTCCTACCTCTCCAATTGCTCCTTCAGAGCATCTTCCTTCCTACCTTGTGTTACTTCCTCAGGGCTATGTTCTTGGCCCCCTTCTCTTCTCTCTCCCTCTTCAGCTGATCTTTGGACAATCTCAACAGCAAACACAAATTCTACTACCATGTCTATGCAGATAAGTCACAGATCTACCTCTCTACTCCAGACCTGTCTCTTTCTGTCCATATTAAAAATCATAGTCTCTCAGACACCTCCTTGTGGATGTCTAGCTGCCAGCTCAAGCTAAACACTGCTAAAACAGAGGCCATAAACTTCCCCCCAAAACTGTGGGCAACACCATCATCCTACCTGTCACTCAGGCCTGTAATCCAGGTGTCATCTTTGACTCGGACTTATTTCTAGGAATGTGCTCAAATCCAGGCAATATCTAAATCTTGTCAGTTCTTTATGTATAACATCTCTATGATACAGCCTTTCCTATCCATTCACACAGCTAAAACACTCATCCAGATTCTCATCACACCATGCCTCAATTACTGGAACATCCTTTACTCTGGTATTGACAAATGCAACCTTGCACCACTCATATCCATTCAGAATATTGATGCAAAGATAATTTTTCTAGCCAGTCACTTTAACCATGTCTTCATCGTCTCTTTGCATCCATCCACTGGTTCCTCCTTCTCTATTGCATCAAATATAAGTGAAGACAAGTAGCTTTCAAGGGCCTTCACAGCCTATCCCTACCCTACCTATTAACTCTCTTTCAACATCAAGACATTAACTCCTGCCTCCATCACCCACTTGTTAAATTTTCAAACAAGGACCTTTGTGCTTTCGCCCATGCTGCCCCCGTGCTTGGAAGGAGCTCCTCATAAATATCCACAAAGCTACCTTATTATCTTCCTTCAAAACCTCTTTTAACTCTTCTTTTCTGTAATGCCTACAAAAAAAATGTAACAGTTAGGCCACTGCCATGCTGAGACCACTGCCTATCATACTAACCCACGTTGTCTCATTTCCTTACACTCCCCATCTGTATGTCAGTACCCATCTCTTGACTTGTCTCAGACTTAGACAGTAAGCTGTCTGGGGCAGGGACCATCTTTTTGCTGTATCTTTATTCAGTGCCTAACCCTATAGTAATACAAATAAATAATAAAATGGGGTTTTCTTCCCCCATGGAAATTTTTGCTTTTTTGTCCAAAATTGAAATATATAATGAAAATCTTGGACCGAAATCTGAAATACTTCTGTTTGAAAATTGCCCCATCAGAGTTACAGTTTGGGTGTCTAATGCTTCCCATAGAGAATAGCAACATGAGGCAATGAACCTATCACTCCCATAAGACGCTGCAGCAGCATATCTAAACAGAAAAAAATTGTATTGATGAAAAAAAATTAAATTCTGTGGAAAGTAGAGATCATGAAAAAATTAGTTAAAAATCCAATTTTCCATTAAAAAAAAAAAGTGTGTAAACAAGAACACCTAGCAGGAACACAGCATATCACCTTGCTTCTCTCTCCATAATAAATATGTTTAATTTGGCTAAACGTTGCTCAAAGAAATACCTCCAGAATCATAATTACTTGTGTTGCTCATCTCAGAATTATTTCCAGTTTATCAGCATCTTTTTAAATTGAAGTACCCAGAAATGAATGAAATATAATAGCTACTAAATCTCCAGTGACAAATAAAGGAGGATATCACTGATCTCTGATGTGACAGCTCTGAGTACTGCATCACAAAACTACACTAGTTTTGCTTTAAAATAATTTTAAAATCCACTCTCCTCTCACAGCAAGCTCATATCCAATTTTCTCTCTCTATCATGCCATGATAGGAAGTTGTAATAAAAAAAAAAAAAGAAAAAACAACTATTTACTAAATATCTCCCATCACATTGAACATCTTCATTTTTAAAATATTTTCCCCTTCAGATATTGCCTTGAATTTAGATAGTTGCATCTCAATTTTGGTAATTCCTCCCCATATTTTTAACTTTTCTGCATCTATACAGTGTATACTTCTACTACCCTGCCTTCACTTAGTGTTTGAAACACTCTGAATTTAGCATAATCTGCAAATTAAATAAGTGGGCTCTTTACGTCTTCCTCTAGATTATTAATCAATATTACATTTGAAGAGTTTAAAAAGTAAAAAGGCTAACGTACATGAAACAGCCAGAAAATAAACACATTTTTCAGAGCTATTAAAAGTTACAGACCTCCAAGCACTGAAGATTAACTGTTTCAGGATTAATATTTTTAAGAGAGATGATTATTTGCATAAAAGCCATTCACCTACAAAAACTATGCTATGTTACTTACTGAATGGAACATTTCCACATATTACATTAGCGCTCAAGCAGGGCAGGCCAGAAAGAGAGATTAAACAGTTTAAAACCATCAAAAAGATCAACGGTAAAAAGCAGAATCCTTCAAACAAACATAGGGTGGCAAAATATTTACTTTATCTTTCATAATCAAATGGAACAATCATAGAACCATAGGGTTAAATGGAACCACAAGGGTCAAACACACTTCTTCCTGTGGCGGATGGAAACAAATATCTTCAAATAATGATAAACCATATCTTCAACACCCAGGCAGGAAATCCCTAAGATATTATAGTTTGAACTTTACACTGACCTGTTCCCCTTTCTGCAAGCAACAGAAAACAAGTTTAAAAAAATGGAAGGAAATGGCTCTATAGCTCAACCAAGGGCAGTCTTAAATGGGAGAAAAGAAAAGTTTCTTAGATCATCAAATCCCTGTAGTTGCATCAGTGCTGTGTTTAGCACAACAGTACTCCTTTGGATTCCTAGCTGGAGTTCCCTCCCCTCATATAGATCATCTCTATCTCATCAGTAAGCAGAAAGGATGGCTGCTCCTAGTACAAACTGATCAAGTGCCTCATTTTCAGCAACACTTACACCCACAACTCCCACTGAAGACCTCTGAAAAATCAAGCCCTAAGGAAATGATAAAATGTAGAATCCCGCAGCAAGACTGCAGGTTATTGAAGAGTTGTGTGAGCTCCAATATCAGTAGGGTCAATTCGGGTCTTTGGACTAATCAAGGCATCTAGTGATTGGGTTTAGGGGAAACAGAAGGGAGGAAACATAGAAAGAGAAGCTGACAAGAAAATAAACTGCAGAGAAATTAAGAAAAAGAGCAAGTCTTGAACAGGTCCCACCATGCCACTTCTGGAGGTGGAACCAGAGGGCAAACATCCCTCGATGCTTCTATCTTGGTCCAACCTGGGGCACACGCGAAATTTCAAGGACAAAAACGCTGATAAATGAATTTAGGAAAGTTTTTCCATAGAATTGCCCCAAAACACATTCACCAGGTTGTCCCAGCACAAATATAATGAAATTATTGTTCTTTACAAAAATTATATCTGCACACATAATATGCAAACATTTTCTTCCAAAGGTATCTGTGATGGTCAAAACCATCAGACATATTCATCCATTATTCTCTTATAATTTAAAAATAATATGAAAAATGAAAAAGAATTAGCACCATGCAGCCAACCCACCTGTGATCCCACCAAGCTCAATGTGTTCGTATCTTGTTGGCTTAATTCAAGTCGTAGCAAAAGTCCATCCTAACCCAGCCTCAGGTTTATGATAAACATAGTAATAATTAATGTTTCAATGTACCATATGAAGAAAAGACTATTTAATAAAGAGCAGGAGAAACATTAAAGAAAACACTGTGTAAAAAGTTTTACTTGTGAAGTTATACGATTCTATTATGAACATTAATGTTATGATTAAATCAGCAGGAAGTTGATCACAAACATGATAAACACACACGGGCTCAATGATTATTACAGCTGGCCTTTGTCAAATGTCCAAATGTAAAAAAGTTCTTTTCAATTGTCCAAGTGGACAGTGATTCACACATGCAGACTACATATATGTTACTATGAAGATGATGGAACAGATTTGGGGTTTCCTCTCCACTACATACAAAAATGTAAATTACATCTAAGAGTGCATTAAATTTGTGTACTTAATGCAACAGGTCGTCATCACTGGTTCCTTCCAGCCTGCATAATTAAGCTTTCGAATAATAGTCCCCGGTACACATCAAAGCTCATCCTGAGATACATATCAGGAAGATGGGAAATGTCAGTACCACAAAACCTATTTTTCCTGAGTCTATTGAGACTATGAAGACAGATGGTGGAAAACTGCAAATCCTGCTTTATCAGACACACAGCATCTCTGCTAAGTACTTGGAGAAATGTAATAATTTACACTATCGCATTTCTACAGGCTCTATTAAGGAACCAGAGCTTCAATTAAGTACTATACCAACTGGAACTAGGGGCAAAGGCTTATCGACTCAAATCCTCTCTTTCATATGTGATTTTTTTTTAAACCCTCATTAGGAACGCTTATCTTCTCCTGCAGTCAGTGTTATCAAATAACAACCTGAAAGTTCAGATTGGCTGCTAAATGAGAGGAGGCACTGTGATTAAAAACAAAAAGAACATTCAAACCTTTTACTCTGACACTAATTGTGGAGGTAGATTTATAAAAAGAATGATGAGATTTATTATACATACATACGTGTGTACATATATTATACACACACACACAAACCACACAAAAGAACACTCCTAGCTACTATATATGCCAGTAACATTAATCACATATCTTATTTGACTAAAGTTTGTCTAATTAACTTTGGTTAGGAAAGAGCCCAAAAAAAAAAAAAAAGAAGTCAAAAACAAAATCAGAGCCAGCTGACCCTGTAATCTGAAAGCTAAAACTTCTTTATAAAATGACTCAAGAACAGCTGTGGCTTCTTGCATTTGAATGATACAGTATTTACAAAGGTCCAATTTAAAATTCTGCTTGAAGTATACTCTGTATACTTTGCAATAAATTAAAAACATGCATTTACCCTACTGAGGACAGCACTGAAGTTGACAAAGGCAGCTGTAGATTAAATTAAATCTTTTCCAGTTTCACCCTAAATTTAAACAGGTTATACAGTAGAATTGTCTGAATATTTTAAAGAGACAATCATTTCTCTTCTTACTGAAGACTTTCAAAAATGTTCTTTATTAATGCTAGAAAAATAAACTAATAAACTAGAAAAACAGCTCTGTGAAACTGAAAAGGGGCAGACATCTGGTTCTATTTCTAAGTGTGTCATTGACTGGTTAATATTGTACAACTGCTAGTCCAAATACAAAAATAAATTTTGATTATATACCTTCAAAATAAAATTAATGTAAATTTTTAGTAAAGTAAGGTGCCAATTAAAAAACGGGAGCATTAGTTGGCTGCAGGTGATTAAACTCAGAAACCATGGCACTGATTCTACAGCTTCATACTTTTCACTAGCACAGTAAATATGTTTATTCAAAAGACAATCTCTGTTGAACAAAAATACAAGGCTCCAACTACTTGAAGAACATTAAAACGTTTCCCCACCTCAAAATTCAAAGTGACTAAAAACAATGAACTCTTCATAAAATGTACATGCATGAAGAGCAGTATAAATAGCTGAATTTCTTAGGCTCTTATCCTGCAGAGTTATGTATATTCTTCACTTTATCAGTTGTCAGTTGTATCATTGACATCCATGAGACCACTCACAGTGCACAAAAGTATGCGTGTGAAGAGCGCAACACCAAAAGTCTTTATTTTATCAATTTAAAGTGATGGATAAGTTGAGTGCAAAAATACAGCATTTTTTAAATGTCAAGTGCACAACATAATGAACAAACTGTGTATATGATCAATAAACCTATGACAGTGAAAAGCATAGCACACCAATTCTCATATATAAAGACTACCTTTCATGTGCATAAGGGCGCGTGTCACGTCATCTCATAAAAGCTTTAGCTCAGGACTTCCTGCTTTCTGATGCTGTGAATTTTTATTTACACTGTAATTTAGTTAACATTCAAGTAGCATCTCCTAAAGGTGATCAGACTCTGGATTCATCTCATCTCCTCCGGGTCTTACCTGAGAATCCTTTGTTCCTGTAAGGGCCCAGGGACTAGAAAAGTCTGCAGAGACTGGGATGGTTGATGCTCCCCGGCTGTGCATTTGCATAGTATTCTGGGTGCTACCGTGGGAGTACTATGGAGAGCAGGTGCTGTAGGAAGTGCTGCCCAGGACACCCAGAGTGATGGTACCCTGCAGCCTTCTGATCGGCCAAGCACCCCGTTTAACCCCAAGGGTTGCCCCGAGAAGTTGTATGGGTAGCCACACAGACTTTGGCCTGCTACAACATCAGACATTGCCTGGTCTCCAACTCCAACCTGACTCTGACCCGGATTCCTAGCTCTCAATATATATACTGCATCCTGGAAATTTATTTCTGACAGAGTTCATAATTTTATTGTTTTTGTTCGAAAGCACTTAGAATGCAATAATATAGTGTATGTATTTATGACATCATGACAGCGACTACCAAATGGAAGAAAGTTATGAAAGGAAGACGGGAGAGCCATTACTCACTACACCAAGATACTCTAAGACAGAAGACAAGCCTCGGATTAGAGGTACATGCTACATTGTATTACACGTTTGCTTTAAAAAAATCAGACCGGACTCAACAAAAAATTTAAGAATATTGTCCTTTTACAACTTTTCTAATAATAGAAATTCTTTGTTCAGTTTGTTTTAAAAAACTGTTCACGTTATTAATGTCATAGGGCAGACTTTGCCTCACACCAGTGATTTTGCGCAGTATAGTCCCTTAGTCATGAAGGAATTTCATGCTGGACTTCCGCAGCACAGAAGAAAAATAGACAAGTTTCAAATAAACAGTAATTCAGCATGTGCTGACTGAATTATTAAACTTTATAATCTTGCTCAGAATTTATTCCTGCTTTTCCATTGCTTGTTGAATGAGGCTGGAAAGGGTACAGAGAAGGGCAACAAAAATTATTAGAGGTAAAGAACAGCTTTCAGACGAGGAGAGATTAAAAGACTGGCGCTGTTCTGGCTTAGAGAAGAGACGACCAAGGGGGGATATGAGAAAGGTCTATAAAATTATGAATGATATGGAGAAAGTGAATAGAGAACTGTTATTCAACCCTTCACTTAACGCAAGAACTTGGGGATCACCTGATGAAATTAATCGGCAGACGATTTAAACATACATAAGAAAGTACTTTTCACACAACACACAGTCAGCCTGTGGAACTCATTGTCAGGGGATGTTGTGAAAGCCAAAAATATAACTGGGTTCAAAAAAGAATTAGATAAGTTCACAGAAGATAGGTCCAGCAATGAGCTATTAGGCAAGATGGTCAGGGACATAACCCCATGCTCCAGGTGTCCCTAATCCTCCAACTGCCAGAAGCTGGGACTGGGTGACAGGGGGTGGGGATCACTCAAAATTGCCCTGTTCTGTTCATTCCTTCTCAGACATGGCTTCCTTGGCCAGGCTCTTGACATCGGTGCCTGGCAGATGTTCTTCCCTGCAGGTTTTGGAGGGTCAGGCACAGAAGCGCATTATGTGCAAAAGCATAGTGTGCATCCCTGAGCATCCACAGAGTCACTGCACAGTCCTGGGGTGAGGAGGATTCCTTTATTCACAATCACATGGGACAGCTCAGTACACAGCCCCGTTACTCAGGCTGTGCAGTAGGGTGATGATTTTGCCCAAACTAAATTCCAGTGCACAAATGTGAAAAGGAAGCTATGTGAGTACTTTAAAACCAGATAGTTGCTAGTCATGCAATTCTAGCAACTGCTGCTGAGCGTTAAACATAATTTATGACTTCCATACATCTTGTTGCAAACCTACTCATCTAAGGTCCAGAAAGAAATTGGTACTATATCCCTGTGCATTAGGCTGCCTCTATGGGATACTGCCTTAATGTTTCTAAGGGCCCTATTTTTAATCCAAACCTCCAGAGGCATTTTTAGCAGCTAAAAAGGACCAATTAAAAGGCATTCTTACTGTAACCAGAAAAGGAGTACTTGTGGCACCTTAGAGACTAACCAATTTATTTGAGCATAAGCTTTCGTGAGCTACAGCTCACTGCATTTACTGTAACCACTCATTTGAAATCTAGCTGATTTTAGTAAACATTTAACCTTGCTTAAAATTGCCTGATTGGAATGGAAGGCTACACACACAATATTTATTTTAAAATATTACACCTGCGTCATAATATTTATAGCACTAATCATTTTTGAGCCGAGCACAACAATTCTACAGACATACATGTAATCTCAAATGACATATCAAGCTGCATGAATTTTTTTAAAATCTACAGTGATACAATTTTTTGCTACGGGGTTGGTCATCATGGAACAGGAAATTCCTGTTAAGTCAGTGGAAAGTAGCTATTAAGTAGCTAATTGTTGTTAAGTCAGTGGAAAGTCATATTTACCTATGCCGTATCATAGATACTTAGGGCCCAATTCTATCTCACTGCTGAGAATTAGGAGCAATTCCACTCAAGTCAGTGGAGCTGAACTGTTGTAAATGAACTGTTGGAGTGAACGGTTAGTCACTGTGCTTAGCATAACACTCTCTCTCTCATCATATGAATTTCAGTAAGGAGTTATGAAATAAAAATAGTAGGAGAGCTCAGACCATAGGCTTTGGTTTTAAAGAATTCACCCAAGTATTACTACGATACCATGGAACTGAAGAGACAGCTCATTGTTAAAAATCACGGCTTGTCTACATTACCCGCTCGATCGACGGGCAGCAATCAATCCAGCAGGGGTCAATTTATCACGTCTAATCCAGACACAGTAAATCAACTGCCGAGCACTCTCCCGTTGACTCCGGTACACCACCAGAGCAAGAGGCGCAGGCAGAGTCGACGGGAGAGCGTCGGCCATCGACTTACCGCAGTGAGGACACCGTGGTAAGTAGAGCTAAGTACGTCAACTTCAGTTATGTTATTCACGTAGCTGAAGTTGCGTAACTCAGATCAATTCCTGCTCCCTCCCCTCCCCCCAGTGTAGACCAGGACTCAGAGACAGACAGACTGAACATTGCTTTTTGGCCTGTACACAAACAGCTGGGTAAATCTACTGTATCTCGCATGAAAGCAAGCATAAGGCAAAGAGTATGTGTGCTGTAGTCTGTGATCACATCGAAGGCTTTTTTTTGTTTCCTCAAGCCAATTTGTTCAAAGTTAGTAACGCAGAGGCCATCACCCTGCTAAGCTACAGGTATAGTCAGTCAGTCAGTCAATCAGAAACCAGGAACAATCAGTCATCTCCTGCTTAAAGTTTCACTTCATCAATACAGTATCTATTCCCCCCTCATGCAGCTGTGGAGCAACTAGTCCTGGTCACAAAATGAAGATAGATTATGAATACAGTCTGAGTCTCTCTAATTAGAGCAAAAAGAAAAGGAGTACTTGTGGCACCTTAGAGACTAACCAATTTATTTGAGCATGAGCTTTCGTGAGCTCACGAAAGCTCATGCTCAAATAAATTGGTTAGTCTCTAAGGTGCCACAAGTACTCCTTTTCTTTTTGCGAATACAGACTAACACGGCTGTTCCTCTGAAACCTCTAATTAGAGCACATCCTAACAATCTTATGGCCAAATCTTGAGGCCAACACTCTCTCACATCCTCCATCTCTGCTGATCACTTCCCTCCTGCCTGAAATGCTGTCCTCCCTTGCCTTTTGTGATGCTGTACTCCCTGGTTCTCCTCCTGCCTCTCCTTCAAGGACTCTTTTGGTGGGCAGAAAGGACAGTTAACTGTTCCGTAACTGGTGTTCAAGAGGTATTGCTCATGTCAATTCCACAGTAGGTGTGCATGCTCGCCACGTGCACCGGTGCCAGAAGTTTTTCCCTTAGCAGTACCCATAGGGGGAGCGTTGCTGCGACCCCTGGAGTGGCGCCTCTATAGCGCGCGATAAGGAGAGCCGCGCGCTCCCCCCACCCTCAGTTCCTTCTTGCCGAACCAACTCTGACAGAGGGGAAGGAGGGCGGGATGTGGAATAGACGTGAGTAACACATCTCAAAGAACGCCAGTTATGGAACAGGTAACTGTCCTTTCTTCTTCGAGTGCTTGCTCATGTATATTCCACAGTAGGTGATTACAAGCTATGTCTGATGGAGGTGGGTAGGAGTTCACAGATTCCCTGGCTGAAGCACAGCTCTACCGAAACCAGCATCACCCCCGGCGTCGGAGACAATCACATCGTGCGAGGTGAACGTGTGAACTGAGGACCAGGTAGCAGCTCTACAGATGTCTTGGATAGGGACATGGGCCACAAAGGCAGACGACAAGGCCTGAACCCTTGTCGAGTGCGCCCTCACGATCAGTGATGAGGGAACCCCTGCTAGGTCATAGCATGTGTGGATGCACAATGTAACCCACCAGGAAAGTCTCTGGGTGGAGATCAGTTGACCCTTCATGCGCTCGGCTGAAGTGACAAATAGTTGCGAAGACCTGCGGAACGGCTTAGTCCGATCCAGATAAAAAGCCAGTGCCCTGCGCACATCGAGCATATGGAGGCGGCGTTCCTCATTAGAGGCATGAGGTTTGGGGCAGAGGACAGGCAGGAAGATGTCCTGGCTCATGTGGAAGGCAGAGACCACCTTAGGGAGGAATGCAGGGTGTGGGCAGAGCTGAACCTTGTCCTTGTGAAAGACCGTTGGGGGAGGGGGAAGCCTTGCAGATCAGGGCCCTGAGCTCTGAAACCCACCGAGCTGACATGATAGCCACGAGGAAGGCTACCTTCCATGAAAGGCGAGACCAGGAGCATGTGGCCATGGGCTCAAACAGGGGCCCCGTGAGGCGGGATAACACCAAGTTTAGATCCCACTGTGGAACAGGGGTTCTAGCATATGGAAAGGACCAGTCTAGCCCTTTGAGGAAACGCGCGGTCATGGCATAGGAAAAAACCGAGCAGCCCTGGACTGGCGGATGGAACGCCGATATAGCCACCACGTGCACCCTGACGGAGGAAGGTACCAGACCGTGAGGTCTAAGGTGAAGGAGGATAAGCCGGAGAGGGGCAGACCCTGGGGAAGTACCCCGCTCACCCACCCACCTGGAGAACCTGGACCACTTTGCCAAGTAGGCTTGGCACATGGGTGGCTTCCTACTTTCTAGGAGGACACGCCTGATCCCTTCCGAACACCTTCTCTCCTCTGCATCTAGCCATTGAGCAGCCACGCTGTCAAATGGAGGGTGGCCAGGTTGGGATGGAGGCGGCGGACCGGGTGCTGGGAAAGTAGGTCTGGGCGGAGCAGCAACAGCCGCGGAGGGACCACCAGCAAGTTCAGGAGGGTCCTGTAACAATGCTGCCGGGACCAAGCTGGGGCGATCAGGACGACGTGTGCCTTGTCCATTTTCACTTTCTCCAGGACCTTGCCAATGAGGGGGAACGGGAGAAAGGCGTAGAGGAATTGACCTGACCATGGCAGGATGAAGGCATCTGAGATCGCGTTCCTCCCCACCCCCACCTAGAACAGAACTGGTGGCAACAACAGTTCTGTCGGGTCACAAACAGGTCTATTTGGGGAGTGCCCCACGCTTGGAAGAGCTGGTGAGTGACCTCCAAGTGGAGCGACCACTTGTGTTGGGAGGAGAAAACCCTGCTCAGGCAATCAGCCTGTGTGTTGTTGACTCCTGGTAGGTGGAAAGCCTTCAGGGAGATGTCGTGGGCTATACAAAACTCCCAGAGCCTGATGGCTTCCTGGCAGAGGGACGAGGACCTCGCCCCGCCTTGCTTGTTGATGTAAAATATCGCAGCGGTGTTGTCCGTGAATACTCTGACCACCTTGCCATGCAGTTGTGAGCCGAAAGCCACACAGGCTAAGCGTATTGCCCTGAGCTCCCTGACATTTGTGTGAAGGGACAACTCCGAGGCCGACCACATCCCTTGGGTCTGTGAGCTCCCTGTGAGCTCCCCCAGCCCAAGTCCAACACATCGGACACTAGGTCTAGCGAGGGGGTTGGGCCCCAGAAGGGAATCCCCTGGAGCATATTGACCAGGCAGGACCTCCATTTTAGCAAGGCGATCACCAGCGCTGGTACCGTGAGGACTTTGTCTAGCCTGTCCCAGGCCTGGGAGAACTCTGAGGCCAGCCAGAGTTGGAGGGGCCTCATCCGAAGTCTGGCGTGGTGAACCACGTATGTGCACGCCACCATGTGGCCCAGGAGCTGCAGGCTTGCCCTGGCTGTGGTCACGGGGAACTCCATGACCGAGGATATGAGCCCCTTCAGGGTCTGGAACATGCCCGGGGAAGGGAGGCTGTGGCCTTGAAGGCATCCAGGAGAGCGCCTATGAATTCTGTGCGCTACACCAGAACCAATGTCGACTTGGCCTCGTTTACTAGGAGGCCCAGGTTGGCACAAGTAGCCAAGAGCAGTTCCACATGGTCCTGTACCTGAGACCGCAAGCTGGCCTTGAGCAGCCAGTCATCGAGGTAGGAAAATATCTGGACACCTCAGCATCTGAGGTAGGCCACCACGACCGCCATACACTTTGTGAATACGTTGGGTGCAGTAGACAGGCCAAATGGGAGGACCGTAAACTGGTAGTGGTCCTGTCCCACCAAGAAACGAAGGAAGCGTCTGTGCCCCTCGAATATACTGATATGGAAGTATGTCCCCTGAAGGTCCAGGGCAGCATACCTATCGCCAGGGTCCAGAGAGGGTATGATACATGCCAGAGAGACCATGCGGAACTGACATTTGGCCATGAACCAATTGAGGTCTCGCAAATCCAGGATAGGCCTGAGCCCCCCTTTCGCCTTCGGGATAAGGAAGTAATGGGAGTAAAATCCTTTTCCCTGGAACTCCCTTGGAACTTTCTCCACAGCTCCCAAGCTGAGGAGCCGACCCACTTCCTGCTCTAGCAGGGATACATGTGATGGGTCCCCCCTGCCGTCCCAGGGAGGGGGGTGGGAAGGCGGGAGTGAGACAAACTGTAGCGTGTAGCCCTGGGAAATGGTGTTGAGGACTCAATGGTCCGATGTTATTTCGGAACCATTCCGCAAAGAACGCATACAAGCGGTTGCTAAAGGCAAACTTTATTGGTAGGAGGGTCCTCTCAGGAGGCACCCGGGTACCCTCCTGCAACCAGTCAAAAACGCCTCTTTTCCTGCTCCTTGCCCCTCGAGGACCCAGGCTGCGGGGCAGAGCGAGAATGCCTCTGAGGTCGCCTCTTTTGGGTCTTGGACCTCTTATAGGCGGGTTCATATCTTGGCTGGGGAGCCGGGGCAGGAGCCTGAGGCTTAGGCTTGTCCTTGGCAGGCGGGACGTAAAGCCCGAGGGTTTGCAGGGTAGTACGTGAGTCCTTCATGCCATGAAGTTTCACGTCTGTTTGTTCCAGAAACAGGTCCTTGCCATCGAAGGGAAGATCCTGCATCACAGACTGTGCCTCCGTAGAGAGCCCCGACAGCAGTAGCCACAACACCTGTGCACGGACACCACCGAGGCCATGGACCGAGCAGCCATGTCAGCTGCATCCAATGCTGCCTGCAGAGCAGCCTTTGCGACAGCGGCACCCTCCTCCACAAGTGCCTTAAATTCCTTCCTTTCACACTCCGGAAGGGAGGGTTTGAATTTGGGCAGTGACCCCCACAAGTTAAACTCATAACGGCTAAGGAGGGCTTAGTGGTTGGCCACGCCGAGCTGGAAAGTGGACAACGAATAAAGCTTCCTAACAAACAAGTCCAGCCTTCTAGAGTCCTTATCTTGGGTGTGGGTCCTGGTTGACCACGTCTTTCCCTCGGATTTACAGACACCACCACTAGGGAGTTGGGGGCCTGGTGGGTATAAAGATACTCGTTCCCTTTCATGGGCACAAAATATTTGTGCTTTGCCTTCTTTGATATTGGCGCAAGGGAGGCCGGCATTTGCCAGAGGGCATTGGAAATGTTAGCCACCCCTTCATGCAGTGGTAGGCCCAGTACCGAAGACGAGGGGACATTGAGGAGTGAGTCTGAGGGTCCCGCCATCTCCTCAGCTTGGAGTTGGAGGCTCGACGCTACTTGCTTCAGTAGCTCCTGGTGAACCCTGAAGTCCTCCTGTGGTGCGGAGGGGGGTGGGGCTGCAACCTTGTCATCTGGAGCGGAGGAGGAGGCCAGTATGGAGCTCTGCACGTCGGCTGGCGCAGCAGGATCCACCCTTTGGTCGGACTCCACGTGCAGTGCCAAGGATCCATGACCCGCCGATCTATTCCTTGGAAGCCTGGATAGTGAGGCGGAGGGAGCCTCAGATGCCCCTGCTACTGAACGAGCCCCTGGCTGGGCATGCAGAGGGGGTCAGGGGATCCACTGGCACCACTGTCCCTGCCATGGGAGCCCTTGCCACTGATCGTACAACCAGTTGGTCGGGTTGGCTGGGCTGGGACGTAGGGAGCCGCGGGTGGGTCGAGGTCGGGGTTACCAACGACCTATCAGTACTATGGGAGCAATACGATCAATAGTGCCGAGGACAACGTCTTCCACAGGACCGGGACTCCAACATCGAGGAACACTGCCGCCTCGAGCCACTACTTCTCGAGACGCTGCAACACCTAGATCCACGACGATGCGGAGCTGGCAATCCCCACCGGGAGTCATGGGCATGGTGCCTAAAGGAGAGAGAACTGGAGCGCGAATGGCAATGGCACCCGCGTCAGGAGTGGCTATGGTAGCTCCAATGAGAAAAGGAGCGCATACGGCGCCTTTGCCTGTCCCGTCGATACTCTCTGCTCAGCGTGGAGCGGTGCCTGGAACTCCAATCCGACGGCACCCGACCAGACAACCTAGTGGGTGACGAAAGTGGAGGCTGGAGACTGTGCCCTGACAGGATGCTGTGTGGGCCCAAGAGCAGTCCCTTGACTGGGATCTGCGTCGGGTTGGGGTCGACTGCCTAGAGCCCAGCAGCGGCTTGCCTCTAGAGCGGGGCCCGGGTGCCGGTGGTGCCTCGGGGACCTGCAGAGTCATAATGTCTCGGGCCGCCTGCAGGGCCTCCGGGGTCAAAGACATCCGGACATCAGGAGAGGCCTGAGTCGATGCAACCGGGCTGCTCCACTCAACATGAGTCGGAGCTCTGGAGCCCGGGGGGGAACTGGGGCTGCCCAACTCAGGTCTAGCCTCTCCCCTTGCTTTTTCTTGACGCTGCTGAGAAGATGGGGCCTTTCTCTGTTTCTTAGACGGGGAGCGGTGCCAGCCACTGGAAGGTGCCAGGGGATCACTGCGCACCGAAGACAAGGTGCCCGGTGCCGAATCTGCTCGGGACACCGGGGTTGGGGCTAGTGCCGACTCCATGAGAAGGGCCCGAAGTCTAATGACTCTTTCCTTTTTGGTTCTAGGTTTAAAGGACCCGCAGATCTTACAGCGGTCGCTAATGTGGGATTGACCCAAGAAGCGGAGACAGTCGGCGTGCGGGTCACTTCTGGGCATCGAACATCTGCAAGAGTCACACGATTTAAACCCCGGGGCACAGGGCATGCTCCGGCCCAAACGCTAACTAACTGAACTGAAACTTGTTGAACACACACACACACACACACAGATGCCACTAACAACAAACGACAAGTTCTGGGACGAGCTACAGCGAAGCGAAGCTGAAGCAAGTAGTTTCCGACACACGCTCACTGGCAGCAAGAAGGAACTGAGGGTGGGGGGAGCGCGCAGCTCCCCTTATAGCGCGCTACAGAGGTGCCACTCCAGGGGTCGCAGCAGCACTCCCCCTACGGGTACTGCTAAGGGAAAAACTTCCAGCACCGGTGCACGTGGTGAGCATGCACACCTACTGTGGAAAACACATGAGCAAGCACTCGAAAAAGAGCCCCACCCACTTTCTGCAAGTATCCCACACAGGCCTCAGTATTTAGTCCACTCTTCCCCCTCTAGATCCTCATTTTGGGTGACCTCATCTACTCATGCAGTTTCAAAATGCCATCTTTATGTTGATGATTCTCAAAATCGTCCTGCCCACTGTCTTACTCAATCCATTTATGTACCTCCTCCCCTGCATGTGTCGCTGTAATTCAAACTTGCATAGCCAAAGCTGAACCCCTATTTTTCAGCCCATAGCTTCTTCACTTCCCCATTCTCTGTCACTGATGCCATTCCGCCCCCCACCCACCCACACACACCATCCACTCCAAGGGAGGACATCTGCAATTCCCCCTCTCAGCTACCCAACATGTTCGTGAAGCTGCTAAGACCATCTCTCTGGCCCAATCTGACTACATCGCCTCCCTCTTGATCCTCTGCTTCTCCACTGCAACAAAGTTTAAACTTCAAGGCCCTGCCTAACACTTTCACTCAACACCTTCTCTTATCCACATTTGCGTTCACATTACCCCCAGCCCTTAAACTCTTCCAGCCCTGATGCCCCATCATTCATTTCTCCCACAACTACTTCCACATTTGTTTCGTCACACTACTTCCATACTTGAATTGCGCTTCCTCAGCTGGTTTACCAGGTCACTCCACTACCCTCATCAAACGTCTCCCTGCAGCAAAGTAACGACTCACTGGCACGGCGCCTCCTGCTGGTCATCTCGGGAATTAGCTCTCCAACCTCCGGAGCGCCCTCTGCAGGCCAGTGTCTCACCTGCCTTATGGCCCCCCGTGTCCCTCCTGGACCCCGGTGCCCCTTACCCTGGGGTTCTGCCCACCGCAGTACCCCACAGTCTGGGTCTCCTCTCCCAGGGGAACCCCCAACCCTCTAAACCCACCTTGCCTCAGTGGCTACTGCCAGTCATCATCTACCCCCCACTCACTGGGGCAGATTGCAGTGTAATGGCCACGCATCACTGGCAAGGAGGTTGGACCAGCTGCCTCTGCCTATCCTCAGGCTGCCCCTCTGCAGCCCCAGTACCTTTTGGGACTTTACCAAGGCCTGCAGCCTGGGGTTTTACCAGGCTGGAGCTCCCCAGCTCCCTTTGCCCTTCCCCAGCACTGCTCTGCTTAAGGCACCTCACTCTCAGGCAGCTAGCCCTTCCCATTCCTGGGCTAGAGTGAGACTCCCTCAGCTTCTGGCCCTCAGCCCTCTTATAGGGCCAGCTGTGGCCTGACTGGGGCATGGGCCTGGCTGTGGCTGCTTCCCCCCAATCAGCCTAGCTTTTTCCCAGCTGCAGCCCTCTCCAGGGCTGCTTGAACCCCTTCAGGGCTGGAGCAGGGTAACTACCCCACTACACTCCCTAAGAGCCATTTGTTCTATGACAGCTGAAAGAAATAAAAAGATTTATTTTTACTTCTTCCATAAAAAAAAATCCTTCATGGAATCAATAAGATAAGATGGTGGCAAAGCACCACTCCAAACATCTGATTTTTTGATCTCTTCATTCTAAGGTCTTCATGGCAGGGGGCGTGTCTTCCCTGTACAGTGCCTAGCACTTTTGGGGCACTCCTATAGTGTAAAATAAACACTACCATAATTTACTGTTTTCATGATGAAGTTTTACAATTCATCAACCATGGAAGCAGGAAAAAAAAATGCCAAACATGCTATGGTGGCTTCCTATCAATCAGGGATAATGCATACAGTCCTATCAATCAGGGATAACTCATACAGACATGCTATGGTGGCTTCCTATCAATGAGGGATAATGCATACAGTCCTTCATACTGAATTTTGCTTTAAATAATTGTTAGTGTGCAGATACTCTGGTGCTGTGAGCACTATAAAAAACAAGGACAGGCCACAATGTTACATAAATGGTTAGCTAAAAATAGGAGTACAGGCATAAGCCCATGATTGAGAGCTTCTTGTTGCAAACACAGAGACAGCTTGCATCTAACAGACTGAAATCAAGATACAAGATACAACCAGATACAAGTCAGAGGCCTTCTAGCTGAGTACAGATCTACTCTCTTGCGTATGTGACTTCTACAAAGGTAAAGATGAAGTACAGCTGGTATAAGTAAACTTGCAAGGCCCATAAAGGTGCCTCATAACAAACTGCCACCTAGTGGCTCAACTACACTTTCCTAAATTATTTACAAGGTACATGGACTAACACACAGACTGTGATTTACATTATACTCATGGTCACCACACACCTGTCAGTTATTAAGATGCAGGAGCTCTCTGAAAGTCAGTGTGCAGATGACAACATACATCAAAAGTGGTAATTTTTTCCACTGTTAAAAACTCAAATATCAGATAATGTTCAGTAAACACTGGAAAACAGCCCGTCAGCAATACAAGGCTCTCCCACTTCCTATTAGTCAACATACATATCATATCAAGCAGCAAGTTACAATCCTCTGAAAACCCTAATCAGGTTCTGCTCGTTTAAGGGAACACTTTGCAATTTAACATAAGCCTAGGAGCCAAACAGGGAGGACAGGAGGGGAAAACTAAAGTCTCTCAACCAACTGGCATAAATGTGTTTATTTTCCTCCTAATTCCTCTAACCAGCTAATGCTATATAACCAACGTGCAAGTATGTTTGACTTCAACAGATTACTGTGAGAATGCCTCATAACTCCCCACCACCATATACTGGAATAAAGTTGCCATTTCAAAGCCTTCAGAAAATGGCCTGCTCTTAGGGCAACCAGGTGTCCAGTTTACAACTTGGAACAACCGGTTGAAAAGGGACCCTGGCGGCTCTGGTCAGCACCACTGACTGGGCCATTAAAAGCCCGGTCAGCGGTGCTAATGCAAGCTAGTCCCTACCTGTCCTGGGCACCGTGCTCCGCCCTGGAAGTGGCCAGTAGGTCCAGCTCCTAGGTGGGGGGCGGGGCACCACGGGCGCCGCGTGCTGCCCCAACCCCGAGCACCAGCTCCGCACTCCCATTGACCGGTTCCCAGCCAGTGGGAGCTGGGGGAAAGTGCCTGCAGGAGAGAGCAGCACATGCCATGGAGCCTTCTGTCCCCTCCCCGACGGCCTAGGAGCCAGACCTGCTGGCCACTTCTGGGGTGCAGCACGGAGCCAGGACAGGCAGGCAGCCTGCCTTAGCCCCGCTGCACCACTGACCAGGAGCTGCCCGAGATAAGCCCACGCCCCAACCCTGAGCCTTCTCCTGCATCCCAGAGCCTGTACCCCCTGCCCAGAATCCTCACCCTCCTGCACCTCAACCCCCTGCCCCAGCCCAGAGCCCCCCCACATACCCTGAACCCCTCATCTCCATCCCCAGCCCAGAGCCCTCACCCCTCGCACATCCCAACCCCCTGCCTAAACCCACAGCCCCCTCCCACATTCCAAATCCCTCAACCCGGAGCCCCTTTCCTGCACCCCAAAAAACTTATCCCCAGCCCCACCCAGAGCCCTCACTCCTCTCACACCCCAACCTCCTGCCCCAGCCTGGAGCCCCCTCCCACAACCTGAACCCCTAATTTCTGGCCCCACCCAGAGCCCGCACTCCCATTTAGATCCCTCACCTCCACCCGCATCCCAATCCCCTGCCCCAGCCCAGTGAAAGCGAATGAGGGTTGGGGAGAGTGAGCCACTGAGGGAAGGGGAATGTAGTGAGTGGGTGTTCAGTTTTATGCCAATAGAAAGTTGGCAACCCTACCTGCTTTGCAAAGGAAGGGCCAGATTTTAACAGAAAAATTCAGCACCCAGAACTGGGGCCAAGTTTTCAAGAGATCTCAGCTCCCATTTAGACACCAAAAATAAGGGGGAGGGGACTGATTTTGTTTTGAAAAGAACTCAAGGAATTGGGTACTGAGCTCCTTTCAAAAAAAATCCACCCCTAAGCATCACAAAGGTTACTGCTCGGCACTACACTCTTCTGAATAATCTCACCCCACACATACAGCAACAAAAGGGTGCACAAGCCAATAGTTATGGACATACTTAGTAAGGGACCAAGATCACTAAAAGAAGTTACAGGGAGTCAAACAATTAATCTGAAACATATTTCTAGGACAGGGCAAAGGGCTAACCCCCCACTCACTATCTTTCACACACACACACACACGTACGTGCAATGCTCAGCCTGATCTCACACTGTGGACCTGTTTCTGCAGCATCCCTCAGCTCACAGCTCTGCCTGCCTGGGACATGCACAACAAGCAGACCTCCTCCCCTCCCCTCAGAATCATAGGAGCAGATCTGGCCATTTGGAACATCACTTCCATAACAGAGGCAGGTAAATTAGAGTTACTCTGGTGCAGAACACAGAGAGAAAGATACAAAGCAGAGGGTCAGACAGGCCAGGAGGAAGTCAGCCCAGGTGGAGAGCAAGGAGAATGTGGTGGTACAAAGAAATGCTGAGGATGTGTGAGGGGGCAAAGAGAGGCAAGAGTGAGGGTGAGAGGAGAGCAAGAGGAGACAAACAGGTGCCAGAAGAGAAAAATAATGGGAATGACAAAAAAGACCATAAGAGAAAAAGGGGGAGGGGGAGAGAGAGAAACAGATACACAATAAGGATGGAGAAATTCCATTTTGCAGCCAGCAATGCATTTTTGTAAAATACAGACAGAAGATGAGGAATCCATTCAGACCCTGGAAAACACCAGAGCAATAAGGAAGAGCCAAATAACCTGACCCATAGAAGGAAAATGAAAACAAAATATTAAATGCTCGGAGCAACAAAGGGTGTCACTTTTCTTGTAGTTTAAGAGTTTCAGACTTTTGTTGGGGAAACCTCCCAGCTTCTTCACCATGATTTAAGATTCAGAACCTTCAGCAAATTCATCATCTTGCTTTAACATTTCTTTTTCCTCTCTATTTCCCCACCATCATTTCAGTCTAACTCCACTGCAGTAAACGCCTCTTCTTGGACCCCAGCAGAACAAAAAAATCCTTCCAACCCATCCACATACAGGAGTCTAAAATATATAGTTTGAAAGGGATCTTGCTGTAGTTCTAAAATTACCAAACTATGTAAGGGCTACAACTGTATATTTATACACGAAACAATCACAAGAATCAAATGTGTTGAAAGTTTCTGTACCAGTATCTGCTGATCTATTTAATCCACTTTGTAATTTGATCCATATGTGCTGGAACTAGTGGTACTGGAGGTGTGGAAGCACCCAATGCTTTGAAGTGGTTTCCATCATATACAGGGTTTACAGTTTGATTCAGTGGCTCTCAGAACCCCTGACTGGATCCCAATTTTCACTTTGCTACAGGAACCTAAAGGTTTGATCCATCAAAACCTTACTCACAAGTCATACTTGCATGACATTTCACTAGGACACTTGCATGAGTACGGATTACAGGATACAGCTCTAAATTAATCTTAACACAACAAGGGATGACAAAGGAAGGGAGTGGAAGATCATTCAATAGGCTTAAACACTCTGAGTGAGCTCCTGTTTCCATGGAAGTCAACAGCAAAACTCCCATTGGAACAGGATTTTATACCTATGTATATGCTTTGCAGTTAATTCTATTTTATTTTAATCTAATTAATTGAATATATCAGAATTTGCAGTTGGCATCCAGAATCAAGACTGTGGTGATAGAATCCCTGTTACAACACACATACATACCCTATAATCATGCTGTGAAATTATATAAATGCAGTATTTGTTATTAGGCTGAAGGCAGCTTTGACAGATTCTTGGAACTGTTTGAAGTGGATAGTGCTGGACTAGCCCATTATGAGCCGAAGTTAGGTTCTGCAGAAGGCTATGGGATCAATTTCACTCTTCCCATGCATGGCCTGCAGAGGTTAGTCAGCCCCAGAGGCAGATTAAGGTTTCCCAGGGCCCTGGGTCAGAGCAAGTGGGGGGCTCCTTCCCACCCCTTCCACCTGCGGTCTCACCCCGTTCTGCCCCTTCCATCTATGGGCCCGCCCACACCCCACCCCCTTCTGCCTCTTCCCTGGGAAGCAGTCCCTATGCCACCCAGTGGTCCCCTCCCCATTCCGCCCTCCCTGTGACCCATTTGCTCCTTTCTCCTCCCCGCTCCCCCACCCACTGCAGCCCCAAGACTGGAGAAGCTCTGTCCCTGCACCATAGCCCCAGCGCCATAGCGGGGAGTGACAGCTCCTCCAGTCCCGGGGCTGCAGTAGGGGTCCAGGTGCCACGCTTCTGCAGGGGACCAGGATCAGGGCGCTGGGGCTTCTCCCACCCCACCCAGTGGGTTCGGGGCACTGGGGGCTCTCTCTGCCAGAGACAGGATTGGGACCCACTGGGGGGGGCTACCCCTGCCTGGAGGCTTCTGCCAGGGTCAGGACTGCTGGGGGAGGGGTTTCTCCTGGGGACGGGGGAAGCACTTCTGGAGGAGGAGCTGCTGTGGGGACTTCCCCCGTCCCATGGCTTCTGCCAGGAATGGGGTCGGGGCTTCCCCCATCTCGCAGCTTCTGCCAGGGAATGGATCGGGGCGGGGGGCACTGCTGGGGGGGGGCGTTTCCCCATCCTGCGACTTCTGCCAGGGAAGCAGGGCACTGCTGGGGGGGTTTGCCCCCGTCCTGTGGCTTCTGCCGGCGGTGAGGTCATGGGGGGCTTCCCCTGTCCTGCAGCTTCTGCCGGAGAAAAGAGGGGTGCTGCGGGGGGGGTTGTGGGCCCAGTGGCTAATCCGCCACTGCCCAGAGCACCAGTAAGCCTCTTGGAGCAGCCCCAAGGGGATGTGATCTGGGGTTCCTAAAGAAGATTATTAAGGAAATAAAATAAGTGTTGTACCTGTTGAGAGGGATAGTTTGAGGGAATCAGGGGGGTAGGAATCTCTCCTTTCCCTCTATTCACAAGGAGGGGCAAGGGAGCTATGCTCCAGTGGAGAAAGAGTATTCCTTATAAAAAAAGGCTTAGGTCATATAACACTGAAGAAGAAGTCTCTCATAACAATGATGAACCATTTTTTCCTAACAACTAATCACCCAGTGCATGTAAACTAAACAAAGACATGAAACTTTAAGGCCAAACTTTTATAAAATTATTGCAATGAATAAAGGAATCATGAGCCTACAATTTCTGAAGTGGGTTGGGAGAACCTTAATTACCTCTTGGTTATCTTTGTTCTGGTTTGCCCAAAAAATCTTGTGATAAAGAGTCTCCATTGAATTGCTGGAATCTGATCTGTCAAAACAGTGTCGATCCAAGACCTCCAGTGTATGCAAAACTCGGCTGATGGTGACCCCTAGATATGAAAGTTTAAAAAAAAAGGAAACCAAATAGTTTACCAGAAAAATTCTTTGTTAAAACTGTTTTCACTGGATGCACACAGCACTAACGTCTGGGTGAAATGAACACAAAAGCCATCTCCAACCCCACCCCTAAAAAAGGAGGGAAATTGAATTTAATGTTTATGGTACTATGAAAGTGCTAATTTCGGTGGTGGATCTGATGACATTGGGGATTGGTCCTGCTTTGAGCAGGGGGTTGGACTAGATGACCTCCTGAGATCCCTTCCAACCCTGATATTCTATGATTCTTTGACATGGACTCCTGTCCTCAGCCAGCGTGACTAAAATCAAATTAGCTTCCCCGTTGGTCTCTGAAAAGCAAAAAGAATGGTCAGTCACTATCAACCTGGGCTAGATTTGAACCAATGCAAGACCAAACGCACTCACTCTCTTTATCAATCCTCTGAGCTACTGCAGCCCACCAAAGCTGCAGATGGTGATGTTTAGTAAGCAATAGCTGATCCAATGATGAAAGATATGGTATGCTAAATACTTTCCTGTATTCTAAAAATACATCTAGAGATTAACCAAATCCTGTCTGTTACCAGAAATCTATGCACACACAAACCCTACTATTAAAACTGCAAGTTTCTCCAGTCCTTAGGTGGTGTCCTCACTGCCCTTCTTAAAACACTCCCACCCCCAGGGATCTTTACATGCTCCCTTCTCACATCGACCAATCCTACAGTTCAGATGGGTTACATATGGTTTCCCTCAGGAGCCCAAAACCACTTAGTCCTGTGTCAGCAGGTGAGTGATGGAAGATTATCCCCTACTGACTGAAGAGGCTATTTCTGCAAATTTTCATATCCCCACTTGGTCCAAGAGCAAAGGATTCACTAAGCCCAGAACTTGAATTGTAATGATCCCTCCTGACTAATATTTATGCTAACACACCACCAATCCAAAAACGAAAAAAAAATACATGCTGCCTGTTACTGTGTGTCAGTCTATCAAATCTACGCCTAAAATTAATCACAATGTGATGTAATCAAGCCCAACACACACAAATATGTAAAACCTAGGACCCATATTTTTCAACATTTACATTGCATTTGACTTGCTTTACCTGCAGTTGATTCTTGGCACTTGTCAAAAGACCATCGCACCTCCACAGCACAACCTCGTTGTTTTATCTGCTGTTCTACTTCATAAATCTTTGTCCGAACCTAAAAAGATTATTGTTGCTTATTAGCTAGTGGCTGGGAAGCCACAATTCTCATCTCAAGCACATTTCTCTGCATGAGTAAGGTATACAACAGTGTATCGCAATTTTTCCTATATTAGGAAAAAGTACCCTCAAGCACAGAGTGTTCAACTGATTTAATTTTTTTTTAAACATTATCTATACTGAAATATCTTCATTTCAGGACTTATATTCAACCCAACAATACTGTATGAGTGAAAGTTTTTCAGGTCATGAATGTCGCAACTTTACTAGCAACTGCAACAAGTCTCCTGCTATTTGTTGTTTTGTGCCATTAAATAACATCAATTTAAATTAACTCAAGATCTTTACTTTGAAAGCATTAACAATACTGCTATTCAAATGCACAATACTTTAATCCAAACAATCCCATCATTCATAAAGATTTGCCAAACAATTTAGTATACCATAACTAATACAATTCTAAAGCTAACATGTAACTAATCCCAAACCAAGAATATAGGCATACCTAAATTTGCTAGTCTTAATGAGCATGAAATATTATGTCTTTGGTACACAGAATATAGACCTTTGCCCTGTAAAAAAACAAGCCTACCTGCTGATTAAATGCTGAATTTCCACCTGGCATAGGTAAACTAGATGGAGCAACTTGAAGTAAATCCAGAGGAGAGCCAGGATTAATGCTCTTACTTTCATTCGTGGAATAATTCCACACCAAGGCACTTGGGCAACAGAGAGTTACAGTCTGCAAGCGACAATGTAAAGTAGTTAGAAGTAATCTCCTTTGCAGAACATTTGCCACAGACAGGGTCACAGCTAAACACCAACGAAAGGAGATAGTCTCTTGAACTAAATCACTTCTGCCTCACAAGTGCAGTGAAAATGACTAAAAAGAGGCCTTTGCAAAACCATTTGCTTTTTAAAACATCAGTGCGGGAAATTAAATTAAAATGGTATTTTCCTTATTCATTATTAATTTGAAAATTGAATTTAAATATATACTTGCTCGCTTTACATTTGTATTGCTTTCATACTGCCATCAAAGACACCACTGAAGGCTAATTTCCATCAGACACTGCCTATGAAACATGAATAACTTTTAGCAAAAAGGTGTCATTTTTGGGTTTCGTTTACAAAGAGAAGCTATGTGTGAAAAATTAAAATTTATGTCATTAATTAAAATATGCTTTCCTATCAAGATTTTAAAACACAAAGGAGCCATTCAAATGCACCTTATTTCTAAGTAAATCTACTGTTCCTGAAAGGTGCTGGATGAAGACTGATGTTCATTTATAAACCATGATAAAAATGACTATTGCTATGGTATCTAGTGCTGTACAAGGATTAAAATCCACCGGGGGAAATCATGCCCCACTGAAGTCAATAGGAGTTTTGCCATTGACTTCATCGGGTGCAAGATTTCACCCACCACGAGGGTTGTTCATCATCGAGGTATAAGCAGGACCTCTTGACTGGGTTCCATTCAGCAACCTATCCTGCTCTAAATTACTTTTAGAAAGTAAGAAAATCAATTCTAAGTTGCTTCTGAGCTTGCCACTCTGTTTTCTTTTGCCTTGGTGGTTTGGAAATTCTTTTGGTGAAGGAGAGATGGATCTTAATGCATGATCTGAAAAACAGCTAGAGTAAGGTTCTTCCCAGCTTCTTTTGGGAACATGTTCCAGAGTCCTGGGTTGTGTTGTTGAGAAGATCTACCTCCTGCTCTCACAAATCCAGATCTGGACTCGAACAACAGTAACCTGCTAAACAGGTTGCCCGAGAAGTGTCATTTGAAAATAACCTGGGCATGTCCCATTGACAGCTTTGTGAATCTGTACCAAAACTCAGCACTGATCTGGTGATACAAGGAGAACCAGCGCAGGTAGCAAAGCATTATATAGTCTCTTTGGACTGTTACAGTTAGGAAATAAGCCACTGTGTTGTTTACCAGCTTTATGAATTTGTCTGTGCTAAGAAAGAAAAAGAGCACATGTGGCAGTAATCCAATATGGAGGCGACAAACATTAATGGCAGGTCCTTGTCCAAGAGGAACAGGAGAAGTCTTGCTAGCTGGGAGTGGTAAAAACTCTCTTCTAGTTGCAATTTGATTTTCCTGAGTCAGTGAGGAGTCCATAGACTTTGCATTATCCTAGTACAGTCACAAGCCCTTGATGGAGGAAGAGGTACTCATGTTCCCATTTACCTTCTTCACTTAGTATTAACTGAGTGTCCCTGGTGTTCAGTTTGAGCCAGCTGGTCTTCACCCAGGCTCTCAATTCCCTCAGGTGCCATGGCCTGTGAGAAAGTGATGCCTGAGAGATACATAGAGCTGCATGTCATCAGCATATTGTTGGCATCACAACCCATGTCATCAAGTAGATGTTAAACAGAAGCAGAAATAGAACTGAGCCCTGAGGTACTCTGCACGTCAGAGCTCTTAGGGAGGAGAAGCAGCTGCTCATCATAACTGAGCCTTTTTAGAAAGGAAAAAAAGTTATATTAGCCTATTTCTGTCACCTCTTGCCAGCACATGTAAATGAGTTACCTGCACCTCAGGATCAATACTGTCAAAGGTTGATAAAAAAGCAAGTAGTATGAATGTCATTGTCTCACCTTGGTTCATTGCCACCAGCACTTGTCTATCACTATGACCCACACTGTTTTGACTCTGTGCCAACCTCGAAAAATCGAGCAAATCTTCTGAGGTTAGATGCTGCCGGAGTCGGTGCACTACCACCTTGTCTTTGACCTTGTTCAGGAATGAAAGGTTTGACACCAGGCAGAAATTAACAAGAGTCACTGATGTCACGCACTGGCTTCTTGAGGACAGGCCAGACTACCATGCATTTCAACGTGCCTAGCAGAGTGCTCTCCGAGGGAGGTTTTGATTATTTCTGCCAGCAGAGGGCTTCTGTCCACACAACAGGTACCAACATGGACAGTAGCCAGCACATGCTTCTTCCTGCTGTCCTGCTGATACCTCTCAGTCGTAACCTGGAGAAGCCACCTTTATGTTCATTGACCAGGCTCATTCAGATCTTCATCTCTTAGCTGAAATTGTCAGAAGTACCAAACCTACCGGTGGTTTTTGTGATATGGCACCTATACATTAGGAATGTGTCTGACACCACTCATTTCAAATTGACCAGTGAGCAACCATGAGATGGTAACAAAAATTGTCACAGATAGATATGAAATAATGACCTTTACGTAGAAGACTTTTTATCCCATTACCAGACCCATAAATCATCAAGTCCCCAGATACATTGCAATGAGAACTGTTAGAGCCTTGAAAACATCTACCTACCTGCAGCATACAACTCAGTCCATAAACTAGTGGACGATGTTGTGGGCAGGAAAAGAAATCTGAACAGGCTAGCTGTACCGGGCTCACCACAGGACCTGTTGCAGTAGGACTTGGAGCTGCTAAAGGAGGATTGTTTGGTCCAATAATCATATGAGGTGAGTGTGCAGCTACGAGGTTAGGAGTATCACTTAGCAATAAAGACAGTCGTCTGGCACAGAAATAAGCAAGGCGACGGGACAGGTAGGCTGATTGAACAAACTCTTCTGAATACTGAAAAAAATGCATAATATATTAAGCAAAACAGACTTTTCAAGGTACTCATGTTCACTACAATTCTGATATCTAACATACATAAATTAGAAGGGATCATCTAATGCATCTAGAAGATCTCTCAGACAGAAAACATTGTTGAAACACTGGTCTACAGTTCTGACTCTTTAAAAAAATCTACTGTCCTGAACGAGCATTTTTGGCCCTGTTTTTCTATTTAGAAAACCTAATTTATGTATTCAATGCATGAGGAATTTCAAAGCATTAAAAATGCATATAAAACTGTAGTTTAGTCCAAATGCGAAGCATCTGGAAAAAGATTTCACTACTTTTTATAGGTAGAACATTAGTACATAAGCAATTTTTACAAATATACTGAAGAGCACCAAATAAAAAAATGTTACCAGGGATATTTTAAAATATAATTGTTTTCAAAAATAACTATAGCTTTAAACCATGCTCTGTACCTGCAACATTAGCGGTAACAAGAGTTTAAGAAGTTCATCGTCAGCAGGTCTGATTTTTTCCAGAACATCCAGTATCCATGTCAAATACTCATGTCTTTCAAG
Organism: Caretta caretta; assembly: GCF_965140235.1. Classification (NCBI taxonomy): domain Eukaryota; kingdom Metazoa; phylum Chordata; order Testudines; family Cheloniidae; genus Caretta; species Caretta caretta. The sequence continues at coordinate 27,583,006 of NC_134214.1, forward strand.
CATTCCCTCCTGAAAGAATTTTGTTTTAAATTGCATCAAAATTAATTGGAAGCAGCACACAAGAAGCTTTATAATTTTGTTACAAATGCTCCTTTATCATGCCACTTGGTTCTGATCTCCTGACTCAAATCAAAATGATTTTAAGACTTGATGATAAGACCCTACAACTCTCAAAGATTTTTTAAAAATTAACCTAGAAAGAAAAATATGCAAGAACTAATGCTACTGAAAGAGCCCAGTAGATGAAGAAGCAACCATGAACTGGAATGGACTATGCACACAGTTCAAATTCACCAGACTGTCTGAACCCTATCCCCTTGACAGATTCACTATCATGACCCCTGGCAGCTCTAAGCCTGACCCCTGGCACCACAGAGACTTGTTTCTGTCTTAGTTCCCCCTTCTCAGACCTTCAGCTTGGCAGGGAGTACACACTCTCCATGCACAGCCTCCCACTACCTTTCTTGATTTACCCCACAACAGAATTCCTTTTTACTGTTATTTTTAATAATCAGACTAGAAAGAGGTGCTTAGTGGCAGGCTAGGCAAGTTGAGTGCACAGTGGACCATGCAGGAGGAGAGCAAGGCTGATCATCCAGGAGGGGAACTCCACAAAGTACATTCTCATGGAGCAGAAAACTGATTCAACACCAATTCGTTGTTCTTGGTTTTTGAGGTCTGATGGTGTAGTCTAGTATCTGCAAATGGGAAATCAAGAAACCCTCAAATGCCGAGATTGGATCCCTGCATGTGACCTGGCTTTAGGCCCATACTAATTGTACAATGGTTACTCTATACAATAGCTATTTTCTAGTCACATCTTTTTTTAAACTTCTTATAAACCAAAATTACTTTAACTTACAACAACACAGATAGAAAGAAACAGTTACTTACTTTACAATAACAGGTTATTTGAGATGTGTTGTCCATATATATTCCACGGTTGGTGCAAATGCGCCCAATGCACCTGAGTTCAGATTCTTTTGGCCAGTAGTATGTGTTGGTGTGCAATGGTTACACACTGAGTGTCCTCGTGCATTGAGCATAGGCATAAAGAGCAGGATGGCCTCAATTATCTCTCAGTTCTTTCCCCCAATACAGAATCCAGGTGTTATCAGACTCTGTAGTATCAGGGAAGAAGGGCGGGTCATGGGACATGCATGGACAACACATCTCAAAGAAACAGTTACTGTAGGGTAAGTAACAATATTTTCTTTGAATACTTGTTCATGCATATTCCACGGCTAGTGACTCACAAGCAGCAGCCTAGATTACTGGAGGTGAGTGCTACCAGTCAACCTAAACAATGGCTACAGGTAGGCCATTGGCCTCAAGGATACTAAAGCCCCTCCTATAATTTTCATTCTTTGACTTGGAGTTAGTATTGATTTTTCTTGGTTTACTTGTAGATCTTAGGGTTGCCAGATGTCTGGTTTTGGACCGGAACACCCAGTCGAAAAGGGACCCTGGTGGCTCCAGTCAGCACCGCTGACCTTGCCGGCCCGTTAAAAGTCCAGTCAGCAGTGCAGCAGGGCAAAGGCAGTCTCCCTATCTGCCTTGGCTCCACACAGCTCCTGGAAGCAAGAGCATGTCCCCCCTCCAGCTCCTAGGTGTAGGGGCAGCTGCAGCCAATGGGAGCTATGGAGGTAGCGCCTGCAGACAGGGCAGCGCACAGAGCTGCCTGGCTGCACCTCCGTGTAGGAGCGGAGGGGGGACATGTCATTGCCTCTGCGAGTTTCCTCAGGTAAGTGCCACCCGGAGCCTGTACCCCTGACCCCCTCCCATGCCCGAACCCCCTGCCTAAACCCTGATCCCCCCACCCGCCCTCAGAATCCCCCCTCCCACCTTCCTATACCCCCACTCATCCCCAGCCCCACCCCAGAGCCTGCACCCCCAGCAGAGCCCTCACCCACCCCCGCACTCCATCCCTCTGCCCCAGCCCTGATCCCCTTCCCACATTCTGAACCCCTTGTTCCCAACCCAGAGCATCCTCCTACACCCCAAACTCCTCATCCCCAGCCCCACCCTAGAGCCCTCAGCCCCAGCCAAAGCCCTAACCCCCTCCTGCACCCTAACCCCCTGAGCCAGCCCAGTGAAAATGAGCAAGTGAGAGAGGGTGGTGAGAGTGAGCATCAGAGGGAGGGGAGATGGAGTGAGTGGGGGTGGGGCCTCAGAATGGGCAGGGCCTCAGAGGAGGGACGGGATAGTGGCAGGGCAAGGGTGTCCGCTTTTGTGTGAGTAGAAAGTTGGCAGCCCTAGTAGACGGTATCAAGTGGAGTACTCCAGGAGTCAGTCCTGGGGCCAGTTTTGTTCAACATCTTTATTAATGATCTGGATGATGGGACAGATTGCACCCTCAGCAAGTTCGCAGATGACACTAAGATGGATATGCTGGAGGGTAGGGATAGGGTCCAGAGTGACCTAGACAAATTGGAGGATTGGGCCAAAAGAAATCTGATGAGGTTAAACAAGGCCAAGTGCAGAGTTCTGCACTTAGGAAGGAAGAATCCCATGAACCACTACAGGCTGCGGACCAACTGGCTAAGCGGCAGTTCTGCAGAAAAGGACCTGGGGATTACAGCAGATGAGAAGCTGGATATGAGTCAGCAGTGTGCCCTTGTTTCCAAGAAGGCTAATGGTATATTGGGCTGCATTAGCAGAAGCATTGCCAGCAGATCAAGGGAAGTGATTATTCCCCTCTATTCGGCACTGGTGAGGCCACATCGGGAGTACTGTGTCCAGTTTTGGGCCCCCCACTACAGAAAGGATGTGGACAAATTGGAGAGATTCCAGTGGAGGGCAACGAAAATGATCAGGGGGTTGGGGCACATGACTTACGAGGTGAGGCTGAGGGAACTGGGCTTGTTTAGTCTGCAGAAGAGGAGAGTGAGGGGGGATTCCAAAGAGGATGGAGCTCGGATGTTCTCAGTGGTACCAGATGACAGAACAAGGAGTAATGGTCTCAAGTTGCAGTGGGGGAAGTCTAGGTTGGATATTAGGAAACACTTTCACTAGGAGGGTGGTGAAGCACTGGAATGGGTTACCTAGGGTGGTGGTGGAATCTCCATTCTTAGAGCTTTTTAAGGCCCAGCTTGACAAAGCCCTGGCTGGGATGATTTAGTTGGTGTTGGTCCTGCTTTGAACAGGGGGTTGAACTAGATGACCTCCTGAAGTCTCTTCCAACCCTAACCTTCTATGATCTAAGGGATGAAAAGTTGCAGTCTGTAGTATGGAGCATGAAACCTGTCAATGCAACTTTTGCAAATGAGACAGTCAACTAAACACAGATAAAAATGAACTTGTTTCCTGAGGTAAGCCCCCACTATTGCCAGGCATTTTCTGAATACCCATCATGCTGTCAATCGGCAGAATGGGAGAACACTGTCCTGATAGTGGGAACTGCCCACTTGTCATCTCAGATACCTTCTACAGGCAGGGTGAATCACTATATGGAAATAAGCGTCTTGGAAGTGAAAGCTATGAACAGTCGTGTGGATCTAGAGTTGGAATCACCAAAATTACAGTTACCAACCTGAACTTGTACCTGAAGGGGTTCATTTGTCCCAGGTCCTGGAAAAGGTTCCAGCCCTCTTCCTTTCTGGGATTCAGAAAGTAATAAGGGTAAAAGCCCTCCCCATGCTCTTGAGGTACTTCTGCCACTGTTCTGAGATATGGCAGTGACTGCACCTCCTGGTGTAGCATGCTGTCCTGAAAAGGGGCCCTGAAAAGGGATAGGTGGGGATTGGGGCTGCACAGTAAGCAACAAAGCTCAGACACTGCAAATCTGACTTGCAGCCACAGGCAGTGAGAAAGCACTGAGAAGCAGCTGGGGTCACTCCTCCCTCATGCCCTTGGTTGGAGGTACAAGGACACTCAGGCCACAGGCACAGCCCCCAACAGACACTGCTGGCCAAAAGAACCCAAACTCAAGTGCACTGGGTGCATGCGTACCAAGAATGGAATATGTATGGACAAGCACTGGAATCAAATACATGCTGAAAATGCATTTATGGAGGGCACAGGGTCTAAAGGGCTGAGCAAGTGATTAATCAATTAAGGGCTCAGAGAATCTCGAGCTTTAACCCTGTTCAAGCCACTGTCCAACACATGGTACCTGACCTCTTTATGCTTCATTCATACAATTTGGTCAGAAAACTAGGCTTATGGAAGAAGCACCCTCTGCTCCCACACACACATACACACACACAACCTCAAGTTACAGTTGAGCTGAATTACACTATCCTATAATGAACAAATAGCTCTTTCATTACCAAATATGAAGCTACACGTTTGCTATCAGCAGGTTGCACCTGAATTAACATTAATTTGCTCATTATCTGTTTCAGTGACTGAAAATGGGAAGTTTGATAATAATGTGCATTTCTTTCTAAATTAAAAGGTTTGAATCCACTTCATGCAAAATTAATCAGTGGTAAGACAAGAAAGTTGCAGCTTTGTCAAAGTGACAATAACTGTGCGTACACCAGAGTCATGGGAAAGGAGACCCAAGTTTTCAAAACGGAATTCTATTTTGGATGCCTCCATTTTTGGTGTACAGCCTCAGAGACCTAGCAGTACATGATCCTCAGCAATACTGAGCACCCACAACCCCAGTAAAAGAACCACAGAATCTCTGAAAAATCAGGCCCTAGATCAGCGTTTCTCAAATGCAGCCACCAAGGGCTTTTCTTGAGGCCACACCTCCTGGACTGTGATGGGGTTGGGAGGGTGACAAAATAGTGGCCCCCTCCACCTCCCTGTTGCTCCTGAATGCTCCGCTTTGGTGTTGGTTGCTGGGGCCACCAGCAGCAGTTGGGCTCTATCCCCTCTGGAGACTGCTGGGGCACAATGCAGGAGCAGCAGGGAGTTGGTGAGTTCCCCGCCTTCCTAGGGGCGGTGGGGCTCAGGCTTTGGGCTTCAGCCCTCGGGTGATGGACTGGTAGGCTCTGGCAGCAGGGCTTTGGGCTCCAGCGGTGCAGCAGCAGACCCCAGGCTCTGGCTGCGGTTCTTCAGGCTCCAGCCACCCACTGCCACCCCCATCCCTCAACCCACCAACCCTCATTGCCCCAGCTCCTGCTACCTTCCCCGACCCTCCATCCAGGCCTTCATTTGTCCCCAGGCTTGCCAGGACTGACTAAGTCTGCTGTGAAAAGTGATACTTGTATGTTTGTTAATATTACTTTTCACAACAGACTTACTCACTAGCACTAAATAAATTACAATGAGTTAGACATGTATATGTGCATATTTATTTGTTTTTCCTAAAGCTAATTAAGTATTCTAGGGAAAAATGAGAGAGCGGCCACTAACCCTTGCTGGTGGCCACACTCTGAGGCTACCAAAAAATTTGTCCTTAGAACCCCTGCCCTAGATGTCCTAAACCAGGCACCCAAAATTAAAAACCAGTTGAAAGTTTGTCCCTAAATCTGAATGCATTTAACCTCATAGATCTAATACAGAGAAAACTTAAAACAATATCATACCTAGCAAATTTTAACAAAACATGCACAAATTGTAAGCTGCTAACTGCAAATTACGAAAGAGCAGGCAAAGTGCCAAATTACTTTTAAGTGCATTTTAAAATTGGACCCTACCTAATACAGTCATCCCCAAAAAGGCACTTTTTACAAGGTTACCTGAAACAGATAAAATGCCAACTTTTCATTATATTCCCACTGCTTCAGGGCTTGTTCCACCTCTTGAGGCATAGCTACCGAGCCATTCCCTTGGTTTGAGGACACATGATAAAATTCTGCAATCTTTGCCAGCTGCTCTCGAAGGTATCTGGTTGAGATCTGAGTCCATTCTATGAAATAAGTTTACAGTTAAAAATTGACTTATTTTTCTTTTCATGTGATGACATATTTGATTCTTCATAGTAAAAATACAACTTTTCAATTACCTCTACAGTCAAAATACCTTTTCATAACATTAAGCAGCAATTGTATAACATGACTCTGAACTAAGAGGTTGTGTGTGTGCGCCTCTCCTGTGCTTTGTTTTCAAAGTGTACACACCAGGAATGTGTCCACCTGTATTTTAAAACTTACAAATACCAGCTATGCCTTTAGGGAATCACCCATCTGCTCCATCAAGGCTCAAGATTCAATCACAAAGCAACCTTGCATAGAAGTGTAGGAATATACTACAATTAATTATTTCGATATGGAGTCTTACTTTTTCCCCGCAAAGAATTATAACAAATAAAACAAAAACAGGATTTTACACAAGCCAGAATGATTGGAAATAAAAAAAAACGTTCTTCTTATAATGCTTTGAAATTGATCTATAACAACTCTGATTTCACTTTTTCTCCAGAACGTAACCTTCTTAGAGCAATTTATTAGATCAACAGACTGGCCACTGCAGTATCAAACGCATCAAGACAAGACTGCTTTGACGGTTCTCAAGTCAGACTGACAAAGACGCAATCACAGATTTGAGTCATCTTGCACTGCCTGTCACATAGTCATGACATTAACAGCAAGCAGTAGTGCTTCTCTTAGCCTCATCCAACCAGTGAGTCTACAATGCAGGATGCTTTAGTGGGGGCAGGAAGAATTAGTACATCAAATTACATCAAAACCATAGGGGCAGAAATTCACCCACTAGGTCACCTTTGGCAACCTCAAAGCATAAGAAGGTCAACTTCAATTCATTCTGTATCTCAGAGAGCTAGTGACACATTGCTTATGCCACTTGTCAGAACTGCCAATAAAACTCTAGATCTTACATTTATTTAAAAGGCCTCTATCCAAAACCTTAAATCAAAATGAACCAACAGCCTCAGGGGCACCCAGTCCTTGCAGTCTCCTTTCACTGTACCCCTACAAACCGCCCTTGGTCTCTTGGTGCACAACCACTTGAGAACCAAAGGTTTCCCCAGGCACAATTCTCACTATCTCAAAAAGATTCCCCTTAAGGGAATCATGACTACCTAAAGATGCATTGTCTGTCCTTAGCTCCAACCCCTAGAGGTAACAGCTGCCTTACAACGCGAGTCTTGCAAGGTGCTCGGAGAAAGGGAAAAATAACCCATAGACCAATCCAGTCTGCTGCCGGAGAAGATTGCCGTGCAACTCTGAAAATGGCCACAACTCCACCTGACCATAGAATCATAGAATATCAGGGCTGGAAGGGACCTCAGGTGGCCATCTAGTCCAATCCCCTGCTCAAAGCAGGGCCAATCCCCAACTAAATCATCCTAGCCAGGGCTTTGTCAAGCCTGACCATAAACTTCTAAGGAAGGAGATTCCACCACCTCCCTAGGTAACGCATTCCAGTGTTTCAGCACCCTCCTAGTGAAAAAGTTTTTCCTACTATCCAACCTAAACCTCCCCCACTGCATACGTGAAAGAATCTTTTGGCACTTTCTTACATACAACCCTACTACCTGGGCCTACCTCTGATAGGATGTTCTCTGACCGATGGTCAGAGCCAACAGTGACTGAGCTAAGGGATGGCTGTGCTGAACTTCAAAACTGACTTCAGCAGAAGCTACAGCAAGTGTCAGCCCACTTGAGTCCACACACAAGAAAGAGCAATACACAACAAATAATATTGCGTTCCTCCTTTATACACAGGACGAGACGGATATTAAAACCTTGAGCCATCACCAACTTCAGTGAATACACTTAAAAGTTCACCCTCAAGTAGCTTAAGTCACGAAATACAGGTTTGATTATACAAAAGCCTTTAGGATTAAAAAAAATATATCAATTCTTTACTTGTACAATATATTCTGCAATATTTTTATAGGATCAGATGTGTGCTAGTGCTCTACACAGAGGTTTGAATGCAATTTCCATGACCTGATCAGTCTCCTTCAGACCCCCAAATAAAGTAAACGTCCTTTTACAAAACCGAGCAGGAAGGAGAATTTCCAGTTTCACAGTACTGAATGGGCAGAAGCTACTGAATTGGGGAAAGGTGGGGGGCAGTATAAGGCAGGCAGCCCACTCCCTGGGAGATCTTTCCCAAAGATTTGTAGGCGATAAGAAGCAGAGGTAGAAGAGCTTCTTGCCACACCCTGTAGTCAGGGGAGTGGTCAAGCCTCAATGGCAAACTCAGTATTCCAAGCAAACTTTTGGGGTGTGACCCAAACCCTCCAGTTTTAGCCCACTGGAATTTTGCTAACTAAAAGGGCGAGTTTCCCATTACTTTAATCTCAGCACTTTTGGCTACTCAAAATATGACTCAGATGATTTCTACTACTAATATTTTTTTTCCTTTTTGTGGTATGTCCAACTGCCCTGCTGAGTTTACCAAAACAGCTTCTTCTATTAACTGTACCTTTTCTTGCTTCAGAAAATAGCCATTATTTCTAACCTTACAGCTGATAGCTATGGAGAACAATTTCTCCACCTAATCTTTGTAGCGCTCCTTTTAAAAGGTTATGCCTCAGATTTCTACCCGAACATGACCTCTTTTTTCCTCCTTTGAAATGCAGATACCTCAACATATCTGAATATGAATTTAAATGCCTATTTTGAGGCACTCCAAATTGAACATTTGGCCCTAAATCTTTCCTTCTAGCTCATTACACCCAAAACCTTGGGTCTTCCTGTTGGCAGTTGCTCGTCTGAACTCCTAACATTTTCACTGAAGTCATGTAAGCCATTTGTTGAACCTTACATTAATATTTGTAAAGTCTTCTGATGTCTTGCCTTTCAAAAACCAAACACCCCTCTCATCTTGCAGATTCGGTCTTTTGTCTGACTTGCACACATCACAGGACACAATTAAGCATTTATCATCTGTGCACATGAAGAGGATTTCTGTGAATACAAACTACCACCGACATCACAAGCTTTGATCTTGCCATACACAGAACAGTGCTAATCGAAGTTAATTAATCCACTACCATTTACCTCATTGAGTGTTTCGTTCTAAAGTTTAGAGTGAAGTGAACAATGTAGTAAAAGGCTATGTGAAGTTTTGCAATAATGACGTGATTGCTGCGTTTCTGTCATTCTTATTCAGATAATCACAGAAATATGGACCCAGTATGAGAGCAATACACAAAATATGGTGGAACTTTTCTTAAAATTAGTACAAATGCAGGAGTGGGTGGTAGCAGGGTCTACATGGACAGTTGATACGTGCATGCTAATGTGCTTTAGATTCACATCGCAGCTTGCTGCACACTAACTTTGTCTAGACAAACCTTAAATTAACGAGGGGTGATAATTTAGGTGAAGGATTACCTACCTTAGAATTCCTCTTTTCCATCCTCTTAACAGTACAGCTGAATTTACTAGGGATATTTTTTTAATATCCCACAAGAGACAAATATGTTACAGAGTTATGTTTAACCAGCATGCAGCATATTTGAGAATACTGTAGCACATTCTTCTATGAACACATAAAAGCATTGCTTTGACAGTCTAAACCTGTTTACTATCAGAGCTACAGGGACTCCCCATATGAAAGGCTACAGTTTTCATTGTGGCCTGTGCAATATTTGCTCCTCAGGCTTTACGCTAGCTTGCTCATCTTTGAATCTTTTTTCCCTGAATTTCTTCTACCATCATCATCTACTGAAAGGGTTTTCTCTCCAAAGCTAGTGGCTTGGTACAAAAACGTGGAGTAATTTTCAGGCTTAAACCAACTATATAGAAATGTTTAGTAAATATTTGCTTCAAAACACTCACTCAATTTTCTAAAAACTGTTGCAAATCCACCATTTCACACTTCTTTTCAATGTCACACCATGAAAGGATAATTTTCCCAAGGCAATTTATTACCAGTACCTCAGTGCCACTGAGTTAGAAACCATGGAGAATGAATGATTTTCATTACTTAAGGCACAGACCTGAAACATTTTGAAGACTGCCAAAAACTAATCAGTGATGTACTGTATAATTATTCTCAGAAAGCTCTAAATAACCTTTGCAAAATAGCAGACTTGCATGCATAATGTAACCTTTAGCACCCATTTGGCACATTCAAAATGAAATCTGTGTTGGAGCTCTAATATAATAGTGAAACAAAAACTAAGTGCATCAACCTTAGGACAGTCCTGTTATCTCGTTTCATTCAGATAACCATGTGCCTCCTCCAGCTATCATCATGGAACTGACCAAAGACAGAACTGAAACCAGAAGTATCCACCCACCTATTTTTCCCTCTGTGGTACCAATGTCTCTCCCTTTCCAGGAAGCAGAACAACATTTTCTTCACAAATACTGCCTCGGCTGGTGTAAACTGAAGCTATGCCACAAGTTACACCAACAGAGGACCTGAACCATTGATTTTGCTCAGAAGACTCAACGTATTTATTTTTCTTTTCTTTTTTAAAAAGTCAAGATAGTTTGAGAGAATTCTTTGGTTTAAATGCAGCATTACCAATATTCATTCCAGGCTGAGAAGATATGCCTTTGGTACTCAAATCTAATCCAGTGTCATTTTATATCTCCCTGGGATAGCATGATGTGGTGTCTCAACGAAGATCATGAGCAGAGCTAATCGCCGTGATTAGGGAAGCAATAAACTTACTTCTAGCGGTTAAATACTGTAACTCCTCCTACGGAGTATCCCTAAAACTGTTTGGAGTAGAGGTAAGAGGATAAAGGTGGTCAGAGACTGGAATAGCAAGGTGGAATAGCAAAAGCAGGAGATAGGAGACAGGTGAGTAAGTGCCTAGGACACTATGTTCTATAAAAACTTATAACAGGTTGCAGAAGGAGAGAAGAGAGTGTGTGACAGGAAAGGAATAGAAAATAAAAAGCAGAAGAGAAGCAAGGCAGCACTGGTCACAGGGTTGAGGGACAGGTCCTAGAGACTCTTCTTCCCCAAAGGTTTCTACATTGGAGAGACCTTGGGAGGGGGAAGGAAAAGATGCACAGAGCCCACAGTGCCACCCTCAGTCTCTTTCCCTTCCCTCGGAAGCCTGCCTGCTCCATCTCCCCCATCCATGACTGCTGGACCTCATCAGGAGTTGACACTGCCTTCTGCCTCCCTGCTGCTGTGATATAAGCGACTGTCACAGGAGGAAGAAGAGAAAAAGAAGGTGATGTGAACTCACATGTGAGATGAACTCAGCAGCCCAGCCACCCACCAGCAGCTGCATTAAAACACACACATTACTGAGAAGTGGGGGGTGGGGGAATCCTCATCCAGGGATCCTCTTCTATCACTTCTACTGGGTAAGAAGAGGATCCTACTGCAAACACCCCACTATCTCCCCAATCCTTTTCCCTACAGGGAGGAGAAAGAGGGCCTGCTTCGGCAAGCCCTAACCCTACACTCCATGGCCTGGGGAAAGGCAGCAGAGAACCCGCTGCTACACTCACACACAGCAGCTGGAAGGGTCATGAGGGGTTGGAAAGACCCTGTTGCAATGCGTACCCCACCCCTAATGCTTGGGGCGAAAGAGAAGAGATTCTGCCACACAAAAAGTGATAAGGGTGAAACAGGGAGTTAGAGTTAGATAAGTAAGGTGGTCATTCCCCCAAAAAGTTGCAGAGCTGCTTCACTGATATGGAGATGAGCTTCTCCTGTAGAGAAAAGGGCAAAAAGCAGCAGCAGAGAGGGAAGGGAGAAAAAAAGGCAGACATTTATCTGCCAAAGAGCACTTTTTGTCAGTCACAGACAAGAGGCATGGACCCCAGACCAACCAAATCAAATATCAGGAGGGGGCTTCACTGCCTGACATAAGGAAACAAGAACAGAACATGGAGGCATGAACCTAATTCAACGTTTTTGGCCTTTTTCCAGTCACTGGTGATGGGACACGGTCCCATTTCAACAGAGTTCTGAAATGCACTCCAGCAATCATTACATATTACAGAGTATCTGGGACCAAACCTGAACACTGGGTCCAAACACACACAGACATTGGAGAATGCCTGATCTAAGCCTCATGGCACAGACCCGTCTCTACCATTTATTACTCTATCTTGGAAAATCCATCTTCAACAGTGTTGCAAAAACTTGCTTCAAGCTGCAATTGTGTCATCCTTAGATTGCAAGATATGCAAGGCCAGACCTGGACAGAAGTTTGATGGGAGTGTGCTAAGGAAAACCCAGGATAACACAACTCATTCATTTTGCCAGTTCAGTAGGAGACCTTTATCTGTTTGTGACAGTACTAAATCAATACTCTTGCAAGACAGCACTGTGCCAAAGGTCCCATCTTTTGGATGAGATGCAAACTGGGTCCTAACTGCCCAATGCACAACTAAACTAGGTTTCAGAGTAGCAACCGTGTTAGTCTGAATCCGCAAAAAGAAAAGGAGTACTTGTGGCACCTTAGAGACTAACTAACAAATTTATTTGAGCATAAGCATTCGTGAGCTACAGCTCACTCCATCAGATGCATTCAGTGGGGGGGAAAAAATGCATCCGATGAAGTGAGCTGTAGCTCACGAATGCTTATGCTCAAATAAATTTGTTAGTTAGTCTCTAAGGTGCCACAAGTACTCCTTTTCTTTCAACTAAACTAGGTTAATTTAACTTTGTTTCATTTGCTTTCATTAAAGCCACTCTATTAAATACACGAATTATTGCATTGTAAACATTGCTTTTTCACCTTCTGAATCTATACCTTTTTCGTGACATTCTAGTTCCTCAGTGTCTCACCTATTGCTCTCACCTGTTTTCATATTTAGACTCCTGAACAAGGGCTATTAATTTAACACAACACTGTTTTCTGCCACTGGAGCTCAAGTTTATTGCTTTGGGAGTTTGCTGCTACTAATATGCAGTTAACATACAGTCACAGTAACGGGTGCAATAGTATTATATAGTCATACATTATCCAATCCTAAACTAACCTTACAACACTGTCACACAATTTAAAAAAAAATTGATCAGATTTAAAGATGGCTTTTTTCAGGCTGCCATAATTCACTTTGTGAAAAAGCCAAACTGCCACAGGCTGCAAAAACCTCTTAAAGTCCTGACAAAGAAACATTCTCCAAAAATCCAGATGTGACAGTGGAAAGAATAGAAGGTTAGCAGGGATGAGGACAGAGTTAAGTCTGCTTGGATAACTTAGTTTTCCTATTTTCTAATGTTGGTAGTTTCTCTAACTTTATCTTTGGAGTTTGGTTAAAGTCTGTGCATCTCACAGAACGTGAGATCCTCTTAAGGGACTGTTTTCTCCCCTTTAATACCTGCAATATGATGAAGTTTTCATCTAGAACTAGTAGTGCTGTAACTATTTGCCATTTCTACTGTACTCTGTATCTCAAATCACAGCACAAACATTAAGCAATCTTCACAACCCCCCTACCACATATGATAGAAAGAACTCCTAATTTCTTTCTTCTTAGGCACTACTTTCTCTCCTTTCTTTTTCCATTGCGACTGACCACCCTTTCTTTCAGCCAAGCTCACAATCTCTTATTTTCAGTTCCTCTCCATTCCTATTCCCCAATATCCAAGTAGTTACCAAATCCTACTCACTTTTCCAGTATCTCCAAATTTCCACTCTAGTGCCTACGGCTAAAGTGCTTGTCCACGCATTGATTATCCTCCTGAATACTTCAAGCATCATCTTTCTGCCCTCCGCCATTCCTGTATTGCTCTCCTCCACTCCATTTAGAATGCAACTACTAAAATAAACATTCCCCTGCCACTTGGACAATGTCACCTCACCCTGAATCCCTCCACAGACCTCCTCTCATCTACCCCCACCCAAATTCAACTGCCCTGCTTGCCTTCTAGTCCTGCTCAAACTTCCTCTGCCTGGCTGTTCTTAGTTATCACCATCACCTTTACTCATAAATCCTACTTCACTTCTCCCCACATCTCCTCTCATCTTCATGCTTTCTCCCTTGCTGACCCCACAGCCTATTCCCAGTATGCCAGGCATCTCGCTCCTTTCAAACCCAGTCCATGACAGTACAAATGTCATCGCCACATTAAATTAAAATATATATATGCTCGAATAATCCCTCTCCTGGGATTTCTAGCATGTTTCATTTGTCTTTTTCAGATTGTAAATTTCTCAGGCAGGGACCACATTTTATGCTGTGTTGCATGCACTCTGGGCACCTCAATAATGAAGTAATAGTATCTTTACCCATGTTTTACAGGTGGGGAAAGTGTCACGGGGGATTAAATGACTTTACAAGGTCATCCAGACAGTAAGTGAAAGAGCTACAATCAGAACTCAAAAATTCCTATCCTCTCACCCCATGCTTAGCGTCTACACTGAGGCATATGTATCCTGTCCTTCCAATCTTTCTGTACCTTTAACTGAACTGTGCAGCCTCTGTAGATGCCATATGGGCCTAACTCCTTGTCCAGCAGCTTGAAAGTACACTTCCTTGCCTAGAGCCAGATTTGCTTTTCTTACAGCACGAAACATGCAAAGTTTTGAAAAAACTCCTTTTTAATCTAATGATATCTAACTAATGATTCGGAATTTTAAGAGTGCCCTCTCTTTTTTCTTTTAATTAAAAGGGATTTTCTATTCACTTTCAAGGAACTAACATCCCACTGTGCACAGGAGGGGAGGACAGGGGATCCTACACAAAAATACTTGGTACTTATAACAAGTCAGTTCAAGTTTGCAGTTTTTTTGCAAATATGATTTGATTTTATTTTGTTTGGTGTGTTCTCATGTTACTTTGCTGTTTTGCTTGTTTGTGTTTCCCAGTTCAATTGTACATTCAGCATGTGTCATATCCTGTGACACAATCCTTTCTAATGACAGAAACAGCCAAGTAACAGTCATTACAAAAATAAATCCTACAGCTCGTATGTCATTTCAGGGAAACGACTCACATGATTTAAGGGCTGCATGACTGAGCCCATGTTTTGCACTTTTCTTGCTGGACTTGTTTGAATGACAAAAGCACCACTTTCTCTTTCGCATTTCCAGAACGCTCTATGCACACTACAGGTTACTTTGTGGAGTATCATACAAGAAGCTGGAAGAAAAAGCGGCCTTGGAATAACTTCAGTGGATGAGTCAGGCCACGTCTACACTGGCAAGTTTCTGTGCAGTAAAGCAGCTTTCTGCGTTGTAACTCCCGAGGTGTACACACTGCCAAGCCACTTAATGCACAGAAACTGCACAGTTGTAGCACTGGAAAAAAAAAAACCCACTCCACCGAGAGGCGTACAGTTTTCTGCACTGGGGCTACAGTGCTGCCGTACCAGTGTAGACACCCTGGTCGATTACAGCGCTGCCACTGGCCTCCAGGAGGTGTGACCTCTCTGGTCATCAGTTTGAACTCTACTGCCCTGCCCTCAGGTGACCAACTGTCAGCCCCACCCCGTACATTCCTTTGCAAATTTGAAAGTCCCCTTCCTGTTCGCTCGTTGATGCGTACAGTGGTCTCAGTGCATCTTTCCAGATGGCCATGCCTGCTCCACGCACCAGGCGATCCCCCACTTGGAGCAATGCCAAGCTGCTGGACCTCATCGGCATTTGGGGAGAGGAGCTGTCCAGTCCAAGCTGTGCTCCAGCCATAGGAATTATGATACCTATAGACAGGTTTCACGATGCATGACAGAAAGGGGCCATGACCGGGACACACTGCAGTGCAGGGTCAAAGTGAAGGAGCTGCGGAACACCTACCACAAGGCATGGAGGCAAACTGCCACTCCAGTGCTGCGCCCACAAGCTGCCGGTTCTACAAAGAGCTGGACGCGATACTTGGCAGCGACCCCTCCTCCACTGTGAAGGCCCCTGTGGATACTTCGCTGGAGAGGAGGCCCCTGGTAAGTGGATCTGATTTTGGGAATTGATGAAGCAAGTTGTTGGGGACAGGAGGGTTGCAGGAAGCAGACTTGTCTCCCACCGCTTGCCTAGTCTGAGTGGCGGAACAGACTGTTGATAGACTTCCCTCACTTCATGGGAATCTCCCTCAGAGATCTCCAGGAAACTCTCGTGGAGATACTGGGCAATCTGCTGCCACAGGCTCCTCGGCAGAACTGCTTCGTTTCTTGCCCCATTAACAATAACTTTCCTGCGCCACCTTGCGGTGACCGGGGGGGGGGGGGGGGGGGGGAAAGAAATGGACCATTGCTGCACACAGGCTAGCCGCATAGGCACCAGGGCAGAAGCTGCAGGCTTGGAGAAGACCATCCCTTGATTCCCTGCTCACCCTCAGCAGCAAGATATCTTCCAAAATGATCACGTCCTGTGGAAAGTGTGGGGACAGGAATGATTATAAGTAGGGGCATAGCGAGCAGATCGAGGGACGTGATCGTTCCCCTCTATTCGACATTGGTGAGGCCTCATCTGGAGTACTGTGTCCAGTTTTGGGCCCCACACTTCAAGAAGGATGTGGATAAATTGGAGAGAGTCCAGCGAAGGGCAACAAAAATGATTAGGGGTCTGGAACACATGAGTTATGAGGAGAGGCTGAGGGAGCTGGGATTGTTTAGCCTGCAGAAGAGAAGAATGAGGGGGGATTTGATAGCTGCTTTCAACTACCTGAAAGGGGGTTCCAAAGAGGATGGCTCTAGACTGTTCTCAATGGTAGCAGATGACAGAACGAGGAGTAATGGTCTCAAGCTGCAGTGGGGGAGGTTTAGATTGGATATTAGGAAAAACTTTTTCACTAAGAGGGTGGTGAAACACTGGAATGCGTTACCTAGGGAGGTGGTAGAATCTCCTTCCTTAGAGGTTTTTAAGGTCAGGCTTGACAAAGCCCTGGCTGGGATGATTTAACTGGGAATTGGTCCTGCTTTGA
Source organism: Caretta caretta (assembly GCF_965140235.1). NCBI lineage: Eukaryota > Metazoa > Chordata > Testudines > Cheloniidae > Caretta > Caretta caretta. The sequence continues at coordinate 27,599,661 of NC_134214.1, forward strand.
GCAGGGGGTTGGACTAGATGACCTTCTGGGGTCCCTTCCAACCCTGATATTCTATGATTCTATGATTATCAGGCCCCCGCTACAGTACTGGCTCTACCCGAGTGCCACGTGCCCAGTGTCTAGTAGGGTCCGGGAACAGCAATCTACCTGCCCCTGAGGCTACTCGCCATTTTGGGGCTCTTGTGGCTCGTGAGTGCTTGCCTGGGGTCAGCCAGTTATTGACAGGTGTGAGAGTACTGGCTGTGTTTTAAAGCACTGAATCACTGTTGTCTGTGTTGCAAACAATACTGCTTCTGTAAAATGTTGCAATTGAACTTCACAGAGATGACCTTGGGAGCACAGCCTCCCTTATCAGCAACAGAATGGCTGCGGAGAATTAGAAAGCATCCAAGAAGAACTAAAGAGGACTTTCTGCGTGAGGTTATGATGCACTTGGCCGCCGAGAAACAGGAATTGAAGGAGCAGTGAGACAGCGAGAAGAGGGACTGAAACAAGAAGGCAGTACACCAGAAAGAAGCCACAGAGCAGCTCCTAACAGTTATGGAGCACCAAGTGGACACGCTCCAGGTGATACTAGGTCTTCAAACAAAGCAGCTCCGCACCTGCTCTCCCCTGCAGCCTCTGTCACAAAACTCTTTCCCATGTGCCTCCCCGGACACCGCCAACACACTCTTATTAACATCCTGGCTCCACTCTCTACCCGCAGCATTCCACTCCTCCCCCCTCACAGTCCAACAATGTGGACTCCCACTACCTACTGCACTCAACACCCACCCCTCTGCAGTTTGGCCCTGCTGAAGTACCAGGTGCATTGTACTCCAAAGGAGAAGGTTGGGTATGATCCCTGGACATACTCAAAGCTGTAGCTGTCCCAGGATGACAACTCCTCTTGAGAACTTCCCTCCCTCCATACCCCCTTCCCCTCCCTGCTGATGAATTCTTTCATTTGACTCTTTCCTCCAGTTGTTGTCTTTTAATAAAAGAGTTGTGTTTGTTTGAAAGCAATCTTTATTCTATTAAGTGAAAGCGAAAAAGAGCACTGCAAAGCAACATACAATAATGTTAAGGCCCCTTCTTGCATCATGTGCACCAATCACCTCCTAGCATTACAAGCACTGCAATCTCGAGCATAGCAACAAAAATTAATGGCTTTCAGCTTCAAATTGCTGCCTCAAGGCATCCCTGATCCTTATGGCCCCACGCTGTGCCCCTCTAATAGCCCTGGTCCCTGGCTGTTCAAACTCAGCCTCCAGGTGCTGAGCCTCTGCAGTCCAGCCCTGAGTGAAGCTTTCACCCTTCCCTTTACAAGTATTATGGAGTATACAGCACGCGGCTATAAGCATAGGAATATTGTCATCAGCCATGTCCAGCTTCCCATAGAGGCAGCGCCAGCGGGTTTTTAAACGGACAAATGCATATTCCAGTCATTCTGCACTTGCTCAGCCTGTTTAGATTCATAGATTCATAGATATTTAGGCCAGAAGGGACCATTATGATCATCTAGTCTGACCTCCTGCACAATGCAGGCCACAGAATTTCACCCACCACTCCTAAAAAAGACCTCACACCTATATCTGTGCTATTGAAGTCCTCAAATTGTAGTTTGAAGACCTCAAGGAGCAGAGAATCCTCCAGCAAGTGACCCGTGCCCCATGCTACAGAGGAAGGCGAAAAACCTCCAGGGCCTTCCAATCTGCCCTGGAGGAAAATTCCTTCCCGACCCCAAATATGGCGATCAGCTAAACCCTGAGCATATGGGCAAGATTCATCAGCCAGATACTACAGAAAATTCTTTCCCGGGTAACTTGGATCTTACCCCATCTAAAAACCCATCACAGGCCATTGGGCCTATTTACCATGAATATTTAATTACCAAAACCATGTTATCCCATCATACCATCTCCTCCATAAACTTATCGAGTTTAATCTTAAAGCAAGATAGATCTTTTGCCCCCACTACTTCCCTCGGAAGGCTATTCCAAAACTTCACTCCTCTGATGGTTAGAAACCTTCATCTAATTTCTAATCTAAATTTCCTAGTGGCCAGTTTATATCCATTTGTTCTTGTGTCCACATTGGTACTGAGTTTAAATAATTTCTCTCCCTCTCTGGTATTTATCCCTCTGATATATTTATAGAGAGCAATCATATCTCCCCTCATCCTTCTTTTAGTTAGGCTAAACAAGCCAAGCTCCCTGAGTCTCCTTTCATAAGACAAGTTTTCCATTCCTCGGATCATCCCAGTAGCCCTTCTCTGTACCTGTTCCTGTTTGAATTCATCCTTCTTAAACATGGGAGACCAGAACTGCACACAGTATTCCAGGTGAGGTCTCACCAGTGCCTTATATAACGGTACTAAAACCTCCTTATCCCTACTGGAAATACCTCTCCTGATGCATCCCAAGATGACATTAGCTTTTTTCACAGCCATATCACATTGGCAGCTCATAGTCATCCTATGATCAACCAATACTCCAAGGTCCTTTTCCTCCTCCGTTACTTCTAGTTGATGCGTCCCTAGCTTATAACTAAAATTCTTGTTATTAATCCCTAAATGCATGACCTTACACTTCTCACTATTAAATTTCATCCTATTCCTATTACTCCAGTTTACAAGGTCATCCAGATCCTCCTGTAGGGTATCCCTGTCCTTCTCTAAATTAACAATACCTCCCAGCTTTGTATCATCTGCAAACTTTATTAGCACACTCCCACTTTTTGTGCCCAGGTCAGTAATAAAAAGATTAAATAAGATTGGTCCCAAAACTGATCCTTGAGGAACTCCACTGGTAACCTCCCTCCAACTTGACAGTTCACCTTTCAGTAGGACCCGTTGTAGTCTCCCCTTTAACCAATTCCCTATCCACCTTTCAATTTTCCTATTGATGCCCATCTTATCCAATTTAACTAATAATTCCCCATGTGGCACAGTATCAAACGCCTTACTAAAATCTAAGTAAATTAGATCCACTGCGTTTCCTTTATCTAAAAAATCTGTTACTCTCTCAAAGAAGGAGATCAGGTTGGTTTGGCATGATCTACCTTTTGTAAAACCATGTTGTATTTTGTCCCATTTACCATTGACTTCAATGTCCTTAACTACCTTCTCCTTCAAAATTTTTTCCAAGACCTTGCATACTACAGATGTCAAACTAACAGGCCTATAATTACTTGGATCACTTTTTTTCCCTTTCTTAAAAATAGGAACTATGTTAGCAATTCTCCAATCATACGGTACAACCCCTGAGTTTACAGATTCATTAAAAATTCTTGCTAAGGGGCTTGCAATTTCTTGTGCCAATTCTTTTAATATTCTTGGATGAAGATTATCTGGGCCCCCCGATTTAGTCCCATTAAGCTGTTTGAGTTTCGCTTCTACCTCAGATATGGTGATGTCTACCTCCATATCCTCATTCCCATTTATCATGCTACCATTATCCCTAAGATCCTCTTTAGTCTTATTAAAGACTGAGGCAAAGTATTTGTTTAGATATTGGGCCATGCCTAGATTATCCTTGACCTCCACTCCATCCTCAGTTTTTAGCGGTCCCACTTCTTCTTTCTTTGTTTTCTTCCTATTTATATGACTATAGAACCTTTTACTATTGGTTTTAATTCCCTTTGCAAGGTCCAACTCTACTTGACTTTTAGCCTGTCTCACTTTATCCCTACATATTCTGACCTCAATAAGGTAGCTTTCCTTACTGATCCCTCCCTTCTTCCACTCCCTATATGCTTTCTGCTTTTTCTTAATTACCTCTCTAAGATGCTTGCTCATCCAGCTTGGTCTACAACTCCTGCCTATGAATTTTTTCCCCTTTCTTGGGATGCAGGCTTCCGATAGCTTCTGCAGCTTTAATTTAAAATAATCCCAGGCCTCCTCTACCTTTAAACCCATAAATTCTTCAGTCCAATCCACTTCCCTAACTAATTTCCTTAATTTTTGAAAGTCAGCCCTTTTGAAATCAAAAACCCTAGTTGCAGATTTATTTTTGTTAATCCTTCCATTCAGTTTGAACTGAATTAGCTCATGATCACTTGAGCCAAGATTATCCCCTACAACCATTTCCTCTATGAGATCCTCATTACTCACCAAGACCAAATCTAAAATGGCATCCCCTCTAGTCGGTTCAGCAACTACTTGCTGAAGGAATCCATCAGCTATCGCATCTAGGAAAATCTGAGCCCTATTATTATTACTAGCACTCGTCCTCCAGTCTATATCTGGGAAGTTAAAGTCTCCCATGATCACACAGTTTCCATTAGTATTTACTTTATTAAAAACATTAAAAAGGGCTCTATCCATATCCAAATTAGATCCCGGCGGTCTATAGCATACCCCAAGCACTATCCCAGGGGAGGCTCTAATAGTTTTCTTCCCCAATTTAATTGTTGCCCAGACAGACTCAGTCATATCCATTTCATCGCTTCTTATTTCTTTACATTCTATCTCATCATTGATATACAGTGCTACTCCACCACCTTTACCTTTATTTCGGTCTTTCCTAAACAGCACATACCCTTCAATACCTGTAGCCCAGTCATGACTACTATTCCACCAGGTCTCTGTTATACCTATAATATCTGGTTTCACTTCCTGCACCAGTAACTCTAGTTCCTCCATTTTATTACCTAGGCTCCTTGCATTAGTGTACAAACATCTTAATTTTTGCTGTTTGGCCTCACTCACATTCACTGTTGTTGAACTGCTCCTCGCTGTTGTCAAGTTGCCCCATGTATGGCTTCATAAGCCATGGCATTAAGAGGTAGGCGGGGTCTCCCAGGATCACAATGAGCATTTCGATTTTCCCTACAGTGATCTTCTGGTCCAGGAAGAAAGTCCCTGCTTGCAGCTTCTTGAACAGGCCAGTGTTCCAGAAGATGCATGCATCATGCATCTTTCAGGACCAGCCTGCAGTAATGTCTGTGAAACGCCCACCGTGATCCACAAGCACCTGGAGAACCATTGAGAAATACCCATTGCGATTAAGGTACTCAGTGGCTAGGTGGTCTGGTGCCAGAATTGGAATATGCATGTCATCTATCACCACTCTGCAGTCAGGGAAGCCCATTTGTGCAAAGCCATCCACAATGTCACGTACATTGCCCAGAGTCACAGTTTTTCGGAACAGGATGCGATTAATGGCCCTGCACACTTCCATCAACACAACTCCAACAGTCAACTTTCCCACTCCAAAATGGTTCGCGACCAATTGGTAGCAGGCTGGAGTAGCCAGCTTCCACAGTGCTATCACCACGCGCTTCTCCAGTGACAAGGCAGCTCTCATTCTCGTGTCCTTGCACCACAGGGCTGGGGCGAACTCATCACACAGTCCCATGAATGTGGCTTTCCTCATGTGAAAGTTCTGCAGCCACTGCTCATCATCCCAGATGTGCATCACTATTTGATCCCACCACTCAGTGCTTGTTTCCCAAGCCCAAAAGCAGCATTCCACTATGGTCAGCACCTCCATGAACGCCACAAGCAATCTCGTGTCGTAGCTACTACACGTGGTGAGATCAATGTTGCACTCCTCTTGCCTTTGTAGTTTAAGGAATAACTCCACTGCCACTTGTGACGTGTTGGTCAATGTGAGCAGCATACTGGTCAGCAGTTTGGGATCCATTCCTGCAGCCCGAAAGAGGCAGGGCACGCAGCACACAAACCGTTGAAAGATGGCGCCAAATGTGGACAGAAGGACAGAGAGTGATGGGATGCAAAGCAATGCATCACGGGGCATTGGGACAGGACCCAGGATGCCCCGCGACTCCCTCCACCTTTTAGGGGCAAAAGAGAAAGAGGTGCTCTGTGGGATAGCTGCCCAGACTGCACCGCTCTGAATAGCGCTGCAAGTGCCACAAACGTGAACATGCTATTGCACAGGCAGCTCTCAGTGTGAACACACAACAGCAATTTTCCTTCTGCTCTCTCTGAGCAGTGCTGTAACTGCCAGCGCTGTAACTTTGCAAGTGTAGATATGCCCTTAGTGTTGGCCCATATTATGGCCTGACCACAGTCCCAGACAGAATAAGCTACAAGATTTGGTGGGACAGATCAAGGCGTATCTATGCTACAGTGCAAAATAATCTCTCCGACACCCCACATCCAGAAAACACTCTTCAAGGGTGTGGCACATGAGCTGTTTCAGATTTGGAAAAAATTGCAGATGAACAATTGCATCCTGCTTGGCTGCCTCTTTCTCCCCATGTCCTAGATCTAATGCAACATGTTACCAGCATCCAAGTAAACAAAAAAAAATAGTTTAATTCTTTCAACAGAAAGAAAAACAAGCTGAAAGAGAAAGTTCTGTATGCTATTGAAAAGAGCAGATATATATAAAATTGAGAAGCACTGACAAATAGGGCAGCAAATAGGCTGCCAAAATTCAAGTATACTCCTTAAAAGACCTGATTAGGGTTCCCAAATATCTTTCTGGGGTTTGTTTGTTTTCTTTGGAGGGACAATCCACCAGCAAATGTTCTCAGTGGTTCTTGCAGAACTGGGTTTTGCCCTAGGTTCCCTACAGAGCTAGACAGTTAGACTCCCTGCACTTACGATATCCCTTGCTGCGGCTGGATCCAGTGGTGTCTGTGCTGGTTCCAAGATGCACCACCTCTCCTCCTCGCTACACCCTGCTCTCTCCTCCAGCCACTTCTCCATTGAATTAAGCTGGTTGCCATGTTTTACGTTAAGAGGCACAATATGGGATGTTCTATAAATATACTGCCATTATGCCATGCAAATTCAAATTAGCCAGTGGAAAGAAAAAGCAGCCAAATTAGGTTTATAAATAGCAAAGCTGGGCCCTAAAGGAAGCGAGTAGGAACAGCCAGCAGCACCTAAACCTTTAGGCAGGAGTGAGTGTGGTAGCCTCCAAGAAAACACAGTGGTTGAGGAAAACAGATTTCCCATTATGTTATTTGCATCATCAGCCTGCCTATCCCAGCTGTCAACATCCTATCAGGTCCCAATCTTCCCCAACAGTGACAGATCTAGGATTTGCATTTTAAAAATGCTAGCCCAAGGGGAAATAACTGGACAGATTATGCCTGCTTTGTGCCTTTTTTCCTGGTAGAAGGCAGACTTAAATCTGGCTAGTTGTGGATCCCTCCAGTGCAAGAGGCTCTCTAGGTAAATCCATCCCAGCCCTTGAAAGAGAGGGCTCAGACACAGTTTCCATATGCCCTAATGATGTTCAGACACCAGAACAGCCCCTTGGCAGCTAGCATAAGAACATAAGAATGGCCATACGGCTCAGATCAATGGTCCATCTAATCCAGTATCCTGTCTCTGACAGGGGCCAGGGCCAGTTGCTTCAAAGGGAATGAACAGAAGAGAGCACTTTCAAGTGATCCATTTCCTGTCATCCAGTCCCTGCTTCTGGACATTGAAAGTTTAGAGACACTTGGCACATGGGGTTATGTCCCTGACCATCTTGTCTAACAACCATTGATGGACGTATCCACCACGAACTTATCTAATTTTTTGGAACCAGTTATACTTTTGGCCTTCACAACATCCCATAGCAATAAGATCTATAGGTTGACTACGTGTTGTGTGACTCTACTTCCTTTTTTTTGTTTTAAACCTGCTGCCTATTAATGTTATCAGGTGCCTCTAGTTCTTGTGTTCCACAAAGGGATAAACAACATCACCCTTTTCATGGTCTTCCACACCATTCACGATTTTATAGACCTCTATCGTATCCCCCCCCTTAGTCATCTCTTTCCTAAGCTGAACAGTCCCAGTCTTTTTGATCTTTCCTCATATGGAAGCTGTTCCATCCCCCTCATCATCTTTGTTGCCCTTCTCTGCACCTTTTCTAATTCTAATAGATGTTTTTTGAGACTGGACGACCAGAACTGCACGCATTATTCAAAGTTTGGGTGTACCATGCATTTATATAGCGACATTCTGATATTTTCTGTCTTATCATATATTCCTTTACCAATGGCTCCAAATATTTTGTTCACCTTTTTGACTGCCGCTGTACATTGACCAGATGTTTTCAGAGAACTATCCAGGATACCACTGAAGAGAGAGATCTTGGAGTGAACAGCTAATTTAGATATCATCCATTTGTACATAGAACTGGGATTATTTTTTCCAAGGTTCATTACCTTGCACTTAACACCAAATTTCCATCTGCCATTTTGCTGCCCCAGTCACCCAGTTTAGTGACATCCCTTTGTAACTCTTCAGTCAGCAACTCTTCAGTCAGCTTTGGACTTAAATGATCTTAACAGTGAAGAGAGAGTTATGAATATGCTGAACATCACTGGTCCCAGTACAGATCCTTCGGGGACCCTGCTATTTCTCTCTCTCCATTGTGAAAATTTACCATTTATTCCTACCCTTTGTTTCCTATCTTTTGACCAATTACTGATCCATGAGAGGACCTTCCCTATTATCCCATGACTCTTTACTTTGCTTAAGAGCATATGGGTGAGGAACCTTGTCAAAGACTTTCAGAAAAAGTACAAGCACACTATGTTAGCACAGGATCTAATGGGTATGGGGATCTCACCCATATCCTTTTCACACAAGACCAATGCAAAGAATTAATGTAGCTTCTCCGCAACGGTCTTGCCTTCTCGGAACACTGATTCAGTACCTCGATCGTCCAGTGGCCCCGTTTGGCAGGCTTCTTGCTCTGATGTACTTTAAAAAAAAATGCTATTTGCGTGTCTTTTGCTAGTTGCTCTTCAAATTCTTTCTTGGCCTGCCTTATATTTTACACTTGACTTGCCAGAGTTTATGCCTCCTTCTATTTGCATCATTAGTAGTGGACTTCCAATTTTTAAAAGGATGGCTTTTTATCTCTAACTGCCTCTTTTACTCTACTGATTAGCAAGAGTGGCATTTTTTGGTCCTCTTTCTGTTTTTTTATTTGGGATATATCTGGTTTGAGCCTCTATTATGGTGTTTTTAAATAGCCTCTGTACAGTTTGCAGGCATTTCACCCTTGTGACTGTTCCTTTTAATCTCCATTTAACTAGCCTCCTCATTTTTGAATAGTTCCCCTTTTTAAAGATAAATGCTACTGTGGTGGGTTTCTTTGGTATTTTTCCCCTACAATGACACAATTTTAATTACACCAGGGTCGCTATTACTGAGCGGTTCAGTTTTATCCATCTTTTGGACCAGATCTTGTGCTCCACTTAGGCCTAAGTCAAGAACTGCCTCTCCCCTTGTGAGTTCCAGGACTAGCTGCTCCAAGAAGCAATCATTTAAATGTGTCTAGAAATTTAATTTCTGCATCCCTTCCTGAGGTCATATATCCAGTCAATGTGAGAATAGTTGCAATCCCCCATTATTATTGCATTGTCTACTTCTGTAGACTCTCTAATCTCCTTGAGCATTTCACAATCACCGTCACCATCCAGACCAGTACTACTGCTACATTCTAATTGTTCAAGCATGGAATTTTTATCCATAGAGATTCTATGGTTCCATTATTTGACTCCATACTTTCCTTCACATATCCCCCACCACCAGGACCTACACTGTCATGCCTATATATTTTGTACCTTGATAGTACTGTGTTCCACGGAGTATCATCATTCTACCAAGTTCCCATGCCTATTATATCAATATCCTAATTTCATGCTAAGCACTCTAGTTCACCATCTTAGTACTTAGACTTCTAGCATTTGTACACATGAGCTTGTACAATTTTGTCAATATTTAGTTATTTGCCTTCATGTGTTATGTTTAAGTGGGACTCTTTTATAGTTGACCATTTCTCACTAGCTTCTATCCGTAGTTTACCAATTTCTTTCCTATCCTCTTTACTAGCATACAGAGTTTCCCCTTTAATAAATTCATCCCTAAATGATGTTTCCACCCAAACCTTGTTTAGAGCAGCCCTCAAGCTTCTCTAACCTACACTGAAAATCCAGCTGATTCAGAACCAGCCCCAGGATTGGGGTTGGGGTTGTTGCACACTGCTCCTTTGCACCTACCATCCTCCAGCTGTGCTCAGAATATGGTAAACTGACAATCAGCCCCATTTCCAAAGACAGACATAAAATTAAGGTTCTCAGAGGAAAATGTGGACTTGCAGAATACTCTCGTTATAATTATTTTAAACTCAAATATTTATGATCCCTCAGTAGACTGTCCTCCAAAGACCCAATTTCTATCTAATAAGATATAAATGCAACCTGAAAACTCATCTTGCCAGTAAATCCACATTTACTTGTGCCTCACTGGCTGGCACAGTGGGTTAATGCACAAGCCTTTCATCTCTTGAGACACAAGACCAGCTCTTGTAGAGTCACAGATTACTTCTCTCAATGATTTGTGATATGTACTGAGGGCAAGGATACATTTCTGTCCTGAACTTTTCTCAGAGCACACTTGTAGAAGACACCAAAACAACGTATGTGTGTGGTACAAAAGATTTATCAGCATCAGTTTAGCGTGGATGTATTAGTAAGAGACTGCCAAAGCCAAGAGTGAGTTATACAGATTATCCCAAAAAAGCACTATTAAAACCTTTATCGCATATCAAATATATTTGGTATATGCCACATGTTTTACAGAAAAAATCATTAATATTTCAGTTATAGGAAACAATTCTAGTTTTTATATTTCATATCCCTTTGCCTGGATGCTGTAGTAGCATGAGTAGAAGTAGGCAGACTAGAGTTTTTGTTCCTGTTCTAACACAAGTTAGCTGATTGCCAATTAACTAACAAGTTTTAAAATACTAATCTAGACACCCCTACCATTTGTCTGATGACACAAAAATTTGTAATTTACTTTAGGCCAAAACCTAGGGCAAAACCACAGATGTTAATATTTTAGATCAAACATTTTTGAGTGTCTAGATTATCATCCTCTGCACTGAATGACCCTGGGATCTGTGGGGGAAAAGAGAGTCTGTGATCATGTACTTAAAGACTGTATCATAATGCATATGCACTAAAAGGCCAAATTAATGTTGCATGGTTAACCTCAGATCTGGCATTTCCTAACTTCTGAGTGCTGGATTTTGCAATCTTAATGTTCTTTTAATGTATTTTATAATGCAATGTCCATTTCATAATCAAGTTGATTAGTTTATAATCAATTGACTCTTTTCTGTTAATGAATTTGCCATGAGCAGCAATGTTTCCAAAAAACAATGCTGTATACGCAGCACCCTCAGTTTGCCTCCTTCCTGGTTTGACTCTGAATCTGAAGCCCCAGGTTATGCAGGTTGGAAAATAAAGTAGCACACCTAGTATTACCAATGCTAGCACCATGCAGCACCGCCACAGGTTTCTTTGCTTCTATCTACTACGGTTTTATAACTTCCAAAATACAAACACTTTCAGAGTTTTTGAAAAGTTGGGTCAGACACTTATTTCTGTACATCCCCATTAGAGGGATGAGTTGTCTAAGATTTTTGCTAAAGAATGAAAAACATGCTTGTCTAGCTTAAAATGTGTTAATCAAAGCAAAGTTTAGGGGCTGAAAACCCACAAATAGTAACTGAAAAAATGTTTGCATGAAATATTAGCAAGATATGACAGCCTACAGGTGCTCATAGCAGGGACACAGAAGTGCTGTAATATGATGGTGAAAAACAAAGAGCTTTTGCTTTAACTAATTGGTTTACATTATAAATAAAGGGCGGGAGAAGGGAATCACTAATTTCAGGTACTGGAAGAGTTGTAAACATATTATTTCATCCCTAACAATCTGCAAACTCTCCAACTTCCAAACTGGCTAAATATTTTTTAGTTTTAGTCTCTTTGATGCTGGATTCCAAGGCACAGTTCTGAGCTGCCAATTTAAAGTGACATTTCACTTAAATCAGAAAGTCAGGGTTTACCAGGTACACTCAGCAGCAAAGGAGATGTACTTCAGCTACATTTAACAACTGTTTAAAAGTACATTCAGTATTAAACTTTAAATATTAAATTAAAAAATGCTTTCCTTAAACTGTGGAGGTTAACAACTTGACTTGGTATCCATCAAATCCTGTTTATCTGGTAAAAACTCTGTTCATATATTATCTCATCCAGACACCCATTTGGTATTTTTTGCCCACTTACAGTAAAACCTCAGAGTTATGAACATCTTGGGAATGGATGTTGTTCGTCACTCTGAACAAAATGTTATGGTTGTTCTTTCAAAAGTTTACAACTGAACATTGGCTTAATACAGCTTTGAAACTTTACTATGCAGAAGAAAAATGCTGCTTTAAACCATCTTAATTTAAATGAAAGAAGCACTGAAACAGTTCCCTTACCTTGTCAAATCTTTTTTTAAAAACTTTCCTTTTTTTAGTAGTTTACAGTACTGTATCTTCTTTTTTTTCTTCTTCTTCTTAGAATCATAGAATATCAGGGTTGGAAGGGACCTCAGGAGGTCATCTAGTCCAATCCCCTGCTCAAAGCAGGACCGATCCCCAACTAAATCATCCCAGTCAGGGCTTTGTCAAGCCTGACCTTAAAAATATCTAAGGAAGGAGATTCCACCACCTCCCTAAGTAACGCATTCCAGTGTTTCACCACCCTCCTAGTGAAAAAGTTTTTCCTAATATCCAACCTAAACCTCCCCCACTGCAACTTGAGACCATTACTCCTTGTTCTGTCATCAGCTACCACTGAGAACAGTCTAGAGCCATCCTCTTTGGAACCCCCTTTCAGGTAGTTGAAAGCAGCCATCAAATCCCCCCTCATTCTTCTCTTCCACAGACTAAACAAGCCCAGTTCCCTCAGCCTCTCCTCATAAGTCATGTGTTCCAGTCCCCTAATCATTTTTGTTGCCCTCCACTGGACTCTTTCCAATTTTTCCACATCCTTCTTATAGTGTGGGGCCCAAAACTGGGCACAGTAATCTAGATGAGGCCTCACCAATGTCGCATAGAGGGGAACGATCACGTCCCTCGATCTGCTGGCAATGCCCCTACATATACATTCCAAAATGCCATTGGCCTTCTTGGCAACAACAGTGCACTGTTGACTCATATCCAGCTTCTTGTCCCTGTGACCCCTAGGTCCTTTTCTGCAGAACTGCTGCCAAGCCATTCGGTTCCTAGTCTGTAGCGGTGCATGGGATTCTTCCGTCCTAAGTGCAGGACTCTGCACTTGTCCTTGTTGAACCTCATCAGATTTCTTTTGGCCCAATCCTCTAATTTGTCTAGGTCCCTCTGTATCCTATCCCTACCCTCCAACATATCTACCTCTCCTCCCAGTTTAGTGTCATCTGCAAACTTGCTGAGGGTGCAATCCACACCATCCTCCAGATCATTTATGAAGATATTGAACAAAACCGGCCCAAGGACCGACCCTTGGGGCACTCCACTTGATACCGGCTGCCAACTAGACAGGGCGCTATTGATCACTACCCGTTGAGCCCGACAATGTAGCCAACTTTCTATCCACCTTATCGTCCATTCATCCAGCCCATACTTCTTTAACTTGCTGGCAAGAATACTGTGGGAGACCGTGTCAAAAGCTTTGCTAAAGTCAAGGAACAACACGTCCATTGCTTTCCCCAAGTCAAGGAACAACACGTCCACTGCTTTCCCCTCATCCACAGAGCCAGTTATCTCGTCATAGAAGGCAATTAGATTAGTCAGGCATGACTTACCCTTGGTGAATCCATGCTGACTGTTCCTGATCACTTTCCTCTCCTCTAAGTGCTTCAGAATTGATTCCTTGAGGACCTGCTCCATGATTTTTCCAGGGACTGAGGTGAGGCTGACTGGCCTGTAGTTCCCAGAATCCTCCTTCTTCCCTTTTTTAAAGATGGGCACTACATTAGCCTTTTTCCAGTCATCCGGGACTTCCCCCGATCGCCATGAGTTTTCAAAGATAATGGCCAATGGCTCTGCAATCACATCCGCCAACTCCTTTAGCACTCTCGGATGCAGCGCATCCGGCCCCATGGACTTGTGCTCGTCCAGCTTTTCTAAATAGTCCCAAACCACTTCTTTCTCCACAGAGGGCTGGTAACCTCCTCCCCATGCTGTGCTGTCCAGTGCAGTAGTCTGGGAGCTGACCTTATTCGTGAAGACAGAGGCAAAAAAAGCATTGAGTACATTAGCTTTTTCCACAATCTCTGTCACTAGGTTGCCTCCCTCATTCAGTAAGGGGCCCACACTTTCCTTGACTTTCTTCTTGTTGCTAACATACCTGAAGAAACCCTTCTTGTTACTCTTAACATCACTTGCTAGCTGCAACTCCAGGTGTGATTTAGCCTTCCTGATTTCACTCCTGCATGCCCGAGCAATATTTTTATACTCTTCCCTGGTCATTTGTCCAATCTTCCACTTCTTGTAAGCTTCTTTTTTGTGTTTAAGATCAGCAAGGATTTCACTGTGAAGCCAAGCTGGTCGCCTGCCATATTTACTATTCTTTCTGCACATTGGGATGGTTTGTCCCTGTAACCTCAACAAGGATTCTTTAAAATACAGCCAGCTCTCCTGGACTCCTTTCCCCCTCATGTTATTCTCCCAGGGGATCCTGCCCATCAGTTCCCTGAGGGAGTCAAAGTCTGCTTTTCTGAAGTCCAGGGTCCATATTCTGCTGCTCTCCTTTCTTCCCTGTGTCAGGTCCTGAACTCGACCATCTCATGGTCACTGCCTCCCAGGTTCCCATCCACTTTTGCTTCCCCTACTAATTCTTCCCGGTTTGTGAGCAGCAGGTCAAGAAGAGCTCTGCCGCAAGTTGGGTCCTCCAGCACTTGCACCAGGAAATTGTCCCCTACACTTTCCAAAAACTTCCTGGATTGTCTGTGCACCGCTGTACTGCTCTCCCAGCAGATATCAGGGTGATTGAAGTCTCCCATGAGAACCAGGGCCTGCGATCTAGTAACTTCTGTGAGTTGCCGGAAGAAAGCCTTCTTCCTTCTTCTTCTTCCTCTTTTTTGTCTCTGCTGTTGCCTGATTGTGTGCTTCCGGTTCCAAATGGGATGTGTGGTTGACCAGTTAGTTCATAACTCTTGTATTTGTAACTCTGAGGTTCTACTGTATTTTGTCCTGTCTCATACCTAGATTTTCTTTTTAATTTGTCATTTTGCTGTACTGCGCCTAGCACAACGCAGCCCTGATTCTTGATTAGGGTTTCTAGATGTTATCATAATACAAATAACAAATTAGTACAAACCCACAAACAAGGAACAGTGGCAGGAAGAAGCTAGAGAGGGAGGATTTAGATAAGGGACATAGTGCTAGAGAACAGAAGAGAGAGATCTGCAGTGGGAATGGTGGGCTGGGCCCAGAGGAAATGGAAAATGGGTAGCGGGAACGAGATGGACCATACTAATGACTTAGCGATATATCAGATCAGAAAAATGGCATATTTCCCCCAGGACGAAGCTTGTTCCAATTATTATTTATGTTCTGGTAGTACCTAGGAACCACAATCAGCAGCACCATTCTGGTAGGCACTGTACACACAAGGAAGGGAGAAGACAGTCCCTGCGCCAGACAGCTCACACTAAACTATTCTGACAACGCTGAGAAAGACATACAAGTCAGATCTGGATCAGGCAACCAACCTGTCTGTACATACAGAAAATCTGACATGAAATGTAATCCCTCCAGCATTGAACAGCCTACAAATATGTTTTCAAGTTGGACTTCAGCAGGAAGACATAACAAATTCCCCATCTCTCTTGAAAGAGCATGCCATTCTCACTGTTCTTGAAAGCTCTTTAGATTTTCATGTTCACATCCATGGTACATTCAGTACTTGGCCCAGTACTTTTTGGTGCCAGAAGGTAGCATTCAACCCCACTGGTGAAATGAAAAGTGCTCCCACAATCATTTTAATACAATTCTGCCTCAAATATAAACTTTCAAATTTAATTCCAGGCTTTTCAAAGTAACAGCTCAATTCACTCCAGGATGACATTCATCCTAGCATAGAAGGACCTCTGGCCATTTAAGCCTTTAACTTCATAATAAGAGGAACTTGAATGGATAGGCCCCTAGGTGAGCTCTCTACACTGGGATGAATGTCACCAGCAGATGATTAAAATACATTATATTCTTTTCACTAAAGTGATTAGAGATTTGGGATTTGATTTGACAGGTGGAGGGGTAATTGGATGGGGCAATATTTTGTATCTTATAGCACTCTGTATTATTTGATGGTTTCGGGAGGAGTGGGGGCCAGGGGAATAGAAATCTAAATGGAAAAAAAATAAGACTCCTACTAATCAATGAATCTTTGCTACATACTTTCCTAACAACCCCAGAACACTGAACAGAAGGAACAGTTCCATTCAACTATTACAGTGCAGTTAGACATGAGAATTCTTGCTCATTTACCAATATTTGGATCGGTAGCCTGACGTTTTTTAATTTTAGCTTCAGATACAGCAGCATAGTAGGCACTGGTCATCTTGATCAGCCATGCTGCTCGCAGTAGTGGCACAGAATATTTTGCCAAATAAGCAAAGACATCCTCCTTTTTACTGAGAATAGGAACCTAGAATGAAACAGAAAATAAAATACTATAGCAAATCCAATGTAACCAATTGTAAGGAAACCGACTTGGGTTTCTATAGACCTTGACTATTTAATTCTAAAATTCTTTCTGAAGTATATTTTATGTTAATCCATAAACTCAGGAGATCATCTAACTTTTTGCATATATGTGGAATAATTTTGTAATGCATTTTGAAGCAATATCTAAGGAAGAAAACATATCCATTGAACACTTTTTCAAAGCAACTCATACTGTGGAGTAAAGCGTG
This sequence comes from Caretta caretta, assembly GCF_965140235.1. Taxonomy (NCBI): domain Eukaryota; kingdom Metazoa; phylum Chordata; order Testudines; family Cheloniidae; genus Caretta; species Caretta caretta. The sequence goes on from NC_134214.1 coordinate 27,616,366, forward strand.
AATGCTCAGCTTGCTGTCCCTGGTATAATAATGGCTGTTTTCATGATCTTTGCCATTGACTGATAGCATTTTTTCATACAGTATCTCACAGGTGTTCAGTAACAGTGGTGGTCCATTCTGTGTTACTAGACACATGACAATGTTAGTATCCCTTTGTGGTGTTATTGGCAGGTCAATTATCCTAGCTGTTCAGACATTTAAGTGTCCTGGCCACTTACTAGGAAGCAAGAACATAGTCTAAAGGATCCTTTCAGTGTCACCACTTCTGAGATTAACATTTTTTTAAGTTAAGAAATTAACCTTATTGGTTGATAATGAACATAGCTCTTATTGTAAAATACTCACTCCTGGCAATGGATGGTATATATTCTTATGCTATTTATTTTAGTCGTAGGCCTCGGAAACACAGAAACCAGAACCAAACTTGGTGTAACTCACAGCTCTGCTTAGGTCTCACTGTGCACAATCTTATTGTGGAATAAGAGTACTATATCTCAATGTAACTTAAATTTATAGAGTACTTCTGGCACCTCAGAGACTAACACATTTATTTGGGCATAAGCTTTTGTGGGCTAAAATCCACTTCATCAGATACATAGAGTGGAAAAAACATATCATATGGCCATCATGTGCCAGAAATGCCCCTCTGCCATGTACACTGGCCAAACTGGAGTCTCCACACAAAAGAATAAATGGACACAAATCAGACGTCAAGAATTGTAACATTCAAAAACCAGTCGGAGAACACTTCAATCTCCCTGGACACTCAATAACAGACTTTAAAGTGGGTGGCAATTCTTCAACAAAAAAACTTCAAACACAGACTCCAGTGAGAAACTGCAGAACTGGAATTAATTTGCAAATTGGACACCATCAAATTAGGCCTGAATAAAGACTGGGAGTGGATGGGTCACTACAAAAACTAATTTCCCCCTACTGTTACTCACACCTTCTTATCAACTGTTTGAAATGGGCCACCCTGATTACATTTGCCTCATTACCAAAATGATTTTTCCTCCCTTGGTATTCTACTGTTGAGAATAGCCCACTTCCACTTCAATTGAATTGTCTCGTTAGCACTGACACCCCTCTTGGTAAGGCAACTCCCATTTTTTTATGTACTGTGCATATATACACCTGCCTCTGTTTTTTCCACTCCATGCATCTGATGAAGTGGGTTTTAGCCCATGAAAGCTTATGCCCAAATAAATGTGTTAGTCACTAAGATGCCACAAGTACTCCTCATTGTTTTTGCTGATACAGACTAACACGGCTACCACTCTGAAACCTGTTAAACTCATAGGTCACTCTTATACCACAATAAGATTGTCACAGACAGGTTTACACCAAAATAACTAATGACACCAATTTAGTTATTTTGGTTCCAGTTTCCATCTCAAGCACAGTGTAAGATTTCCATAGCCACACTGACACTTGTCTTGATTGTCTCAATATTCCTAACTGATCAGAGTTTGACAGAATTTTTTCCTAGTTCCACACACTTCTTTTTTCAGACACATCATGCTATTTGAAAGAAACCTGAAAAGAAGCAAGATGTCTTCCCCCATCCTTGAGCTGCTGGAAGCTCAAACCTGAGCAAGATCTTAGGAGTAAGAATGGTGAAAGGAAAATAATTTACAAGAGATAGTAAGGACGTATTGGTGTCAATATAAAGGGTATTCAAGAGCGTGGGAGTAAAAGCAAGGTGTTTCTCTCAATACTGCATCAACCTCCAACACTTTCCTATTTTGTTATGAGAAATTTCTGTAGAGCAGAATTCTTGCACTGAGACAGAAAACATCTAAATAAAGTGTATACACAGAGAACCTGGTTACCCAAGGTTAACTATAGCCAAAGAGAAGTAAGGCAATTTGCACAAAGAACTTTACAGTTTAGATGGTATTTGGGAATCTTGCCTCTTTTCTTTTGAATGAGAAGATACAAAGACAAGAACAAACGTATCAAAGCATCCTCCTACTCCCATTGAAGTCAGTGGCAAAATCATATTGATTTCAGTGGGGACCCCACTTATAAAGTATGTCAATTTTCCCATTACTATACATCTCAGGACAGAGAAAAAAGCATTTCCCCATGTGATGTATATAGAGTTGTCCATATCCACCTACACCCTTATTACACGATTAAAAGAAAGCCTACTTTGTGATCAGAATGAGATCAAGTCACTTTTTAATAAATAAATGCAGAAATATGCATTGGTTAATATAAATAAAGTACTACATAAATACTCCAACTCTGTAAAATCCAAGGAACATTAAAAAAGGGAGTGAAAATCTGTTTATACCTTTTTTGCTAAAATAGTCAGTGGTTTATTTCCTGCTAAATCTGTGAACCAGTTGTGAATTGCACTCTGAGAGCGAGCAGTAACCAGCCAATAATTATCTTTGGCATTTACTTGTGGTTTCTTCTTTCCTGTGTCCTGGAAAGTATTAAGTTTTAGCTTTTCTGCTAATATGCTGCTAAAATAAGCGCCAATCTGGTGGAAAAACAAAAAACACAAATATAAGACAACACAGTAAGTAAGCATCTATTGTACATTAACACACATAGGATTTCCATTTGAATAGAGGTAGTCATCACTCTAGTCTAAGCTATCAGTTTAATAAGCTTACACTTTAATTCCCTGGCGCTTGGAGCTGGAGTTTCCTTATGCTAAGCAGCAGAGCATCATTACTAGTCATAGGAGATAAGGGCCAACAGAGCCAAGCAGTAAATAAGAAAGGCTCTTGAAGATGCCTGATAAAGTTGAAAAAAAATGCAGTGCACACCATATTTCCAATGATTACACTATAACCCATATTTCCATGTCTCTCCAATAGAACATTATCCTCAATTTAGGCCCATTCCAGGAAAGAATTTAGAATTCTTCTAAACATTAAGTACATAAATAGTCCCATTTTAACAGGACTCCTCGCATGTTTAAAGTTAAAAGTGTGCTTAAATCCTTTGCTGGATCGAGACCATAATACAAGTCTAAAATAACTACTTTAACAGTAATACATTTCTCACTGTTCCTCGATCTTTCATCATTATAGCACGTTGTGTGAGAGTGCACGTGCATGCCCCTTCCCTCACCCCATACACACCCTTTGCTTAAAAGCAAACTATGGGCTTGATAAATTACTGCTCAGCAAGCTAGGGTATCAATCTACAGCACACCAGCTTGCCATGCAGTAACTTCCCACGTGGACACTGTTACAATACAGTGAATGACTTAGTGTACTGTATTTTCAAGTAGTAATCTGCTAAGCCTCACTCCAGGACTTTCAGTGTGCTGTAGCAGTGTCCATGTGGGACATTACTATGCAGCGACCTAGAGTACTGTAGATTGACACCCTGGTTTGCCACACAGCATCTTGCCATGTACACAAAGCCCTCAGTTATGACTAGGACAGTATTCAATTCCCTTCCATCATCAGTGATGATATTCAAACCTGAAAAGGTACAGATAAGCATATAAAGGTTCAAATGTATATGAAAATGTTTAAGCATAGATTCATGAGATTTCCAATACTTCTTGATTTCTTCTAAGTAAGGCTGTCAAGCAACTAAAAAATTAATCTCGATTAACTGTGCTGCTAAACAATAATAGAATACCATTTATTTAAATATTTTTGGATTTTTTCTACATTTTCAAATGTATTGATTTCTATTACAACAGAATACAAAGTGTTCACTTTATATTATTTTTTATTACAAATATTTGCACTGTAAAAATGATAAACAAAAGAGAGTATCTTTCATTTCACCTCATACAAGTACTGTAGTACAATCTCTTTATCATGAAAGTGTAGCTTACAAACGTATACAGTGCAAATATTTGTAATAAAAAATAAATATAAAGTGAGCACTGTATACTTTGTATTCTGTGTTGGAAGAGAAATCAATACATTTGAAAATGTAGAAAAACATCCAAAAATGTTTAATAAATATCAATTGGTGTTCTATTGTTTAAAGGTCCAATAAATCGCAATTAATTTTTTTAATTGTGATTAATTTAAGTTAATCACATGAGTTAACTACAATTAATCGACAGCCCTATTTCTAAGCCAAAAATGCTCAAGGGAACTGCCTTTTACAGTATTTCAGCAATCTCAGGTTCAACCAACAGCTAAGGTTGCCATCCCTCCAGGATTGTCCTGCAGTCTCCAGGAATTAAAGATTAATCTTTAATTACAGATTATGTCATGTGACGAAACCTCAAGGAATATGTACAACTAAAATTGGCAGCCCTACCAACAGCAGGAAAAACAAAGATGCGATAAAGAAAAAAAAAAGTTATCCAAATTTATTTAGATCTCAAAACAAGTATTTCATCACAACATAAGATATTATAGATGGATATTTTAAAACCATTTTGTGGGGGGCGTTTTAATCTTCATGGAGAATGTTTCCAGGTGGTTAAGTTTTAATTTCAGCAAAAAGGCTTTAAAATAGACATTGAACACATTTTAAGTCATGTAGAATAAAACAGCTTTAATAGCTCTGAGCATTTCCTCAGAACTGTTTTTTTTAAGTTTGTATTTTTGAATAGTTAAGATCTCATCACAGTACAATATTATTCAATGCAAGACTAATTAAAGGGTAAATGACACAGCAAGTGCCTGCAGGTAGCAGTTCTAGAGGATACGAAAGCCACAAGAATGTAGCACAAATGCACTAGTATTTTGTCAATACAAACAATTTGTATATGCATCTCTTAATATTTTAAAAGAATAAATTGGCAAATACCATATTTTGATATTTATGCTTCTCCAAACAGCTACATGTCCTCTGTGTACAAAACAGTTGATTACTTATCACAATAAAATCACTTTTCCAACCAGCCCTGAAGATAAGTGTTTTCTATTAAAAATTACAAATGCAATAAAAATTTTTTCATTTTGCTTGAAACTTCAGTTTTTCCATCAATAAATAATTCCTTCCCCCCCACCTCCTTTCCCAGTGGTAAAGTGGGGGAGGAGAACAGAGGAGGAAAAAAGAAATTCTCTGTTTCCTTTGAAAAACCTTGTTTTAAAAAAAAAATTAAGTTATAAGCTGTAATTATCATGTTAGAAGACTTTTACTTATATTTTACTGAGCTTTACAGTACTTTGATTTTTGCTTAGCTTTCTTCATAAAAAAAGTATGTGAAGATTTAGTAAATCCAATTCAAAACTACATTTTAAAAAAATCTTCATTTGAATAGAATCAAACAAGCAGCAACAATGGCTGATGGGGAAGGTATTTCCTGGCAGTAAGTAAACAGCTGGACCAGTTAACGGCCCACCACAAGGCAGGTGTCTTTACACCAGCAATGATTACCTACAGGGAAAGAAAGTCATTCTTGCCTTTATAAACCATGAAAACATAAGACTGAACACAAAAAGTAATTACCTTTTTCAGGTTGAAATGTTACAATCTGGTATTATGTCAAGTAAACCAGTTTTTAGTACCCTTTTTTCCACAGAGGGCTGAAAGGGACCACGAGAAGTTATCTAGTCCAGCTCTCTATGCTAAGGCAAGAACAAGTTTACATAGACCATCCCTGAACAGGTGTATGTCTAACCTGTTCTTAAAAACCTCCAATGATGGGAACTTCACAGCCTCCCTTGGAAGCCTATTCAAATGCTTTTCTTTATACCTAACCTAAATCTCCCTTGCTGCAAATTAAATTGATTACTTCTAGTCCTAACTTCAGTGGACATGAAGAAAAATGGATCAGAGTCCTCTTTATAGCAGCCCTTAACATATCTGAAGACTTATCACATTCCTCTCACCCCCACACCTAGTCTTCTTTTCTTAAGACTAAAGGAGTCCAGTGTTTTCTAACTTTTCCTCAGAGAACATGTTTTCTAAGGCTTTTATCATTTCAGTATCTTTCTTCTGGACTCTCTCCAGTTTGTCCATATCTTTCCTCAAGTGTGGTGCCCAGAACTGGACATAGTACTGCAGCTGAGGCTGCACCAGTGCCAAACAGAGCAAGACAATTGCATCCCATGTTTTACATACAATACTCCTGTTCATACACCCCAGAATGATATTTGTTTTTTTATCAAACTGCGTCATTTTGTTGACACATTCCATTTGTGATCCACTATAATCTTCAGATCCTTTTCAGCAGTACTGCCACCTAGCCAGTTATTCCCCATTTTGTAGTTCTACATTGATTTTTCCTTCCTAAGTGTTGTATTTTGCACTTGTCTTTAAAGAACTTCATCTTGTTGGTTTCAGACCAATTCTCCGATTTGTCAAAGTCATTTTGAATTCTAATCCTGTCCTCCAAAGTGCTAGCAACTTCTCCCAACTTGGGGTCATCTGCAAATATAAGCAGAGGCATCTACAGGAATTTGAATTTGACCGCTTTTGGAGGGTCCCCGCTGCAGCCGGGAGTAGCTCGCGCTCCCTGACACAGCCCTGGGGCCAGGAGGAGTTCTGCGGCCCTGCTGATTATCTGGGGGGGGGGGACAGCGCGGCATGGTCCCGCTTGTCCCCTCCTGCGCATGCCCCATTATCCAAGTCATCAATGAAAATATTGAATAGTACCAAGTCTAGAACAGACCCCTGTGCAACTCCACTAGATACACCCCCACCCCACTTTGACAGTAATCCATTAATAATTACTCTGGGTATGGTCTTTCAACCAGTTGAATTACCTTGTAGTAATTTCATTTAGGCCACATTTCCCTAATTTGCTTATGAGACTATGTCAAAAGCCTTACTAAAATCAAGATCACCACATCTACAGCTTCCCTCCTATCCACTAGGCCAGTAACCCTGTCAAAGAGTTAGATTGGTTTGGCATGATTTGTTCTTGACAAATCTATGTTGGTTATTACTTACAACCCTATTATTAACATCTGAAGGCCAGTACAGTAACCAGCTGAAGAACTGGAATTTACTCTCAACATTGTTACACTAGGTTTACAATTAACTTCAATACTCAGATTCTTATACCAGAAGGAACCATTCTGATCTTCTATTCTGACGTCCTGTATAGCACAGGACGCAGAACTTCCTGAAAATAATTCCTAGGGCATATCTTCTAGACAAACATCCAATCTTGATCTACAAATATTAAGACTTTAGTGTAGAACAATCAGTGCAACAAAAAACACCACTGTTGACTTACAAATTGTAGACCGCTTTCCCTCCCCCATCCTCCAAAAAAAGTAATTTAAATGGTAAAATATACATGTTTGTAAATCAGTATTCCAGCAAACTAACAAACCTTGCCTTACCTTTGAGGCATTTATGACAATATTCCTAGCAGATCCATGCTCATCTCCAGAGAAGGCTGGTTGATTATTGAAACCCTGCTTTACATTCACTGCAGTAAGTTCATCCTGCAAAGAGCATATCTTTAAGTTACGAAGAATTAAATTTAGAATTTAGGTTTTTTTAAATTTGATCATTCGCATAAACATATTTTTATAAAAGCAAGTCTTGGTGTGTCACACTGTATATTTTGCACGTAGACGGTGTATTCTCTACATATGCTTTCTCTAAAATTGTATGAAAAGGGAAGATGACAGTATGCAACTCTTGTTCCCATTTACATGAAATTGTTCTTCCTAATTCCAGATTTCCAGGCTTCAGCTCAAACCTGTCTGTATTTTTGCTGGAGCAGGAGGGTTCCTATAAAAAGAGGAAAGAAGGAAGAACAGAAACTGCCTGGAGATCAAATCATCCAAGTGTTGGGGACACTGGGGCATGGCCACTAGGTAACTCGAGGGGATGGAAGACCACGAGTGTCGATGAAGCCCACTCGCACTAGGCCCAATTGTCCTTGGCCCCTCCTCCCCCCTGGAGGCACTCGCAGCAGCTCTGCGTACTAGGCCCAAGTGTCCTTGGCCCCCCGCCTGGAGGCACACACAGCAGTTATGCTGAGAATCTGCAACAATATGCAGCAGAGTCAGACTGCCTGAAACTAAGCAAGGCCAAACAGGGCAGATATGGAAGAACAATGCTGAATAAAGCAGCTTTATGTATGGTTTAAGAAATGATACAGAGAACAGGGGCACTAGCTGGGAACTGGATTGGCTGGCTATATGGATACTTAGGGCAGCTTGCTATTGGATAAGTATGCTGGGAAAAAGGATGTATAAAAGCCTGTGTAACTTCCTGCTCTGTGCGCAGGATTTGAGATTTTATTCTCCCTGTACCTTTTTGCAGCTGCAAATAAGCTTTTCTGCTTCTCCACCCCGTTGTGATTATTGGGTGTAGCACACCGGATAGCGAACCAACTCCAGCTGTTGTTTAGCCTCTCGGCACTGGGTGCCGGCAACACAAGTATCTGTGCATCAAGCCCACACACAATAGAACCAATATGGTTCTACTGTTTGGGAGAGGGGAGGACGTGAAGCACAGACAGAGCAGAGTGTGACTCCACAGTCTTCTGTATGCCATAGGGCTGAGCTCTGCAGCAGGGCGAGCTCTGGGTTAGCCAAGAGTGTGGCAGGACTTGACTACACACATAAATCCAGGTCCAGGAACTGGATAGATCCGCTAGCCACAAACCTCCATTATCGGGTACATGCAAGGCTAGGTGGACTCCTGCCTCTGTTTCCTCCATCTACACCTCTGCTTGCCTTTACTGGTAAGGCGGCCTGACACTCTGACCAAACTAAAAAGCATTCCCTTTTGGGGTAAACAAAGGCCCAAAGGAAAACCGCACAAGTCTGGAATTTTCCCCCTCTGCTCCAGTGTATCACAACAGCCCTTTTCCCCCTTCACTGCCAGGGTGCCAGTACACTACCACTGTCAGGCAGCACCACAGGGAAGCCTGCGCCACCCTCTAATCAGAGGCTCCAGCCTCTAACATCTTACAGCAGCAAAACAGCTGCCCACTCCATGCATAATTCTCTGTGACCCACTTCCTACACTGGCCCATCTCACCTCTCCTTCCACAGGCCTTAGCATGGCCCCTTACTGGGAACCCTGCTTGCTGGCCTCGAGTCACTGGAGAACCTCATCAGCATGCTGCTCTTTGTAAGTCTCTCTTCACACTGGCAAACAAGACGTGGTACCTGCCTTTTATATTCTGCTTCCCCATTCCCAGCAAGCCTTGCTCTCAACAGTCACACAGTCCCTCCAAAAACCGTAACTCACAGAATACCAACTGAGACCCAGTGATAGAGGTGCCAGGCCTCCGGCTTGTCTGTTACATACAGGTTGTATTCAGCATTACAGCCAATGAACTGTACTGATCTGCCAGTTTTTGTTGTTGTTATTAGTTTGGTTTTCTTTTGTTCTGGTGGGGAGTGAGAGGCAAAAAGATTCCATGGCCTGCCTGTGTTCCCATCAGCTCCAACACTGTTTCCCCATGCAAAGCCCTTTCACGTGAGGCACTAGAATTTCTCTACACACAAACATGTTTACAAATATATTTTTCCCCAAATGTATCATCTTAGGAGAATGACCGAACATAAATATTTAAGCTGCCATCACTACCACTGCCTTCCATTATCAGCACTTACTCCGCAGATGACCCTATTATCAGTCTCACTGCTCTTGGCTGCACTACAAGGGCCATTTTCTAAAATGACATGGTCTTCATAAAGAAGTTCTCCAGTGTATTGTTAAAGCCAAACATGGTCTTACTACACACACAAATGTAACCTTTCCATCTGCTTCGCCACCCCCTTCTTCAAAGATGTATTTAGTTTGGCCCGTAAAAGGGAAATCCCATGACAAAGTTGTTCTACCTACAGTTTAGGCCCTTCAAGACTCATGTCTGAAGAGCCAGTAGCATTTATCCCACCTCTCCAAAGATGGCTCCATATTTTCAAGGTGGAGGGGCAAGAGTTAGGTTTACTTCTCATTGCTAAATGGAGCTATATGTCTGATCCTTGCCTCCCAGTCCTTCTACCAATACTACAGAAAAGAGACACTGGCATCAAAAGTTGCGGATGCTGCATATCCAACGACACGGCTACACTCCTGAGCTAATTCTGGCACTTACCTGAATGCGTCGCAATGCTCAATGACCAAAAGCTTTCCGAAGGTATTTAAATGTTATACCATCCAAAGAGCACAAGACACATTTCAGAGGCACCCAGAACTCTTATTATTTTTGGATTAGAAACCTGAAGGCTTTCAGCTGAAGCTGTAGGAAACAGAAGGGATAACATTTCTATATTTTTATGCACTTGTGCTGTGGCAGCTGGGCACATGACACAAGTTAACAAAGAACAAAGGAAACTGTTCACCACAGAAAGCACAAGCAGCACTGTTGCTTTAACAAGCCATTATAAATATCACAGGGACAATCAATAACCAGAGTAGATCTGTACTAAAAATTGTGTCTTGCATGGCCTTCTGAAAAAAAAAAAAAATCAGTGAATTTGAAAGCGCTTTTGGATTGCCCAAAGCAGAGCGCTCCCACAGCTGGGGACTCACTGCTCCAGCCCTTCAGATCACATATCTAGAAACTGTCAGCATCTCACGTGTTGTGATGGTGCATAGAGAGACACGATGTCAGACAGAATGAAGAACTTTACAGATTAGAATCAACATCTCCAATTGCTCCCAGAAACAAACAGGAAACCAATGCAATTCAGACAGCAAAGGTAAAAATATGTTCCCACTGCATTACAGAGGCAGCTTCATTCCGACTTGAGATCTGTGGCAGGGTTTAAGAACACCATCCTATGTAGTCCTGCCCCAAGAGCAGGGAGCAAAAACAGCATCTGATTTATGACAGGTACAAAGAGAAATGGTCTGTACCATATTTTGCTTTGCTGAAACTTTCTATGCAACCATTTCAGCTCGGTGGCTGAAACCACAACTGAAACAAATCTTTACTACCCATACTGAAACAGCCGGAATAATCAGCTACAACGAAGCAATGGTGCCCCTTTTGCAGTTCAACCTACTTCTTCTGGAGTCAGAGTAGCAGCTGTGTTAGTCTGTATTCGCAAAAAGAAAAGGAGTACTTGTGGCACCTTAGAGACTAACCAATTTATTTGAGCATAAATAAGTGATGAAGTGAGCTGTAGCTCACGAAAGCTTATGCTCAAATAAATTGGTTAGTCTCTGAGGTGCCACAAGTACTCCTTTTCTTTCTTCTGGAGTGTTACTTTTGCAGTAGGAGTATTACGGTGAGAGATTATCACTACTATAAAGTTTTGACAGTGACTTGATCTTACAGAGATTTATGCTTGTGTTTACATTAAACAAGTGCACAGTCCTATTAATGGGACAATAAGAACTCAAAAAAGCATGAGCAATCCCACTGAGTTCGGTGAACTAATCGCATGTACATACCTAGGTCTTTACAGGTTGGGGTGTAACTTGCCAATTAAGACCTGCTCTAACAGCCTCCTCCAACTCCCTAAACTTCACCAAAACTAAACAAATACTGTGCCAGAAGAATTTTTTTTTTCCAAAAATATATGGACTATAATCTTTTTTTGGCAAAACAGTCTTCCAAAAGGAGTTTGACCTAGAAACTCCCCTTTTGGTTTATTTTGTTATCCTCAACAAGGAGCAGAGCTTTTGAGTATTTCTGGGAAGTCTGAAGGGTAACATAGGAATTATTCACTACAGTATTTTTGAATTTAAGAGAACTCTGAACACTCTACAGGATTTATGAAGCCAGCCAGAAACACTAATCTGAATTCTAAATGAGTACAACAAAGTGCTAAAACCCTCCTCCCACCTACACTATCCCCCAAGACAGCCTTGAAAATTAGACCAACCAAGAGATGAAAGCGATCAAAAGGATTCTAAATAGGGCTGCCAAACAATTAAAAAAATTAATTGCGATTAAGTGCGCGATTAAAAAAATTGTTATTAATCACACTGTTAATAACAGAATACCATTTATTTAAATATTTTTGGGGTTTTCCTACATTTTCAAATATATTGATTTCTATTACAACACAGAATACAAAGTGTACTGTGCTCACTTTATATTTATTTTTTCTTACAAATATTTGTGCTGTAAAAAACAAATTGCGTTTTTCAATTCACCTCATACAAGTACTGTAATGCAATGTCTTTAGCATGAAAGTTGAACTTACAAATGTAGAATTATGTACAAAAAATAACTGTATTTAAAAATAGAACACTGTAAAACTTTAGAACCTACAAGTCCCCTCAGACCTACTTCTTGTTCAGTCAGTCAGACAAACTAGTTTGTTTACATTTGCAGGAGATAATGCTGCCTGCTTCTTGTTTACAGTGTCACCAGAAAGTGAGAATAAGCGTTCGTATGGCAGTGTTGTAGCCGGCGTTGCAAGATATTTACATGCCAGATGCGCTTAAGTTTTATATGTCCCTTCATGCTTCAACCACCATTCCAGAAGACGTTCATCCATGGTGATGACGGGTTCTGCTCGATAATGATCCAAAGCAGTGCAGACCAACACATGTTCACTTTAATCATCTGAGTCAGGTGTCACCAGCACAAGGTTGATTTTCTTTTTTGGTGATTCAGGTTCTATAGTTTCCGCATCAGAGTGTTGCTCTTTTAAGACTTCTGAAAGCATGCTCCACACCATGTCCCTCTCAGATTTTGAAAGGCACTTCAGATTCTTAAATCTTGGTTTGAGAAATCTTTCGTTTGTACCTTCTTTGCATTTCATCAAATCTGCAGGGAAAGTGTTCTGAAAACGAACACGTGCTAGGTCATCATCTGAGACTGCTATAATATGAAATATATGGCAGAATGCAGGTAAAAGAGCAGGAGACATACTATTCTCCCCCAAGGAGTTCAGGTTTTTTTTAACAAGCGTCATCAGTATGGAAGCATGTCCTCTGGAATGGTGGCCAAAGCATGAAGGGCATATGAATGTTTAGCATACCTGGCACATAAATACCTTGCAATGCCAGCTACAAAGTGCCATGTGATTTCTCAATTTCAGGTCACATTGTAAAAAAGAAGCTGGCAGCATTATCTCCCCTAAATATAAACAAACTTTTTTGTCTTAGTGATTGTCTGAATAAGAAGTAGGACTGAGTGGACTTGTAGGCACTAAAGTTTTACATCTTTTTGTTTTTGCATGCAGTTATGTAACAAAAAAAATCTACGTTTGTAACTTGCACTTTCATGATGAGATTGCATTTCGGTACTTGTATGAGGTGAATTGAAAAATACTATTAATTTTGTTTACCATTTTTAAAGTGCAAATATCTGTAATAAAAATAATATAAAGTGAGCACTGTACACTTTGTATTCTGTGTTGTAATAAAAATCAATATATTTGAAATGGTAGAAAAAACATCCAAAAACATTTAATAAATTTCAATTGGTATTCTATTGTTTAACACTGCAGTTAACATTTCGATTAATTGCAATTAATATTTTAATCGCAATTAATTTTTTTGAGTTAATAGTGTGAGTTACCTGCGATTAATCAACAGCCCTAATTCTAAATGTAAAGTAAGCTGCAAAGAAAAATAATATATTTGTTACTGTTACTGCTCACTGCATAGATGACCTCAAAAGGTTTTGCTGTTTGTCTTTTTATTTTAATTCTGCTTTTTTGAAAATCTGTCCGTAAGTGACATTGTGTTCCAATATCCTACATACTGTTGACCCATGGCATGAGTTGAAGTTTAAGTGGTACCACAAATACTGTAGTTCTTTGGTTTGACTTTTCTTGGTCAAACAACAGTTCAGATACAAGAACTTTAAATGAATCCATGCCTCAAACAAATTTAGAGCTAGGTGGGGCTTCAGAGGAGTGGTTCACTTTTTTATTAATTTCTTTCCAATCAGCTTTTGATTTTAATAAATGAAGTTTAACATACCAAGAACAGAGATCAATTAATCCAGGTACCAGATACCATCAAAAGATTCAAATATATCACACTAGTTTAATTCAACCAATCATATTCATATAACTGAACACTCATCATACTGGGAAGGTTAAAAAATTCAGAAATAAGAACTGTATCCCACTCTTGTTAATGTCAAAGAGAGATATCAATTCCTTTAACGGTGCAGGATCAGATCCTAAAAGTACAACTTTGTTAGAAAAAAATGCCAAGCAAATTAATTATGTAACATCAGTAAAAAACTTAGGACTTGTCCACACAGAGAAGTTAGCGTGCAGGAAGCTAGCATGTGAAATTAAAGTGCACTAGTTACTCTGCACAAACACCCTGTGTAGACACTGCTTAGTGCCCTCAAGCTGTTTAGATTAGTACATCTCCAATTAAACTAATGCACACAAAGGCATTCAGTGTACAGTAAGTGTCCACACAGCTAGTGCACACCAGCTACCGAGGCTTTTCTCCATGTAGACAACCCTAAATTGTACACAACTAAATGTACAAAGGTTGAGCATGCTATCACTTGGTTTAGCTTGCAAGCTAAACCAAGCAGCGCCCCCAAGCAAGCCCAATCAAGATTTAAAACTGTTTTGTAGTTTTAAATAGTCATCCGAGTAGCTGAGCTCAAATTTTATTAAATCTTAATTGCTTTACAAAGCATTTTTGAGATCCATCTATGCATTCAGAACACTCATCTCCATAGTAGCTGAGCATTTATAAAAGGTAAGAAATTTTGAAAAGGATAATACATTAGAATGCTGATGTTCAGAGCATCCTCATCTTCCATAGTTTGAATCGAAGTTGCAGTTGTTCTACACCTCGAAGAAAAAGTCAGGCCTTGAACTTATTTCTGTCCTTCATTATTACACTCCTCATATACTGTCATTGTCATTGTATGGCAGAGTCTTGCAACACCTACCAAGTGCAGTCAAAAGAGCCTTCAGAATATTAGCACGACAATCTGCTGGGTTTCCCAGAACTGTGAGCCAGTGTATTACCCCTCTGAGTCTCAGCAAGTGTGAGCTTTGCTGCGCCTAAGCTATGGTTATCCCCCTTGTCTTGCCAACAAACTTCAGGACATAGTTTTAAATGACACCACGTATAAGGAATAAGGTCAGAAATGGTTACAAACAAACTAAAAATATGCTTCTATGATTAAAAATCAACAAAACTAGAGTCTTCTGTTCAAAGAAGTTTCTCTCACTACATAGCTGGCCCGGCATAGCTGGGCATAGCATAGTTGGCCCGGTCTTTAGCCAAGACCCAACACACAGAGCTCAAAGCACTTGGTTTCTTTGATTCCATGAAACATAAAGTAAGTGTTCTCTCCCATCTTTTTATAGGCCAGTAAACCTTTGAAATATATTCTTTGAAAAGTATGACCAGACAAAACTTCTCTCTCCTGCTGGGGTGTAGACACCATGCTGTCTTCTCCCCTGCTTGTTAGCTTTATTTACCTTATACGTACCTTCATTGTCTCTGTCTGACAACCAGGCAGGTCAGACAAGCAAATACATATTCCTTTTTCTAGGGCAGACTCGGTTTATGCATTGCTTGCCAAACACATTTTAACAGAATTCCAGCACACATTTACAACTCTTTGTACAAGCCCCATATATACACCATGCAATGATTTTCAGGACCAGCATGTTACCAGTTTGTATATGATACCTTCCATGACAACACCTTTTAGATAAATATCATGACAACAGCATATGAAGTGCATTGAGCTGGTCAGGCCAGCTGAGTTTTATTGTTATGTACCAGGGAGCCCCTTGCCAACTGGCATCGGGGTGCTCCTAGGGTCACAATTAGTACATGACAGGCCTACTTCAATTAGTGTTTTTGAATCCAGAGAAAGAACACTGAATACAAATACACCATAAATAATTATGTTCAAACAATGTTAAAGGATCACTGTGGGGTACTTCAGACTATATAGTTGTATAAGAATTTGTTTTTAATTTGCTGAAATCTGAAGAGACTCTTTTGCAACGTTCTCCAGTAATGTTTATCACTCAGTCACTGCATCATTGGGCTAGTGAAGGAGAATCAGAAAGTAAATTACTAGAAAATTACAGTGAAAAATAAAATGGGAACTGCCCAGTGTATTTTGACATCCAGGCTAAATGAAGCATATGAAGTAAACAGACAGCAGAACTGGTGAATGGCAAATTAGATTTAAAATTATTTCAGTTTAATAGTGTTATTAAAAACAACGGATTTTTAAAAATGTAATTTTTAACCTGAGAGAATCCTTCAGAGGACAAATTTAAAGGGGACCAACTTAAACCCACAAAAGAAAGGAAATGCAAAATAACGTTCTTTACACATTCTTGTGTCTAGAAGATATTGCATAATATATAGTAGTCACATTCAGCCACTGTGGTGTGGCCCCCTGCAATCTAAGTACAACAGGCATAAGAGGACACTAACGAATTGGCTCATGTGCGTGGGTGTCATAAATATAAAGGGAAGGGTAAACCCCTTTGAAATCCCTCCAGGCCAGGGGAAAGCTCCTCTCACCTGTAAAGGGTTAAGAAGCTAAAGGTAACCTCGCTGGCACCTGACCAAAATGACCAATGAGGAGACAAGATACTTTCAAAAGCTGGGAGGAGGGAGAGAAACAAAGGGTCTGTGTGTCTGTCTATATTCTGTCTTTGCCGGGGATAGACCAGGAATGGAGTCTTAGAACTTTTAGTAAGTAATCTAGCTAGGTACGTGTTAGATTATGATTTCTTTAAATGGCTGAGAAAAGAACTGTGCTGAATAGAATAACTATTTCTGTCTGTGTATCTTTTTTGTAACTTAAGGTTTTGCCTAGAGGGGTTCTCTATGTTTTGAATCTAATTACCCCGTAAGGTATCTACCATCCTGATTTTACAGGGGGGATTTCTTTATTTCTATTTACTTCTATTTTTTATTAAAAGTCTTCTTGTAAGAAAACTGAATGCTTTTTCATTGTTCTCAGATCCAAGGGTTTGGGTCTGTGGTCACCTATGCAAATTGGTGAGGCTTTTTATCCAACATTTCCCAGGAAAGGGGGGGTGCAAGTGTTGGGAGGATTGTTCATTGTTCTTAAGATCCAAGGGTCTGTAGTCACCTAGGCAAATTGGTGAGGCTTTTTACCAAACCTTGTCCAGGAAGTGGGGTGCAAGGTTTTGGGAAGTATTTTGGGGGGAAAGACTTGTCCAAACAGCTCTTCCCCGGTAACCAGTATTAGTTTGGTGGTGGTAGCGGCCAATCCAAGGACGACGGGTGGAATATTTTGTACCTTGGGGAAGTTTTGACCTAAGCTGGTAAAGATAAGCTTAGGAGGTTTTTCATGCAGGTCCCCACATCTGTACCCTAGAGTTCAGAGTGGGGGAGGAACCTTGACAGTGGGACACTGCCATCAACTGGATAGAATCAGAATTACTGGCTTGTGTCTCATCGGTCCTGTACGTAGAGCCCTGCAAATCCACAGATATCCATGGACCATTTTTTCAGATTGCATATCAGACGCAGATACAAATTTTGTATATAGAGCCCTACAAATCTGCGGATATCTGTTTTACATCCATGGATGCGGCTATCCAGACCATTTTTGTGGATCACACATCAGATGTGGATACAAATTTGTATCCGCATAGTGCTCTACCTATATGTCTAAGAGCTAAGGAAGTTTCTCTTAAGCTGAAGTGGTAGAAGCCTGTGTTTCTGGAAAAGGAAGATGGAGTTTCTGCCCCCACCCTTGCTGTGAAGGCTCAAATGCACAATCCAGCACTAACAGGTACTTGTTTTGCCACTATTTACAGTACAGCTACAATAAATACTTTCCATATTAAACTCTGGATTCTCTTCCTTATGTGAATTATGAAGTCTGGAGGGTTTTTTTTTATTTTATTTTAAGCATTTTACATTTCCACCTTTTTTCTTTAGTACAATATTACAAGATAGACAAAGCATTATTCCCAGTCCATGATGGCTTCGATGATGCTTTGAGTGGCACAGAGCCACACAAAGCCTCAGGACACTTCAACACAACTTCAATGCACTGTTGCACGGAAGAGAAGAGATTTGATATAGTACCTGGTTACAGCTTGAACTTCGTCAATTTACAGCATAGAGATGTTGGGGAGAGTTCTCCTCCTCTCTGGCTCCCAACTGTTGGTTTTCCCCATAAGTGACAGTGACCTGAGCCACTGTATCATGAAAATCCTGACTGATCCTTAACTATAAACATGTACAAAACTTATCACTAAAGTGCAAAATACATTAGTTATATGTGTTAATTGAAGTGTCCATTAAATTGGCTATATTTCCATTTGCAGAAGTTGCTGCTGGGGAGGTGTGTGTAAGTAAGTAAATGCACAACTGATTAATTCAACATGCCATCTTGAAACACACCTAACACAATTTCTTTCCATGTGACTGATGAGATTTCAAACAGAGGTGTGGTCATCTTTCAACATATATGAAGGAATTAGTGCTATCAGTTGGATTTAGGAGATAAAGAAACACAGCACACAGTGCTAACATGCTGTAACATGGTATTTCATTGATGACACCACACAAAGCAACTACAAGGGGTTAGAAATGAGTTATTATGAAGCTGTGATTTATAGTGGTTATGAAACGGGATTGTGTGCCAGGAACTCGTGTGTTCAAATCACATTGACACCCTAGTGACCTTGTATAAAGCATTTAGGGCCGATTCTGCCCATGGGCGTAGAATGCAACTCAACACAAGGCTGGTATAGCCAGGGCCAGACCCTCATCCTCTCTGTAAAACAGGAACACTTAACTACCTACCACATACAGTTGCTATGAGGATTAGTTAACATTTGTAAACCTCTTTGAAGAGATAAAACATAAACCCAGAGAAAGTAGCCATGTGTGTGTGTGTCTCTCTCTCTCACACACACACACACAAGCTGTTTTTGAGATGTACAAGGATGCATTTTAGTACACACCAAATTTGAGAGTTCTATATCAGAAAGACAACATCTCCTCTATCATGGGAATTAGGATTACAGCATAATATTAAGAGCCTGACTCAAAGACCACAGAAGTCAATGGGAGTCTTTCCACTCACTTCAGCTATCATCTACCTCATGTATCTGGGTTTTTTCCTTATAAACTATACCGGCACAAATACACACATATAAACTGCATATCTAAAGGAAGGTTCAGGTCTGAGAGTACACATTTAGATTGTCTTTCAAACCTTCACATACCAACCTTAATTTTAAAATGGGCAATTTGAGGCTTCTCCCCATCCCCCGTAAAATACTAGGTGTGATTAGACAATACTTTGAGCTGTCATTTTTTTTTTTTTTTAAAAATCACATTTTGAGCCACACAACTGCAAAACCATTTGTGAGCTGGGAAGAGTTTTGTTATTATTTCAGGTATTTTCTCGCTCTCATATTAAATGTGAATAGCAACCTGTTTCTGTCATTTGCTAACAAATTTGTCATGGACAAGGACTAGTACACTGAAAGTAAACCTGGATTGCATTTTCAGACTTACTGGATTACTATTAAACATTTTAGAAATGCTCTATATAAAAAATTAACAGTATACAAGCTGTTATGATCAGCTTCTGTGTTTTTGTGTTTATTTTTCCAGTCTAAGAATGAAAACAAAACTGAGATAAAAAATGAAATACAAAAATGTAGAATTAAATCCAGAGTATGTACCAATAAGGACAGGTGAATGAGTCAGAGCTGCACATGTTCAGCTACATTTGTAATGCTATCTTTATATTCTCTGTAGGCATTTGTAAGGTAACAGACATTATTGAAAAAGCAGATGTCTTAGCTGATAAGCATGTATAATGTCTCATTAATTTCAGCTCTGGCCTAAACTCTCACAAAAACGTATTTCCTTTTTTCAACCGGCAGCAGCGACAGACAGAGGGATTGGATTTTGGGGCCTTTACTCCCAGGCTAAAGTAGTAGTTCGGATACCCAAACCCTTCCTAAGTAAGGCCACGGATAGTTCTCTGAAAACATCCACTTAATGTGAAGCTGCAGTCAAAAAAGCAAACAGAATGTTGGGAATCATTAAGAAAGGGATAGATAATAAGACAGAAAATATCATATTGCCTCTATATAAATCCATGGTACACGCACATCTTGAATACTGCATGCAGATGTGGTCGTCCCATCTAAAAAAAGATATATTGGAATTAGAAAAGGTTCATAAAAGAGCAACAAAAATTAAGAGTATGGAACACCTTCTGTATTAGGAGAGATTAAAAGGACTGGGGCTTGTCAGATTGGAAAAGAGAGGACTAAGGGGGGGGGGATGAGATAGAGGTCTATAAAATCAAGACTGGTGTGGAAAAAGTAAATAAGGAAGTGTTATAACACAAGAACTAGGGGGTCACAAACTAAAATTAATAGGCAGCAGGTTTAAAACAAACAAAAGGAAGTATTTCTCCACACAACGCACAGTCACCTTCTGAACTTTTTACCAGAGGATGTTGTGAAGGCCAAAACTATAACAGGGTTCAAAAAAGAGCTAGATAAATTCATGGAGGATATGTCCATCAATGGCTATTAGCCAGGATGGGCAAGGATGGTGTCCCTAACCTCTGTTTGCCAGAAGCGGAGAATGGGTGACACGGGACGGATCACTTGGTGATTACCTGTTCTGTTCATTCCCTCTGGAGCACCTGGCATTGGTCTGACCCCGTATGGCCGTTCTTATGTTCACGTCTATACTGCGATTTTAGCCACTGATGCGGCTGCCCTGGCACAAATCCCCAGCATATACATGGTTTATAGTAGTGCAGCTGATTTATAACTGAGATCAAGAAATAACTCCCTAAAACAGATGAGAAAGCACATAGATAACATATTATACTAGTTACCTCTTATGGACGATGCAATACATTGCAAGTGGGTGGGGGAGGAAGCAGGAAAGGATTAGTCTTAATGTTAATATGGCAATTAGTGCTTTCTAGGGTAACTATTCAGAATGGTGCTTCCATTACTTTGGAAAGGGAAAAACACTGAGCTCTAAAGCCGAGTGTATCAGAGACTGTGAAGATTACACACTGAACATATTAAATGGATCCGCAGAGCATGAGAGAAAGGAGTGATTTACATGTACTTTCAAAGGGCCTAAGAAGAATAGGCATGTTCTGAAACTGCATAAGGGAATCGTGTTGGGATAGATTTCCCTGTTATGCTGGATGAAACAATTCAGTATCTGAAACAAAATAAAGTATTGGTTATGGATGTAATGGGAGGCATTTTAAACCTAAGAGAACTGAAGTTTGGGAAGAGTCATGCTGTATGCTTCTAGTTTGGAAAGAACAATGGAAACCCCTTCCTTACTGGGGGCACTTCTTAAATACAACAGGGATGTGCATGACATGAAATTGTTATACTTTGAATTTGATTCTGTAAATCATTTTGAGATTTAATAGTCTCCTTCATACAAGTTTTATAAGGATGAAATTCTATAATGCTTTTTAAGTCAATGGAACTACTTATATGAGCAAAACAGGGAGGACCTGGCCCTAATGCTGTATTGTATTATTTAGGTTAAGTGTTATGCCTTAGATCTGTGTTAGACAGCATTTAATGTGAGTTGAGTTTATTTTAAAGGGACACTGTCAACTTGAAATCTAATAAGCATTTTTTAAAAAAAAGGGAAAAAAAGTAGGTTTAGGTACTACACTTGCCCCGAGTTCCCCAGCAATCACATTTTCCTTAATTTTTTTCAAAGTTTTTCTCTCCTATGTTATGTGAAAAATGCAGTCATTCAACAGATGAAGCTGAATACACAGTAAAACTCTCTAAGTGCCAAGTATTGTCCAAAGTAATACACCAAAAAATAATTCTTTAATCTTTCTTTTTTCGCAATTTTAGGTAAAAATATATTCAGACAGAAGTGAGATTTTTAAGTTGAAGGTGTGCCTTCAACCATCCTTTTGTATCTGTAAGTAATTACTAATTCCAAAGAGACTGACCAATTGTAAAAAACATTGAACACCAGGTCTTAAAGCCTACAATACCTCATATTTGCATCCACTTACTGTAAAACCAGATTTGAGATATAGAACTTGACAATTCAACATATGAGGTGTTGCCTGTTCTCGATGGAGTGTGAATTTGGTAAAGGATGAAATGATGGTTTTTGACACCACACTAATCAAAAATATCTACTCTAACTTGCTCCTAACTTTTCTTCAATCAATCATTTTAAGCTTATTACCACTTTCCAAAAATGATGACTATGGTTTAACAACAGAGATGGAGTGATGCTGGTAGCGTTATTTCATACTGTGTATGCTCACTGCAACAAACACATAGCAATGCAACATGTGAACATAAAGTGAGCAAGTCTTCCCCCTAAGTTATGCTTCAATCGATTATCTCATGGCAAATAATAGGCCGGTTGCAGTTATTTTCTACTTACTAATATGCCCATGCAGTGTGTTCTAAATATTAACCATCTGGACACTTACCACTATCACGCTTATTGTAACTGACTGCATATGTATAAAATGTATCTGCAAGAATCAGTCCTCTTCCTAACTAAAAATATATCGCATTCCTGAGCTAAAAATTGATCTGTGTATGTAGTCACACCTTAGTCCAAATACAGTTCTGTAAGTTTGGTCAAGATCACTTGTAAAAATATACAATGTGTCACAAAATAATGGTAACCTACAATTTTATTTATAAATATGACAACAAGGGCAGCATGTGGGATGGAAGCGGAGGCCGGAAGAAACAAGAGTTCAGAGGATTGGTAATGGGATAGAAAATGGAGCTTTTATCTAAATCACTAGTTCAAATCCATCTGAAGTCAGCCGTCACCAGAAGCAGTTACAATCGGATGACTGTTTGGTGACCTATATGAATCAGTTGGTGGTTTAAGTCGAATTCATAGCAGATGCGTCCATGTTCGCAAATCACCATCAAAATTAGCATCACTGACATCCTTGCTGGCTGTCTCAGCAAAGAAACCAAAGAATGAATGGGTCATGATAACCAGGCGACCTGGAGAATCTTACATTGCTGCTGCCCATGCTATACTTGCTCCATAGATAACTAGAGAGATTCATTCTCCAGGACTCAGGCTGGCAACTTTCATAAATGGTGAACTCACCGAAAAAAGATGTGGGGAAAGGGTGGAAGTTGGAAGTGCTCTAGGAACAGTACATACAGCTACTAAGGAGAGGAATAGCAGGGAATGGAAGTACGTGGCCTTCATACCACACAAGGGGCCATGAGCCTGATCCAAAGCCCAACAAAGTCAATGGAAAAAGCGAGTCTCTCACGGATTTCAATGGGCTTTGGATCAAACCCCAGGACTTTAGAGACAGCCAGAGGCATAATCAGCTTGAAGCAGGAGCTTTGAACGTAAAAGAAATATAAAGGTGAAATGGGGAAATCTTCTTGGCAAAAGGAAAAAAAATGTACAGGAAGCAGATATACTGACAGACAGTGTAATGGATTGTCAGATTTTACAGAGAAGCACCAACTAGAACATATTGCCAGTCCTGAATTACTCTCCCAAGTCCTCAATAAAGGAATTAACCATAATTCTAGATATGTTTTTGTTATATTACCAGAGACAACAGCAGCATAGAGACTATGATCAAATGTTTGGATAATATTTGAGAGCAGCAAGTATGGTTCCTCCTTCCCCTTCCCCCTTTGACCAAGTTTTAAAAATACATTTTCAAGTCTCTGAATTCCTTGGGCTGCATCTTACCTTAGAATTGAAGGTCACTCAGAGCCCACTGCTTAAGATTTAAGAAACTATGTTTTAGTAATTAATAAATTCTCACTTGAGATGGCCATGCATCCAGCTGCCCTTTGAAATTAGAATCATTATCCCTACTTCTGTGGTCTCAGATCTCTATTTGGTTTACCTGCAAGTCAACACATCAGCAAGCGCTGCCTAAGAGTTACTTGATGACAGGTTTCAGAGTAGCAGCCCTGTTAGTCTGTATCCGCAAAAAGAAAAGGAGTACTTGTGGCACCATAGAGACTAACAAATTTATTTGAGCATAAACTTGCATCCGATGAAGTGAGCTGTAGCTCACGAAAGCTTATGCTCAAATAAATTTGTTAGCCTCTAAGGTGCCACAAGTACTCCTTTTCTTTTTAAGAGTTACTTGTTATTTTGGGATTTGTAATTTTACAATCTAGATTAACAATTCGAGGGCACATTTTCTTAAAATGCACTTTTAGAAAGAAAAATACCAAATATTTGTAACAACAGAAGGACATGAACACTTGCACTTCCCAGAAGGTTTTACCTCAACAAATTTGAGGATCCATCTCATTTCAATTATCTTTGCTGATTTCCCCTCCCTCCCTCAATTACATTCAAAATATCTATAAGGGCAATGACTACCATTTGGCTGAGGTCACGGTAAGAAAAGGAAAGTCACCCAGGCAAAATGGTTTACAGGTGACTGAAGCTTTAACCTGTACAAAACATTACAGATGGGAAGCAGGTGAGTCAAAAAATAAACAAGTCCCATGACAAATTGTAGCAGAGTGATTATTTTAACAAGCAATTATTTTAAATAATTGCTTGTTAATTGCAGTGTACCCTACCTACAGAATGCCATGGTTACTGCACTGTACCTGCTAGTGGCACCCAGAGTGCTGAAGCAACGCACCTAGAAGTCAAGCAAACAGCTTTTTTTTCAGCAGATGTTACTGACCATTGACCAACAGCCAAATAACTTGCCTATTGCACTACAGCATCCATGGACATAGACAAGCCTCTGTCCGTCTATAATGATTGTCCATCTCCTCTGGGTCAGAATTTCCTGCCCCAGAAGGCGGGAGGGAAGGGAAATCAGTTCCCCCAGGGTTGCCAGAGAAGGGGGTCTCCTGTTCACACAGGTCCAGAGAGCTGTCATGCCTGCCCAGCCTCGCCGCAGAAAATGCAAGTCAGTGGGGGGTGCCTTGCCTTGCCTTGCCAGCCGACATTTTTCAAAAGTTTAAAAGGCTTCACAAGGGAGGGGAGGGGAATGGGGCGGCAGCAGCCGGGGCTGCCTCAGGCCCAGGCTGGGAGCAGCCCCCCAGTGGAAACATCACCGCCCCGGTTCAGGGCTCCCCCCACACTGGCAGCAGCTCCGCTCCGGCAGGCTCCTTTCCCACCACCCCACCCCCAGACTCGCGCCCCCATCACCCCTTCAGGTGGCCGCTGGGCAAACTTCTGCCCCTCGCCAGCTCCGCGGAGCCCCCGCCCGGCGCAGCCGAAGGCTCGGGCTCTCACCTCCTTCTGCTTGGGGTCCTGGGGGTAGACGTCGGGCGGCCCCAGCCGGGGGCGTTTGAGAGGTCTCTGCTCATAGCTGAGAAGCCCGAAGGCGGCCATGATCTCTCATGTTAGCCGGCAAAATGAATGGGAGTTGGAGACGGAGCAGGCTCTGAGCACCAGGGAGCAGCACTTTGCAGACAGGCTCCCTCTCTCCGTCTGGCTCGCTCTCTCCTGCGGCGGCGAGCGAGGCAGGCTGGATGCTGCCTCCTGACAGACACCCACCAGCATCGCCCCCAGGCTGCTGCCAAGCAAGTGCCCCACAGCTGGGGGTCCGGCAGGGCAGGGCAGTGTGTGCCCTGGGACAGCTGGAGGGAGGGTTTTGGGGGTGGGGTATGTCCCCCCTTCCCAGCCCTGCCAGGGCTCCCTCTCTCACTCTAGGATAATTTCACTGAGGGGATTTCAAACCGGCCTGGCTATTTCTTTTTCAACTATATCACTTAAAGACACAGCCAAGTCACTCATCAGGAGGGAGATGCCTTCCAATTGCATCCAGAACGAGGGGTTGATGGTAGATGCCCGACTGCAACGCAGAGCAAAATCCTTCCTCCTGAGAGGGGCTCAGAAATAAACTGGTTTAAAATTAATCTCCAAGTGAAAGAGAAAGCATTAATCTCCACATAACTGAGATGTACTAGATCGGCTCATAGCAGGACATCGACTAATAACTTGGGTCATAACAAAGCAAAACGTTTTTTTTTAAGTGTTATTTGGCTATTTCTGACATTAAATGTTTAAACAGATAAAGTGTTCCCCCCCCCCCCCCCGCCTACAGCTCTGGGGGCTTGGGTGACTCCCACAAATGCTAGTAGATGGAAGTGAGCACAGCTGAGGCCTGAAAGAGATTGTGGAGGGGGAGGCAGGTGGGAATCTGCAGGAATTTTGGCTGTGCCTGTTAAGTGGCTGCTTCCTACTGCTTCAAAATGAAACTGCTGTCCCTAAGTGCTTCCACTTAGAAATAATGTGAAGGAAATGGGATATGGGCTCTGCAAAATGCAGCAGACTTTCACAGTGGCTTACAGCCTGGTTAACTGCTTTCTTAACTCCAGTGTGTTTGGTGGATGTATTATGGAGAAACACCCATAGCTATTGTGCAAAAAGACACCTTCTCTGCATAGCACTCCACTGTACTTTATTTTGAGGGATGTTATTCATTTAGTCGCAAACATATCTACGTTCAACAAACTTGGTGTCACTTCTCCTGACTCACTTTTACTGTTGAAAATAATTTACTTCTGAAATAAAGAATCCTAAAACTGAGATTGTAGAGGGAGACAAGGTGGGTGAGGTAATATCTTTTATTGAACCAACCTCTGTTGATGAGATAGACAAGCTTTCAAGCCCACACAAAGCTCTTCTTCAGGTCTGAGAAAGGTATGAGCACCACAGCTAAATGCAAGATGGAACAGATTGTTTATCCCAAGTAGTAAGCACATTTTCTAAGGGGCCATTCAAGGTAGGGTGGTTGTTAACATTTCTGCAGTCACAGGACAAAAAAGGGATGAGTGAGTTACAGATTGTTGTAATAAACATAAATCCAGTGTCTCTGTTCAGTCCATGATTTGTAGTGTCCAACAGAGTAATGAATTTAAGCTCCCAGGCTCATCTTTTGAAAGTTTTGTGCCAGTTTCCTTTGAGGATAGGTCAAATATAGAGTGATCACTTTGTGAAAAGTGTTCACCCACAGGTGAAGGGGTGATTCTCTTTTATCATTTTGCATCTGTTGTGCTGGCTGGGTCTGATGCCGCTTTGAGTTGGTGTGTCCTGCTCTGTGGGGAGCTTGCATCTGATGCTGAAGTTGGAGAGGTTACGTGGTTGTTTTAAGGCCAGAAGTGGGGGTTCAGGAAAGATTTCTTTCAGGATGGGGTCTGCATCAAGTATGGGTTGTAGTTGTTTGATAATGGGCCACTCTGCCTTGAATGGTCCCTTACAATATGTGCTAACTACTTATGCTAAATAAATAATAAATCATCTGTGCCACCTTGCATTTAGCTGTGATGCTAGAAATACCTTTCCCAGCCCAGAAGAAGAGCTCTGTGTGGTTCAATTGCTTGTCTCTCTCACCAACAGAAGTTGGTCCAATAATAGATATTACCTCATCCACCGTGTCTCTCTAATATCCTGGGACTGACACAGCTACAACTACACTGCATACATTATAGAAGGAGTCATTTGCACTAAAGTAAGGAATCCCACAGCATTTTTAATTTTCTGCATGGATGGTTTTTTATATTCCCCATTCTGGCTCTTTGTCCTATATCACATCCCACATTTGGGCTTGGCAGGTTGCTACTTTTGTTCTTCTGGCAGGTGTGTTGTTTGCAGTGCTGAAGAGGCCACCAGCTATTACAGACCCTTCTTCTGGTGAACATATTATGTAGATGGTGGAGGAAAGCCCGTAGTTATTGTGCAGCAGGTGTACTCCCAACATGTCTCTTAAGTCAAGTGGTGGGGGGAGGGAAAGCGTCTCCTCAGTTGTTGCACAGCAGGTGCCCTTCCCTTGTGGATGTCACATGACAACAGTACAGATTTACAAAGTAATTGTCTTCTAGAACAACATGGAACTCTATTGTAATAAGGAAAACTGTATATTCCCTAAAGCTAATCTTTCTTATTCTTCACTGTAGAACCTGACTCACACCTTCAACCCCACCACACCCTCCATCCGCCTTCACACCAAAGTTTTAAAGAAATAGCAGACATCTCCTCACAATTCCCCCACCCCCTTTTTCTATGTAAGTTATCCTTAGCCAGAATTATTATTGAAAATCAAAATCATAGCTCCAGACAAGTCATTGGTTCCCTCACTTGTTCAGATCTGGTCATTTTCTGGCCTTGAGCAAGATTTTGTCCAGTTGGGACTATCAAACCCCAAATGTGTATACTCCTGTTCAATAGTTAAGACCCATCTCAGCAGAATTATCTCCCTGCATTAAACCCACTGAGATTAGAATCATGGCAATTCAACTGCATGTGGAAACAACTGAATATGCTCTCTGTTTCTTCTGCACCCAGTTTCTTGATCAGTCTCATCAAGGTAGCATCCTGGGCTGCAGATGGTGTGGTCGAGTATTTACACTCATCCAATTTTAATCAGGACTGAGTCTCCTGGTTTCAATCTGAGTAAGCTTGGGATTGCTTTCTGATGGTTAAAGAAGAAAGCCTGAGACTGTTTAGATTTGGCATCTCTCAGCCAAGCACTTATGGATTAATGCTCCCACCACACCACACACTTTTCCCTTCACAGATTTCCTCTTCCATTATCTAACACTCGCTCAAATAGATGGGCTATTCTAAACTAGTGCAAAGAGTATTCCCAACAGAAAGGGGCTTTCAGGGAGAGGCTCAGCTGGCAGACTTCTCTCTGTTACACTGAGTGCACCTGCTGATCTCATCTGTGGTACTAGGGCATGTGGAAGAGGCAGTTTCTCAGGTAGGCTGCTCCCAGGCCATTTAGGGTTTTAAAGGGTCAAAAATGCCACCTTAAACTCAATCAAGAAGTTTTTAAAAAATCAGCAAATGAAGATCCCAGAGTTCTGGCTTCAGGTGTTCACAGTAATAAAGGCTCTTTATTAAGTGGGCTGTCATATTCTGTACTAGCCTCAGCTTCTGACTGGACATCAGATATAGAGCGACATTACAGTTGCCCAGTTGTTAAGTGGTAAAGGCATGAAAGGCTCTCACACAAGATTCATGGTGTCAATATGTATAATTCAGGTTTTTATTGCTATTTGTTAAATTCCCCAGGAAAAAGCTTGTGGTCCTTGCTAGGATAGCTGTAGTGAATGGGAGTTTTTTCTGAGTAGGGACTGCAAGATTAGGCCTAGAGTAATAGCAAACAAATGTAGCTTATTATATGAAATGCTATTATAATATTGCAATTACTGTAATATTTTTCCCTGAGTTGCTCGTGAGTCCAAGGGTGCAGAGACTATCAGATAGGGCTAGACTGTAACTTCACAGCCTGGCCTAAGCAAAGGCTAGTGCATAACTGCATCACTTCAGGAAAAAAACTGGGATTCTCAGAGTCTCAGTTCCCTCTCTCCTACCCACTGCCTCTGTGAGAGGAGTAACTTACTTCACCTCTTTTCATGGAGGCTCTTCTCAGAATGAGAAGGAAGCTTGCAGGGAGGAGCAGTAGTAAGCAAGTAGCCCCTGCTCTGCTACACCAGCCCTGGGGAAGGAATCTGAGTATGGCCAAGCAGAGGCATAGGTGGCAAGTTTATGGGGCCATGGTGCCTGTGCTCCACCAATATTCAGGAAGGTGGGCCCAGCTCCACAAATGTTTCAGTTTATATTTTCAGAGCATAGGAAGGACCGGGGCAATTGCCCCAGACTCCACACTTCAGGGGGTGCGGGGTCCAGGGTGGCCTGGGGGTTTAGCGGGAGGCTTAGTGCCAGCAGCAGCAAGTGACTCTGCTCTGCCCCACCCCACTCCACCCCTTCCTGCCCCTGCTCTGCCCCGACCCACCCCTGCCCCGCCTCCTTCCGGATTCTGCCCCCTCCCCCAAGTAACGCTGGGAGCCACGGAGCGGGCTGGCACCATGGTCGCTTGCTGCTGCCAGCACCAGGCCCCCCGTGAATCCCCCAGGCCGCCATGGACCCCGTGTCCACCTGAAGCACTGGGCCCAGGGCGGTTGCCCCAGTTCATCCTATGGACGGGATGTCTCTGCTTGGATCCGTTCTGGGCACCACCAAAAACTATACAAACCTGGCACCCATGAGCAGAGGAGTAACTCCCCTTACTGGCCTGCATGACTGAGTACAGTCTGCGACAAGCAGGCCAAGAACCTGACCCAATACATGAAAAAAGACTATGGAAAGGCAGTATGCTCCATTGAATAGGGCAATGAGTGGGAGTCAGGAGGCCCAAATTTCATTCTAGGCTCTGTCACTCTGTCTCTAATCTCTGTGCCTCAGTTTCATATCTAGGATAGGGGGCTAATGATATCCATCCTGCTTTGTCAAGTACATTGAGATCTTTGTGAGAAGACTGCTGTATAAATGCTAAGTACATTTGTTACTATGCAATTATCCAACCCAGTCCTTCCTCACATGAATAGCCCCATAGACTTCAATGAGTAAGGGCCACAGGACCTGGAACTTACTCTGGATGGGAAAAACAAAACAGCTTCAGTAGAATGAGCTGCAACTTCTGAATACTTATTCTGCAAAAGAAAATTACAGTGAACTCAGTGGGACTTCTCCCAGAATAATGTACTACTTAAGATGAGTAAGGATATCACATACTTACCTATCTTCATGAATCAGGGTGTTAGTCCCTACCATAGACATGCAATTGCTGTCAGAATTGTTCACTTCCCTTATTGCAGTAAAGTCTCCAATTGCTTGGTAGAGATGCCAGGATGGTAGGCACCTTACAAACACCTAATATAAATAGAAACTAGTTTGCTACAGGCAAGCAGATGCATTTGTGACAGCAATATGTTTACAGAGAAAAAGTAGTTCTCATGCTTCCTATCCCCAGCTTTCACCAGCTTCTGTTGTGGTGCTAAGCCTCCACCCAGGACAGTAATTGCATCCTTTATAAATAAAATTCCATTCGATAGTAGGTGAGCAAATGGCTCCTAACAAAATTAACAATGTCACTCTGCAGATGAACTCATGAACTTGAGGTGTTGGCAGTACTGGACACTTTGTCTGGTCCCTCCCTTCTTTTATCCTAGAATTAAAAGTTTAATCTTTGTGATGAATTCTCCAAGGAGAATTTAAAGGCTGATACTGAACTAGAGTATGGTATCAGGTAGGGTAGTAATGCCCCCATATGTTTCGTTTTTTAATAAATCTATTAACTGGCAAATCCATCCCTCTGTTTAAATAATTTAATCTTCTTCCATTTTCTTATTACTAAATTACTTATAATGCTTAAAGCTATAGTCTTCACCAAAAGGCCAAAGATCAACAAGTCTGAGCTCATGAAAAAGTTTAC
Source organism: Caretta caretta (assembly GCF_965140235.1). Lineage (NCBI taxonomy): Eukaryota > Metazoa > Chordata > Testudines > Cheloniidae > Caretta > Caretta caretta. The sequence continues at coordinate 27,647,381 of NC_134214.1, forward strand.
ATTCAGTTCAGGAACAACCCTCCTTGATGGCTTTATTGGATTCTGTCCTTGAATCAAGAGTATGCTCATCTGTTAGCAGTGTTTGTTATCTCTACCCATCATCTCCAGTAGCAGATAAGAATGCTTCAGAACTTTTCATAAATTGCATTGGTATGCAAAATAACTAGATTAGTGTTAAGATCCATATCTTTGGAAAGATTAAAATAATTCACATTTTCATATTTTAAGATTAATATCATTACATTCTTTATTTCTGTCTGAGACTTTGTGAAACATATCTTAATATTTTTACATGCATCCTGACCTTTAGTGTCTTTCTTACAATTCAAAATTGTCCGGTGATCTCATAGAAATACATTGCATGCTATCCCATGCCATCCAAGCATCTCAAACCTTTTACAAACATTAAACAAATTCACAGCATCCCCACAATGTTCTCCACAGAGAGGGGGCCCAACAAAAAGCACAGATCTAAATTCAGATGTGGATTTGAGTTGTTTGCTTTCTATAATGATCTGTATCAGATGTGGCTTGCAAATATCTTTAAATCTGGGGAAATTTGGATTCCGAATCAGATTTCAAACCTTCAGGTTTGGGACCATACTGACCTGACTGTCAGTATGTACCATTGCAGAAATGCTGTTTGAAATTTGGATCCCTATCTGGAATGCAAATCCTGGTTTGGGGTTCTATCTAGTCACAAAATAATAGGTCAGCTTGTGCCAGCCTTCCTCAAGTTGAGTTGTACCTTTCTATACGAGCAGTCCCACAGATTTAATTGTGTTATTCATGAAGTAAATTAGTTACATGGTAAGGAAGGGTGGCAGAATCTGCCCATAGTAATTTATCCACCTTCATCGTCTTTTGATTTTTCTGAGCTCCTCTTAGTTAAAAATAAAAAGTAACTTCTGAAATCACCCTGTTAATGATTAATAATATGTTTTCTTTACAGACATCTCGTGTTCTCAAAATTTGTAAGTGAATTTATTGCTCATGGTAGTGAAGGACTAATGGCCTTGGCTGGAGTCAGGTGGAGCACAAGCAGGTAATGTGTAAGCATCCCACAGATCGCTGTGTTGGTATCTCTCACTTTCGATCTACATTATTCCTGCTGTTTCCGTCTTTATAACAGAAACTGCCACTTGTGCTGAATTGAGCCAAACTGTGCAGTAGTTTTGTGACAAGGACAAAGGGGACTAGAACCAGACCAAAATCATTTCCACGTATAGAATGTGTTGATTTGAATTTTGGTGTCCCAGAGGTTAAAGTCCTATTCTTTCATGCATTGCACCAATTATAGATCTGTCATACAAACCTGGAGGCAATTTTGGAGGTCCTAATACTTCCATGTGTCCCTGATCCACATACTTTCAATCATTAGAGTAAAATAAAATACACTTCATCAGCACACTAACAAATAACAATATAGCTACTTGATTGAGATGGTGGCCAGCGAGCAGATTCAATACAATGCATTTCAATCCCAATAAACAACTGGTACTGATTTACAAAGCCATCTAAACAAGGTGCTGCGCAAAGTAAACACAGAAGACTGTAGCAAATCACAGAGATCTCCACAATGGCATACTAATGCATTTAAGTGAATGCTTGGTACAGTACCAGATTCTCTAAGACTATTCACAGTAGTTTACAAGTATGATTTGGTGATGGCTAGCATGGGCTAGAGTGTAACTTAAACCTTGAGCAATGAGTAGTTTATAAACTGCACTACGTAGGAGTAGCCCCAGGAATACCCGTTGGGGTTACAATGCCTCCAGTGCTTGCTCCTTGAGCCAGCAGGCAGAAATTTGCTTGTGGTCTGTACCAGCAATAAGATTAGAACACCCCCATCTCAGCTGTGTTGCACTGGCCAGAATGTAGTAGATTATGGCCAAGGTTCCACCTAACCCATATCCACTCTGTACCCACCTGCTCTGAGGGGAGTAGGAGGCAGGCAAAATACTTACTCTTACGCTCTTAAAGCCAAGGTCTAGTTGCCCTCTGTAGGGACATAAGGGAGGTTCTGACTCCCGCTTCCTTCCTTGAAGCGAGTTTGGACCAAGTCACAATATCTAGTTCGACATATTTTTCAGTCTTTTGTTCACCTCATGATTTTTTCCTGGTCTATTATGGAGGCAACATACATCTTAAATAAAATTTACTGTGTACTGGGAGGAGCTGAGCACCCACAGGTCTTACTGAAATCATATCAGTACCAGCACTTTACACAACACTTAGCATTTATAGAATATAGTTCTTTACATCGACAAAGGACAGTACGATCCTTAACTAATCAATCTTCACAACATCCCTGGGAGAGAGGGAGGTAAATTATTTTAATTTACTACATCATATTCTTATGAGCATCTAATTATCAGGATGATGATTTCCTGGATTTTTTGTTGTTGTTGCTGTGTCCACCAAGACATGTAGATTAATCTGATTCTACTATACTACTTACCAATCCACTGACATCCTTCTATTATACAGACAAACTAGTACCTTCATGCTTAGAAGCTTTGTAATCTTTGTGGGGATTCTCACAATGTTTCTTCTTACAAATCTCTTTTACTCTGTGCCATGTGCATTAGCTCTATGCCACTACTGCCATCCCATAAAATGCAACACATGTGCAGGTGAACAGGTCATTATGTCAAGTGTACCTTTATTTTTACACCAATATTTTCAGAAAAGCATACTCTGAAAGGTGACTTTGTAAAAATGACATGAAGAAGTTTATTGCATCTCAGTTACTTCCACAGAATACCTATTTAGTTTACAACTCAAAAGAAGTTTTTCTAAGCAGCACAAATCAACTTGTGATCAGAACATCCAGCTGTGGTTTTTCTGCCTATTATATCATCACAAATAAAGATCTTGGAACCAGAATGTGGCTAACAGTTTTGTTGATAATGTACTAGGCAGCATAGATCCCAGCATGCTTTTTCACAGATTGTGCTCTTAGCACTGCAGAGCTAACCTAAAATTTATTTTTGTCAATTAAGTAAGTTGCTGCACTATAACTGAAAGAGAGCATACAGATGTGACCATTAAAAAGGAGCTGTTTTCATACAGACACTCTGCAGGGTATCCTACCACACCTAAAAGGCATGCTCCCTTGGAAAAAGAGTGCTGAACACTCCAGGAAGTATATATACTGATTGAGTCTCTTGATACATAGAAGGCAGTTAACCTCCTTACCATTTGTCAGACAAGCTGCTCCTTAGACACCTTTTTGTCCCTCTTCAGTGCACCTCACTATGGGTGGAATCATATGGTCCAACTCCTCAGACTATATCTCTGGGGTGCAGACCCCTATTTCCCTACTAACAAAACAGGCCCAATTGAGTTTGGTGCCATGGGCAGCTCCACTTAGCTCATCCAAACCACTTTCTTTCCCAGGGTCCTGTAATGGGTTAGTGTCCCCCTTTGATCCTAAGCTTAGTCTTTGGAAGAGTAAATGGTTCTTAGCCCAGGTGGATCCAAGTAGGGAGTATTCCCCAATAAACATCTTCCCCATTGTTTCCTCAAGGACTCTTCTCTCTGTCATTCTCTTATAACACAGGTACCCTGAAGGGCAAGTGTTATTTGTAAAAAATACCACACACAATCCCCGCATTCTCCAGACCCTCTTTTTAATACACTGTGCACAGTATTTCGATACAGAACACTCAGCAAAGCCATTGCAAGTAATTAGCAGGTTAGGCTACCCACAAAAATTGTTATTAACTGTTAAGACATGATCCCTTGCAGTATACAAAATAGACATGGAAAGATGAGACATGCTGCAAAATTGTAATTAAAAGGAATTACCTTATTATTGTTTGTATTCCAGTAGCATATAGAAACCCCATCCAAGACTGGATCTCATTATACTAGCCACTATACAAGAATAGCGCAAGAGTAAGTATTGAGTCTCTGCCCCAAAGAGTTTACAATCTATATAGACAAGACAGACGATGGGCCAGGAAAGGATATAATATACACTGTGAACAGAGCCATACAAGTGTCATATTACCGCCACCATTTCTTGTTGATAGGACGGTTATTTTGTTTTTTAATTATTGTTGGATAGGTTTCTATTTCTTTTACTTACTATATTATATCTATTAAATATATGATAGACGAGGATATGTGAGGAAGGAAGACAGGAAGGGATTAGCTAAAAGGAAGAACAGGGGACAGCAGTAAGAAAGAGGAAGAGGGAAGAATGATAAAAATAAAACTTAGCTTTAAGTGTATCCCTGAATCTATTTTTCATTGTACCTGGCCCTTGGGGATACAGGGGCCTTTAGTAGGAGAGGATTGAAAGAGGAGTGGCGAATGTCCTGGGTATGGAAAAATATTCTATCAGTAGGAGACAGCCTGGGGAAAGGCACAAAGGTGGGAGTGAGAGAAGGGAATGAAAGTGGGAGATTGGCATTAGTGAAGAGAAGGGGTCAACTAGGAACATGATGGGAGACAACATCCACAATACAGGCTGTGGTTGAGCTGTACAGGACCTTAAAGGGGAGAATAAGTTTAAACTTGTTATGTGTGGGCAAAGGGAAGGCAATGGAGAGAGTCAAAGCGAAAGCAGCTTGTCTGATCATCTGCCAAGGAAGATTGTGTTGGCACCATAGTTTAGGATGAACTAGAGGGAAGGAACTGGGATGTCAAGGAGGCCAGAGAGGAAGAGGCTGCTGAAGCTGAGACAGGAGATGAAAAGAGTTCAGGAGAGTGTTTTAGCTATCAGGATGGAGAGGAAAGTTAGGATTTTTTAAACACTGTGGCAAAAGAAGTAACAAGATTTAGTAACAGTCTGGATACGTGGGGGGAAAGACCAGAAAGAGTCAAAGATGACAGAATGTAAGTCTAAGCAGCAGTTCAGGTTTTCTTTTGGAAGGGAGGTGGGTGACAGCCATACCAAGACTTTTGACTAAACCTTTATGATATTCTGTAATGCGATTCAGACCAGTAAGGGGCTGTGTCACCCCTGCTCTACAACATGGGTTGCTTCACAGTATTTTGCTGCTGTATATCCCAACCCGGGCTCCTCACAATCAGCATGCAGGTCACACTCTGAGTATCTGTGTATAGCCACAGCCCTGGTCCAGCAACTCTTACCCCTACAGCCTGTTAGGAAACTCCAGCCACACTCCGGCTTCCAGCAGCCTTGGTTACTACTTGCAGGGTGACCCCAACACACTCCCAGTCCCAGATTTTCCCCAAAAAAATCTTTGTTCTGCACTGTCCAGCCTGGACAGTCCAAATATGTTAGGTCCACTGCCACTCTAAAGGGATCAATATACCACAGTTTGGTACTATAAATGGAGTTACCTGCACACTTCACAACACTGGATTAGTTTTGATTAAAGAATAAAACATTTACCTACAAAGAGAGATTTTGAGTGAGTATAAGTATAAGGCATTATAGTCAGAAATAGTTACAAGAGAAATAAAGATAAGATGTTTTCTCCTCTTAACAAACTAGACTTGGTGCAAGGTAAAATTCTTACCACAGGTTCCCAGTAACAGATCAGGATCTGCTCCCAAAGTCCATAGACTCTCTTTTGTCTTCCTAGGTGGAAAAGAGAGAGATGGATAGGAAGAGAGAATGTGGAGCATTTTCACCTCTCTCTTTTATAGTTGTCACCCTTTGAAATGCATTTTCCTGAGGGTTACCCCCAAATAAAGTTCCTTCCAGCTGTGAGGATGGAGACATGGGATCGCATAATGAAAGATATTTCCTGCTGTGGTTTGCTAAAATGCAGATTTTCCTTGTCTGCTGTCTTCACCCTCTCACTGTCTGAGGACGCTGTTTACAATTTATATGTATATTAAGGTAAATGCACATTCCTTTGTTTAGGACACAGCTGTTTAACAACTTTTCCCTAGGCAGGGCTGTGTGATTTTGAACATGTGCTAATAATATCATACAGGGAGATTTTGTAACTTTCCATACAGTGTTGCTACACACATTTTACATGGTATTATTGACCAGAAAGTTATTAGTTTTCAAATGATACCTCCCAAGGCATATTTTGTACAAAGATTATTACAATGGTGTGAATACAGAGATACTTTCTGTCACAACCTTACAGTAAAATATTTTAAGGTGGTTGGTGATACTTTAAGTGGCAGCTTATCTAGCAACAAAACAGATTTCAGCCACTTACTGGCCACAAAAATTAAACATCATCCCTTCCCATCTGATAACATCCAATCACAATACCCCACTTACAACACTCCTTGAACAAATGTTAGGTTATCAAACTGGCCCTTGAATGGTAACTTGCTTTAGTCTCATCATCAATGATTCAGTGAGAATGTCTGGCTTCTCATGCTCTTAAGGCAAAAAAAATGCTAGTCACCCCCACATACTTTTTCATTTTGTGATTTGTTGTATCTTCTGGTCTCTTGTCACATATTAGGAGTAACATTCATGGAGTTGGAGCATACAGCACTTGCAATAAAATGAGTTGTGTGGTTATCAACAGACTCAGTTTCACTTCTGTGTTTAATCACCTACAGGAAAAAAAATGGGGGGGGGCATTTACTGCTTCATGTACTCCAGAAGTTGGAGGACATTTTGTGTGAAACCTGCAAAAATTCACTGAGAGACTCCTTCCTCTGCCTATATACAAAATGTCATCAACATCTAAAATAATGGGGTGGGGACTTTTTTGGTAAATTGCTTGATACACAGAATGCCGAAGATAGCTGGAGATATTATTCTAAGCATTCAGAAGATAATGCTGCATTACAGTGCAATGGCTGTCAAGATGCATGTGATATCCCATGAATATCAAATGAATTCAGCATGACTACTGCAGCTAAAGCAAGCTCAAAATTATCTTTGAATTTTATTTATACCAATATCTATCTATCTATATAATATCTCTCTCCTATGTACGTGTATATATATATAATCTGCTACTGAACAATATTAACAGTAATGCACAGTGATTTATTAATGGGGAAGATGAAACACCAATCAAAAAGTGGACTTCAGGAAACTAGATTAAGGCAGTTGTACAGGTTCTAGTACACATTCATTCCACGTATTCAATATCTGAGCTGCCGGATTGGGCATGGATATGATAAGGTATGCTTCAGCTTCTGTTTTCTGATAGGATGAGCATAACTCTTAGGATCAACTCAAATACCAAGGCTTGTACTATGCTGTTTTGGCAAACCTTGCTGGTAGCCAACTTGTTTGCTAAAATATTAGAACACAAAATATGAATGCAGTAAATGTGGATTTGTTTAAAAATTTGACTGAGTCATAACAATGGTGGAAGGAACAACTCAGCCACAGCCTCCAAATTTGCTCCCAAAAGCACTGAGCCCACAAAATTAAACATGCACCCATCTTCTGGGTATATGTTCTTGGGTAGTTCAAAGCCAGTTGAAAATTTAGCCTTTAAACTAGACATATTAATATTATTGGCCAGATCCTCAGCTGGGTAAATGAGCACAGATCCACTGAATTCAATGAAGCTGTGCCTAATTTCACAGTTGAGGGTCTGGCCCTCTATGTTACTGATTTTGAATAGTACCCACAGTGTGCAAGACACTTTCCACCCATAGCAGAAAGCACAATTCCTGCACGCAGGAGTTCACAGTCTGAAGACAGGAAGGTAAACAAGACAGTAGGTGGGGAAGCAATAAATGTGCAGCTGTGTTATCAAATATAAATCACTAGGCCCTGTCAAATATTCTTCTTTTGTGTCACAAGCAGAACTTTAACGGCAGAATTTAACAGAGAACATATGGATTTAGGCAGAAGGCATATTAATACTACTTGTTATTAATAAGGGGAACTGTAGTGTCCCCATAGGAAATTGTACCTTTGCTGCTGTAATAGTTCTGGACACTGTAATGGATGATATAAGGTAAATAATATATAAAGATACCTGGCAGAGGGGTGCACAGGGTTTTACAGGAATCCCTGGGGTCAAATATCTGAATAACAGGTCATTGAAGGGTAGCATGTGAGTCTTCTACTGAGAGCCACTAGCCCACTGGTTGTCATAATCACTGAGAACTGTATGTACGGACAGGATTTCAGGAGTTACGTATCTATACTGAAATTATATTTTTAAGGTCTTGGAGGTAAATCAAGTTACCAGGAGGTGCCATACCTAGGAAATGCTCCAGTCAGGTAGGAGGTAACTGACACCTATCTACTGATGGGGCCATTTGTGTACTGTATGCCTATTTATATACTAAGCTAAATGCAAATGGTGAGATCGCAAATTCTACAAGAGAGAAAATCTACAGGAAGAAACATGCAGCAGGGGGTGTGCTATTTATGAATAAAGACGAAGGATTGGAGCACAAAACGACGCAGTGAATCCTTCACCTAGGAGACAGTGTGCTTGCCTCATGATAAGAGAGTCCAAGCCAGCCTGGCTATAAAGTGCTGCAAGGATTATGGGTGAGCTATGCTGTATAAGGAAGGATACAATTCTGTCTCGGAGATCATGGATTCCATGACTTTCCAGGACCTCTGGGACTTCTTCCGGAGCATCCGGTGGCCTCCAAATAGGGTGACCAGATGTCCCAATTTTATAGGGACAGTCCCGATTTTGGGGTCTTTTTCTTTTTAGGCTATTAGCCCCACCCCCATCCTGATTTTTCATACTTGCTGTCTGGTCACCTTACCTCCGAAGCGGCCGAGGTTGGATGGGCCTGGAGCAGCGGCAGGGCTAGAGCAGCTGCTGGAGGTCAGTCCCCAGCAGCACTCTGACCGTTCATCCCCCTCCCCCGAGGGTATTTTTAGTAAAAGTCAGTGAGTAGTCACGGGCTTCTGTGAATTTTTTATTGCCCACTACCTCTCCCTGACTTTTACAAAAATACCTGTGAAAGAATCTCAACCTTATCTATAAGAGATGAATGTCTTGTTAATTAAGTCTAGTTTCTAGAATGCATGCTACGATTTTATATTTAACCTTCTGTTTCCAATACTTCCACTTGATACTACTTGAATTTCTGTGCTTCTGTAACTTATGCCTGATTTCACTATAAACATATCTAAGTGCTCTGTGCACTACGGGGAGCAGTGATTTGAGGTGGAATTGGTAAGCTGAGATGTATTGTTTCTTTGGAAGCAGCGAATCTGAGAATACTGCAAGTGTCCAGTGGCCGAACACTCCAGGAAGATGCTCGGAACACTCAAGGATTGGAATGTACCAATTGCTAACCTGTAGAGTGACAAGACAAGTACTTGTGTTGCCTGTGGACCTGGGGAGTTGACTCAGAATAGCCATTGCCAATGCTTTCCTAAGGGCAGGTGGTAGCAAGAGGCTTCACAACCCTGAATACAGCCAGGAAGTATCATACCACTACTCCAGCTTAAGCATATATTACTTTTTCATTAAAAAAAAAAAACAGCAGCACTTTGAACTGCCCATAGACTTATCAAGCCATAACTTTAATAGTTATCAAATGAAAAACAAAAATGGTCCCTGTTTTCAAGATAATAATTATATATTGGATGAAAAACAATAAGAAAAAGGCTAAGGTGTCTGTAGGAAATAAACACCAAGGTCAAAAGCCTAGGAATTTTTATTAATGCAGGGCGTGTTAATTATTGAGTTAATCAGGGGCCTCTTCAAATTTATTAACAGGAATGTTATTCAGAGACGGTCAGCACATTCTGGGTGGTGTTAGAATACAAATAGTTATATTTACTACTGTGCTGAAATGCACTTCCCTTCCTCCTCCTCCTCCTCCTCTCTCTTATACTCTGCTTGTCTACTATAAATCCCTGAGCTCTGATCAGCTAATAACATATTAATAATATTAATAACAGCCCTGAGCCAGATAGTATGCAGGGATCTACACACTGTATGGCTGAGAAATAACCATACAATCTTCATGCAAATCAAACCTCTCAGCCACAGTGCAGAGAACTAAAATCACTGGAGAATACATATACAGTTCTGGGTCAGTAACTGCCCAGCATCCCTACACTGACTACCTGAGACAATTCTGCATCACTATAATACAAAATAAACATCTGAAAACAAAGACACACGTAGTTCCTGCAGTAAAAATTGTTTTGCTTCTTTTTTCTGCATTTTTTTCCAGCACTATTCATTGGAAGTTTTTTCCCACGCAGTCCCAGTCTCCCCCTATACATCTCTGGGAATTTCATAGGGGCCCCTTTTGGATTTAACCCACTGCTCCAGTGCCCTGGAAACTTCCTCCAATAAACCCTTTCAGTTCCATTGCTAAACTGCTGGGTTGCGATTCTTGACAGTACAGAGCTTGCCCACACGCCCAGGGTTTAGCTCATCGCCATATTTGGGGTTGGGAAGGAATTTTCCCCCAGGGCAGATTGGCAGAGGCCCTGGGGTTTTTTTGCCTTCCTCTGCAGTGCACTTGCTGGAGGATTCTCTGCACCTTGAAGTCTTTAAACCACGATTTGGGGACTTCAATAGCTCAGACATAAGTTAGGAGTTTGTTACAGGAGTTGGTGGGTGAGATTCCGTGGCCTGCGTTGTGCAGGAGGTCAGACTAGACGATCATAATAGTCCCTTCTGACCTTAAAGTCTATGAGTCTATGAATTACTTCTTTTTATGAGTCCTGCTGGGCTGCCTTTAATTTTAGTTTGGTTGTTCAAGTCCTGGGAGTCAGGCTTTGCTGCAGCAGAAGCCCACTGGGCACAGCAGAGAGGAGATGACATCTCATAGATACAGCTCCCCAATTACCCACCTGGCTCCGCCCTGGCCCTGACATACATTAGATCAGCCAGTGATGGCTCTTTCCTAGTTTGCATTCTGTTATCAGCTTCATCAGCACTACTCCTCCTAATGCTAGTGAAAATGTAGGGAAAAACCCTTCCCTCATATTCAGTTGAATAAGTTCCTCATTCACAGTCAGCCATCTTTGCTGATCACCATTGTATGTGCTTTTTTTGACAGGGGGCAAGCTAGGCAGAGATATTTATTTCATTCATTCTGATTTAAACACACACACACACACAATCAGTTGCTCTAAGAACACAGATGGTACACACATTTACAAAGGGTACAGAAAAGATATTGTGCTGGATTTGTGCTGGAAATGGCCCACCTGTTGATCACTTTAGATAAGCTATTACCAGCAGGACAGTGGGGTGGGAGGAGGTATTGTTTCATATTCTCTGTGTGTATATAAAGTCTGCTGCAGTTTCCACGGTACACATCTGATGAAGTGAGCTGTGGCTCACGAAAGCTCATGCTCAAATAAATTGATTAGTCTCTAAGGTGCCACAAGTACTCCTTTTCTTTTTGCGAATACAGACTAACACGGCTGTTCCTCTGAAACCTGAGAAAAGATATTAAATCCCCTAAATAAAAAGGTCTAACTCAAAGTTATCTATTAGCATTGAGCTATATCATTGATATCTTCCAGTGGGGAGAAATCAAGGAATTTCAAACAAACAACCAGGCCTGAGTTGATGATTTTACACAATGGGTCTCTAAATTGGGAAACAATATGGAATAATACATGATAGCTACATCTATTCAGTGCAGAGCCACTTCTCCTAAGGAATGAGAGAAGTAAGCTGGTACCTGTGACACTGCACCCGATATCCTTCACAGTGATATTATGATAGGATTATGACATAATTAGAATGTATTTTATGAGAAATAAGTCATGTGAGATGTCATTGGAAAAGTTATGATTTGCTGAATATGACTATCCTATATGTATGCATGTATCATTTTGTATCTGAGGTTATGAATATTGACTACATATCTGTATTTAAAATGTAGTTACACTTGGGTAATGCCCACTAGACAAGATGCTTTCAGCCTAAATAGTGGGTGGGGAAGGGCCTATTCAGGGCAGTGGGCCATTAGGAAAAAATAATAGGCCTTAGGAGAAGCTTATCTCCCACCTTGGGAGCCTTCCTGAGAATGCTACAGACAACCTCCAAGTAATGGCTGCTATGACTCTACAAGGACATGTGATGAGACCATGTCTCTAGACTCCATCTTGGGATGTCAGTATTTTTCTACAGACTGGTCTGGGAACCAAGCTTTGGGAACAAAGGGTTCCCGCCATATGCAAAAGCTATATAAGGCAGGGAGTGGCATCATCTGGTTATTTGCTCCCCACACAAGAAGACTCCTGGAAACACCTGAGGAAAAAAGACTGAACTGGGGGAAGTGCTGGACTCAGGCTAAAGGGATTTTTAGCCTGTGAATGAAACACCTGGGGATTCCAAGCTGTAAAGCAAGTGCAGCTTACCACTGAAGAATCTGCAGACTGCTTGTATCATCTCTTAGGGTGAGAATCATCCAATCTATTTAGTATATTAAGCTTAGTTTGCATTTTTTTATTTGCTACGTAATCTGCTTTGAACTGTTTGCTATCACTTATAATCACTTAAAATCTATCTTTTGTAGTAAATAAATTTGTTTTTGCTTTAGCTAAACCAGTGAGTTGGAATGAAATGTGTTTGAATCATAACTCAGGGGCAAAAGGCTGTTGCATATTCCTCTCCATATTGAGGGAGCGGGCAAATTTTATGAGCTTACACTGTACAGTTCCTTGTGCAGTGCAAAATGGTATAATTTTGGATTTATACTACAGAGACGGGGAGCCTGACGAGCTGGGAGTAGCCTTCCCATGCAGGGGCTGGTCAGAGAGTCTGCTTGTAACTGCAGTTGGGTGTGTCCCTACCTGTATGTTTGTTGGTGAAAGTGCAGGCTGGAGGGCTTTGGAGCTTGTCACAATGGTGCAGTATGAGAGGCAGCTCAAGCTGGTGGGGCAGAAGGCTCAGTAGTACCCCAGTTCCAGGTGGCACCCCGCGGGGAACCCATCACAGTACCTACATTTAATAATGGATACTCCAACTAAAAAAAAAAAAGCACTGCAAGTAAAAACCTACAGTTAAATCCTGACCCCAAAGATAACAACTCCTTTGTACCACTATGGCTACAGAGTTGCCCTAAACAGGCAACTAGGAATTCCCCATGCAAAGTGAAACATTTATTTTGATACCCTGGAACTCAGTTGAATGATAGCAAAATTAATACACAATATGTGATCTAAAACACCATATGTATTTGACCATTGTAAATTCATTGAACCAAAATCATGTAGGTTAGTATTTCAAACTACCAATGGTATCATTTTAAACACACAGTGCTGATGAACCAAGTTCTGCTTTCAAATACACCATGGACTACAGTGTAGACAATTGCTGAATTTGGTCTCAAGACTTCCAGAAATTTAGAGGCCCTCCTGAGCATAGCAGGGTGGTGTTACAGTAAACAATCTTCTGCCTTTAATGCTCATGTCCTTCTCCTAGTACAAACATAAAATCCATTATCATCCATGGCCTTTCGTTATAAACAACATTGCAGAGTAACATTAAATTATCACATTTCTTGGCAAGTGTGGGCTCCCCAGCTCAGGAAGGATTGATACTACGTTCAGAGTCTGGTTCAGGCCCTTTTTCTCAGGGATTCAACTTTATTTCCTCTAAACAACTAACAAAAATTCAGAATATCAATCATCCTTTCCCACCTAATCCAGGGTCCTCTGCAGGGGAATATCTCTTCCCTACAGGTTCTCACATTAGCAGGCACTTGTTTGAACCAGCCTGTTACAGGAGCCCATCTTCTTACTATAGCTTTACCAAGAGACTTTCCCCCAGAAACCCTCTAATCCCAGCAGCTCTCTATCTCTATCTCTATCTATTTTTACAATCTCCTGATTCCTAGCTAATCAGTCTCAACTGAGAGATCCCTGATCCATCACATATTAGGCTGGGACCAACTCCCCTTAAATTACCAGCCACTCCATAGCAGCTAGTTTGGTTCAAAGTGGCATAGCAGAAACCTGATAGTGCCCTGGTCTACACTTGGGGGGCGGGAGGGGACCGATCTAAGTTACGCAACTTTAGCTATGTGAATAATGTCGCTGAAGTCGACGTAGTTAGATCAACTTACTGCATTGTCGCCACTGCAGTGAGTCGACTGCTGCCGCTCCCCCATCGACTCTGACTGCGCCTCTCATGGCGCTGGAGTACAGGAGTCGACGGGAGAGCACACAGGGGTCGATTTATCATGTCTAGACTAGACGCGATAAATCGATCCCCGCTAGAGAGAAGTTACTGCTCACAAAATTGTGCCTTTTTTAGGTTTAGGCTCCATGAAATTGCTTCACCTGACAGATTTAATAAAGATTAATTTAGTAATTTAATTAGTACATGCTAAGCTTGAATGACCTACCTACCTTGTCAGTGTGAAATTTCATTCAAAAAGAGGAGAGGTGACCAGAATTCTACAACAGAGCTTGCAGATGCCCTCAATTTTAATGTGGCCTCTAGCCCACAGAGACAATAGACCCCAGCATGCAATGTTTGGTCTTGAGCTGAGTGGAAGGACATTATTAATGGAGACACAGTAAAAATAAAAAGGTGACTAATCGGCTTTATCTTATCCAAACTAGGAGTCATCAATGAGGTTCCTGGCAAGTTTCCATATAAAACATGCTTTTCCCTCACCAAGGATACTTAATAAAGCATATAGAAGAGAGATGAAAAGTAGAAATCCCTATTAATAGCAACTCAAGAGCTGAATTCTGATCAGGAATCAAAGAGAATCTGCATTGCCATACTCTGTTTCTTGCCAGAGGAATGCTTGCGTGACACTGCCAGAAACCTCATCTGCAATTTTGGGAATGCAGAATATAGGTGATCATTAGAAGGGTGCTTTTGCTTCATGTTTCTACTTACTGAGTACAGTACACCTGTTCAAAGAGTGAGTAAGTTTAAGAATGATCAGGCATGATTCTCCTCTCAGTTATACTGGGGTATGTGAAAGATGAATCCAGTCCTTGGTGTCAGTTTAAATTGTTCTTTTCCATGGAAAGCCCTAAGCTGGAAGGGGAATGAAAAGTTTGGTTTTTTTTCACCCCAGTGGGGTTGATAGTGTTCAGCACTCTGGAGAATCAAGCGCAAAGATCCTCAAAGGATATAGGCACCTAACTTCTGTTGAAATCAATTAAACCCCTTTAAAGAAATAACAATGGTTTGTGAAGATAAATGCATAAATCTATAACTTTGACTGCAGGAAATCAATGCCATGGAGAGAGAGGTGATTAGCTGATTGTACATCCAGCAAAAAAAGGCATTCTACCATAGCAGAATACAATGGCTCACTGCAATGCACTGCCAGGTGCTGCTACACTATTGACGATGGTAGCACAGGAGGCCTACTCATGCCCCTTTTTGCTCAGATTACTTTTCACATCCCTGATTACCATAGTGCAGGTCCTGACTCATAGATGCATAGTTGTCTGCACACTCCTGTGGCTTCTTGCAAGATATCCCCTCCCCTGCATAATGCTGCCCCATGCCCTTTTTCTTCCTCATGCATCAGCTCAAACAAGAGTAGGATCTAGCCTAGGACCTAATCCAAAAGAGCTTCATTTATGCCTCTCTTAATAAAGGAATGAAATCATGGAATAATGAAATAGTCTTCTGTTATAGAATATAATCTGTATGCTGTGTAGATAAATCTGACTGCCTAGGGTACCAAAATTTGAAGGACAGTATATCCAGTTTCTCTCTTTCCTCATGCAGTACAGGACTTAATTGAATTTTCTTCATATCTTTGCAACAAACCTATATACTAAACCCTGGAACTCAATTGCAGAAGACACAACAAACATTACTCCAAAACAACAGCTAGCTCTGATCCTTTTGATAAAGTCCTTAGAGATAGATGCATACACTGCCACAATAAATAATAAATATTTATCTGTGTCCTGTGGATGTTGCTAACAGGATAACACACCACTTCTCTTTGGCGTTCACACACATACCCCACTGTTCATGACCTCTGTATGTTGTGATGTACAATGCATCATACAATGTAAGAGGGGGAAGAGCCAGATAATAGTTATTGATTGTGCTGTGAAATGTGTGCATTGCATGCAGCAATGGTTGATTCTGAGCTAGATCCTATATTCTTAGTTCACCAACCATTCTCATTAAACTCAAGGAAAGCAGGCCCTAAACTAGTCAGCATGACTCAGATGCTCAAAGGTATTTAGACCCTTAAGGCCTTGTCGATATTACAAATGCTCCATAGTGCAGACACAGGGTATGCCTCCATAGTGCAGACACAGGGTATGCCAACAGAAGGAGTTTCTCTGTCGGCATAGTAACACCACCTCCCCCTGTTGGCACAGCTGCGTCCGGGGGAGGGGGGGGCTGAGATTGCTGGCATAGCTATGTTGCCTGGGGGGGAGGGCAGTGTTTTTCCCCCTGAGCAACATAGCTATACTGACAACATTTTGTAATGTAATTTGGCCTCACTCCCATTTAAATCAGTGGAAGTAAAGCAACTAAATACTTTGGAGGATCTGGGCCTGTCTAAACAGCACATATGACTAAAGCCTGACTACAAATACTTTCTACCATACTTAAGGTTACAACTGTGAGCAACCCCACTGAAGAAATACATGTTCAGTAGTAAGTGCTTGCAGCAAAGGGCCTAAATCTCTGAAAGCTTCCGACAACTGTGACACAGTTCAGTAGCAAGAAATATTAACAGTACCAACCTGCAGCTCCTGATTCCTTGTCACAAAAGAAAAGCTCAGGAAAGGTCACAAAGAAAAGGGGTACCTGAATAATGCTAAAAACAATGAGAACAGAACCTCACCCCACCAGCCTCAAACTGTCTATTATAATTCTTCAAATTTGAAAACCATAAAAAATACCTTTTTACCCACCTGTCAGTGCAGGCAAACGGCAACTCAGCACTGAATCGCCTCAAAGCACATTCATTCTTCTAAACTTATATCACATCATGGGGTTTATATTTGAAAATGTATTGTTTTATATATACTATAACTTCACTAACCTCAGTGATTTGCATTGTCTCTGTCATGAGGTGTCTAAACCCTGGCCATGGAGAAGTGGGGAAAGGGTTAATCTCCATCTTTATAAAGGACAAGACTGTCACTCCCCCTATGTGAGCATGTAGGGGAGTAAAGAGACATTAGAAAGCCAGCTTCTTTTTCCCGTGTCAGGATTATGCATATCTACATCATTCTGCAGAGCTGCTACTCTGCCTCCTGTACAGGCAGGCTGGGAATGGGTGGATCCTTGGCTCTACCCCCAGGCTAGTGCATGGGCCAGTGCACAGTATGTATCTATCTATCTATCCAGCCATGGCTTTTGCATGGGCCAGTGCAGCTGAGCTGGCTCAGACAGAGAAATAATCTGTACAATCAGTATAATTTCCTTCCCTCCTGCAGCCAGGAAGGAACCACCAACTGGATTATGACTCTCTGGTTCTGCTCCTGCCTGGGACAGCACAACCGGTCGCTGTCCTTTGCTCTGGTCTTGCAGAGAAGCCACTATTTATATTTAGCCCTAAAACAGAGGTGGGCAAACTACAGCCCACGGGACCGTCCTGCCCGGCCCTTGAGCTCCCGGCCTGGGAGGCTAGCCCCGGCCCCTCCCCCGCTGTCCCCTCTTCCCCACAGCCTCAGCTCACCGCACCGCCAGCGCGGGAGCGGGCTGCACTGCGGGGACAGGGGAGAGCAGGAAGGGAGGCTCACCTGCAGCCACAGGGAAGCAGGCGGGCAGTGCGGGTGGTGGGAGCATGGCAAACACAGGCAGAGGACTCAGGAGGAGCATCGGGTGGCTGCACAGCCACCCAGAGAGAAGCGGCGCTTTGAAGGGGAAACCGCCGCTTCTCTCTGGCTGTGCAGCTACCCCGGCTCCTCCTGAGTCCTCCACCCATATTCGCCGGGCCACATTCTGAAAGGGGCTTTAGTGGGGGGTTTGTATAGGGAGTGGGGTCCCCGGGTGCCTGTCAGGGGGTGGGGGTGTGGATAGGGGGCAGGGCAGTCAGGGAGCAGGGGGGGTTAGATAGGGAGTGGGGTCCTGGGGGGGGCGGTTAGGGGCAGGGGGTCCCAGGAGAGGATAGTCAGGGGACAAGGAGTAGGGGGGTTGGATGGGTCAGGGGTCCTGAGAGGGGCAGTCAGGGGTCGGGAAGTGGGAGGGGGCGGATAGGGTTAGAGTTTGGGGAGGCACAGCCTTCCCTACCCAGCCCTCCATACAGTTTTGGAACCCCGATGTGGCCCACCCCTGCCCTAAAACTTCAACTACTCTTGTAATGGAGCAGCAGTATTTAGTTATATGAGCAAACATCCCTAGGCACCCATTCTGGGGGGCCTTGAGAGGGCATAAGGAGGCCCACCCGCTGTCTGCCCCATTTGCCCCAGTGTGTGCATCATTGGGAGTATGACAGGAGCGTCAGCACTGGATGGAGGGCTGACAAGTTGACACTGACAGTGGTTCTTTGTGAAAGCGTGTGGTGCCCAAAGTCCCTCTGCTCTGGCCAATGTTAGGCTGACCCAAGAGAAAAATGCACCTCACTTGTTTATCTCAGCAACTGCAGGTTAGTTTGAATTACTTGTGAAAAGAACATACCAGTAGCTGTACTGAAGCCTATTTCCTATGAACAATGAGGGCTTATTGGTAACATCACTTGCATTTTGGTATAATATCTTGAGTGACATATAGGGAGACACAAAGATATCTCTGTGAATTGAGAGGGCAGATGTGTGATATATGGATTAGCAAGGCTCTACTTTATCTTCAAATCAAAAGCATTTCAGTTAAGATAGCTCAATATACAGGGTAGGATTTGGACAAGTGTTCAGCATTGGCCCAACTCTGCTCCCATTTGTAATCAACGGGAGTTTTACCATTGCCTTCGATGGGAGCAGAGTTAGGCTAATGCTGAGCACTTTTGAAAAATCCCACCCTTAATTGCCAAGGGCCAGATTTCAATATCCTTTTTCCTTCAAAATACGAGTACTCAGTAATCCTATTAAAGTTGATGGAACTACTCATGGAGTAAGCTGCCACTTCGTGGAAGTAAGGATATCAGAATATGGCCCTAAATTGGTTGGAAACTTAGTCTGAGTAAAAAGAGTTTGTGCCTAGCACAATGGGGCCCCTGATCTGGTTGAGGTCTCTAGACACTACCTCAATAGAATTGTTAAATTAATGAAATAATAACAATACTTCAGACCTTTGCTTTTGTGAGTAGTGTCATAGACTTCAACAACACTATTCATGGACCATTCAGGACTGCTTGCATGAACAAGGGTTTGCAGGATTGAGCCTCAAGTTTGCAGAGACCTGAAAAGTTAACATCTGCCTCGTATATCAGGAGATTTATTGTATTTATTTAGATTTATAAATATGCTAAAAGGAAACTATCCATACACTCTACTTCCCCTTGACATTTAAAATACATTCTAAACACAGCGATTTTAAAAGCAACCCAGCACAAATCCACTTCACCACTGAACAGTTCCCCACCCTTATGGTTAAAAGGACCTGATTTTCCTCTCATTCACATACTGCTGTAACAGTATAGCTTCACTGATTTCACTGGGGTCACTCCTAATTCACACTTGCGTAAAAGCTGAATTAGGCCAGCAGAGTACAAACAGAGTGTGGCTAAATTTAAGATTATAGGCAAGATGCTGAATAGTACCTTACCCTTGGAGTAGCTCCTTTGCAATCATGAGTCTTGAGCCTGACCCTTAGAGTTTTTTATTTGTTATAGTTCTTTTTTAAATTAAACACTAAAAAATGGGTGCCAGATTCTGATCCTCTTGCTCATGCAGAATAATATTTTACTCCACAAGTAACATTATTGATGTAATGAATTTCTGTGGAGTAAGGTACTACTCAAAATGAGAAAGGGGATCAGAAACTGGCTCTATCAAATAAAATCGCCACAGGTAGGGGATTTGTGGTGCTGTTAGCACTCAGGGCTGGTCTACACCACCGTGGTAAATCAATCTAATTTACGCAACTTCAGTTACATGAATAACGTAACTGAAGTCGACACTGTTAGATCCACTTACCGCGGTGGCTACACTGCGCTATGTGACTTCCCTTACGCGGCTCGGGAAGGTGGAGTATACAAATCATGCTCCCATCGATTTGGCGGTTCTTCACCAGACCCACTGAATCAACACTCGCTGCATCGATTGCAGCAGTGCTGATCTACCAGCAAGTGTAGACATACCCTCAGTTCTTTCATTTTTAAACTACATGTTTTCTTTTAAGTGATTCCCAGGAGTCTTTGTTGTGTGTGGTGTCAGTGCTGTTGTACTTGTGATGTTTGCACAGTATGTTACCTGGAAGTGTTCAAGGCCTTCCTCTTGACCAAGAATTTTCAAAATCATTTTTAAAATTAAGTACTGCTACAAACACGTATGCATTTAGTGCAGAGTATAGTATAAGCCTGACCCTAAGGATTCTAATGATAAAGCAGATTTCAGAGCAGCAGCCCTGTCAGTCTGTATTCGCAAAAAGAAAAGGAGGACTGGTGGCACCTTAGAGACTAACCAATTTATTTAAGCTTTCGTGAGCTACATCCGATGAAGTGAGCTGTAGCTCACGAAAGCTTAAATAAATTGGTTAGTCTCTAAGGTGCCACTAGTCCTCCTTTTCTTTTAATGATAAAGCAGTGCGCCATCTTTTGGTTACACCTACTATCACAACCATAAGCAAAGGTTTATTTAATTTATTTTATTTACAGAACACTATCCTATTTTAGGTCTTGTTGATACACAAACTTGTACCAGTTTAACTAAAAAGTCTTGTTTTAAAACCAATTAGTTAAACCAGTGCTTGAATTAATGTAATGGATTTAGTTTAAATTAGTAAGGAATCGGTTTAAGCTTAATTGATATAAGGTATTTTAAACAAATTTAAGAGTGTTCACCCAAAGGGTTTGCACTGAGTTAACTAAATCCATTTCTAAACTGGTTTGGTTAAACTGGTGAAACTTTTTAGTCTAGACAAGGCCCTAATGTTTTACAAAAAGTGTTGAGATGGCAAGTAGTCAATGAACCATCCCAGGTTGTTCACCGATGCATCTGGTCCTATCTGAGGCCCTGATCTGGCAAGCACGTAAGAACATGCACATAATAAACATATGCACATGAATAGTCCCACTGACTTCAACTCACATGCACACAAAAATAGGCATATGCATAAGTGTTTGCAGAATTAGGGCCTAACTACATAAGTGCTGTGAATAACATATTACTGTGTAAGAGTAAAACAAATGGAAATTATTTGCTTATATCTAAAACCCAAATTCAAATATATATTTGTCCAAACTCCACCAAGAAGCTGGCATCCAGCCACATATTTTAAACAAAATACTATTGAGCAAAACACACTAGCCCTGTTGTAAAGGAGATCTTGATGGGGAAAAGGACATTCCACCTAGGACTTCTGTCTCAGTTTCTGGTTCTCTGTATTGCACAAGGAATAGTGAAACAAGCAGAAATGCTATATGTTGCTAGTTTTTAGAGTTATCACTGGAAAATCAAAACCACCTACAGAAGTTACCTTTTTGGACAGTTGATAATGTCACATGGCAGCCAAACCTATTTCTGTAATTTTCAGCTCACTCAATCAGACAAAGGATGAAGAAGAGGAGAAACATTCATCAAATTACACAGAAGGTTCCATCTGTTATCTTAAACCTTTGTTATCAAGTTACACAGAGGATATGCTGAAAAACACTTTGCAAACAGTTCTATTTTACAGCTTCTTTTAAAATGTGTGTATATAAATTAGGATTATATAGGGGGAGAGGGAAAAAAAGAATTAAAAGCTTCTTTGGGGGGAGATTACTTAGCACTATAGCAGCATACTAGTACTATGAGGGGACGGGCTACCACTGAGTTGAAATTGCAGTTTTCAAGTTGGATAGTATGTCTGCTTTGCTGATGTGATGAAGATCGTTTTGCTCTCTTATTAAAAGTTTTGTTCCTTCCCTAGAAAGGACTTTGCAAGCAGCCATGCCAGCCCAACAGAAGAAAGTCATATTTTGCATAGCTGGGGTATTAAGCTTTGCTTGTGCTCTAGGCATTGCAGCAGCCATCGGAACTCAGTTATGGATCAAAGGAACAATACTGTGCAAAACTGGAGCTCTGCTTGTCAACGCTACAGGACCAGAACTGGAGAAGTTTATTGGTGAAATTCAGTATGGGCTTTTCTACGGGGAGCGTGTTAGACAATGTGGGCTAGGAGGGAGACCTTTTCGATTTTCATGTAAGTAACAATGACATTTGAATTATTTAATACCTTAGTGCACACTACCATGATAATGAGCAGACAAATGCTGCAGCGTTCTTATTTACTTAAGAGTTTTAACAAGTGCAAAATATTCTAAGATTAAATGGTATTGTTTCTGAAGTGTGTCCATCTTAACATTTAAATTACCTTACTAATATTAGTTACAGTATTAGTGACAATTTCAATGCACCTCTCTTATGGTTTATTACAACAAATAGCTATTTCCCCCTAATTTTTTTGTTACTTTGAAAGAATGATTTTGTTGTCTATTTATCTATTTTATGTTCTATTGTGAAATCAACAGCAGTAAGGTAACAGCAGCCTTATTAGAAAGACAGCGCAAAGCCTCATTTACTGCTTTTGAAGAATATAGCAGCAAAAGATAACAATCTGCTGCATTAATTGGGAAAACATACCGGGTTTATGCTAGTAGCTGTTCAATTAATTGACCTGCAAATTGAATTGGGTATCTGACAGATACAGAGTTTAATGGAAGGAGACAGTTAGAAATTGTTTTGATTTACATGCAATATTCATAACCTGTTCATCCTCAAGGATAAAAAGATTAATACATTGATCAAGTGAACATACAGTTTATATATAGCAACATATTAAATGGATAATAACAAATGGATCTTTGTTTTATGTACGTATCTTACAATATGCCACATGAAATTATTATTACAAAAGACAATTTGGAAGCAGTCTTCTGAAACAGTAATGGTAAATTGCTTGCATCAATCATCTGTGTGGTGTAAGGTTACCAGATTATGCATCAGAAAAGATTTACTATGTACTATTTTTTGCAGAGGTAGCAGACCAAATTCATTTAGTTTACTGTTAAACTTTGATATGTCTAAATTCCATAACGGGTCTATTTATGACAGTTCTCTTTATTACTTTCCCGGCTGTCACACTATGCTGATGTTCTACCCTGCAGGTTACAGTCTGGGATGAATTTTCAGAGCAGTCTACTAAATCCAAAGGAATTAGATTTCATCTGTAGATATTATTATGAACTGCAAATGATAATGCAGATAGCACAACAGAGCACTGACTGGATTTAGTTCATGTTCATTAAGATAATGGAGTTGTTAAGACTGGTTAAGGAGAAAGCTGGGAATCACATGATTAGCGGGGGGGAGTGGGGAGGTTGTCTCCCCAGCAGCTTGGGAATGTGTGAAGCACTAATGAGTTTTGGCAAAAGTTCCAGCAGAGAGCCTGATTCTGCAATGCTTACACTGAGCAGAATTTACTTAGACAAGTAGTTCTGACTTTCACTCAAATAGGGACTACTCAGCATGAGTAAGGGTTGCAGAATTCAGAGTAACAGCCGTGTTAGTCTGTATTCGCAAAAAGAAAAGGAGTACTTGTGGCACCTTAGAGACTAACCAATTTATTTGAGCATAAGCTTTCGTGAGCTACAGCTCACTTCATCGGATGCATACTGTAGAAAGTACAAAAGATTTTTTTATACACACAAAAGCATGAAAAAATGGGTGTTTACCACTATAAAAGGTTTTCTCTCCCCCCACCCCACTCTCCTAGATAAGCTATTACCAGCAGGAGTGTGGGGTGGGGGGAGAGAAAACCTTTTATAGTGGTAAACACCCATTTTTTCATGCTTTGTGTATATAAAAAGATCTTATGTACTTTCCACAGTATGCATCCGATGAAGTGAGCTGTAGCTCACGAAAGCTTATGCTCAAATAAATTGGTTAGTCTCTAAGGTGCCACAAGTACTCCTTTTCTGGTTGCAGAATTGGGCCCTGAGTTATTAGAACACTTGCATTGTCCTCATATTGTAAAGTAAAATGGTTATAATGCATTTTCCTAGCCTAAGATGGCTGGGTTCATGGAACTAGTCATTACCAAAATGATTTACTAGTCTGTTCTGAATTGGTCACTTCTAATCTGATATCACTTCTGCTTCTATATAAAGAGAAATTATGAATGTGCTCTTAATAGGTTTGTAATGATTTATAATAATAATAATAATAATAATACAAAGGATCTGAAAGTGCTTTATTAAAGTGGAGTTTAGAGCTGGCAAAATACTGCAACAAATTTTCCATGAATAGCTACTCCCATTTTAAATGAATTGGCTCCCTTGTCATACTTGCACTCTTTGGGTTTGTCTTCCCCGCAAAAAAAAAATAAATAAATAAAGGTGTTTTCTTAATTCACATTAGCTAACATGAGTTAAAATAGCACTGAAGATGCACAAACTTGTTTTTTAACTTAGGTTTGCAGCTCGCGTTCAACCCCTGACTCCCCTACAGGCTTTAACTCAAGCTGCTAGCTCAAATTAAAAACCGAATTGCTGTGTCTTTACTGCTATTTTAACTCAGGTAGTTAGCTATCTTAGGTTAGCTAATGTGAGTTAAGAACTCACCTTTTTATTTTGCACTGGAGATATACCCTTTGGATGAGCTTTCTGGGACCATTCGTCCAAACAAGCTTTACTGTCACAAATGTTCACCAAATATTAATTTCAAAGTGGCATTCACCAGAATGTTATGCTTCACACCTACAAGTAACTGCACCCAGAAGTGCATGCATGCACATCCAATAGATGAACAGAAACAATACTAGGTGAGGTATCTAGCTAATCACAGCTAAACATACTAAACACAGTGTGGAATGTTAAAAATTGAGCACTAGATAATCCATCCACAGTGACCTATATGATCATTCCACATGGGAAAATATTCTTTAAAAATTCATCAAATACATTTGAGTAATGAATAAATATGAGGAAATTGCAATGTTTGCACATATTTCACAAGCAAAAAAAGAGGCTGTGTTAAGAATAATACAAGAAACTCTAGCAAATATTATCATCCTAATTTTACAGATGGAGAAAATGAGGTACAAAGAAATTAAGGCCCTGATTCAGGAATGCACCCATTTTCCTGAGGAAGGGCCCTTAACTATGTACTTAAAGTTTAAGCATACGTGTCACTGCTTTCCTGAACAGGGGTCTAAGTGACTTGTTCAAGAACATAAAACAAATCAGTAGAGAGTCAGGCCTCCTAGCTCTCATTTCCCTAAGTCCGGGGTGGCCAACCTGTGGCTCAGAAGTTAATATGCGGCTCCTTGTATAGGTACCGATTCTGGGGCTGGAGCTACAAGCGCCAACTTTCCACTATGCTGGGGGTGCTCACTGCTCAACCCCTGGCTCTGCCAAAGGTCCTGCCCCCACTCCACCCCTTCCAACCCCCTCCCCTGAGCCTCCCATGCCCTCACCCCTCCCTCCTTCCCCCCAGAGCCTCCTGCATGCCATGAAGCAGCTGATCGGGAGGTGCGGGGAGAGAGGGAGAGGTGCTGATTGGCGAGGCTGCTGGTGGGAGGAAGGTGTTGGGAGCGGGGAGGGGGAACTGTTGGGGGGCTGCTGACATATTACTGTGGCTCTTTGGCAATGTACGTTGGCAAATTCTGGCTCCTTCTCAGGCTCAGGTTGGCCACCCCTGCCCTAAGTGAACCACTAGTGTATGTTGCCTTCCTTTTATCTAAATTAAATATGTGGCATTGCATTGTTATTTGAATAGATTTTCCCCTTGTATTACAAGCCCAGTGTAAATCCTACTTACATGCCCAGGAATATTTCATTGTAGCGTCCTCAGAAGAGACTACCAGGAAGTGATTACTGGCCCTAGTGTACATCTGAAACTGTAGAATCCCACGAGGATGACCTGCTGCAACTAGGTTACAGCATAAATCTTATAAACACACCCTTTTGGAAAATCAGTCACTAAAGCATTTTTGTCTTTTGTGAACTTTCACAGAGAGTGGATGATGGAGGAGTTAATGTTCCCTTTACAAATAACTCAGACTATTTTTTATTTAGCTGAAAGAGCAAAATGTATGTGATTTTTGTGTTTAAATATGATAAGGTAGCTTAATATCTGCATCTAAGGAAGGATTTCAGCTGCACAGAGCCCAATTACTGAGAGACAGTTGACATTCTCCATATCTGTGGGAATACACACAACGTCTACACAAATTCTTTCTAGAAGTCATTATAAATGTCTCAGGAAGTAGTACGATATATGTGTCCACAGTTTAATGAACTGAAGTACACTGTAACACATCTGAGAAGAAACAGTCTGGAAAATAGGTTAAATGATTTAGTTCTGTGTTTGTTCCCATTAAATGTTCCCTACTGACCACTATATCTCTTTTAATTGTAAAATGAATTTGGTCTGCCAGCAAACCCCGTCAGGCTGGGAAAAGACTTCTGCTTCATTTACTCTGGCTGATTCTCATCAGTTTCTGGGTCGGCAGTTCATTTTCTAAAGGTCATTGGCATTCACACCTAGCACACAAATTCATTCATTATAATGAAGAAATGTTTTTCTTTCAAAACAACATCTCTGCTGAATTTAATTTTTCCTGATATGTCACCTATACAATTTTAAAATTCTAGACGTAGCTGTCAAGGGTAACAGCCAATACAATGTAGTTGTATGTTTATTTAAAATAAAGATTGATCTTATTAAGTTTGCCGTATTGTACTTTATCCCAAAACATTCACTAGTGCTGAAAGACTTAATTCTGGAGAACCTTATTTGTGATAGAATGTGTGATATACCCTTTTAGAAAGTCGACATGAACTAAAGACTTTGTTTTCCCTAGTTTATGGATTTATGCAGGAAATAGCCCGACTTGATTATGTAAAGAGTTGTCACTTTGGATGGGCTAGCACCAGCAGGAGAGTGAATTTGTGTGGGGGGGTGGAGGGTGAGAAAACCTGGATTTGTGCTGGAAATGGCCCACCTGATGATCACTTTAGATAAGCTATTACCAGCAGGACAGTGGGGTGGGAGGAGGTATTGTTTCATGATCTCTGTGTGTATATAAAGTCTGCTGCAGTCTCCACGGTATACATCTGATGAAGTGAGCTGTAGCTCACGAAAGCTCATGCTCAAATAAATTGGTTAGTCTCTAAGGTGCTACAAGTACTCCTTTTAATTGGCATAGTGCTAAAATGTATACCATTTACACTGATATTACTGTAAGTACTATTAGTAAGTACTATTTTGGGTAGTAAGAAAGTAAATGTGTAATATAAAGAATAAATGAAGGGCCTGATTTTCAGAACTATGCATGTGCAGTGACTGGGACTGTGCATGAAACTTGGTATTCAGATGTGCAAATGTCTAGTTACCAGTAGTTAGTGGCTCGCAGCAGAAATAGCATTTGCAAATACCTGATTTATACATGCAATTGTGGTAAATGTTCTTGCAAATTAGGCATGCAATCCTGTACATAGTTTTGGGCATGCACACACGAAAGCTCATGCTCAAATAAATTGGTTAGTCTCTAAGGTGCCACAAGTACTCCTTTTCTTTTTGCGAATACAGACTAACACGGCTGTTACTCTGAGACCCTAAATAGTAAGGAATGAATTGTAACTGTAGTCTGATGTCTTGAAAATAGACAAGGCTTAGTTCCTGCCTGGTGGGGTGGCAGCACTACCAGAGGGGTTGTTTGTTGCTGATGAACAGCAGTTCTGTAACTACGCTACAAAGGCTATAAGTGTTTGAATTGAACTTTATGTACATGGCTAGTTTTAAATGCAAAGTTCTTGGTGAGTGCTAGAAATATATAAACTGGTATTTGAGGAATTCCTGTGTTAATAACTCTGACTTTATGAGATTTGATTCTGCAATTGGACATGTTTCATCACAAGATAAGAGAAACATTGATGAGATTGTACCCCTCAGGGACTATCAAGGCAAAACCATAACTACATAATGCCTTTGTCCATCAAAACCGGTCAAGACAAGTACAGTTTTTAACAGATCTTTTGAATAGTGCTTTAAAACGTTCTTCTCACTTTGGGCTGAGAGAGGGTAATGGGCAAGGAGAAGGGAATTTGAATGCCTGGACTCGCTGTAGTGCACACTTATATTTTTAGACAATATTAAAGATTACATTTAGCAAAGCTTCTAGCAAATTTTACGAATGTTTGCTTAAATATAATTAATTTGCTGTTAATTTCATCATGACTATAAATGTTGCATTATCTGCTTTTTTATGCTTACTGCGATGCCAGCTACAAAACTGTTTGCTGGTAAACATTTTACATGGTAGATTAATTTATGTGAAGCTCCTACTTAGCTCTTTCTCAGCATGTTATAATCACAGCAAGGCAGTTTGAGGAGTTATTACCCCCAGTTTAATCATGCCCCTGTGGATCGGCAGCAGTTAAGTTTGTTCTATGGTTAGTTTTAAAATATTTGTTGTCACCGAACACATAAATGATTAAAAATTACTTACAGAAAATCTGATTCACTATCCACCCTGACCTGTGTAGGTATGGTCATAATTTGAACTAACAGCTAAAACCTAATACAAAAGATGCCAAAGCCATATATAATTCCTAACATTTTATTTGACACTGTGCCTGATAAAATATGCCTTGTTTTTAGCTAAGCCTCAACATAGTTTCCAGTTTTGCAGGCACAGTTTTTATCCTTCAGTAATAATTAAGTATGGGTGCAAAACTGCAGGCATAATAATGTGCATGTTTATACCCATTAGATGGGTAACTGCTTGCTTTGTAGATGCCTTTAGGTGGTCAGGACAAAGAGCACAATTGCACATGCAACAAATTGTAGCCAAAATATTGAGGCCATTTTTAAAAAACAAATATAGACTTACAAGTTAGTGCTGATTAATGAGTTATTACATACAGAGTACTGTGCTTTGTAACAAGTAGCAAAGCAACAACCCACAAGAGGATGCCTTCTGACCAAACTGATTGAGTTAGACGTGTAAAACCAGCATGAGACAGAGCAGAAAAAGGCCCACAATATCTATACATCTTATTTGGCCACTAGTTCCTTCTTCCTTTATTTTGACATCCCATTTTTTAAAATTAAGGCTTCACTGTTTTCTTTTACTTCTCCTTTAATTCCCCTCTCTTTTACCTGCAGAACTATGTTTTCAGACACAAAACGTTCCATTAAATGTTTTACTTAAAGAAACTCAGGGGAAGTGTTCTGATCTTATAAAATACCCTTGACCTTTGTCCGCTCCTAGCTTCAGCAGGCCATTTGGAGAATTTAGGAAGAGAAATTTTCTAATGTAAACCTAGCGCATTTGTTCCAGTTCATTGTTATAGTCCATAAACGAAAAAGGAAATACCAATTTTGAGGAGGATTTGAGGAGGATTCAGGAACCTTGATAACAGCAAAGGTAACGTTATTACCCTCACACTTTCATAGAGCTCAGTCTTCCTTTTTCCTCTTTCGTCTGTTCCTCCCCAATGCATCCTGGGAATTGTAGTTCCTGGTTTCAAGGCTATGGGAACAATTAGGAACAACTTACAAACACAAACTGGGGTAGCTATCTGCATCTAGGTAGATAGAACTCAGCCTTCCCCTTAATAATAACCATTGTAAAACTTTTAACAGTTGTTTCCAAACCATGATTTAAGTCCGCTAGCAAAGTCTTCCAATCTTTGTTTCACACTTCTCCTAATACCTGGAAAGGCAGGAACAAGACTTAGCAGTGGAGCAATTCTTACTACTATAGATTGTCCATCATTATTATTGGTGTCATTGATGTTCTCTGGTCCAAGGTGGAGAATTAGCACTCTATTCTTCAGCTGCTGGCTGATGAGCTGCAGACAATCTTGAAATGTTCCATTTCTTTCTATCTATTAATACAGCAGAATCCCCTGTAATTTCTGCTATCTTGAATGTCCTTTTTGACTCTGTATGGCAGCTTCACACAATCTAAACCTCACAAGTTTCAAATTGTAGCACCTTTTTTATGATCTACATACTGTCTGTATTTCTGCTGTTTATTCTTAACACGTTCACAAATAGTTTCATTGGAAGGTTTAATTGAAGAAGGAGAATGTGAGCCTTTGACAGGTAGTAAGTCGTGTATCGGCCTGGTGTCCTCTGAACAGTTCAAAGGTTGATACTCTTGTTGTTGAGTGGTCCTGTAAGCAAACAGTGTTTCAAGTAAAGCTTGCAAACTGATAAGTTGCAAAAAATTCTTTCACCAGTCTGTTTGTTCTCTCAACTAGACCATTAGCTCTAGGATGGTATAAACAAACAGTTTTGTGCTTGATACTATTGCTAGTGAGGGAGTTTTGCATTTCAACAGAGGTCAATTGCATTCCATTGTCAGACACCAATTCCTTGGGAAATCCTTCTTGGGAGAAGACTGATGACATGACCTTAATCACTCTTTAAGGGGTAACCATTCAAGTGAATCTATCTTCTGGACACTTTGAATGAATCTACCAATATTATGGCAAACCTTTGCGTAACAGGCTGATCCTCAAATGGTCCTATTATGTTGAGAGCCATATTCTCCCATGGACAGCTTGGATAGTCAACTATTGTGAGAAGAATGCTGAAGGTTTTCTGTCACTTATCTCTACTAACATAAGCCATGCAATTCTTGATTATTTCCTCAACTTGCTTGTCCATCCCTGGCCACCAGAAGGCTTGTCACAGTTGTCTTTTGGTTAGACTCATCCCCAGATATCCTTCATGTGCCATGTGAATCAATCATACTCAGAAGTGTAGGCACAAGACAGTCAATTCTCAAAATCCATTCATTTACACAAGGGACAGCTCGTGTGATATGTGTCTATATGGTTGCAAGTGTTCTGGTGTCATTATCTTGTAAGATCATCTGTTGAGAATGTAAATCTTTAGGTCCTGAAGTACAATGTTTTCTCTCATGACTGTTGCCCACTCTCAGAATGTGATCACTCCTTGGGTTGTAGCAGATATTTGGGCAATGACAATCTCTTCATTATATTTCTCTATTTAAACTCATGATAAGGTATGGGCAGGTGAGACAGACAATCTACAGTGGTATTCTTGGCACCTGGAAGATATACTGTCTGGAAATCAAAGTCCATTTGTTTGGTGGTCCATTTGGCAATTCTTGGTGTTGCTCTCCCACAACCTCACATGCTGAATAAAGTTTGTGATCAGATCTTAAAGATAAATCTCCTACCCCACAGGTAGTTTCTGAAGTGACTTACTGCCCAGAAATGTACCAGAGCTTCTTTCTCAGTGACAGACTAGGATTTTTCTGGATCAGTCAAGGCTCTGGAGGTGAATGCAATAGCGACTTCTTGTCCATTTTTTAGCTGAATCAAGACTGTACTCACAAGCGTTTGTTATGAAATTGTTTGCGTCTCAGAAATAAAAGGGCTAAGAGGCAGATTGGTAGAAATTGTATGTTTTATCTTATTAAAGCTGGTCTTGCATGCTTCATCCCATTCAAATTTTACATCATTTTTAGGAGATGATGCAAAGGTGTCTACTTTCATAGCAAATTGCTATACAAACTTTTAATAGTATTCGCAGTCCCAAGAAGGATCAAAGTTTGCCCTTGTTGTCAGGCTCTAGTGCATCACAAATGGCTTTCACTTGGTCTGGGTAGTATGTTATTCTTACATATTGTATGTCCTAGATATGTCACTGAATTGGTACAGAATTGACATTTCTTCTTGCTGGTGGTAAGTCCACATCATGAGGCACTTAGATAAATTTACCTTTGTGTTTCTCTGAGGTTCTTTTATGCTCATTGCCAGTTTGTTTTCTACCTGAACCCCTTTGAGGAAGGCTCGAGAAGCTTGATAACAGCAAAGGTAAAGTTTATTCCCCTCACTCTTTCACAAAGCTCACATTCTTCCTATTTTTCTTCTCCTCCACCTCCTTCTTCTTCCTCCCCCAGTGCATCCTGGGAATTGTAGTTCCTGGACCCAAAACTATAGAAACTATCTAAGAACAAACTTACAAACACAAACTGGGGTAGCTATCTGCACCTACATCAATCAAATTATGGGACACCCTTAACCATATATAAGTGCCCACACAATATAGTTCCATTATCAATGACAGACTTGCATTTTCAATGGGAAGTCCTTTCTGTCTCCAACAGATAAGGAAGTACACTATACAATACAATGCATTAATCTCCCCTACAGTATAAATCAAACCCTTAATTACAACTGAAAAAGCTGGTGGAGAGTTAATCATTAACTTTCTTTAGTTTTATAAAAGCTCCAATAGGCGCCCATCAAATAAATTAAAGAACACAATATCAATAACGATACAGTGTAAAGGTACTCCTGATCTCAACCTAAGACCCTCAGCAAATAAAGTGAGAATACTAAAAATCCAAACTCCTCCAAACAAAACTCTGAATTAATTCCATACATTTGCTACAGCTACATAAATGACCAAAACAATCCAGTGTCCAGCACTTTTTTGTTACTTATAGAACACTATGGACCAGAGTTAATGGTGATGTCAATAAAAACAACAAGGAGTCCAGTGGCACCTTAAAGACTAACAGATTTATTTGGGCATAAGCTTTCGTGGGCTAGAACCCACTTCATCCCACGAAAGCTTATGCCCAAATAAATCTGTTAGTCTTTAAGGTGCCACCGGACTCCTTGTTGTTTTTGTGGATACAGACTAACACAGCTACCCCCTGATACTTGACACCATGTTAGGTAATGTCAACGTAACCTACATAAGGTGTAACTTGGTCAGAAAATTGATTTAAGTGGGTTTAAGCAAAATACAATAAATTGCAACAATTTGGCATTCAGTAAGTATGTCAACCAAGTATAACTTACACCAGTTTGGGATTTGGTGGGGACAAAATTTGTCCTTGTATAATCATGTGACACTCTGAAACCTGTTAGTTGAAACCCACTATGCCAGTGTGGAATTTTGCCCTAGAAAATTAATGGGAAGGTTCCCTAACAATTAAGTGAGGTGAGAGCTGTATTTTCTTACACCATTTTCTTGCTGCATTCTCCCCCCCCCCACCAGCCCTCCACCGCCCTTCTCCCCAACAGCTTGGTGTGCAAGTTACACTCTTTATCACCACCATTGGACCTGGTTTTCCACTCTCTTGCACCTTGTGTCATTATTTAGACCTATGCAACCTGGATCTGATTTACCATTGCATTCTTCCTGTTTTATGACAGGCTAACTTAACTGACATTAAAAACTTAATGTCAAATGAGTGCCAGTTACATTACTTTGCAACTTACATGCAGCAGGATCTGTTTCTTGACCAACTTATGCCCAACATATAATTTGCACCACTGTTTACATCAGTACTGAATTTGGCCCAGAGACTTCCAGGGTGTTGAAATGTTGTACTCTAGTCTGCATTTTATATCTTCCCTAGGCGCTGTGTAACAGAAGCAATACTTACAGATGTTGAAGCACTTTAGTTTGTTCTAATACCATTTGGGAGTAGGGAGTGAACATTTAGTATGCTGATTCAGGGCATATTTTTAGCATTTAAAAATTCAAATATGTGGAATTTACATTCTTTAAAAGCTCAACACAATAAGGCTGGCTCAGATAGAATGCTCTTAAAAGCTTGGACATCACAAGGTAAGGTTTTGAGTTACTCTCTGGCACAGAAAGGGCAGTAATTATTAATACATGTAGGTAGATGTGATCTAAAAGGTGAGATGAGGTTTCCCACAAAGCTAGTCTATCTCTTTTGGTCAATTTGCACTTCTGAATTCCACAATGTGCTTCTCTTTAAACATCCTTACAAATCTGTTTATAATTAAATCTGATTACTTCATTTTCCTCTTTCACTGAGTTCTGAGGAGCACAATTTAAAACAATTAGCACAGAGCAGCACAAAATCCCTGCTCAGATTTTTAAAATGATAATTTTGTCTAATGTTTGTAGTAATTTTTTGTTCTATTTTGTTTTTAGTTTTTCCAGATTTGCTCAAAATTATCCCTGCAAGTATCCATGTAAGTGTCATTCTCTTCTGTACGGTACTGATAGTCTTTGCTCTGGTGGGAACAGGTTTCTTCATGTACAATGCATTTGGCAATCCCTATGAAACTCTGCATGGTCCAGTAGGGTTATATCTTTGGAGCTTCATTTCATGTAAGTACTTTAGTATAGTTCTGCATTTAAATTAGTCACTTATTCATATTTAATGACTTAAGATAAGTGATCTATTTAATAAAACATGATACTGTCCTGAGAACTGTCGCTGCATTGAATCTAAACCTGAAAACTATAGCTGGGTGGAGAAAGATATTCCATTTTGGAGGATTGTGCTATTTTAAAATTTGGTGCAGTTCTGATTCTGAACAAACCCCAAAACTTCAAAATTCTCCATTACAGGGTAGGAAGCATGGCCACTAGTTCGTCTGCAGCCACAGACCTTGGAAGCCTGGGCACCCCAGCAGCCTATCAGACAGGTCCCAGAGAGCCAGGCAGGCAAACTGGCTGGATTCTAGGTAGGGTTTCAAAACTTGCCTGGCAAGCAAGGTTCCATTTGTCAGATTCGAACCATCTCCACAGAACGTTTTGTTTTTGATGAATCAGCAAATTCTAACACAAAACAAAATTTATTTTTTTTTATTTGTTGGGGAACCCACCTGGGAATCCTTGGGCTTGACTCTCCCATTCGTTCCCTTGACGTCAGTGGAATTTCACTGGTGTAACTGTGGGGAGAAAAGGGCTCTGTATTAGTACCTTATTAGAAAGAACAATAGGCCTGATTCTTATCTCAACACTACTGACTTCACTGGGATTACTCCTGATTGATATCAGCACAAGATCAAAATCAGGCTCAGGGGCCTTTCTTTGCAAGAGGCAGATTTGTTGCCAACATTTCACACTTTGTAAGGGTTGCAACTGGAAAGCATCCTATTTGAAGAAGCCCATTAGGGATAGGAAATCTACTGCCACTTGCAGTAAAAAGAATGAGGCATATTAGACTTTTAACTAGAGTAAATTTTTACTATTAGTTTAGCTGGAGAGAAAAATTGTGCTAAGGGATGTTGCTCATTAAGACCCTGATCAGCAAAGTATTTAAGTACATACTTACCTTTAAGCACGTGGGCAGTCCCATTAACATCAATTGGATTATTAATATGCTTAATAGTCAAGTTAAGCACTTACATATGTGCTTTGCTGGACTGAGGCCTTACACTAGACATAACACTTGGTATGGTTGGCTATTTAGATCCTAATCCAAAGTTCACTGGAGTCGATGGAAAGAATCCCATTGACTTCGATGGCCATTGGATCAGGTCCTGAAAAAGAAGCACCTTGGAAGGAGTCAGTTAAGTGACCATAAAATATATATTGAAATGTAATGAAAATGACATTTTACTTTTTGGTTATTATGTCTCTCAAAGATTTGTTGTTAGGAAATTCTCAGAGCAGTGATGTTTCTTGTTCTATTTCAGGTTCTTGCAGTTGTCTCATCATGATACTATTTTCTTCAGAAGTGAAAATTCACCACCTCTCTGAGAAAATTGCAAATTACAAAGAGGGAAGTTTCATCTTTAAAACTCACAATGAACAATTTCAGGATTCATTCTGGATCATCCTGGTTTGCTCCTTGGTGCACTTCCTGAATGTTTTGCTAATACGGTTTGCTGGATTTGAATTTCCTTTTTCAAAATCTAAAGAGTCAGACACAACAACTACTGGAGCAGCTGATCTCATGTACTAGCCTGATGTCAATTTTTAATAACATTTCAAGCAAAAAGGTTAATCTCAGACACTTTCAACAATGACCAAATCTATCTGGTTTTACATGATTAATTTGAAAGACATTAAAATCAAGAAGAAATCTAAAATAAATGTCAACACAGTAAATACAATAAAGGCATAGTATGCATGGTCCTCATTAGGACTAGATCAACATATCCTTACTCCCATCGCGTAGTACCTTATCATGACAGCAGTCCCATTTGTTTCAATGGGATTATGAAAGAAATAAGATATAACTATGATCCGGGCCCTATGTACTTTAATAAAGGAGGAAAGCAAACATTTCCACCAGCAGTACAGCATTTGCCTATATCTGTAAAGGTAGTGGTGTACTGGAATGACTACTACTAATGTTTTATGTATCAAGACTGGACTAAAAATTCTACTCCGGCCAACAAATGAAAAGTGCTGAGTGCACCAGAAAGCTGCAAACACCAAATGAAAGAAAACAGAATGTATTGTTGCAGCTTAAGTAACAAATTTAGGGCCCATACCTGCAAAACAAGGTGATGAATTCTCTCTCTCAAGTACAATGACCACGAGTAATGTTCAAAACCATGCTGGGGGGCAGGGGCGGTTATTCCAAACAGAAGGGGGGAGGGGGGAGAAATCTACAGAATATGTAACCAAACTAGCAGGCTGCATACCCAATTGCTTGCTGTGCCTTGATAGTTACAAATGCTCCAAATTGAGGGTCCAGTGGGAGTTGGGTATTCAGCACCTCCCAGGCTTGCTGAGTACCTTGCACTATTGAGTCCATAAAAGAAAGACTGTCCTATAACCTTATTATACGCCTCCATCCCTCCTAAATTGCTCAAAAAAGGTCTCCTTTCTGCCTTCTGTTTCCTCATGTGTTGTCTGCTGCCCCCACTTAAAAAAATAAAAGAGAGGTTAACCAGACAAAGGATTTTTGCAATACAAGAGTTTGAACAGCAGGGGATTTTTTTTTTAATTCGTTAGTACAGAAGCTCCATTTTTTTAAAAACTCATTTGTTCTCAGTGGTGCAGGTAAACAACATTAGAGGAAGATAGCGGACAACTTAAACCCACACATATTTCACAGGTACCACATCTACCATGGTACTGACAATCCCAGAAGACCATAGAGGGCAGAAATAGAAAGTAAAACCTGTTGCTTGGTTGGAGAAGGGGCCAAATTAATTATTATTTGAATACATATAGTATGAAATCCTGGTCCTACTGAGGTCAATGGCAAAACTCCCACTGACTTCAACAGCACAAGGGTTTCACCCATAGTAAGAGATTCTCTGTCCTGAAGACTTTACTTTCTAAACAGAAGGAGAGTCAAAGGGTAGGAAGGGAAATTGAGGCATAGGGGGGAAGAGGGCAGTGACTTGCCCAAGATAACAGAGACAATCAGTGGCAGAGCATGGAATACAATGCAGCTCTCCTACCTCAGTGTCCCATCCATTACGCCCCATCGTCTCCTAAAGCATATCATATCAATTGGAATTTGAATGAGATGTAATGCACACTCTAGTATGCCACAACCAAGAAATATTTTTAATATGAACAATTAGTAAGTGTGCAGACAAACTGTAAATCATTTGAATAGGATTGGTGATGAGGAAATACAGTAAATGAAAAAAAGGATGTTCTGTTCTGGTTGGTTTTGTGTGTTATAAAGATTATCTACTTTAAAATTTTTTGCAACATCTTTGAAATTTTAATGTAATGGATCAAAATAAAAATATACAAACAAAAATTATTTGTATATTTTTAAGACTTTGCATGAAGTGGGCTCCATAGCAGATCCAACTGCAGGAGCAGGACTCATATTTGTAAAATAAAGAACAAAACAAAAAGTGGTCAGTAAAAAAAGTCAATATTT
Organism: Caretta caretta; assembly: GCF_965140235.1. NCBI lineage: Eukaryota > Metazoa > Chordata > Testudines > Cheloniidae > Caretta > Caretta caretta. The sequence goes on from NC_134214.1 coordinate 27,684,907, forward strand.
TCAATACATTTTAGCTACATGGAACCAGAGATACTCTATCACTGAGGTTCCCTGTAATGGGGTGCACTCACCTCATGAGAGTGCCCCCTTGTCAACTGGTGTGTGAGCCTGCTTTTTTTCAGTTCAGGTGGGTGTTCGGTGACTCAACCTTCTTGCCAAGTCACATACAGTTTGTGTGAAATACAAGCAAACCCCTTTAGGATAAAGAATTCAATAGGGCCCATCATGGTTGGTACCTTGGTTGGTACATCTTGGTACATCTCTTCTTGTAGCTCTCCCTGGGCTCAGTCCTCATCAGTCCCACAACCTTCAAATGTCCCTCGACCCTGGTATGGGGCCATGCCCCCAAGGCTTCCTCTCTGGAGACTCTTTGCCCACTTTGTGCCTTTCTGATCTAGCTCTCCAGCTAGGCCACCTACCAGTTCAGTTCCCCTTCTGGGAATTTAGCAAAGTTCAGTATTCCAGCTACTTCCACAGTGGCTAATGAGGGGACTGGGGTCTGCCCACTACTCCAAGTCCTAGCCCAAGCACCCTACAAATAGTAGCCACCCACAGCATCCCTTTAACTAAACTGCATTGCTGCTACAATTCCCTGGACTACTTCTCCACAGCCCCAGCAGCTTCAGGACCACTTCAACCTTACTGTAGGGCTGAAATCTTGTACGCCATCCCAGCAATTAGCCAGGAGCACCTTCTTGCTTCCTGAGTCCCTGCCTGCAACTCTTCTGTCCATGGTCATAGAATATCAGGGTTGGAAGGGACCTCAGGAGGTCATCTAGTCCAACCCTCTGCTCAAAGCAGGACCAGTCCCCAATGTTTGCCCCAGATCCCTAAATGGCCCCCTCAAGGATTGAACTCACAACTCTGGGTTGAGCATCCCAATGCTCAAACCATTGAGCTATCCCTCCCTCCTTTTTAAAAAGCATATTAACACTTTCTCCTATTCTGTCAATGTAATCAGGTAATCACAGAATATCAGGGTTGGAAGAGACCTCAGGAGATCATCTAGTCCAACCCCCTGCTCAAAGCAGGACCAATTCCCATTTTTTGCCCCAGACCAACTAAACTGCCCCCTCAAGGATTGAACTCACAACCCTGGGTTTAGCAGGCCAATGCTCAAACCACTGAGCTATCCCATCCCTGTACCTGCCTTCAGCCAGGAACACCATTTGTGCTCCTCCAACTCCAGGCAGCAACTGACTTGCTCGAGAGAGCCCTGAAACTGCATTTATATGGCCCTGCTGGGCCTGGATTGGCGGCTCCCTGCAGCCTCCTTCTGATTGTGTAAGACTGTAAGGGTTCCAGCAGGGGGCCTCTGAGCCTAATACATCCTGTCACATTCCCAAACAACATTGTCATAAGGTGAACCACTTAGAGAGAATGCTTCAGGGACCACCACCTCTCCTATTCAGTTGTGAAGACCAACACCATTCCCATTCATGATCATATCTCATCCTCATCCCCTTTACAATCACAGCAATTGTTTACTTAGAAACTATTTGTGTGTTTTAGCAGCTGAAAGCAAAGGTAAGAGCCAGCATCATGTGACCAGTTCTTTCTTGCTATGGACCACCAGCAAGTGTTCTGCAAACCACTAGCAGTAAACAGAATTCAGATTGGGAACCTCTGCCCTATGCCATTTTGATATTCACATATTTTGTGATCAGAAAGCATGAAGCAGTTGTATGGTGAGGGGGGTGGAATAAAGAAAATATTTAAAAAGGTTTCAACATCATCATCATATTTACCTGTGTGTGTGTGTGCGCGCGTGTGCATTGGGAAGGAGGTCGTAATATTATGTATCAACATCCAGCTCTCTGGCAGACCAAAGTCTGTAGCATTAACTTCAAGACATACTCAAGATTCTAGCTCCTCATCAGTACCCATTGTTGGGGATGGCATTTTTCATATGCTGTGGCCCTGATTTTCCTCTCACAACAGTCAGGAGTAACTGCAGTGAAGTCAGTAGAGTTCTGCTGGTGTAAAACTGAAGTAAAAGTGTTCGGTTAAAATCTGTTTGTTATGGTTTCCCCATTCGCCATGTTGAATTTGTTAAAACAACAACTAGGTCTCCATCTTGGACACCCTCCTTCATGGAGAGTTTGGCACCCTTTTTGCCTTTTTCAAATTAGAGCAGGAAAAGGGTAAGTCATGTAACAGCCTAGTCTGCCCAGCAACTGCAGGTTATTTAAGGGTAGTGTAACCGTTACTCTGGGCAGTCCATCAGAATGGCAGGCAGTCTTCCACATGAGCAGCCAAGAGCTAGAGTCCAGCCCAACCAGGACTTGTTAGTGATTTCAGGTTCCATATAGCTTCCAGCTTCAAGACTTACTTGAATGCAACCGTTACACATCTAAGAAAGAAGAGTCTCCATACCACACATAGGACGACATCTTCAAGAACAGAAGATAGAGGAAAAAGAGGACATTGGCCACTTACCTAAGTGATCACCTGTTCCACCATTCCTGTGTTCCAGCTTCTGTCCCTGTGTTCCTGAGTTCCAGTTCCAGTCCAGGGAACCGGTCATCATCATCTTGAAGCAACAGGGTTCCTCCCTTGGGTCAGTGAGAGAGATGGTACTGTGATTGCCTTTTATTGTCCCTCAGTTTCCCCTATTGTGTAAGGGTTTGCGGGCTCCGGAATTCATGTCCATAACATCATCATTAACAACCAGACTATTATTATTTGTTCTGTTTCTTTTTGGGGTCCTTGTTGTTTAAATCTTGTTGTCTAATAAACCAGTTATGTTTTCCCCTTATCCTGCTTAAGTCTTTAATCACTAATTATAACCGTTGATAGATGTGGATGGGGGGGTAGAACTTGCAAGACTAGCTATCTTCTGTGAAGTTAGAGAAGTAAAATCCATTTAAATCTGTCTCAGGCTAATGGATTTAAAGGAGAATTAGGTGAGTCATGTTCCTGGAGTATACAACACCTTCCCATGTCATTCACTTATCTGGGTAAAGTGCTTTGACATCTTGGGAAGAAAGTTGCTATGGAAATGCAAAGTATTATCTTTATAAAATGATTAATTTTCTAATCACAATGGCCCTCTGTGAACGCCTAGAGGTGAAAAGCCACTTCCCTGCTGGAGCAGCAGTGTGAACGTTTCCACAGAAACTGTGGAAAGAATGCTAACTGCACATGGGCCAGTCAGTGCTGAGAACACTCAGAGTCAGCGGAGCTGTGTTGCACCACCAGGCAAGAATTCCTCCTTCCACACGGAGGTGCTGCCTGTGATAGGAAACCTTTGTAATTTGACCCGACACTTACAGATAAGAAAGAAGGAAGTTAAAAGGATTAAAAGGCAAAAGGGAGAGCATGACAGAGAGGAATCGTCCCTGAACAGTGGCTGCAGCACATAGGTACTGGGACTTACCAGCAACCAGCAACACCAGGTGCTAATGAGGAAGAAGAGGGACAATTATAATATTTTCAGATGCATTCAACTAATTTTGGCTGCCTAAACTGAAACACCTGATTTTCTGAGGACTCACAGCTACCACTGGAGCAAAAGAAGGTGCAACATCCTATACTCTCCCTTCTTTAGCCAGCCAACTCCACAGGCCAGCATGAAGAGAGGAGCAGAGCCATAACCCCATCTCCTCCCACCTTCTTTGGAGTGACTAGAATGCCTCAGGATGCCAACAGGAAGCAGTCCCTTAACTCAGAAGAGAGCAATTGGGCCTAGCTCTTGAATGGGGATGCAAAAGGGGGGGAAAGGCCACTTCCCCCTTCTGCACCTCTGAAAGGGTCAAGCACAATAGGGTCCTTTGTGTGACTAAGGGTATGTCAACACAGCAAAAGCTGTGCACGGGCTAGCCCACCTGAGCTAGTTCGGGCTTCAGCACTAGTAGTACAAGCCTAGCATGGATCCTAGGTATGTTCTTGGCTTGTTAGCTTGCTTTGAAGCTCTCACTCTGCTGACTTGGCTGCTATTACCCGCACTAGCTGGATTTAAGCTGCTCAGGTAAACTAGCAGAAACACGCAACTTTTGCTGGGTAGACATACCCTAACTATAACAGAAACAATGCAAAACCTATTTTCTGTCCCTACCATCTACATTAGAACTGACCAGTACTAAGCTTCCCAGTTAGAGTCCCAGCCAACCAGCCCCTTCAGGTGGATTGAAAGAATATCCCACCTCACCTTTCCCTGGGCCACAAGATCTGTGCCTAAATTCTATGTCTCTCACCCCTGCAGACAAGGAGAAAGCCCAGAAGCTGAAGGACAGCAATGAAGAGCCACTTATGGAAAAGATGAGATCTAAAACAGACCGACCGCTGTTGCATATAGCATGTCGGAATTACACATACTGGACTGGCTTGTGCTGTCAAATTTTAATCCAAACTCCCCACTGAAATCAATGAGGTGTTCTGCCTAAGAACAACTGGGAGAGTATAGTCCAGTAAATACACTGGGCAAAGAAGTGTTAACCGGGGATTATAAAACCATATGGATGAATCATAATAGCAGGCATTATTCCTCAATGACATGTTTTATAGTAACTGAAGCACACTTTTAATGAAAGGTTACCCACTGAGTTATTTATAACTTGTTTCCCTATATAAAGAAAGGTGATTTATTCCAAGTATCATGATACAGGGAAAAGTCCTAACTTTCCATTTATCTTCCAAGTGATTACAGTTCTTATCCTCATATAAAATACCTACCACATGAGGGGAGAAACAATTAAAAATAAAACTAATTTGCTCCTGTAACTAACACGAACAACTTATCTATTACTGATTGTTATAAATAACAGATGGTGCAAGGTGGGAAAAACAGATTCCTCTTTACATTTCACTGCTGCAGACATTATGAAAAACCCTAAAAACACTAATTCATTGCTCCTGGCATCTGTTAATGTTAAAAGAAAAGGAGTACTTGTGGCACCTTAGAGACTAACAAATTTATTTGAGCATAAGCTTTCGTGAGCTACAGCTCACTTCATTGGATGCAGAAATAAATCTGTTAGTCTCTAAGGTACCACAAGTACTCCTGTTCTTTTTGCGAATACAGACTAACACGGCTGCTACTCTGAAACCTGTTAATGTTAAAATAGTTCTGACTTCACTAGCCAGGGTTTATTTATTACCCCTAATAATCCACCTGCCTGGGAATTAACTCTGCAGCTTCTTAGCTGCAACATTTCTATGATGGAAGCTTCATATTGAAACATATGTATTCAAAATTAACACATACCATGGCTATGTACATCGACAAGATGACCTAATAGATCTCTGCCACCTCAGTTTCACTGATTTTGTGAACTGAGCTGAACTGTTTTTAGGCACCCAATTTAAGGATGTGACTGGCACACAAAAATGCAATGACTTTCATTAGCCGTCTGCAGCTAAATAATTTTTCCTTTCTACCCATTGGACAAGACTGCCTTTAGAACACTAGACCTGGAGTCAGAAGACCTGCCATTGGCTCAATAAGTGATCTTGGATAGGTCATATAACCTCTCAATCTTGAAGATGGGGACACTGACACAACCTTCTTTGTAAAGCATTTTAAGATCTATCTACAGATGGAATGTATTATTTTTGTGCTAATATTAGGATTCAAACAATTCAAGGCAGGCAAATTGAAAAATATACAGCAGGATGGGGATTTTTTTGGAACAAAGAAACATGTTGCGCCTGAAATTCTCTAAACAACATATCCTGGGGGAGGCAGGGGCAGCAATTATACAAAATCCCCACATATCTCAGCTGTGTGGTGATGTACGATATATAGCATTGCTCCTATAAAATGTTTTTGGTACATTTTCTTTTAATGTGACAACATTTTAAAAATATTATACAAATACTGGGCTAAATCTTGCTCAACTACACTCATATATATCTAGGATAACTCCATTGACTTCAATGGAATTACTCTGGATTTACACCAGTGTAAATGAGGACGAAATCTGGCCCAAAGTGTAAAAACGCTTTAAATATACTCTTTCTCACACCCACCCAGACACGCACACACCTCTTCTGAAATATAATTCCTGTTTATATTTATGTTTAGGTAAATGATTTTTTCAGACTCTTTTGACTCCTAGAGTTTGCAGGTCCTGCTTGAAGAACAACATGTGCAGTTCTCTGTTGACACACAGAACAGTGTGAGCAGGTGTCTTTCACAACTTGTTCAAAACAAAGCCCAAACACTGTTGCCTTACTAACATAAGAAAGTTCAGCTCATGCCATCCCCCAGGAGGGCTCCTACCTCAGGATTGCTCAGCCCATACCCTAGATTCTTCCTTTCTTAACAACCACATCCTCTATATCTAGGTGAGTGATGAGATACCTCCCTCAGTGAATCAGCAGAACCCACTTAACCATTTGGAAACCAAAGTTTGAAATGTAGAACTAATACAGTTCCACTAAACACGAGGGTGGGTTGGTGTCACAACTGGGACGAGGGCAGTGTTACCTAGTGGTCATAGCAGCACTTGGGTCAGAGCAGCACTCGGGAGGTCAGAGTCCGAGACAAGCCAGAGGGCAAACTGAGAGTCAGACATCAGGAGGCAGGCACAGTCAGGTTACCCGTGGGTGAAAGTGCAAGAGTACATTTACACAGCAGCTAGACACCCATGCCTGGCCCGTGCCAGCCAACTGAGGCTCATGGGGCTCAGACTGCGGCCCTGTTTCATTGGTGTGTAGATGTCTGGGGTCAGGCTGGAGCCCGGGCTCTTGGACCCTGCGAGGTGGAAAGTCCCAGAGTTTGGGTTCCAGCCTGACCCCAGAAATCTGCACAGAATGAAACAGCCCCACAGCCTTAGCCCCATGAACCTGAGTCAGCTGGCACAGGGCAGCCACAGGTTTTTCTCTGCTGCATAGACATACCCCCAAGACAGGCTAGAAAGTGAAGTGAGAGTCCAGTAACAGGAGGCAGGTAGGATCAGGTTACCAGGAAATCAGGGTCGGGCACCAAGTTACAGACAGCAATCGAATAACAAAGTTGAGGACAAACCAGGGGCAGAAGCCAGAGTCTATCACAAGCACGATCTGAAGCAGAGACAGTAGGACAGTCTGCGTGGTTGCTCAGACAGCTCCCCTCTATGGCTTCCTGGTTTAAGTACTGGTATCAGCCAAAAAGGAGGCTGCTGGGGGCTGCCACTCAAATCCTGCTGGGCAGTACTTCCTGCCAAGCCCAGCCTTCAGGGTCCTCTAACAGTGGGGGTGAGGAGGGAGCCCTGGATAAGCAGAGCAGGGACATTTCATGAGCCCCGTGTGTCACAGAGCACTACTTCAAACCTAAACTTGCTCTAGGGTATGGGTGTCAAGCCCACAATCTACATGGATCCACTAGCCTAAAATCCTTGAGTGGAGGTGCACAATGTCTCTGGTAGTGAGCAAGGAGTGCCTGGATACTGGGTCGAGGTAAAGGAGTCCATGTCTCTCCATAGGTTTTTCCATTCTTGGGCTTTGCCCAGAGGATCAGAATCTGGCCTAAAAGGTGGTGATACTACAATAGGTGAGCTCTCCCATTCCTTTCCATGTGTCTGACTATATCATAACTACCAGTATCAAGTAAATGTTACTAACCATCCATTTCAGTGGAGCAAACCATGTTCTGAACTTTGCTGGGGACATCTATACTGGCCTTTTATAAGGAAGAGATAACTATTAAGCACATTTAGTGAAGCAATAAAGTTATTCTTCATTAAAAACACCAGGCTAATGGACAATGCTCAATTTCACAACAAAACCCTAATGTTTCACCTAATGTTTCTAAGTAGGTATGATGTACTCAACAAAACTTTGAATGGTGTAATGGAGAGAGTTCAGTAACAACTGCTAATTCCTCAGAACCTAACTTTTTTCAAAAGGAATCAGTTTTCAGGGGCTGGTAAAGCTTCTTCCTACATGTCTCTACTTACACTTTTGTTAAAAATAGTCTTCTACAATGTCTCATGATGGAAATTGTGTGCATTATGATGTCTAAAAGAATGCCTGCATCCACTGAGCACATCTTCTCAGACAGGTTTTGATGTGTCACAGAGAGGGGTGTATACAATATGGTGGAATGTAGTACGGCATCAAAGTACAATAGTCATTATAGTGCACGTAAGAAGCCATTACACTTGACTGTTATGGTTCCTTGATGAAGGCTATCTTACAAACCAAGAACAACTGTAAGAGGGGGCGTATATAGAAACAAAATAAAAATTTTTTGTTGTAGAAACTGTTGATTAAGTGTCAACCTCTTCATACCAACATCTCCTTTACATAATTTTGATACATTTCATTGGTCATTTAAACACTTAATAAAACAATAACACAAATAAACTGACCTATAACACATCCTAGAAGTGGTAAAGTCAGTCTCTAGGGCAGATCCACTTTTTATTTATTTATTAAGACCAGGGTCAGTAGTGCAGATTATAGAGAGGACAAATATTAAAATGTTCACAACCTTTGGGAGGGAGGTGTTAGGATAAAAGATGGTTCTGTTCCTTTACCTAATATGAGCTTAGCTTGTCCCTTCCTGACCAAACCCCATAGAAAGGGTTAAGGGTGAGAAGAACTTTGCAAGGATCTCCTCACAATGTTGCTCCCAGATCATTCTGAGGGGGCTGGCAGGGATTATTATAAATTATTTGTATTGCAGTAGCAATTAGAAGCGCCAGTCAGAATCAGGACCTACTTGTGTTAGGCACTGTACAAAGACAGAGGAAGATACAAAGCAGGGAAATCCTCTTCCCTTTGCTGAATGGCCATGGGTCTGCTTCACAGACCCCTTGGAATCAACAGCAAATGAGAGCTATCCATGTATGGCTCTTGTGCCTTTCACCGGCTCTAAGGGCTGGACATTCCCACCTTTCAGTGGCCTTTCTCTACATTTAAACCTCTCTGTGATTATTGATCCATTGTTACTGGCTTGTTAGGTAATTGCTCATATTGGACCCAGTCTTACAAGCCCATTGTGGTTGGGGCTCCCACTGAGTCCAACTGGAGTTGTGCAAATACATACACCTCATGGGACTGGGCCCATTGGATATATCAAAACTGAAAAACAGGAGAGTCACTATTAATTTGTATGAGAAAAATCAGCTATGGGCACAGGAAATGCCAAACTATCACCTAGAAGGATTTATGCTGTCAACAGCTGAGATTTACACAGATCTTATTACTGATGCCTTAAGCTAAAGTAATTTATTCACCTTCTCTGATTAATTATTCATTTTTTATTATGCACAGCAGACTTGGAAGGTTAAGGAGAAAGGGTGTATGCTAGTCAGTGTCAGGGCTTTGGCTCTAGATGCTGCTGCCTGGCTTTCACAAAGCTAAATCGCGTGGCCCTCTGCCTACCACAGAGTGCCCAAAACACAGCAGAATCACCCCACATCCACTGCACCAGGAACAGATAGGGAATGTGAGGCCTACTTTGTAGCATCAAACTGTGGGGGATCTCTGTAGGGGAGAAATGGGGGGAAACCTGAGGCAGAGACAGGAGCAGTGGATCTGATAGAAAAACTCTCCTGATCCCTGGGTCAGTTTTAGAGTTACTCTCCCAGACAGAGTCTAATTAGGGCTTCACCACAAAATCTAGTCATGATGGAACAAGACCTTGAAGGGTCAAGCTAATACATGCAATTCTGACACAACTTTGCAGTTGGTGTAGACAAGGGCAAGTTGTGGTGGAGGGTACATAGATACTTTAAGCTACCTTTGCTCCTTCTAATATCTGAGAGTAGCCCCCAGTAAAACGTAGAGCAGCCTCAAGGAGTTGCACTCTTCCCACATGCCCTCTTGATCCCCCAGACACACACCTATGCTAGAGACTGTTCTGCATTTGAAGTACTTCACAATGGGGAGATGTGGCTGGGGTTTGGTCTCTTCCTTACATCGGAATGGTGCAAAGAGGCCAGAACATGGCCCATAAGCAGGACCCCTTCTCAGGACTAAGGGGAAGATTATAATTTCCACTTTCCAAATGGCATTTCCCCACATTAAACTCTTTTACTTGCCTCTGAGAACCAAAACTGGCCTTGTGTAAGCAGCTCTCAGTTGTATCCATGGGACAGTTCTGCACTATCATACTCATTCTCCCCAGCTACATGATATTCAAGGATTGTGGACTCTCCGAAGTTGGGGAAATGTGACCCATTTTTTGTCTCTGAACTTGACTTTTGAGATTCTAGATACCTCTGCCTAGAGGCCAGTTTTTGTCAGACACAAGGATTCTGGCTTACTTTAGCTTGTCTACATAAACTGCCCCATTACAACATGCTTTAAATAAGCCTCAGTATAGGCTGACAAGAAAGGTGAATTTTGGATTGTAGAACAATTCTATCCTACTAATATCAGAAGCCTGAAGAAAAGAAAAAAGTTCCATAACAAATTCCTGTGGGAGAAGCCTACAATTATCAGATGTGGAGACACACTCTGCTTGGTGTTCCGGGTGAATCTACTTTTGTGCCTATATATATATCCTTGTTTCTGCTTTTCAGTAAGAAAACTTCGTAATTTCATGTGGTTTACTCTTTGGATAGGCCTGGAACAAAGCCCTGAATTCATACATTTCCTGGGGAAATTCAAATCAGTGCTCTCATGTATTGACTCCTCTCTAGTTTTGACCTGAACCCAGGCAAAGCTCATTGAAATTAATTTTGTCTTAGGTTTACTCTTGAGTTTTCACAAACTGAAATAAAAAGGAGGGAAAAAATATTTCCATGACCCCCTACAACATGAAACCAATGTATTTCCCACAGCTCAACTGTGCATACTACATATCTGACCATTGCTCTTTCAACAGTCTAAAGGCAGAGGAGGCCTGGAATTACTTCAAGTCAAGGTTGCAGAAACTATCAGAAGCCTGCATCCCAAGAAATGGGAAAAATCTCATAGGCAGGAGTTGTAGAACAAGCTGGATGAGCAGGCACCTGAGAGAGGTGATTAAGAAAAAGCAGAAAGCTTACAAGGAGTGGAAGATGAGAGGGATCAGCAAGGAAAGCTACCTTACTGAGGTCAGAGCATGTAGGGATAAAGTGAGAAAAGCCAAAAGCCATGTAGAGTTGGACCTTGCAAAGGGAATTAAAACCAATAGTAAAAGATTCTATAGCCATATAAATAAGAAGAAAACAAAGAAAGAAGAAGTGGGACCACTAAACATTGAGGATGGAGTGAGGTTAAGGATAATTTAGGCATGGCCCAATATCTAAACAAAAACTTTCCCTCAGTCTTTAATGAGGCTAGTGAGGAGCTTAGGGATAATGGTAGGATGACAAATGGGAATGAGGTTATGGAGGTAGATATTACCACATCCAAAGTAGAAGCCAAACTCGAACAGCTTAATGGGACTAAATCGGGCGGCCCACAAAATCTTAATCCAAGAATATTAAAGGAACTGGCACAAGAAATTGCAAGCCCATTAGCAAGAATTTTTAATGAATCTGTAAACTCAGGGGTTGTACCGTATGACGGGAGAATTGCTAACATAGTTCTTATTTTTAAGAAAGGAAAAAAACGTGATCCGGGTAACTACAGGCCTGTTAGTTTGACATCTGTAGTATGCAAGGTCTTGGAAAAAATTTTGAAGGAGAAAGTAGTTAAGGACATTGAAGTCAATGGTAATTGGGACAAAATACAACATGGTTTTACAAAAGGTAGATCGTGCCAAACCAAGCTGATCTCCTTCTTTGAGAAGGTAACACATTTTTTAGACAAAGGAAACGCAGTGGATCTAATTTACCTCGATTTCAGTAAGGCATTTGATACAGTTCCACATAAGAAATTATTAGCTAAATTGGAAAAGATGGGGATCAATATGAAAATTGAAAGGTGGATAAGGAACTGGTTAAAGGGCAGACTACAACGGGTCATACTGAAAGGTGAATTGTCAGGCTGGAAGGAGTTTACTAGTGGAGTTCCTCAGGGATCGGTTTTGGGACCAATGTTATTTAATCTTTTTATTACTGACCTTGGCACAAAAAGTGAGAATGTTCTAATAAAGTTTGCGGATGACACAAAGCTGGGAGGTATTGCCAATACAGAGAGGGACCGGGATATCATACAGGAAGATCTGGATAACCTTGTAAACTGGAGTAATAGTAATAGTGAAATTTAATAGTGAAAAGTGCAAGGTCATACATTTAGGGATTAATAAAGAATTTTTGTTATAAACTGGGGATGCATCACTTGGAAGTAACAGAGGAGGAGAAGGACCTCGGAGTATTGGTTGATCACAGGATGACTATGAGCCGCCAATGTGATATGGCTGTGAAAAAAGCTAAGGCGGTTTTGGGATGCATCAGAGGAGGTATTTCCAGTAGAGATAAGGAGGTGTTAGTTCCATTATACTAGGCACTGGTGAGACCTCATCTGGAATATTGTGTGCAGTTTCGGTCTCCCATGTTTAAGAAGGATGAATTCAAACTGGAACAGGTACAGAGGAGGGCTACTAGGATGATCCGAGGAATGGAAAACCTGTCTTATGAAAGGAGACTCAAAGAGCTTGGCTTGTTTAGCCGAACCAAAAGAAGGCTAAGGGGAGATATGATTGCTCTTTATAAATATATCAGAGTGATAAATACCAGGGAGGGAGAGGAATTATTTACGCTCAGTACCAATGTGGACACAAGAACAAATGGATATAAACCAGCCATCGGGAAGTTTAGACTTGAAATTAGATGAAGGTTTCTAACCATCAGAGGAGTGAAGTTCTGGAACAGCCTTCCAAGGGGAGCAGTGGGGGCAAAAGACACATCTGGCTTCAAGACTAAGCTTGGTAAGTTTATGGAGGGGATGGTATGATGGGATAGCCTAATTTTAACAATTGATCTTTTACTATTAGCGGTAAATATGCCCAATGGCCTGTGATGGGACACTGGATAGGGTGGGATCTGAGTTACTACAGAGAATTCTTTCCCGGGTGTCTGGCTGGTGAGTCTTGCCCACATGCTCAGGGTTTAGCTGATCGCCATATTTGGGGTCGGGAAGGAATTTTCCCCCAGGGCAGATTGGCAGAGGCCCTGGGGGTTTTTCGCCTTCCTCTGCAGCATGGGGCAGAGATCACTTGCTGGAGGATTCTCTGCACCTTGAAGACTTTAAACCATGAGTTGAGGACTTCAGTAGCTCAGACATAGGTCAGGGGTTTGTTACAGGAGTGGATAGGTGAGATTCTGTGGCCTGCGTTGTGCAGGTCAGACTAGACGATCATAATGGTCCCTTCTGACCTTAAAGTCTATCAGTCTATAAGTCTAAAAGTCAACTCTAAACACTGACAAGTGGGGGGCAGTCAAAGACAGGGTGTCAGCCTTCATCTTAAATTTCATCTTTTTTACTAGCTTGTCTCCCACAGTAACATCACTGTGTTGAATGTGTCAGAGTTCATAGATATCTGTTTAGTAAATGTGTTCCTCAGGAAACTTATTTCAGCACCAAGCATTCATTAAGGTCCAAATCATGCTCCCTTTGTAGTCAATGGGCATTTAGCCATGAATAGAATCAAGATCTGGTCCTTAGGTAGGCTTCCCTGCAGTGCTATATGAAAATGATTACACTCTCCCAAGCCTAGTGCCATCAAGTTAATTATTCAGATTTCTCTGAAACAGATATGTAATTGCAGTTTGTTTTTGTATAAATCTGTGTCTTGGATTAAACATTCATGCTGTATATACAGTGAGCAGAAAAAAAACAGACTATGTCCAACTCTAATAAAAGTTTAATCAGGATCTGATGGTATGAGCTAGGACACTTCATATAGGCATATGTGCCAAGAGGGTCAGTTCTCTTTTAGATACAAGGGAGTTTATATCCTTATTTTTAATGTTTACATCTCTTACTTTTGTGCAGAGTGCAGATGTACAAGGAGGCATCCAATGGTGAACTGAGTTTCAGCTGAGTTTTATTTTCACTTGCAGGTTGGAAATCAATAATACAATTCACCAAGTAACTGTTTTTCTCAAAGGTAACATTTTTATATTTGTCTGCCCTTTTTTGTGATTGCTTCAGTAGGCAATCGTATTTAAGAGATTACTCATGTAACATGTAGCACATTAGATGCTCGTATTCTCTTAAGAAAATAATAATCAAACTGTAAAAAAGCCTGTTTTAACAATTTCTGCTTATACATTTTTCCTTTGAGAAGCAAGCCTTCATATATTTGGAAGAGAAATTTTCATAATCAGGTTCAAAGTAACAGAAGAATCTAGGATAATGAACTTTTTTGTCTAAAAGTCAAGAGTTTCTTGGTCAATTATAAAACATAGGAAAGAAGACACAGTGTTCAGAAATACAAAATGTATGTATTGCCCCAAACCTTAAATTGAAAGATATCAAAAAAGTTTAGTCAGAGATTATATATTTTTGTACTGTAGTCATTAGAATGTGCTGAAATTATTGGCAACCATTGATAAAAAAAATAAAAGGTGAGTCAGACAGACAAGTAAACTGCGTATTAAGTAATTTAAAACAATTAATATGTACAGATAACTCTTTCACCCTAATTAGTATTTAGGCTAAAACAATCATTTCTGGTTATAAAACCAATATTTGACTTTCAATATCATGCATGTTTAAAATAAACTAACTTGAAATTAAAGGCATCACTTTTATTGAAGTCTGTTCTTAAATGGCTTCCTGAACAAATTTGTTCTAAAGCAGAAATAGCTCTGGATTTTTTTAATTATTAATTATTGTTCATGTCCTAATAGGGGACAGTGAAATAATTTAAACTCTTTAGAAATCCTATTCAAAACTAAGTGTATAAGGAAGGAAGACAAAATAAAAATACATATTAGATAAATAACATTTTGTAGGCGGCAGGGTTGAAAAAACATTCAAAGTGCCGATGTGACAGCTTCGTCTTTTTGTTTGCAATAAAGCTTCTCTTCCAGTAGTTGCCTATGACTCAGATGATTTATTCACTAGACAAGAAAGAGATCTTCTCCTGTTCTCTGGTAATCCAGACAGCTAGGAAGGCAATTCTCTTTTCCAAGGTTCAGCTGTCACTGGGTAACTTCTCCTGTAACTGCTTTCATTACACTGGCAAACTATGGACATCGGTCCAAAAGTACAGCAAGTCAAAAGACGAGTAGATTCAAAGTTAAGTTATACTGAAATACTGCAGGAAGAGGTAAAGAAAAGCCAAATAGTAAGTAGAAAAGTATTTGTTTTATTCCTTTCCCAACCGCAAAAATAGAAATGTCCGACCTTGTTGGGAATTTGACTCTTGAAAGTGATTTTATGTGTGTGTTAGTTTCCACAATGCAATAAACAGAAAATTTTAGGAATTATGTGGCTTGAAACCGCCTTTAGAAAGATAACTATACAGTTATTACAAAAACTGCACCATTTGAGCAGTGTTGCAGAATTACATGTCAGTCTGTCTCTTTAAATATATTGCTGTATTATTTCAAATCTAGAACATCAGTGTATATTTTATAGTTTCCTTTTAACTATCTGGAATTATATGACAAAGAATATGTATTCTTAATCTTTTACCACTTTTTAAAATAACTTTAACTTCATCATGTCCATGTTGTTACGAAAAAAGGATGCTGGGGGGTATGGGGGAAGGAAATAACTTAGTAGGACCAAGCATAGGAATAAGCTAGCTTCTAACTCCTGCAGCTGAAAGAATATACAAGTCCTGTTCATTTCTCTCTATAGAAATACCAAGACAACCACAAATCTGATTATGACAACAAGGATGGAATGGAAGCATCTCAGTTTAGAAGTTCCAAAAAGCAGGGACAGTTTATATCCACTATCCCTTTCTTAATCCCCAAACCGCTTACAGTCTCGTCAAACCTGGGCGGCCTGCCTATCTCCCTAGAAATGGCAGTGGTAAGCAGATCTTGTCAATTAAGCATGAGCTGTAATTTAACCTCACCAAATCAAGAAAGACCTGGGAATTTATCTGGTGTTATATGAGGATTAGATTATTATTGGATTCAAGGGTGCAGTTTGTTGATATTGATATAAGAAGAATATAAATTTATTTATTTATTTATCTATTATGCTTTTAAAGAACACAGTTGCTGTACAAGCCACAAAACTGATATAATACAATGTTTATCAGGTACTATGACAAATAATAAAGGATATTGTTTCTTTGCTATTTGATATTTTTGTTGCCTAGTGCAGTGGTGCTTAAAATTTTCCAGTCACACCCTCCCTCCCATTACCAGCAATGGAATTTGTCTACACACACACCCCTCCATTACTGCACAGCCAAAGCTTCCTCAGCAGCAGAGCTTGAGCTGAAGATGGAGCTGGGGGCAGAACTGGGGATGGGAGAGGAGCTGGAGCAAGAGGCAGAGCCAGGCTGGGGCCTGAGCAGGAAGCGCAGTGGAGCTGCAGCTGGGCTCAGACCTAGTCTTGGAGAGGAGTGGAGCTGTGACTTGGGTCGGAGCTCACGTGGGGGCAGAGAGGGAGCGAGGATGGAGCTGGACCTGGAGGTGGAGCAGGACTCGGGGCTGAACAGGGTTGAAGGCAGAGCTGGTGTGAGGATGGAGCGGCGCTGGAAGCATGGAGCTCCCTCCCTGCTCCCTGTGGAGGCTGGCTCCAGCCCCATCTGCCCCCTACATGTTCCTCCACGTTCCCCTGTGGGGGGAACTCCACACTTTGAGAACCACTGGCCTACGTGTCAGAACACTGGTCATAAATTCAGGAGATTAGGTTAACATTCTTCCCTTATCCAAAAGGCTAGTTTTTTAAGTCACTAAATATTTTGGGGCATGATCCTGCCATATGCAGAGTCTCCAATGACTTCAATGGGATTTTTGAAGATGGGGAACTTGCAGAATTGGTCTTTGGTGCCTACAGGCTGTAAGGATCAATAAAAATCCCAGTTATCTATTAATGTAAAACACCCATGTAACATAAAGCTCAGGCATTTAACACTAAGGGTAAAATTCTGACACGAGAACTGCATTGGTGAACACACACAAAACAGAGACAGGTTTCAGAATAGCAGCCGTGTTAGTCTGTATCCGCAAAAAGAAAAGGAGTACTTGTGGCACCTTAGAGACCAACAAATTTATTTGAGCATAAGCTTTCGTGAGCTAGAGCTCACCTGTAGCTCACGAAAGCTTATGCTCAAATAAATTGGTGAGTCTCTAAGGTGCCACAAGTCCTCCTTTCCTTTTTACAAAATAGATAGTAAGGGTCAAGTCCTGCAAAGACTCATGTATATGAATGACTTTGCTTACATGAGTAGTCGCACTGACTTCAAATGAATCTCTCCACACTGGATACAACAGCCTGTGTGCATAAATCATTCCATCTCTGACGTGGAGTAGCTTAAGCAGAGGCTGTGCACAGAGGGACTCATGATGTTTGCCCAGGAACACCCTACTCTGACTGGTATGGGGAACGTGCTCTCTTTCGGCTAAACCAAGCTTCTTTTTTCTATGCCACACTCTCACGAGGTGAACACCACAGGCAGGTGTTCCCATTAAGTGTTTTCTGACTAGAAGTGCAGCACAATAAGTGATCGGTGCACAGTGGCTTTTTATCCATTTTGAATGGGTAAACACGTATATACATGGCTTCACTCATGTGAGTAGGACTAAAGAGATGAAGGCATTCCACTAGGGAGAGTGAACAGCCACACCAGTTCTATGCTTCGCCTTACACAGGAGACTTCCCAAGCAGCCAGTTAAGCCAGTTTTATGGCCCCTTTGCATCTCTGGGGTGAAGTCCTGGCCCCATTTAACTCAATGGGATTTTTACCACTGACTTCAGTGGGTCCAGACTTTCATTCCTGGAATTACACAAAAGAGCAACAGCAAATCTGAAAAAGTGGATTCCTTTTAACTAGGTGCTATAACCTAAAATTAATAATTCAACCTAGAGCTATATTTTATTGTAATTGAGACCTGAAATAAGTCATCGTGACTAACCAAAAATGCTTCCTTTCCTTTCATGTCATAGGGCCTGCTTCTCACGAAGGGTACATCTATATTTGAGCTGGGAAGTGCAATTCCCAGCTTGCAGAGATGTACCCATGCTAGTTCTGCTCAAGCTTGCACCTAAAAATAGCACAGTGTCATTGGTGGCGGCTCCCCCTCTCCCAAATACAATCCCACCTAGCCCTTTGGGTATGTACTCAGGCATCTAGCCACGCCCCTGCCTCTGCCATGCGGGACGCTCTGCTATTTTTAGGCACAGGCACATGTAAGCAAGCTGGGAATTAATTACATCTCCCAGCTCAAATGTAGATGCACCCTATGACCACTTTACAGTGCGCTGGCAATGTGAAGGAAGGTGCCTGAAAGTGAATGTAAATGTAATTTACTCCTACTTGAAGGCCCCTCTACATTGCCAAAGTGGTGTAAATTGGCCCTAGTGTAAATGAGAATCTGACCCATTCTATCTTTATTCCTCTCATGTTAAGGGGCTCCGAAAAATGTTATTTGGAAACACATTCCACGTCTTCAGCTATGAATGGAAAAAATCATGTTTCAAGTTCCACGCTCCATATTCTGATCTATCCTATGCTTTGGAGGCAGAAAAGGTAAAATTTTTTTATGTAATGACTGACCATGTATTTTCAGTATCACAGAGTGAACTGCGGGGATTTGCAAATGTACTCTAATTTTACTGGACTCTAATTCTGCATGATCACACCTGAACACTGTGCTCTATTCCAGGCATCTAAATACCAGAAATATGGACAAATTCGAATGTGCTCAGAGGTGATAATTATGGGTCTGGAGAGAATGATTTATGAGGAGAGATTACAAGAGTTGAATATATTGCATGGCTAAGCAATGACTGAGGGGGGACAAAGCAGTCTGCAAATATCTAAAGGCTATAAATACCAAAAAGAGAGAGGATTTATTTATAATAGTACTAGAAGTAATGGGCTGAAATAGAGTTTGAGACATTTCTGCACTTTTCCCCTTTCATGCCTTTGGCGGACTCTTTAATTTAGAGATTTCCAGGAGATTTGTAATGAAGTGCTCTGTTCTTCCTTTAGGCAGTGAAACTGCACACAGGAATCTAACCATTTAGAGAACT
The DNA here is from genome assembly GCF_965140235.1 of Caretta caretta. Lineage (NCBI taxonomy): Eukaryota > Metazoa > Chordata > Testudines > Cheloniidae > Caretta > Caretta caretta. The sequence goes on from NC_134214.1 coordinate 27,703,879, forward strand.
CTTCAGTTTACTCCTCTATCTAGCAGTGGGATTTTCCTTCCTGTTTCTTTTGTCTTGCTTCTTCAAGGTTTTGTTTTTCTCTGTAATAACTGTCCAGATATGATTACTATTGCTCTTCTTTTGTTGGTATTGTTATTTTGCACTGATTTACCAGCTCTGTTTTGCTGGTGTTCAGATTCCTCTGTTCATTTACCGTCTCCTATTTATAAAACTTGTTTCTTCAATCCAGTCCCTTCAGATTTCCTCATCCAGTCCCCTCTCTAGACAGTTTTTCTCATGATTTCTGTCATTTCCTAGTCCATAGAGTCAATCCTCAGGTCTGTATTTCCAACTTCTTTTAAACATTTTAATCATCCTTTAAATAGCCGTACACTATTTTTGTTGTTTTTCTCCATGAAATGCACTGTAGAGGACTTCAAATCATATGCATGCTCCCCAACGGCAATTCAAAATATGTCCCATAAGGAAAGCCCCAACATGTTTCTAGATCCACATAAGGAACAAATGTGATCACATTTCACTTTAATCCAGCAGGCATGTACCTACGTTTGAAAACATGAGCAGTCCCAATGTAACTTCAATGTAATTACTGAGGTGCTTAAAGACAGGTTTCAGAGTAGCAGCCGTGTTAGTCTGTATCTGCAAGAAGAACAGGAGTACTTGTGGCACCTTAGAGACTAACAAATTTATTAGAGCGTAAGCTTTCGTGGGCTACAGCCCACTTCATCAGATGCATAGAATGGAACATAGAGTAAGAAGATATATATACATACAGATAAATTGGAAGTTGCCATACAAACTGTGAGAGGCTAATTAGTTAAGATGAGCTATTATCAGCAGGAGAAAAAAACTTTTGTAGTGATAATCAAGGTGGCCCATTTAGACAGTTGACAAGAAGGTGTGAGGATACTTAACTTTAGGGCAATAGATTCAACATATGTAATGACCCAGCCACTCCCAGTCTTTATTCAAACCCAAGTTAATGGTATCTAGTTTGCATATTAATTCAAGCTCAGCAGTTTCTCCCTGGAGTCTGTTTTTGAAGCTTTTCTGTTGCAAAATTGCCACCCTTAAATCTTTTACTGAGTGGCCAGAGAGGTTGAAGTGTTCTCCTACCGGTTTTTGAATGTTATGATTTCTGATGTCAGATTTGTGTCCATTTATTTTTTTGCGTAGAGACTGTCCTGTTTGGCCAATGTACATGGCAGAGGGGCATTGCTGGCACATGATGGCATATATCACATTGGTAGATGTGCAGGAGAACGAGCCCCTGATGACGTGGCTAACGTGATTAGGTCCTATGATGATGTCACTTGAATAAATATGTGGACAGGGTTGGCATCAGGCTTTGTTGCAAGGATAGGTTCCTGGGTAGTGTTTTTGTTGTGTGGTTGCTGGAAAGTATTTGCTTCAGGTTGGGGGGGCTGTCTGTAAGCGAGGACTGGTCTGTCTCCCAAGATCTGTGAGAGTGATGGATCATTTTTCATGATAGGTTGTAAATCTGTAATGATGTGCTGGAGAGGTTTTAGTTGGGGGCTGAAGGTGACAGCTAGTGGTGTTCTGTTATTTTCTTTGTGGGGCCTGTCCTGTAGTAGGTGACTTTTGGGTACTCTTCTGGCTCTGTCAATCTGTTTTTTCACTTCAGCAGGTGGGTATTGTAGTTTTAAGAACGCTTGATAGAGATCTTGAAGGTGTTTGTCTCTGTCTGAGAGATTGGAGCAAATGCGGTTGTATCTTAGAGCTTGGCTGTAGACAATGGATCATGTGGTGTGTCCTGGATGGAAGCTGGAGGCATGTAGGTAAGTATAGCGGTCAGTAGGTTTCTGGTATAGGGTGGTGTTTATGTGACCATCGCATATTGGCACTGTAGTATCCAGGAAGTGGATCTCTTGTGTGGACTGGTCCAGGCTGAGGTTGATGGTGGGATGGAAACTGTTGAAATCATGGTGGAATTCCTCAAGGGCTTCTTTTCCATGGGTCCAGATGATGAAGATGTCATCAATGTAGCGCAAGTAGAGTAAGGGTGTTCTATGCATCCGATGAAGTGGGCTGTAGCCCATGAAAGCTTATGCTCTAATAAATTTGTTAGTCTCTAAGGTGCCACAACTACTCCTGTTCTTTTTAAGGTGCTTAAAGTTACACACATGCTAAGTGCTTTGCTGGGTCAGGGCCTTAAAAGTAAAGCAAGACGACGGCAGTAAGCAATTAATGTTGTGAATGTCCACAATCTACTATTTATGTAGCAATTCTTTCTAGCAATTCCATTTAACCTCACTGAAAAACTTTTAGCTAGTCCGGCCAAAACTTTCTAATCTTGAAGGGTCTGCTACTGCTTAATTTATTAATTTAGGCCTTAGTTGGACTTTGCAATGAGCCCTGGGTCAGGAGCTATTTGTGTTACTCTAGAAGCAGATCAGGAATCAGATTGCAATTCAGAGAATCTGGTCCCTCTGGTGCTCTGGGACTCTGTTGGGGAGGGGGAGAAAGTAGCCAGATGCAACCTGAACCTGTCCTATATCTAGAGCAGACTGCTGTGCTAGCTACTCAAGGCTCCACCTACGCTCTGCCCCTGCATGCCCACTGCACAGGATGACAAGTAGTGACTGGGCAGCAGCTGCTCTCTCCCCATGTTGCACCATACAGATAGCTGTAGCCAGCATAAAGGAGTAAAGGGGACATCTTCCCAGCATAGGCATCTAGCAGGGTCAAAATTGTGCCCTTTCTTGGGTAGTGATTTCCTAATTTTAGGCTCATAAGCCCTCTCTCTACTTACTTTTCCATTTATCTCCAGAGCTGTCAGTAGCATGGTGGCCATTTTAGAGTCTCAGACAGGCTGGACAAGTTACTGACACTGGTATTTGAAAGCTAAAACTTTGGTCAGAGACAGCTGGAATTAGCATAAAATCCACACAGCGCATTGTAGTTTGGTTCCACTAGTATATGGGGCAGGAGGTTGGTCTTTTACGGTTTTTTAACTCTCTGAAATTTTTCTAGGGGGGAGCAAGAGCAATTCTGATGGCTGTACAGGTGTACATCATTAAATACTGCTTGTTCGTAAGAAATAGAGAGGAAAATATTCCCCTCCAAGGGTAAGAAAATGTACTTTCCCACAAAAAAATACGAATTACTTAAATTATTTGGACATAAACAGAAAGATTAGTGTTGTCCTATGTGTTATACAGAGACAGAGTCTACTCTCCATTATGCTTCTGCAAATCCAAGCGTGAAGAGCAGAATCTGGTCCATTTGCTATAGATTTTTCTCTCAGAAATCTTTTAGTTTTATGGCCAAGGGACTTGCTTGTTTGGCCCATTTTGAGTTGTGGTGACCAGAACTTATGGACAATTTCCATGCTGCATGGCCGGCCTTTGTACTGGCAACTGAAATTAAAAACCCTCCCCTGATCTCAAGCACATTCTTTGTCAGTGTTTGAAAGGAGAAGGCAGGGGTCAGCAGTCATTGCAAAGGACACCAATGTGATAGCGCTAAAATGAATGAAAGCCCTGAAAACACAGGTGCTATCCCTCTCTGCACGTGTGGTCCTTCTTAATGATAACAAATGCATGTGCTGACTGCATTGTTTGGTAAAGAGCCAGATTTGGGGTTCAGGCTGGCTAATTGGCTGAATATATTGTAATAGGAATTCACCGGTGTTTTAAAGGAAAAAATTTAACCGTTTTTGCTGCAGCTCCTTTCTTAGCAAATCCTTCCAGTTTCCAATGTGATATCTTCCTTGATGGATCCAAAATCTGAGTAACCACATCGGTCTAGATTTTCATCTGGTGTAAACTGGCTTAACTCTACACTAGCTGAGGCTGTGACACATGGAGTTCATGGGCCTGATTCTTTCCTCACACTGGTGTAAATCAGGAGGACCTCCATTGAAATCAATAGAGTTACACTGGTGTCAAGGAGCTGAGAACCAGGCTATGTGGGTTGACAAGTATTTCACTATGACAGCCACAAAACCACTAAATCGGGGGTGGGCAAATACGGCCGCCCCCAGCCCATAAGGCCTTTTAATTTGCCCTTGAGCTCCTGCCAGGGAGTGGGGTCAAGGGCTTGACCCGCTCCAGTGTTCCAGCCTGGGAGCTGGGTCAGGAGCTTGCCATTCGGCTCCCGGAAGCAGCAGCATGTCCCCCTCCAGCTCCTACATGTAGGGGCAGACAGGGGGCTCACAACACACTGCCCCCACGCCAAGCATGGCCAATGGGAGCTGCAGAGGCAGCACCTGTGGATGGGGCAGAGTCCAGAACTGCATGGCCAGCACCATGCCTCCGCGTAGGAGCCGTCCATGGGCATGCTGCTGCTTCTGGGAGCTGCGGCGGTGGCACCTGCAGATGGGGCAGCGTGCAGAGCTGCCTGGCCACACCACCGCGTATGAGCCAGAGGAGGGACATGCCACTGCTTTCGGGAGCTCCTTGAGGTAAGCGCTGCCTGGAGCCTGCCATCCTGAGCCCCATCCCTGATCCCCCTACCACCCTCCGAACCCCTCAGTCCCAGCCTGGAGCACCCTCCTGTACCCCGAACCCCTCATCTCCAGCCCCATCCCAGAGCCCACACCCCCAGCCAAAGGCCTCATCCCCTCCCACACCCCAACCCCCAATTTGCAGCATTCATGGCCCACCATACAATTTTTATACCCAGAAGTGGCCTGCAGGCCAAAAATACTATTTGCCTGCACTAAACACTATTTGAAAATAACTCAATGGCTCATATAATGTGTTATTTAGAAAGTAAATCAACAAGAATATGGTCAAACCAATAACCCAATCCTTTTCCTGATGAACCAAAAAACCTCATCGCTGTCAATGGGACCAGGCCCTAATTCTTTATAGGTTATGCCATGCAGCACTGAAACCCACAAAAAGCAGCCCAAGGTTCAGAGAGATCAGGCAGGATTTAACAGGAACTTGCTTAGCCCTAGTTCAGGTGATAGGGCAAACAGGGTAATCAGGATAGCTCTGTAAAGCTGCACTTGCTATAAAGGCAGATCTTCCTTTCTCTGGCAGTGACAGTCTTCAATAACACCCTCAGAGAAACCAAAGGAGAGAGACAAAAACATGAGCAAAGATCTAACAGAAACTTTTAAACCCCTCTCAGTGAGGCTTGGAGGGGAGCTAATACACTAAAGTTGAGTGGGAACGCATCTGAAGGGCTGGAAGCCAGTGTGACAAGGTCCTCCTTCTCAGAGCTCCTAAAACCTCTTCCAGCCATGCTCCCCATCCCCCTTTAACAGCGGCAGATAACCAGGCAGGAACTAATGCAGCTGCTAATAGCACTAACTTACAAAATTGCCTGTGACATGGACAGCCAATGGCAGCATGATTCTAGGGAGGGGCAGAGGCAGTGCTGCAGAGAAGCAGGTACCTCAGTGCTATCATTTTCATACTCTAGCCTCCTCCAACCCTCTAAGCTCATCCCCATGAGAGGATCATCTGCCAGAAACACTTCAAGGTCCTCTGGCCTCCTCTCACAGGTTTTACTGTGGGGATAGAATTTGGTTGTCAACTAAGGCCGATCTACATACATATTTTATTGTGTCAGGGATCAGGTTATTACATGATATAGTATCCTGACCATATCATAACACATCGTGGTCTCACCCCTCGCAGACAGAGGCAACCCAGGTTAGAGAATGAATATTAGAACCCTAACCTTCATTGAACTGTATCATAATTCTGTAGCATGCTTATAAAATGGTTCTAACACAGGAAAGACCAAATCATGTCAGAACACAGGGCACTCGTTTATAATAATAAGAAAACCCTTCAACACCATAATGTTCGTGACAACCTTGGCTATCCTCAGGCACAGCCCTGATTCAGCAAACAATTGCCAGCAGTTGGTGTAGCTGCGTTTGTGCCGGTCCTTTAGCTCATTTGATACAAAGCCCAGTATGGCACTGTCTATGTTTAGATGCCAGCACAGAGTGCTGAATCAGGGATGTCCCTGAGCGTACACAATGCCTTAGAATTTTCCTGTGGTAGTTTCATCGGCCATTGCCATGCCTTTCATATTCTTTTGTGTCCTGCATTACAGTTTATGTGAAATGAGCCAAACAGAACAAGAAAACGCTCTTGCAGAATCTCTGGGAGATATTCTGTGGACAGCAGGGGAATGTCGGAAAGCCATTGTATGTCTTGTCACCACTGATACTTATTTTACACCCAATATAGACTACAAAATAGATAACTTGACTGAAAGAGTAAGTAAGAAAATACAGTACCTGTTATAAACAAGATTTGCAGAAAAAAGTGGGGTTTTTTTTAAAGACAAATATAAAATCTCATAAAACCCGTGCCCTACCTTATGATACATTACAAATTATAAGCACTTTAAGATCCATGTCACAGCTGGAGCTCTGAAAGGTATTTCTATCTCTTTATATGAATCCAGAGGCTATAATTATTTTTGATTAACAACTATGATTTCTCCCACCCTCCTAAAAGGGCAAACATGTTAACTTTATAACTATTTATTTAGTTTTCCTGTATATAATTGAATGCCTTAGTTCAGGCAGAGTCAGATTAGATTCCTATATTATTCTTTTGTTTGTCTGAAAGAAATACAACAGTGGGTTGAAAACTCCACTTTTGGATATAATTAATGTCTTCTGTTCTATTTTTTCTTATGTTCCTGACTTACAGCTCCAGCTGTTTGAATTTTTTGAGAAAGAAGCAGCTCAGAAATTTATCTGTGATCATATACAATGTGTAAGTGAGGAATAAGCAATTTCTTATGTTGAGTTATTTTGCTGCTTCCCACCCATTCTATTTCTCGTATAAAAACTGATCTTGCTTATAACATCATATTTAATGTGATCTTCAGAAACTTAATGAACATGTCATGAATCATTTCTGATTTTCACTACAGGAAATTAGAACAATACATTACGCGGCTTGATCCTGCTCTCAGTGAAAGTAATGGGAGTTTGGCCAGTGACTTCAATGGGATCAGGATACTCCACTCTATGTAATCAGGAGCTAAATTTTATGTTAATGAAAAAGTGGTTTGTAAAAATACAAAAAAATTGTAAAGTCACTAAAATCATTTGTTAAAATCTGCATACAAAGAAAACAACAAATAGGACTGTAGTTTGTTCTATGAAATAATAGAAATGATATGAAAGATTGCTATCACCCCTTTTGACCTGATCCTACTGTGATTAATAAGTCAGTGGCAAAGCTCCCATTGACTGCAGTAGCAGCTCATGCATTTGGTCCAGTATTTTCATCTAAGATTGTAGCAAAAGGCGCAAGGGATACAAATCTGAAGAGTTAACAGAAGGGGTATCTCAACCAATCATGGGTAACTGCCATAATTCCTTCTTTATTGTTTTTTTATCAGTTCAAAGGTGAAGGAAGCCATGGTGTGATCTTATTTCTATACAGCTTGCTTTTCTCTAGGACATTGGAAAGGTAAATTATGTCTTTTTTTAAAACCTTCTATACATGTTTAGCAATATCATATGAAGTGGTCTCTTTCCTCATGACACTGGGAGGAATTAGGAGAGGGAAGCCAAATTATACCTGTATTGTACCAACTCTTATCACATAGATAGTGGTGACAGTGACTGAAAGTCAATGGGACTTAGACACCTAAATCACTAAGGGGTTTGTATACACTCAAAAATTATCACTCTAACAATACTAATAAAGGTAAGTGGCACAACCTCTATCCCCACCCTAAGAATGGATGCAATTGTATTGGTGTAAAGGTGCTTTATACTAGTATAGTTATTCCTATGTGGGATAGGGAATAAGTTGTATTGATATAAGGCACTTTTATACCAATATTACTGCATCCACACCAGAGTTGTATCAGTATTTTAGTTTTAAAAAAATTATACCCCTAACAAAAATAGATATAGCCATACAAAATAGGTGAGTAGACCAGGTCTTAGGCACTTTTCAAAATGTTACCCACGAACATTTCAGTTCAATTCCTAAAGACAGGTATTAGAATTGTTAATAATAGTTACCAGAAAATGCTAAAGACCACCCGGAACCAAACCTTGTGAACCAAACATACATACATTTTGGGAAAGTTTGGGTCTGGGTCTAAATTTGAATTTTGCATCTCAGATCCAACTCAAATAAAAGTTAAACCTGGGTTTATAAATAAAAGTATAGCTCAATCACCACTGCCTTGCCTGTAATAAAGAAAAACAAAAGAATCCTGAGGAACATATTGCCACTTTAATTTTTCTTGACAATCATACACTGATGTACAGAGTCATTCCTATCATTCAGCTGACACCACAATAATACTTTGTTTTTGGTTGCACAGGCTCCAAAAAGATCTAGACTTCACAACATCTCATCTGTTACAATTCAGTCTTGGAAACTTCATCTGTAGACAGGTAGGACTATGTGATTTTTTCCTGAATGGTTCTTGTAAAATATGTGTAATCAGTTTACCTAATATTCACAATTCTTAATAAGACCCCCCTAAAGGTAAATGGTTCCACTTCCAAATATGGTCAAAAGGTATTTCTGACACTTTAGAATCGTGCTCTCCTAATTGACCGTCTTAACATTAGTGTACGCATTTTAGGTCAATTTCCATTATTGCTTCTAGTCTTTTCAATTTCAGAAAGAATCCATCAAGGTCTTCCCAATTACAAAAATATTTTTATGATTTCTTACTTTCCATTTAAAATATAAAAAAGAACATCTGTACACAAACTCTAGATGTCCTGGCCACAACTAAACTTGTAGTCTCAAAAAATATCACCACACACCAAAATACAATGAGAAAACAGAACAAACCAGGCAGCAAAGAGTAGGCCCAGTAGATATCCCCATCCCACCCCACTCAAAAACTATTTGCGTCAGCCTCTACAAGTCCTATCAAACAGATGATTTTTACTGTTCATGGTTCATACACCTACCATAGCTGACTGTTGGTCTCCCAGAATTTGAATCACTAATGTTACCCATGATGAAGATGATTTCCTACATCATTTGGTGGCTGAGGTAGAAAAACAGTCATAACTTTTACTATGTTCTGCTAAAAGGCAAATGTTAGGCCATAAAGGGTTATGGGACAGATCCTCATTCAATGGATGTAACATGAGTTTCCACCAGCTAAGGATCTGGCATCTATTATTTGCAGAGAAGAAAAGCAGATTACTGTGTGCTGGATGTCTATATCCAGAAATGACAATGAGGATTGAGAGCCATCATTATGGTTTTTACTGTCGCAAAATGCTGTGTTTTATTGCCAAGGGCATTGCTGGGCTGTGTAAAGCTTCAGGCATTCTCCTGACATCTGCTATGGTGGCTTCATTAGGTATTTTTCCACCTCTGAAAATTATGTGGCTTTGGGGGCAAAAGATCATAAAAACAGGAAATTAAGTCTAAAAACATGCAAAATTAAAAAGGTTCACATGATAGTGAGCTTGTTTTAGTTTGGTATTTTTTCAAAAATAGGGCCAGTTTTGGATTTTTGACAAAATGCAAAAATGCTCACATGGCAAGCATTACAAATGTAAATGCAAATATTTTCCCGCTTCTAGTTACTTGAATCAAAAGGCATCAGAAGGTACAGATCGCCTACCTAGGTCTATCTTCAAGGCACACTAAAGGATAATACAGAAGTACAAGCAGGTGTTAGGGGGAAGCAAATAGATATATGTGCTTGTGCAGCATAAAATAAACCTCAGTTATTCAGGGATGCTGGAATAGTTTTTATAGTGGAGGTGCTGAGAGCCCATTGAACCAAACTGTAAACCCTGTATATAATGGAAACCACTTCAAGCCAGGGAGTGCTGCAGCACCCCTAGTTTCAGCACGTATGCAATTATTTGTGGGAGACATCAGTGACAAGCAAGATTTAAGTGCCTAGGGTTCAGAATCATAGCAATTGCTTTTCCTCTCTGAGGATGCTTGCAAAACAAGTGGAAATGAGAAGAGAACAGAAGTTGTCTTTAATAGCAAGCACATCCTGGTGAAGTAATGGATGGCAACCTGTTGTAAGCAGAAATCAGAGTTTGGTTTTGCTGCCTGCCCATCTTTTCATTAATTAATATAATGAATCCATCCTCACATTCCCATAGACACAATGGGGTTTTTACTACTGATTATACAGTTTTGAAACTTCCATCAACACAAGCATGGTCTAGCAGAATGAGCCTGGGTTCAGAGGCAACGCTTCTGAGTTCTAGTCCTGGCTATGCCACTGACTCACGATGTGGCCATGGGAAAGTCGCTTAACCTCTCTGCGCCAGTTTCCCCATCTGTAAAACGGAGTTCATAATACTTATCTTTGTCACAGGGAAGTGACATCTGGAAGTCTCTATGTAATGGCAAGTACTATTATTGGCATGTAGATACCAGGGTGACAGGTGTCCTGAAAATGCCTAAGACCGATGTGTATGAAATCATGCTTTTGTGCCACCTACTCTATATAGAGAAAAAAAAGGAGCTATAGGAAAGATGAACAACAGCAAGGAATTCTAGAGCGTAGTTTCTGCTCCGCTGCCTGAAAGTGTAATTGTAGGTCATTTCCCCTCTAGGCAATTCTCAACGTCATTTTAACAGGCAGAGCAAGTCCACATGTATTTAATGGGTTCCAGAAATTTGACAGTGAAGGTGGAGTGCAAGAACTATTGCATGGAGTCCTGGCCCGCAGTGATGTGGGCTATTTACACTGGAACAAGGAGGAAGTGGAGCGTTACAGACCCTTCCAGGTGAGAGCGTATGCAAATCACTGAGCTGCACTGACACGCCTATGCTCAGTTCCCCTGGCTTCAGATTATTACAGTGAGTGCACTATATATCATCAGCTTTCCCCTTAAATTTCATTTAGCCTCTGTAGACTGGGAGCTTATCTTCACTGGAAAATAAAGCGTGTTCTTAATTTGAGTTAGGTAACTCAAGATAAAATACTAATGAAGACAAATCATGTGAAACCTGCAAACCGTCTTAGAAAGGTTCCTGTTGGGCAATATAATGAAAGCACAACGGTTACTGAGGGTGGGGGCCACATCATGGCATTGGAAAAAGGCAGTGGAATAAGGGAATAGGCAATAAGTGATGAAGTAAAGCATCTGAAGGCTAGGTAATTACAGGGTTGTTGTCTCAATGCCACCCTGCCATGCAGCTAAAACGTGCCAACAGTGACACACACAAAACTAGCATAAAAACAGATCATAGGCACATAATCTGAGTGTAGCTGGGTAGAAAGTAGGTGGAGTCAGTGGGAGGAGGGACCGGGGGAAAAGGAGGATCATGCAAAGAAAACATGGAAATACATTTGTAGAAAGCCATCTGAACTAAAGCTGACAATGTCTGCATTAAGCCAAAATGCAGCCAGCCCCAGTTAGCCAGGTCTACACACACACACATTCTCATTGTATAAGTCACACTCCACTCACTGCCAATGCAGAAGGGCAATGGATGGCCACACATTTACAGTTACTGCTGGACACAGACACACACATTCTCAGTCTACAGCTCCCACACTTTCCCACCCGCCTTCCATACTCAATCCCCACCGCTAGATGCCCATATGCTGAACCTTTAAGGCACACTCCTGCCCCCTCCTTTTGTCCAATCCCTGGCCTGCTGCATCACAGGAGCTTCCACTTAGATGGCTAAAACAACCACACTTTGCTCACGTGCCTACACCACCAGCAGATCCGAGGAGCTGCTGTATAGTTTCCAGTGCTCCCTATTCTTTTCCTTTGTTCCCTAAGGGTTTTCCAGCACCCTTGTTCAGGCCATAGGAGAACAACCCCAGTACTCAATGTGTTGCCTTGCAAACTCCAGGGCTTCAAAGCTACAGCCCTCAGAGTAACACATCAAACACAGTAATAAAATTGGCTGAAGAGTGAAAGTATCGCTGATGGAAAGAATGAAGACAATGAAACACTCTGATGTATATGTAAAGAAGGGCAGTGTGGTCTGACGGATGGTGTTCATGACTGAGAGTCATGATTCTCTGGGTTCTAATCCCTGGCTTTGCTACTGACTTGTGTGGCTTTGGGGCAGTTCAAATACCCTGTCAATGCCTCTGTTTTCCTTTCTGTAAAATAAGTGTAACCCTTCTGCCCGTCAGAGTTGGCAGCAATAAGGGCCGGGTTCAATATCTAGGGGATCCATTCCAATAACACAATGCAAACCGGCTCGAGCCCCCACCCAGTGACCTGGGACAAATATATACCACCCCCGCTGGGTGCCTCCAAGAGGCAATACTTCCCCTCTCGCAAGCACATAGTCTGAGTGTAGCAAAAAGCCTTTTAATAACAGAGAGAAACAATGTGGCATTATGTTGGGAAAACACCACCAACAGGATTCATAACACAACCCATGAGCAAAAAAACCCACCCCAAGCAAATTGGGGCATGCCCCTTTCCCTTTGGTTCTTGAGTCCAGCAACCCCAAATCACCCAAAGTCCCAAAAGTCCAATGACCCAAAAGTCTCTGTCCCTGGTCAGGGCAGCCCCAGAGTTTGAAAGTTTATCTGCGGAGCTTTACCTCCCAACCTGGGTGGAGATGGGACGGGGGTAAGAGGCACCTTACATGATCTGAAGCTGACCACCCCACAGCTCCATAGGCCTTCGCTTCGCTCTGCCAGCCGCCCCACGAACTCCTTCACTCAGCTCCGCTCCGTGCTCCACCAGCCGGTCCACAAACTGCTCCGCGTCCCACCAGCAGCTCCCGCCGTCCTACGAACTGCTCCACCAGCCTGTCCACAAGGCACTCCAGCCGTCCCACAAACTGCTCCACAATATATCTTCAGGCTCCCCCACTACTTAACACAACGCTCAGTGATTTCAGTTCACTGAAATCTTAGTCAGTTCAGCTCTTTGGTGAATTCAGCTTGTAGTAGGGGAGCCTCAGTGCTGGTACATCATTAGCCCAAAGTGAGCTCAGCAGCCTGTAACTAGACTCCTAATGGAATCAAAATTAGCTCTGATATTCCATAGTGGAGAGAGGAGAAAGTGCAATTAGCATGAAAGGCCCTCACCAAGGGGCCCATGCCACCAAGTATTAATACTTGTCCCCAGCCTCTCTCAATTCACAGAGTTTTAAAACCCATGACCCTTGCCTAGCGAGTGCTACTTAGTTGATGGTGAGTCCCTCCATCATAACAAAAGGCCAAGTACAGTTCCAAGCACAGTTCCCATAATCAGGGTAATAACAATTTATTCTTCCTGCCCCAATAACAGAGACACTGGGGATCCCACAGCAGCCAAAGTGACCATTTGGGCAGCTATGGCCTCATTCTAGGCGGGGTGGGTGTGCCTATGCAAATGAGATCGGCCCCTGAAGTTCTTTTCCACAACGTGCCACACCTCACCACCAAATGTCAGGGTGGAGCTCATCCTGACACTGCTTACATCAGGATAAGATTTACCTATCTCCCAGAGGTGCTGTGAAGTTTAGTCAGTCACAATTTGCTTTAAAGATTCAAATACACTTCTAGACTGTCAATGCTGGGAAACTGCTACTTCCATCTGCTTTTTGCCTACTCCCATAGGAGTTTAAAACAACACAGTCTGCCCTTTATGAAGATGGGATTTAAGCTGCTTGAAGAGTCTTTTAATGTCTTGGGACATTATTTTAAGGTCTTGAGTTACTAGGGCCCAGATCCAAATTTGGAATCCTAAATACCTTTGTGGACCTGAGCCAAGGTTTTCTTATATTAGTTCCCTTTTTAAGACTGAAATATTTTCACAGATCTAGTTAATGCAGAACAAATGCAAACATGACCCTCTGGGGTTAATTTCACTTATCCAGAGAAGACTCAATACATGTTGTTCTTTCTTTCCTTACATATGTTACTCTCATTGTCATGCTCTTGAGGCTTACATACATCAATAGCATGGTGATCATTTCAAACTTGACATACAAGACATTGTTGTCCAATTCACTTTTTTCAGCTGACTTGCATTATTAATCTTTCTAGATAGGATGCTTTCCCCCTTCCCCAAACAAGAGAGAATACACAATAATGCAAAACATAAAGTTTCTTTTCTTCTTTTATGTATGAGGAATTATTTACACCATCAAATGCTAGAGTTAATCTTAGCTGTCTTTCCTAATAAACTACTGCATGGATATGTCTAAGGACTAGAGTCTATAAACTGTTTAGGGGGTTCCTTCTTCTTCAGTACTTAATTCTGCCTGACAGATTTTGTTCTCAAAGTGAGGAATTATTCTGTCTCTAGATTGGTCATATCTCATTTCACCTTGGTAATTCATCTTTACACACCAGACTTAATGTTAATGGTCATTGGATGCAAGCTGTTTGTCGATGAAGCACTGGTCTGAGACTGCCAAATATATATCATATGACATCAGAGTCCAAACTTAATGGAAAAGCAATGAAAACAAGGTTCAAAGGCCACATCCAGAGACATTAAATTTGCATTTCCCCAAGTGATCCTCACAATAGCCTGCCAACAGAGACACAAGACCTTTCATGAGAGGCCAATTCAGCCCTGTTGTAAGCAGACACAACTCCATCGAAGTCTATGGACTTATGTCCTCTTACACCAGAACTGAATTTGGCCTGTTCTCTGTAACAGCAGTATTTACTACATTTTATACGATTTAGAGAGCACCCCCATTATTTTTCTGTTTTAAGTTATGGGGGCACGTTCTGATTTCACTTACCCCTGTATAAATCCAAAGCAACTTAAGTGGTGTTACATCACTATAAAACCTATTAGGGTTGTCAAGCGATTTAAAAAATTAATTGAGCAATTAATCGCACTGTTAATAATAGAATACCATTTATTTAAATATTTTTGGATGTTTTCTACATTTTCAAATAGATTGATTTCAATTACAACGCTGAATACCAAGTGGACAGTCCTCACTATATTTATTTTTTATTACAAATATTTGCACTATAAAAAAATAAATAGTATATTTCAATTCACCTAATACAAGTACTGTAGTGCAATCTCTTTATCATGAAAGTTGAACTTACACATGTAGAATTATGTACAAAAAAAACTGCATTCAAAAATAAAACAATGTAAAACTTTAGAAGCTACAAGTCCACGCAGTCCTACTTCTTGTTCAGCCAATCGCTCAGACAAACAAGTCTGGTTACAATTTGCAGGAGATAATGCCTCCTGCTCCCTGTTTACAATGTCACCTGAAAGTGAGAACAGGCGTTTGCATGACACTGTCATAGCCGGTGTCACAAGATATCTACATGCCAGATGCGTTAAAGATTCATATGTCTCTACATGCTTCAACCACCATTCCAGAGGACATGCGTCCATGCTGATGACGGGTTCTGCTCAATAACGATCCAAAGCAGTGCAGACTGACACATGTTCATTTTCATCATCGGAGTCAGATGCCACCAGCAGAAGGCTGATTTCCTTTTTTGGTGGTTTGGGTTCTGTATTTTCCGCAGCAGAGTGTTGCTCTTTTAAGACTTCTGAAAGCATGCTCCACACCTTCTCCCTCTCAGATTTTGGAAGGCACTTCAGATCCTTAAACCTTGGGTCAAGTGCTGCATTTATCCTTAGAAATCTCACATTGATACCTTCTTTGCATTTTGTCAAATCTGCCGTGAACATGTTCTTAAAACGAACATGTGCTGGATCACCATCCAAGACTGCTATAATACAAAATATATGGCAAAATGTGGGTAAAACAGAGGAGGAGGCATACAATTCTCCCTCAAAGAGTTCAGTCACAAATTTAATTAACGCATTATTTTTTTTAAGGAGCGTTATCAGCATGGAAGCATGTCTCTGGAATGGTGACCGAAGCATGAAGGGGCATATGAATGTTTAGCATATCTAGCACATAAATATCTTGCAACACCAGCTACAAAAGTGCCATGCAAACACCTGTGCCCACTTTCAGGTGACACTGTAAATAAGAAGCAGTCAGCAGTATCTCCCATAAATGTAAACAAACTTGTTTGTCTTAGCGATTGGCTGAACAAGAAGTAGGACTGAGTGGATTTGTAAGCTCTAAAGTTTTGACATGGTTTTGTTTCTGAGTGCAGTTATGTAACAAAAAAATATATAAATTTGTAAGTTACACTTTCACGATAAAGAGATTGCACTACAGTACTTGTATGACGTGAACTGAAAAATACTATTTCTTTTGTTTATCATTTTTACAGTGCAAATATTTGTAATAAAAAATAATAATATAAAGTGAGCAGTGTACACTTTGTATTGTGTTGTAATAGAAATCAATATATTTGAAAATGTAGAAAAACATACAAAATATTTAATAAATTTCAATTAGTATTCTATTGTTTAACAGTGCAATTAATCGTGATTCATTTTTTTAATTGCAGTTAATTTTTTTGAGCTAATTGCATGAGTTAACTGCAATTAATTGACAGCCCTAAAACCTATATAAGTAAGCGAAATGAGAATTATGCCCAAGAGAGTTCCTGTATATTTACACCTGTGTAACTGAGATCACAACCTAGCCCAGAGGTCTGAGGTTTCTATGAAGAGACATTATGAAGCAGGTCCTGGAGGATAATGCAATGCTCAGACTACCTGGAAACATACTGGACTGGGAGAGTTCACTGCTACTCATGGGGAGAAATAGATTACATACTTTTAGAAAGACTTTTCTTGTTGCAACGTTCAGCCCTTCAAACCCCGCTGAATACACCTTCCTCTCCACGGTCACACCACATCATACCACTGTTTCTTTTCTATATTTTCAGATGCTGATGTTAGCTGCTTACATTACCACATAGACCTACTGACAGAATAGCACCAATGTTCAGTAGCAATTGCACAAATGCACTTTAGAATGAACATAGGACTGCGGAATTGGGTCCACAATTTGTTGAACTGGCTACAACCCATTCATTATCTCACCCTTTCTTAGACCATTTGGAACCCCATTATGTCAGTGTTATTTTTAAAAGCTGATTCCCGTAAATGTATTCCCAGGCTTAGGATCTACTGGAGGTTTTTTATTACACTATCCATAAAGCAAAGTGCACTTCTCAAGCTAAAACATAGTGGGTGAGATCCTCAGCTGCTGTAAATCAATAGACATGAAAGCACAGGTGAGGATTTCATCAGCGCTGGAGTTCAACTTGAGACATATATCATTTATACCACCTTGACTTATTTACTCATGTCCTGATTAAAAGGTATCTGCAGAGATATTACTAGAGGGAATGGACAGTAATACCTCCTAGTAACTCTGTATTCAGAGCAGTAAAACTAATGTTCCTTTAAAGCAACATAGACATTAAGTGCCTATTAATAATGAAAGTATGTTTGAAATACCCTTTTCCCCCCCCAGGTTGGAAGCATGCTAAAGACTCCTAAATTACCCATCTGGCTGTGCAACATCAGTGGCATATACAGTGTTCTTTTCAGCACAAACAGGCTGCTCTTATCCGACTGGAAAATGGAACACATCTTTGATCTTTACTTATATAATGGGCAGCCATCACAGAAAAAAACAGTACATCTAACAGTAGGTAGGCATTTAAGCTTATCAAAGAAAGGTATTTAAATGTATATCACTGTCAGTGTTTAATATTAGTCTGTTCATGTAGAAGATACAGTAAACAGTGCATAAGAGATGGCTCAAATCAAAAGCTGATTTTAAGAGACATAATCAGTTGGGTGGGGATAATATTCTTGAGCAGAAGCTCTATTATTGGGCCAATATCTAAGAATATTGTCAATAGAATTGACCACTTTTGAATCTATATATGAATATCAAGAATCCTCTGAGATGCTGAGCATCCTCGATACCCACCAATATTAACAGGAATTGAGAGCACAGCACCATGCAGGACTGGGATCACATTATTATTATTACATGTATTACAGTAGTGACTTGAGGCTCCAACCAAAATCAGGGCCTAACTGTACCAAGTGCTGTACGGACACCTAGTGTGAGACAGCCCCTGCCCTACAGAGTTCACAATCTCAATAGACAAGGGTGGAAGAGAGGAAGTATTATTATCCACATTTACAGATGGGAGACTGAGGCACAGAGAGATTAAATTACCTGCCAAAGGTCAATGGCAGACCTAGGAATTGAATCCAGATCTCCTGAGTCCCAGTCCAGTGACTTAATCGCAAAACTGTCCTCCCCTAATGAAACAATGGCACAGATACATCATGATGTTGCAGCCCATAGGCCAGATCATCCATTTGTGTCTAATAGGTACAGAAAGAGACTGTGCCACGATGGCCAGTCTGCTGCTACTCTACTGCACTGTACGCCGCTGAGGCTAGGTCTTTTGGGGTACAGCAGTTTATTGGAGCCGGGAACTGGATCTGCAGGAGGTGGCTCAGGGACTGCCATTCTGGTTGGATGGGCCCTAGAACTGTGACTCAACGATTATACTTTCATTCCATGCACTACATTGTAACCCCACCTGCAGCTTTCCCACCACCCTTTGCCCCATCACTGCTATCTAAAAGCCACTAGGGGACGTTATGGCTGCTCTGATTTAATAAACTGTATATCCTGAGCTTTGCATGCTGCTGCAGGTGCAGACTTGGATGTATTTTCAATAACAGCTTTCTAAACAGCTAATGACTGGCACAATAACCCATGGGAAAGCAAGACTTCATTCTGAACCATTT
This sequence comes from Caretta caretta, assembly GCF_965140235.1. NCBI lineage: Eukaryota > Metazoa > Chordata > Testudines > Cheloniidae > Caretta > Caretta caretta. Next base: position 27,722,450 of record NC_134214.1, read on the forward strand.
CACTGAGTTCAGAATCAAGTAATAACTGATGGAAAGGGCCTCTCCAGCCTATTTATAATCAAGGGGAAGGATTGAGAGCCCAAGGGCCTTTAACATAGCTGATCTTAAACTGCCAGGAAGTGTGCCACCCAGAGGTCATTACTGCTATTGTAAACTAGGGTCAGATTTTTAGGATGTGAGGTCCTTGTCCATTTTTACACCAAAAGTTCGTTCCAGTTGCATGCCCATATGCTTGTAATGCCCACAGACTTCAAGCCTCACTTTCTGAAATTCTGACCCCAAAAACTGAACATTTAAAATAGTCGCCTTTGAAATTATGAACTGTTGGAAAGCAAGCAGTGCCACCTATGTTAAATTTAAACTGCATATTGCCATGAGTCTAGAGTTTCATCTGCAATAGCTGCATTTGCCTAGCAGTTCTAGACCAGCTCTGCATGTAGAAGAGCAGAATATTACCACACAGTCCCATTAGGCTTCTAATGTGGAATTTTAAAATCTGATCAGCGGTTGCACAAAACAGCCAATGGAGCTGTAGCAATTAGACTCATATTGCTGGGGTTTTTTCACTGAATTTGGGGCACTGCTCTTTCAGACACTCATTCTCATCATTGGGAAAAGAATCACTGTGAAGAAAGTGACCCAGAAAAGAGATTTCCTTCTGTGGAGATGGCAATCAGAACGAAGTGGGAGGGGGCAGCCATCAACTGGAATGGGGCTGTCCCATTCTTCTGAAGAAAGAGACTGCAAAAATGTGGCATCCACGGCCCTGTGACTGGCTCTGTAAAGTACGGAAGTCCACTGAGGAAAAGAATGCTTTGTTACCATTAGAACAATCTTTGCCATCTTAACACGACTCCCAGCTTAGACTGGCATTATAGCCTACTACGAATCACTTTGCATTTGGTTATAAATTATCATTTATGAAACAGAAGAATTCATTATTAAACTCTTTTAATCTATACAAGAATTCTGGGAGGGGGTGTAGTTTATGCTACACACACACACACACACACACTTCTCACAGCTGCAGGCTGAAAAAAGAGTAAGGAGAAAAGTGGAGCATGGCAACTTTTTGGGAGGAAGAAGGGGCCACACCAACACTATCACTTTCTCCTAGGGCAAGCAGTGATGTTAATTGAATAATAGTATCTCCTATATGTGTTGTACATAGGGGAAATAAAATCAGAGTCAATAAAGCGAGGATAGTATAAATGACCATTATGTTCATCTGATGTGTATGAAATGCAAGCTGCTCAACGTTTCAAATTCTTTGCACTTCTGACTTGTCACTTAATTAATGTCTTTGAAAAAAGAAATCTTCTACTGTAAGTAAAGAAAGCGTCCTAGTGGACTGAGCATAGGATTTGAAGCTGGGAACTAGATACAGCTCACTTCTGAGGCATTTTTGGTTGCAAGGTACAATAGCATGTGATTTTTCAAATGCACTCAGCATTGACCTAACTTTGCTCGCACTGGGAGCAAATATGAGGCAACTCTGACCAATTATTAAAGTCCCACCCGAAGACTTTAAATGTGAGAATGTAGCCCTGCTTCAAATATTGAATGACATTCATTCCTTGAATTTCAGAATGGTGGAGAGTAGAACTGCACTTTCTGCACTCCAGTTGCACCCTTGTGCCAGGACTCAGTTTCACACAGGGATTCCTTTGGCCCAGTGATTACTACAAGGTCTTTTGTGGACAGCTGTCCCTTCCCTGTGTGCATTCCATATATATAGGGCGACCATCTTTTCAAAAGGCAAAAGCGGGACATATGCAGGAGTCCTGCACCCCCGGCTGTGGCCCCTCCCCCTGCTTCTCCTCCTCCTCTTCCCCTGAGACCCCACCCAACCCAGAGGCCCTGGCCAGGCCAGAGGCTGGAGCCGGGCTATGGTAAGAGCAGCCCAAGGAGCCGGGCAACTGTGTGGAGCCCCAAACCCTCCACCTGCCCTGGATGGGGGGCTGGGGTGCCCGAGACCAGACCCCAGCCAGTGTCCCTGCCCCCCCGAGCCACACCACCAAGGGCAGGTGGACAGTCCCAGGCTCCCCACAGCGGCCCAAGCTACCTGACCAGCTCTTATTACTGCCTGGCTCACCTCAGACCCCCGCCACGGAAGAGACTAGTGCCACCCCTGAGCCTCAGGGAAAGTGCAGAGCTGTGCCGGAGGGATTCTGGGACAAATGCTGTCCCAGAGTCATTCAGCCCCGGACCGGAACTTGAACTCTGCATTTCAGGCCTGTCCCACCCAATTTGGGACAGGTGGTCACCCCATCCATATACTGCACACACCAACTTAACCGGTAATCAGAGTCGCTACCACTTTGCTAGTAAAAAAGTTAAACTATTACTATGGAGTGAGTATCTATTTCTGGAAAAACAGAGCCCTGGCAACTAACCAACTGAGTGCTACCATAATAGATATGGAGGAAACAGAAGCTGGTAGTCTGTTCAAATGAAACTATAACAGGAAATTAATTTCCACTGTAAATTAATTCTTACAATTCCCCTTCATTATAGGACTTGGACTTTTCTGACAAAACATTTTATCTAGACCAATTTCTTTATAATTTTGGTGAACTACAGTGATGAGAAAAAACACTCACCCTGGGTTAGTTTCATCCAACCCTTTTGAAAACTGCATTTTAATTTCAATGAGAGGAAAAACAACATCATGTCAACAAGTCAGTGGTAGAGCTCTGGTATAGAACTGGTGACTGATTCCTGCCTCAGATACCCAGACACATTGACAAATCAGGAACAGAGTATTCTAGTGACTGCATTTTACAATACACTTCCTCTCAGTTTTCTTGTCATTCTTTGTCTCTTTTTCTCTGTACAACACATACAAATATTCTGTTTATATGTATAAGCATGTAAACGTTATGTAACATGACATACCTGAACATCTAAAAGTAAAAAGTCATATGATATTAACTGTTCCATGAAATAAACAGAAAATTGATCTTATCAGAATGGTGTCCTTTGATTGTGTGCACAGACAGATAGACAGTACAGTATAAAAGTGTAAAGAACTTGTCACTACTGAGAACAATTTGCATCTATTGCACACAAAAAACCCCATGTAAATCAAACATTTTTAGCAATAAACAATATCCTAAAACACCTGCTCTACATAAAATCTCTTGCATTAAATGTTATTTAAGCTCTCCACAAGATGGTGCTACTACAGCTATTAATTTACCCTTTACTGTACAAAAACTCACACGCGGGCAGCTGAGTATTTTGCCAAAAGCAACCTCTTCAAATATCTGTCAGGTGTATTCGGTGATTTTAGTGACCATGAGACTGCATAATGTGGGCAAGCTCTGTGCAATATTCCCATGTAAACTTGGGCAATGCACATAGGGGGACCAGGCGGCAAGTGTGAATAATCAGGACAGGGGGTGGGGGTGATAGGAGCCTATATAAGAAAAAGACCCAAAAATCGGGACTGTCTCTATAAAATCAGGACATCTGGTCACCCTAAATGCACATGACTTGTGATTTGCAAACAACTCACCACTTCCATTTTGGGCCTGGAGCACCTTCCTAAACACTAGTCCTCAAACCACCTCCTTCGCCTCATTCAAATCCCCTCCTCCCCTGCCACTTCATCTCTGCTGTCTTACCTAAAAGAAGTAAGAAAGGGGAAAAAGGGGAACAGAAACGTCAAGATGTGCACATGCCTCACTGAGCTGAGAAACCATCTGACCTCACTGTTTCCCTTTGATTTCCTCTCTTCTGCCCCTCCCCACGCCCTGGCCTAGCATCTGTTTATATCCCCCTTGTTGCATCATGTCTAATCTAGGCTGTACGTTCCTCTGAGCAGGGACAGTGTCTTCGTTCATTTCTCTGAGGCTGCAGCACATTTTGGGGGGCTCTAAAAATAACAAACAGACCGGTGGCTATTAGTTAAGCCTGTTTAAAAAAAACAGGTGTGGAGATTAAACAGCTCTGACTGCTCAGAGAAAATTCTGCATTCAAGAGGTTAATCACAATTAAAATAACTGTGGCTTTCCACCTTTAGCACAGAAATTCCTTCTCAGAAGGCAGGCTAAGGCTCCAGACCTGCAGAGACTCACACACCTACTTAACTTTACCCATGAGTAGTCTAGGCAGGCCAGACTTCCATTTTTAAGCCAACAATCTGCCATGACAAAGTATTTCACAAACAAATCCAGTCAATGTAAACAATGAAACTCACAACTCATTTTGGTACCTTACCTGAGCCAGCCTCAATATTCAAACAATGTAACTCCTTGAAAACTCCTGGATGAGCTGGAAAGTTTATTACTCCAAGAGCAATCAAACAGTGAGGAAGATGATTATGATGGCTTTCAAGAGCTGGACATAAATTCAACTTTCTGACTACCTATGGTTGGTGGCACACCCTATTCAGAGCCCCATACTCTGAGTGGGTACATTTTCCTCACTGTTCTTTATAAATTCTGTTTCATAATAGCAGCTAGCCACCTCACACATTGCATTTCTAGGGGATATTGCATGGATTAGGTGGGTGAAGTCACTTGCGGTGAAATCCTGCCTCACTGAAGAGAACGGAAGTTTTGCCATTGACCTCAAAGGGACCAGGATTTTACCCCTAGTATTCAATATTGTGCTTTATTATAACAACAGCTTACACAAGCCGAAAGAGAGGAAACAGCATCCAGAAAAGCACAGCACTGGGAGTCTGGGTTTCCATCTCTGTCACATGGATATTTAGCATCTGTAAAATGGGGGGTAATAATGTCTGCTTCATAAAGGTGTTGTGGGGCTAATGTTTGCCAGGAATTTTGACATCCTTGATCAGGAGGCACAAGGGGAGTGCAAAGCACTTTTTATAGGATACATAGCACTGTAACTTCCCACAAGCAATTCTTTTTCAACGCCCCTCCTCACACACCTACACCCACACCACATTAGCTTACCACACAATTCCTATTTTTAAAAAAAGATTAAATGCTGCCATCTCCTCAGGCATCTTAAAATATGAAGTCACAGTGAACAACCTTTATCAGAGGCTAGAGGAGGGAATGAACCAGACAGGACATCTTTCCACATCACCAAGCTGTGTAGCTTCCATATCCAACAATTACCCAGAAACTGGGAATTAGAAAGTAATTTAGAAAACAAGAATGGCCACCATCCAGCCGGGAGAGGTGGTACACACCTCACTAATTACTGTTAATAATGCAGAACTTTCACCCACAGTCTCATGTTCTACAAAGCATGAGTATGCTTTTTTTCTCTGTTTTTCTGATGAGGAAATTGTGTCATGGAGAAACCAAGTGATTTGCCCACAGAGTTTGAATAAGAAAGTGACATGGCTGGGAATAGAATTCAGGCCTTCTAACTCCTACTTCTGTACCCAATTAACTTGGCCACTGCACACCCCAAGATACAAAGATTATGGCTCGGTATTAACAGCCCAGCTTTAACACATGAGAAAGTGCTGAAGCCCTTCAAAGCATAGTGAACACTGTCTCCTGTGTCTATGTCTACACATACAAGCCAACCTCCCTACAATCTAAAGCAACAACCCCCTTTTTTGGACTCTTATGTCTTTGTAAAGAAACATTAGTGGACAAAAAAGCACTTAAAGCCACAAAAAATAGTTTGAAAGTTTGAAAGCAGTTTCAAGCACTAGGCGTATCTGAGTCCTCCTGCCAATTCCTGTGGTTTTATAAGCAGAATTTTTTTTGGCCCAGGGGTTGGGGGGCGCACTTGTTTGTTTGCTTTTTAACTATTTTTCTCTTCTCTATTGCTGTGTGAAAGATCCACACAAACAAATGGGAAAGCTGGCTAACTATCCATAGGAAATAACAGAACTGACTAAACTGCTATCAAATGGACAATGTAAGCAAACCAGGGGAAAACTTTCCCTTTTCTAGACACATTCACTCACACTACCTTAGGTAACAACAGCAGGTAAAAACATTCAGAGAATAGTGCAATTTTAAAATTAGAAACATAGGAATTGCCTGACCGGCTCAGACCCAAGGTCCATCTAGTCCAGTATCCTGTCTTCGGCAGTGAACAGCACCAGACACTTCAGAAGAGCCCTGCAGTTCGCAGATGTGGCATAATCTGCCCACCACATAGGCCTCATCCTGCTCTCTGATGGTTAGGTTTAAGTTCTGACACACTAGGATTAATATCCATGGGTGGAGGATATAATAGGCCGGGGCAGTTCTGCCTCCCATGGCGCTTGCCGCCAGATGCCTAGTTACAGGTTTGGCAGGGGGAAGGTGTTGCTTTATTATGCCCCATACAGGTTCTGGGGTGGCTGAGGAGGCGGTGTGTGCTATTCAGCTTCCTGGGTTCATCAGTAATCTGCCTGGACTCCAGAGAGATTACTGATGAACTGAGGAATCTGAGTAACACATACTGCCTCCTCATCCGCCCCAGAATCTGCATGGGGCATATCAAAAGCTCAGTTTATTCTCCGGGAAGAGTCAGTGTCATGCTGCAGCTTTTCCTGGGCAGCTTGGGGTCTGGGGAGTGGAAGGAAGAGAAGGGGTGGCACAGCTGGCCCAGGGCTCCTTCAGGCAGGTTGTGGGGGCTCAGGGCTCCTCCGTCCAAGGGGGTGGCACTTGGGGCTCTGCCCCAGGGGAGGGGCATGGGCAGAAGGGGCGGAGCTGGGAACTAGCCTTCCCAAAGCGGGGCTCCACCGGCTGCCCATGTTAATATCCCTTCTGAAATTTTTGCATAATTAATTATGATAATTGAAATTGATGGTGTGTCTTTTAAACTCACCCATATGATCCCTCTGAGGGCCATGCTGGTCTAAAGACCCTCTATAATGTCTAATAAATGTAGGTTACAGAAGCCCTCATCTCTTTGAAACAGGCCAGCTCCATTTTCCAAAACAAAACAAGACTGATTTTACATGGGCTTCATTTCCCATCAGCAACAACAAAGACCATCCAAATGCTGGTGACAAGACATAGGAATCCTAACTGTGCACACTCCCCTATGCACAAGCCTAGCAAAAAATGCCTTTTCCAGTAGGTCTTTGAAATTCAATTTTCTCTCCCTCACTATAGCATCATAATCTTACAAAGTGCACAGAAAATTTTGGGTACATCTGTGTATCCTATACTGCCTCTATTTTTTCTTCCTTTTTTAATTATATTTAAATATTTCCGTCCTTAGACTGTAACATCGTATATGAAACATGGAAGCTTTTATTTTTAAAACGACAATAATATTGGTTAAAAACAAAAAATATTGGCTAAAACAAAAATATGCCTACAGGGAAAGGTGCATTTGCAGCTAGATTAGATATCAGCTACCTTCTTGCCATAAATGATATTCTCTTCATCTTACTTATAGGTAATAAACATGTGCAATGACACTCAAAGGTACTCACAGAAACGTACATAACACCGTATGCAGCAAGTTGTTTTGCTCTAGATCTAACTCCCTTCAGTTATTTAGGTATCTGCTTACTCTGTTTTGTTGACATAGATCTATCTGTTGTATGGATAGCTGTTTGCATGTATCCTTTTTGCTCTTATTTTTTTTACTATCTGCTTTGTGAATCACCCTTTTTTTCTGGAAATAATGGTCACTATGGGCTTGTCAAGCCTTTTAGGCACTGGTGTGTACTGTACTATTTTGTGTCAAGGGTGGGTTACCCTTTCCAAGCATCTTTGTCTTCAAGAATGGACAGTCATAACTTGGTAGACAAGCCAGTGTGAGGCAGTGGAAATGTGCATGCTCTTTTGGTACCGATCTAACTGGTTTAGGACCTGATTTTGCTGAGTTCCCATTTATTTAAGTCAGTTTTGTGGGTGTTAGCACTGAAAATCAGGCCCAAAAAGTCTTTGACAAGTGTTAGATAGGGTAGTTATTTAGCAGGAGCCTTTGGTAGAAAAAAAAGTGAAATAGCTACATACAAAGATTTGAAAACTAGATCCTGCTTAAATATAGTAACATGTTTTTAAATTAATGTCTATTAATGGATTACACAAAACGATACTCTTGTGCTACAAACACCCATATTATTCCACTCCATTTGTCAGCAGGTTGTTATTTCTCTCTGTCTCTTTCTCATACCACAGCACACACAATAAACCACAAAAAATAACAAGGGCACATTCTGCCCTCATTTTCACTTCATGAAATTGCACCAACTTTCCTGGGGTAGCATAGGCAAAGCTTAGCTGTAAGGGTCTAACTTAAATCTGCAGAGCCAAGGTCTGACTTTAGTTACACCACTGTAAATCTGAAATAACTCCACTAATTTGAATAGAATTCATGTGTAAATGAGAGCAGAATTTGGCCCTCAAAAGCAAGGACCTTTGAAGGCCCCCATCTGTACTAAATTAAAGCCAAATCAGGGGAACTGGATACAAAAATAAAGCTTTAGCACTGTTACAGGGACACAGCTAAATCCAATCTCCAAGTTTTAAGTGTGTTGTAACTGATTCCCCTGACTGGTTTAGTTGTTGTGTAGTATAAATAGGACCAAAGTTAACCCTCAGATGCCATCTTTAACTTATTCTATTGTGATTAGGTATATTTTGGGGATTTCTAAACAACACACTTAAGACACACTTTTAACATTATTGACTTAATTGTAGTAGAAAGAGTGACCCTGACACATGGGGCCTGGTACAAGGCCTGAGGCCTGAACCAAAGTCAGCAGAAGTCAGGCTATGATCAAAGGTCAGGCCCTGCTATAAAGCCAATGCCTGCTTACAAGTTCACTATCCAGTACATGGACTTGGCAAGAACATGGCTGGTGTTGATAAAACACAGGCACTCCTAAGATGGGCTCGGCCAGGGGTGGGCAAACTTTTTGGCCCGAGGGCCACATCGGGGTTGCAAAACGGTATGGAGGGCCGGGTAGGGAAGGTTGTGCGTCCATAAACAGCCTGGCCACCGCCCCTATCCGCCCCTTCCCACTTCCCGCCCCCTGACTGCCCCTCTCAGAACCACCGCCCATCCAACCCCCCACTCCTTGTCCCCTAACCACCCCCTCCCAGGACCCCCACCCCTAACCGCCCCCCCAGGACCCCACCCCCAATCCAACCCTCCTGCTCCCTGTCCCCTGACTGCCCCGACCCCTATCCACACCCCCACCCCCTATCCAACCCCCCCCCACTCCATGTCCCCTGACTGCCCCGACCCCTATCCACACCCCTGCCCCCTGACAGCCCCCCCAGGACTCCCGACCCATCCAACACCCCCCCCACACTCCTTGTCCCCTGACCGCCCCCTCCTGCGACCCCAATCCCTAACTGCCCCACCCAGGACCCCACTCCCTATCCAACCCCCCCGCTCCCTGTTCCCCCCCCTTTCCAGGACCCCCCAGGACCCCACCCCCTATCCAACCCCCCCTGATCCCGGTCTCCTGACCGCCCCCCCCGAACCTCTGCCCCATCCAACTACCTCCTGTCCCCTGATTGCCCACCCAGGACCTCCTGCCCCCCCAGGACCTCCAACCCCCCTCTCCCGCCACCTCCTTACCATGCCGGTCAGAGCGGCATGACAGGCTTATTGGAAAGCCTGGGAGGTGGGCAGGAGCAAGCTACATTGCCCGCGCGGCGGTGTTACTACGAGGGAGGGGAGACAGCAGGGGAGGGGCCAGGGGCTAGCCTTCCTGGCTGGGAGCTCAGGGGTCGGGCGGGATGGTCACACGGGCCGGATGTGGCCCGCGCGCCGTAGTTTGCCCACCTCTGGGCTAGGCACTAGGCATTCACATAAACACATTCTGGAAGGGTAGTACTAGATCAGTCCGATACAAAGTTATGATATAAACACACTGCCCGAAGATGGTACAAGGACACAAAGGCACGCCCTAAAGATAAGGACAGGATAATGGATGGAGATGTTTTGTTTGAACCAACAGGTACAAGGTGTAGGGTGATCCCTAACCACATCAGAAGGGTACTATGTAACTTGTTTGTATCCGTGTATAAAAGAAGGGGTCAAAGGAGGAGTGTCTTTGTCTGACCGAAGGGACAGTGGGAGATCCTACCACTGACTGAATTGGTCCGCTGTCACAAGCATACATGTATTAGTGTCCCTGCAGAGTCCATGGGAGGCTGGTACCATGCTTTGTCAGCAATAAACCCAGATGAGCACCTCCGCCACAGAACCAAGTCGGTAATCTTTCTGGGCCGTTCAATCGAGGTCTGCTGGGCCGGCAACCTGGCCAGAGCCAGGACAGCACATGGAGAGAACACACAGGCAATCAACTACTGACAACACTAACCTTTCCTTCTCGGCTATTATTGATTACACTGCAAAATCCTACCAAGTGTGTGATCCATTGACACACTAATCCCTATCAGGCCCAGGGTGTCACACCTGAGTATCAAGACCTGCTAAAAACCTTTAAGAGTTACTTGCACAGAAGCTGAACAATGTTTTTACACTGCTGGCACTGTTGACAGTCTGCAGCCACAGCAGTATAACAACACAGACCTTTTCAATGTATAAACTAACCAGGAATTGTTTTGAAAAGCACAGAAAAGCATTTAAAAGCCACAAAACTTGAGTCTAACTGCTATGGTTAGTAGATCCTAAATTATATATCAGATACACACATTACAAATACACACACAAATCTGTGTCTTTTTTAAACAAATGAGTGTGTTTCCAAACAAATGCTTCTATTCAAAATGAAAAAAAAATGAAGATGCAAACACCACAAACAAACAAATACACATCAATTCATTCAGGCGCAAGTCTACAACAACAATTCAGTGTGTGTACCCAAATGAGGAAAAATATTTTGGTAAGAAGAGAGGTCCAACCACAAGCAAAAATACACTGTTTTAAAATAATGAAAATACTTGGCAAGTGAATTCTAAAAAAACAAGCGAACTTTAAAATGTATTAATATATAAAAATGTTCTGGATGGACACTTAAAATGTGAAGTTACAGCTCAAATTTAATTTGAGATATAAAATTAAAACAATCTCAACGCTGGGGTTTGTAGTGGAAACTGACAACTCTCCATATAGCAGCATTCCCATGCTCTTCTATGATGCTGAAGTGTTATGCTTAATTTTAAAACACATTCCTGAGAAAAAGATATTCCAAAAAGGAACCTGATCCTTTCTTATTGAACTCTATGACATAAGAACATAAGAATGGGTTAGACCAATTGTCCATCTACCCCAGGATCCTGTCTTCCAATAGTAGCCAATGTCAGATGCTCCATAGGGAATGAAAACGGCAATTTATTGAGTGATCCATCCCGTTGTCCAGTCCCAGGTTCTGGCATTCAGAGGTTAGGGACACCCAGAGCATGGGGTTGCATCCCCGACCATCTTGCCTAACAGCCATGGATGGACCTCTCCCATGAACTAACCTAATTCTTTTTTGAACCCAGTTATATTTTTGACCTTCACAATATCCCCTGGCAATGAGTTCCACAGATTGACTGTATGCTGTGTGAAGCATTTCCTTATGTTTGTTTTAAACCTACTGCCTATTAATTTCATTGGCTGACCCCTGATTCTTGTGTAATGTGAAGCGGTAATTAACACTTCCTTATTCACTTTCTCCACACCAATCCTGATTTTATAGACCTCTATCCTATCCCCCCCCATAGATGTCTGTTTTCTAAACAGAACAGTCCCAGACTTTTTAATCTCTCCTCATATGGAAGCTGTTCTGTACCCCTTACAATTTTTGTTTCCCTTCTCTGTACTTTTTCCACTTCTAATATATCTTTTTTGAGATGGGGCAACCAGAACTGCACGCAGTATTAAAGGTGTGGGCCCACCATAGATTTTTATACTGGAATTATGATATTTTCTGTCTTATTATCTATCCCTGTCCTAATGGCTCCTAACATTCTGCTAGCTTTTATGACTGCTGATGAACACTGAGCTGATGTTTTCAGAGAACTATCCACAATGACTCCAAGATCTCTTTCTTGAGTGGTAACAGCTAATTTAAACCCCATCATTTTGTATGTATAGTTGTGATTATGTTTTCAATGTGTGTTACTTTACATTTATCAACACTGAATTTTAGCTGCCATTGTGTTGCCCAGTCACTCAGTTTGGTGAACTCCCTTTGTAACTTTTGCAGTCAGGTTTGGTCTTAACTATCTTGAGTAATTTAGTATCATCTGTATACTTTGCCACCTCACTGTTTACCCCTTTTTCCAGATCATTTCTGAATATGTTGATTAGCACTGCTCCCAATACAGATCCTTGGGGGACCCCGTTATTTACTTCTCTTCACTGTGAAAACTGACCATTGATTCCTACCCTTTGTTACCTATCCTTTAACCAGTTACTGATCCATGAGAGGAACCTTCTCTTTTACCCCATCACTGCATACTTTGCTTAAGTTTGCTTTGGTGGGGGACTTTGTCAGAGGGTCTCTTGTCAGTCCAAGTATATTATATGGGCACTGGATCACCCTTGTCCACACGTCTGTTGGCCCCCCTCAAAGAACTCTAATAGATTGGTGACACATGATTTCCCTTTACAAATACTGTGTTGAGTCTTCCCCAATATACTAAGTTCATCTATGTGTCTGATAATTCTGTCCTTTATTACAGTTTCAACCATTTGCCTGGTACTGAAGTTGGGCTTACTAGCCTGTAATTGCCAGGATCGCTTCTGGAGCCTTTTTTAAAAATTGGCATCACATTAGCTATCCTCCAGGCATCTGGTACAGAGACTGATTTAAGTGAGAGGTTACATACCATGTATACTAGCTCTGCAATTTTATATTTGAGTTCGTTCAGAACTCTTGGGTGAATACCATCTGGTCCTGGTGACTTGTTACTGTTTAATTTATCAATTTGTTCCAAAACCTCCTCTACTGACACCTCAATCTGGGACAATTCCTCAGATCTGTCAGCTAAAAAGAATGGCTTGGGTGTGGGAATCTCCCTCACATCCTCTGCAGTGAATTCATTTAGCTTCACCACAATGGCCTTTAGCACCTCAATCCTCCAGTGGCCCCACTGATTATTTGGCAGGCTTTCTGCTTTTGTACTTTAAAAAAAATTGCTCGTTTCTGTGTCCTTTGCCAGTTATTCTTCAAATTATTGTTTGGCCTGCCTGATTATACTTTTATTCTTGACTTGCCAGAATTTATGTTCCTTTCTATTTTTGTCAGTGAGATTTGACTTCCAATTTTTAAAGACTGACTTTTTGCTTCTAACCATCTCTTTTACTCTGTTGTTTAGCCATGGTGGCATTTTTTTTTTTGGTCCTCCGTTTTTGTTTGTTTGTTTCGGGCGGGGAGGTTGGATAGGAGGGGTATACATATAGTTTGAACCTCTATTATGGTATCTTAAAAAGTTTCCATGCAGCTTGCAGGCATCTCACTCTTGTGGCTGTTCCTTTTTATTCAGGGAGAGGGATAGCTCAGTGGTTTGAGCACTGGCCTGCTAAACCCAGGGCTATGAGTTCAATCCTTGAGGGGGCCATTTGGGGCAAAAATTGGGGCTTGGTCCTGCTTTGAGCAGGGGGTTGGGCTAGATGACCTCCTGAGGTCCCTTCCAACCCTGATATTCTATGATTTCCATTTAACTAGCCACCTCATTTTTGTGTAGCTACCCTTTTGGAAGTTAAATGCTACTGCGGTGAGTTTCTTTAGTTACCCCCACCCCCACCCCCCGATAAGGATGTTAAATTTAATTACATTATGATTGCTATGACCGAGCGGTTTAGCTATGTCCACCTCTGGGATCAGATCCTGTGTGCCACTTAATACTTTGAATTGCCTCTCCCCTTATGGACTAAGCTTTCCTAGAAGCAGTCATTACTGGTGTCTAGAAATTTTATCTCTACAGCCAATTCTGAGATAATGTTCCCAGACAATATGGGGATAGTTGAAATCCCCCATTATTATTGGGTTTTCTCTTTTTATAGCCTCTCAAATCTCCTTAGACATTTCACAGTCACCATTACCATCCTGGTCAGGTGGTTGGTAGAATATTCCTACAGCTATACTCTTTATTATTCAAGCATGGAATTTCTATCCATAAAGATTCAATAGGTCTTTTTGATTCATTTAAGATTTTTTACTGTATTTGACTCTGTGCTTTCTTTCACATACAATGCCACTCCACCCATCAGCATGACCTACTCCGTCATTCCTACATGTTTTGTATCCTGATATTACCGTGTCTCATTGATTATCATCATTCCACCAAGTTTCTGTGATGCCTATTGTATCAATATCCTCATTTTACTACCAGGCACTCAAGTTCCCTCATCTTAGGATTTAGAATTCTTGCATTTGTATACAAGCATTTATAAAATGTATCAGTATTTAGTTGTCTGCCTTCATGTGATGTAACTGAATGAGACTTTTTTTGTTTGGCTTTTTCTCTTCACTCCCTACCTGTACTTTATCAATTTCTATCCTGTACTCTTTCATAGAATCATAAGACTGGAAGGGACCTCAAGAGATCATCTAGTCCAGTCCCCTGCACTCATGGCAGGACTAAGTATTACTTAGATCATCCCTGACAGGTGTTTGTCTAACCTGCTCTTAAAACTCTCCAATGATGGAGGGTATAAAGTACTAGGGTATAGAGTATCCCCGTTAATAAATCCACCCTGACATCAGTGGGAGCTTTCGCTGTGCAATGAATGCAGGTTTGGCCCCTGTAATTATAAAGTTGTAGCGTTTTAAATGGATTGAAAAATTCAGAGAACGAATACCAGTGTAGTCGCAGACATGAAACTGCAAGATCTGAACTATTCACTGTTACGGTAATGGCAAGCACTGGCAGCAATGGCTTGCAGTGAAGGGACCTCTCATCTGATGGAGTCAAGGACAGTGAATTTTCAAAAGCCTCAGCCATGTATTTCAAAAACTACCTTATTTCAATTTAAATCTCACTGACCCTGTGTAGTGTGTGGTTCAGTGACATTTTAAGAACATACAGACCATGATCCTTGTAAAAGACAAAGCCGCTTGACTAAAAAAAATGAATGAATAATTGCTACTGCCTACCTTGCCTTCTTTGCATTCTTGAGATGATTTCACTAAGAATATCTCTACCCTATAAAGACTATACCAGAAAAACTATGCCAGTATGGCCCTGCAGCCTACACCAACGGAAGGGGTTTTACTATCAGTATAGCAATACCACCTCCCTGCATGACGTAAGGTACATCGATAAGGCATTCTTCCACCAACATTACCATGTCTACACTCGGAGTTATGGTAGCTGATCTATGTCAGTCAGGGGTGTGATTTTTCCCCCACCCCATACCGCCATAGCTTTGCCAATATAGCTTTCAAACGAAGACCAAGCCTGAGAAAACACACATCAGAGAAAGTCTGCAATGATCTGAGAATGTCCTGTGGTGATTCTAGCAACCACTGACACCAAAACTAAGGCCATGTCGACACTACCATTTATGTCGTCAAAACTTATGTTGCTGAGGGGTGTGAAAAAGCACCCCACTAAGCAACATTAATTTTGCCGGCATCGGTGCTTCGTTCCAGTTGTTTTACTTGTAGTACTTCAGTTTCTGAACTTTCTGTGCTGACTGCCTTTTATGTGTCTTGCCGTGCAGTAATTATCTATTCTTGATACTGTTTAAATGAGAGTTTTATAATTATCTAAATTATTCTAATATTTGGTCAGTCTTTTCTATATTTCTAATAATCAATGGCTCTCCTTGGAGTCATCTGTGACTATAATATAATATTAGCTATCTAATAATATGTTGATTATTTCTGAGTTTTATCATCACAGATGCACAGGGCAGAGAGCGGACAAAACAGTAAGAAAGACATTTTGTTCTCTCTTCACATACTTTGCTTATTTTCCTCTATTGTTAGCTACTGTATGGGAAGCTATGAATTTAGCCCATAAAGGCCTCAGAATCAAATCCATGACTTCTTTAGTCACTTCTACAGCCACAGTTAAGAATATTCTTCAAGCTATTATACTTCTTAGTATGATTTGACTCTTTTGAGAAAAAACCTGACTAAAAAACTATTCAGAAAATCAATGGTCATCAGGAAAAATTAGAAGTTGGGAAAAGATTTGCAAAGGCACAAATGGGACTTGGGTATTCATCCTCCATTAAAATTCAGTTGGTGTTTTGATACCCGTTTCCCCCTACATGTTTTTCCCTTATGATATTGCTAATGAATGTCAGATGAAATGCAAGCTCTTTTCAATATGTATTACTGCATTATGCATTATTGAACAGTTTACTAAAAAGTTAAAAAAGTTGTAAAGTGCTGTATTGACACTAGAAATGCATGTACTAATGCCAAAAACATTTTTTCTTCTTATCAGTTATATGATTTTGTGATTTTACAGGGCAGCTCTGGACTCTCTATGAACATGGGGGAAAAAATGATCTCCAATGCTTCGAACTATGACAATTTCCCTTTAATCTAAGTTCTGTACAGATAGTAACTTAATTAAGAATCTTGCTAGTGGCTAAAGTCAAGAATGAGTCATGCAGCTGCTCATACCATAGCAACCTTTCTAATTAGAGAAGGCCTAACAAACAAAAAAAACATGTACGCCTCCATGAGGTAAGAAACTGTTCCTGTAAGCACAGATAGTCTCAGAGTCAAATTACAACAACTCTTTGGAAAATAGTCTCATTTTGCTGACAAGGAAATGCACACTAGTTATACCACTCCTTCAAGACTAACTGATCATTATGATGGGTTATGCTGAACATGGGCGCTTGTATATAGGAAATAGTTCAGCCTTGTTTTTAACCTCTACACATGGTCATCGAACAAAAAGACAAACAGACCCAGACTTAAGTTTGACTCTTTACTAACCATAATCAAACGATTCCTTCTTTTTCCTCTATTTCACTCAAATTGTAAAGAGGCACTGTAAGATTATTTTTTCCTCACAACCGTTTCCTCACATCTGTAATATTATTAAAACAAAAGGAATTTTGAAAATATCGAATCTGATTTTCTAACTTCACTTAGCATAGACAATGAAAACAACCAAATCAGTTCCACTTTCTGATTCTCATGCACTCTAGGAAAATATTAAACGTAAAGCAAAACAACAAAACATTCACCACCACAAAACTCTTTATTTGTCATTAATTCTTTTTAGATCTTGTCATAAATATAAAGGGAAGGGTAAACCCCTTTGAAATCCCTCCTGGCCAGAGGAAATCTCCTCTCACCTGTAAAGGGTTAAGAAGCTAAAGGTAACCTCGCTGGCACCTGACCAAAATGACCAATGAGGAGACAAGAGACTTTCAAAAGCTGGGAGGAGGGAGAGAAACAAAGGGTCTGTGTGTCTGTCTATATGCTGGTTTCTGCCGGGGATAGACCAGGAATGGAGTCTTAGAACTTTTAGTAAGTAATCTAGCTAGGTATGTGTTAGATTATGATTTCTTTAAATGGCTGAGAAAAGAATTGTGCTGAATAGAATAACTATTTCTGTCTGTGTATCTTTTTTGTAACTTAAGGTTTTGCCTAGAGGGGTTCTCTATGTTTTTGAATCTAATTACCCTGTAAAGATATCTACCATCCTGATTTTACAGGGGGGATTTCTTTATTTCTATTTACTTCTATTTTTATTAAAAGTCTTCTTGTAAGAAAACTGAATGCTTTTTCATTGTTCTCAGATCCAAGGGTTTGGGTCTGTGGTCACCTACGCAAATTGGTGAGGCTTTTTATCCAACATTTCCCAGGAAAGGGGGGGTGCAAGTGTTGGGAGGATTGTTCATTGTTCTTAAGATCCAAGGGTCTGGGTCTGTAGTCACCTAGGCAAATTGGTGAGGCTTTTTACCAAACCTTGTCCAGGAAGTGGGGTGCAAGGTTTTGGGAAGTATTGTGGGGGGAAAGACGCGTCCAAACAGCTCTTCCCCAGTAACCAGTATTAGTCTGGTGGTGGTAGCGGTCAATCCAAGGACAAAGGGTGGAATATTTTGTACCTTGGGGAAGTTTTGACCTAAGCTGGTAAAGAAAAGCTTAGGAGGTTTTTCATGCAGGTCCCCACATCTGTACCCTAAAGTTCAGAGTGGGGGAGGAACCTTGACAGATCTCATGAAAACAGGCCCCAATCCTGCAAACACTAATGTATATAAATATAAACAATCCTGTTTATATTTACACAGGAGCAATCCCATTGAAGTTTGGGTTACATCCTCATTTGATGTATTTTTTATTCATTCATACATGCTGGCAGTTTTTGTTGCATCCACTCCTGAGAATGGATTTCATACAAACAATTTAATTTCAAGCACCAAAATCACAGAGGTAACAGTAACATGCTGCCTGCTATATTTTTCTACTTGTGTCACAAGGTATTCCATGCTACAGTCAACGCTGTACTGCATTTTTCATTCTGGCATGCAGATAGTACAAGTCGATTCTTTTTCTATCCTTCCAGGAACTGCAGCTATTGACTTCTAGAACTCGACTATAACAGATTTGTGCATTATCAGCTGATGCATTACATGGTTAATCAAAGTATATAACAGAAGAATTTTAAAGTAGCTGTTGCTGAATTGGGGCTTAGAGAACCAATAGCTGCAATGGCTAAATGGATACAGGAGGAAATGCAGGAATTTGCAGCTCTCAAAATAATGGAATCAGAGCCTTAGCTTGAAGACACGGAAATCTTGAGACAATCCAAAAACATCAGCAAAAGTCAATTTCTAAAAAACACTGAAGATGCATTTCGTGCTTCTTAGTATTACTGTGGCTAAGTGCTTTTAGGTCTTTACCCAGAGTTCCAGGGTAACAATAGTCCATAGCCCAGGGAATACTTAAGAGTCACTTTCCTTTAGGCAAGTAAGATCCTTTGATCCCTTTTTAATGAGAGGAGATATGGTCTGAAATGATGCTGTGTAAACAAGATGCAATCAAACAAAATATGTGTCATTTCATTAGGCAGTCTTCTTTAATGCAAATTCAGTAATGTCAGAGTCAATTGGTTTTATGTTCATTGGTTGGACAAAACAAGCAATCTTCCAGCATTTACCTCACCAAATGAAGAACCACTGGATAATACCTAATTACACTTGCTTTGGCCCTGGTCTTGCAAACTCTTAGACATGTGCATAACTTTAGTCAAGTGATTAGTATCAAAATTCCGTATATGCATTAGTGTTTGCAAAACAAGGGTTTCTAACTTTCACATCCCTGATGTTAACCATAGAAAATACTGAAAAAACACTCTGAATTTTACATTATCTTAAAATCTGCCAAAGGAATTTTTGAAGTGATTATGTCATGTGTTCATGTAAAGTTAGAATATATGGTGTGACTGCTAGTCATAAAAGACTTATGTAACATGATTTGAGATTAACTTACATTTTAAAAGTGTGCTAAATGTTCCACGGTGCACAGCACCAATAATGCAGGAGAATGCCTTTACTCTATTTGAAATGCCAACGGTATTAATAGATGAGAATGAAAAAGGAACAGAGGGAAACTCTAAGGATCTTAAAACTGACCAGCTAGCTCCAGTATCCACAAAACAAGCAACAGATTGTCCTGCAATTTTATAAGTTACATATGGGCCTTCTTGATTAATAGGAATTAAAGGATTCACGATGCAGTTACATTCCCTCAGGCTGTCCTAATAAGAATTGTTTGGTGGGGGAAAGGCAGGCGCTTCAGGATTTGGGAAAGGGGGTGGAGGATTCTGAGATGGTCGATTTGGGCATTCATTCCTCCAGTGTCCCTCTTGGCCACAAAAGTGGCATGGAGTATTCCCTATCGCGGTAGGATATGAGGGACCTCTCCCCCAACCTCGCCCTTGTCCTCGTCCTCCCCTCATTACCCCACGGCCTCTATATTGATAAGTTTGCAACTGCAAAGCAAAGAGTTTTGTTTCAGTACTTTCCTTCTTCTGCTTTATGCAAGCTGTACAATGGTTGGCAACTGCCACCAATTCAGAAAGGGGTTTAGTCTGCCAACCAATACAGATAGTCCTTAACTGCTGCTGGACCTAAGGCAAGAGTCCCTGAACAAAGGCAGCCCCTACTGCCTCTCTGGCATTTTCAGCTGGCTGGGCAATTCCCAAGTGTTGTTCAAATACCTTAGTCAGTCTGTCTAGATAATCAGCAGGGGGCTCTCCTTTGTTCTGTTTACAGTTGTTAATCTTTGTCCAACCCTTTTTCTTAGGGCAAACCTCCGAAATGGATTCAAAAGACGGTCCCTAGCCTCTCTTAAGTCACGTTCAATTCCAGGGTCAGCATCAGGCCAATCGGCCTGCCTGGAAAGCCACTGTCGAACTTCGGCTGGCATAACTACTCAAAAGAGCTGATTAACATCCGCCCATGATGGATTATAACACTGAATCACTGTCCAGAGCTCGTCTCTAAACTTTTCTGGCTCCTCCCAAACATTAGGAAATTCCTTTACCAAGTTTCTAAGGTCCTCTGGTGTCCAAGGGGCATGAACTGTAATCAGATTATTTCCATCACTACTAGGCAATTGTCTTAAGGGAGCCTGGAGTGCTGATATATGGCTTCTAGTATGGAGGGCAATTGGAACAGGAGAAACAGGGTCGGGAGAGCTGCTGGAGGGGCTGGTATTATTGGAATCACTTCTCTGCGGGTAGAAGGCAGAGAAGAAGGCCCTTCCCCCGAAGAAGAAAGAACAATTTGTACAGTCAAGACATGAGGCGATGAGCCTGCTGCTGCTGCAGGGAGATCACCAGAAAGTGCAGCCTGCAGAGGGGCGAGAGGAGGCAATGGCTGCTGCCGTGGAACATTGCTGAAAAAATCCACAATGTCCTCAGCAGCTTCCCCCTCACTCTCAGTCTTGACCAATTGGGGATCTACAGGGACAGAGGGAATTGCTCGGGCAGGGAGGCATCCGGATGCTTTGCATTTAAGTTTTAAATCCTGTCCTTGAGTTTTTAATTTTCCTGGGAGTCCTTTAGACTCCACACCCGAGACTTGTGGATTCTCTTTGTCACTTCCTCCCATCAATATACAAATTGCTCCCACTGTGTATCAGAGGCTTTTGGTGATGTAAGGGTTCCTCTGAGGTATGTAAGTTTATCTAAATGGAAGGTACCTTCTAGTGGGAATTGTTTAGATGGATTATCATGCGTGCAAGAATTCCAATTTTCTAAATATCTGCAGGTTTTGGGACCATAATACACATACATGTGGTATGAAGGGGTACCCTTTGGGGGTGAGGGGGAATTCTTAGACTGTCCCCCACCCATTTTCCAATCACACACACCAGGGGAGGAGCCTTGTCTGCTCAGCAGCTTATGAGCGAAGGAATTCTCTCTCTCTCCTCAGGCACTCACACAGGAAAGATTTATCAAGGATGTCCACGACCCTCCAACATCCCCTTCAGCAAAGAGAGTCGGCTAGTCTCAGACAGACAAGGCCGCATACGCTAATTGCTTCCGGTGAGGTGATTAGACTAGTCAGTGGTTCAAACAAGGAGGAGAGATGGGGTCACACAATCCTAGACCCAGGCAGACCCCTCGCCGGTCATGCTATGCAGAGACAGCCGCCTTGGGTCGGATCTTTTACCGATCCACTAAGATAAAGCCACTGAGCTTGTGTTAGAGATATCCGCAATCACGAGCTTACAGCTTCGCGGGGAGCTCTGGGCGTCTTTCAGTGGCCCTCATTCCCACAAATACACACACACACACCAAGGCTCTTGTATCTTCACACCACGATGCATCTCCTGTACAGTAACCTTAATGCTTTATGTCCGGACTTAATACAACCTTTAAGGCAGTAACAACCCCTCAGCACCGGTACAATAACCTAATGCATTAACCTTATGCATTAACCTTATTAGGGATGGCAAAACTAAATCCCCAGTACCACTTCAAATTAACCTTATTGGGGGAAGCAAACAAATCCCCAGTACCGCTCTGCATCTGATCTTGCTGCACAATCAATAAGTTCAGATGGCATAAGCCCAAAAGGGACAGATGGCCTCACGGGAGTCCTTCTCCGATACCCCAACAGAGATTTCGAAAGGTCTCTTACCTCAATTGTGGTGCCATGGGGTTCGAAGGGGAACGGTCCGCAGCAGCTGCTGTTGTCTCCGCAGGCGTTGCCATCCCGGACAAGCCCCCAAATTGTCAGAGAAAAACACAGTTCTCACTCTTCTAAGTGATTTATTGAAATTTTGTTCAGAAAACCTATTTTTTAAGGTTCTGAATAGTTCATATGAGAGAACAACTGAATGGAAAACAAATGGACTAGTGGAAATAGAAACATATGATATCACTACAGATGAACCCCAAGAATCAGAAATTGAGATTAGTGGGTTCTATAGCAAGGTAGAGATGATGGTCATTCCTGGAGTTTGTAAAATGTTAGATGAAAGAGGCCCTTATTGTTATTTGTCACCCAATTAGTGAATAACCAAACGTATACCCAAAGAGTTTGTTCTGTCACTGGAAATTTTACCTGTACTGAAGTTAGTGCAGTAACTAATAATTTAACCTGTACCATATTGCAATATACCCCTTCTTATACCATTAATGCTAATGCTAATGCCTCTCGTGTTGAAAGTGAAAGTGTTTAGCCAACAGATGTGGTAAAGTACTACACTAGGGACTATAAAATTCACTCTGCCCTTGTCCAGTTTTCAGATCACCTCTACCTATCCAAATTGCTCAAGAGGGGCTGCCGTTAGGTTAGCACAACAAAGGTCCTAGGTTTCCTCTAGAAGGAAGAGGGACTTAGCTGGATCCCTATGGGATGGGGCCAATAGTGCAGCAGCAATTTGGAATATTTATAGAAACCAAGAACATGAAGAGAAATTAGGAGAGTTGGAAAAAGCCATTGGTCTCATTACTGGAGCAGGTTCAGGCTGGAGTGGGTGAATTACGTGTTATCACCGCCCTTAGTTCAATGACCCAGAAGCTATTAACAGAGATGGTACTGAATATCACTGAGGCTGGGAAATCATTGCAGTGGGATCTGGCTTGCTCAGAAATCCAGGATTTCCTGAATGACCAGCTGACGGCCATTCAGAGTGCTCTAGAGCATCAGGCCTGGCCTACTGCCCTTAAAGAGACGTCAGGAGTATCATCTGATCTATGGCCATGGAGACACACTTGGAGATTTTGTGCATGGAGGTGCAGACGTTCGCAGCGTTCCTTCCAAGCATACGGACCGGTTGGAGGGATGTGGGCTCCCACATACCGAATCCTGCCAGGTCCGTGGGGAGGATGCAGGTGGGACTGGGTAATTCACTGAGACATTTGGGAACTTAGACTACCTAGTATGCCTAATCGATTTTTAGTCAGTGCTCCTAGAATAACACCCAACATTTGGATAGGGATACAATGGACATTCTGGCTATTAGAACCCCCACAGCTTCAGTGTGTATGTAAACTGAAGCCAGGGGAAGTTGTGACTATTCATGACAACGTTTGTTGGGAGGGTATGGGACAAGGAACTACCCTGACAGGACACCTACTCTTCCAAGCTAATGATAGCTGTGTGCATGTTCAGGCCACCATGTTACAAGATATCCATTTTAATCTCACCACTGCTGCAGGCAATCATATTATTTACTGACCTGCGGATAGAATTTTACAATCAGCCCTTAAGTTTCAGATACCCTTTAATTGGACCACCCTAGTACCTGATTGATTCCAAAATTTACTTTTACTCCTACCAGAGATTCAGAAAATTTCTGAATTACAAGGGCAAATTCGCAAAAGGAAAAGGAGTACTTGTGGCACCTTAGAAACTAACCAATTTATTTGAGCATAAGCTTTCGTGAGCTACAGCTCACTTCATCGGATGCATGTAGCTCACGAAAGCTTATGCTTAAATAAATTGGTTAGTCTCTAAGGTGCCACAAGTACTCCTTTTCTTTTTGCGAATACAGACTAACACGGCAGCTACTCTGAAAGGGCAAATTCATATGCTTCAAAATATGTATCAAGTTGAAAAGTATGCCCTTCATACCACTCATAGAGTGTCTACTTTATATACTAAGTATGATGTATTGTGTTTTGTGACTAAAACTGTGCAACAACCCCATTATATTATCATTGGGGGCATGTTATTGCTTGTATTGTTGTTCTTTAGTTTAGGGTTATGTTATTATTGTTGTAAAGGATGTAATAATAATACTCTCCATGTCCATACTAACCATGCATTGTCATTGTATCCAATTAAAACCCCAAAGGTTGAAGTATTTGATGTAGAATCTGAAATACAAAATTTAATGAGAATGGAAGTTTAAAATTGATAGTTTTGCTGGAAGCACAAAAAGGGGGAAGTGTGGAAGTAGATAAAGGGACTTTGGATTCAGGCCTCTGAAATAAGCAGGAGTCAGACTAACTCTAGCTTTAATAACGTGGGATTTGTAGAAGCAGGGATTGTGCGAAGCGAGTGGGAAAAGAACCGTGAGAGAGGCTGTTGTGACCTTGTATTAGATAAGAATAGAATGTATACTATAAGAGAAATTGGTGAGAAAAATAAGATATCATGAAGGAATATGTATAAACAATATGCAGCTGTTGCTTATTATTGTCTGTAATAAAGGTATAAATGCTTGCTCCAATTGTTTATCTCTTGAGAGATCTGCCTAGGTGGGGGAAACCCTGTGTCCTTGTGCACTCTCTCCCTCTGTGCAATTGCTTGAGAAAATAAAGTGTATCTGACTTGCTGCACTCAACCCGAAGAGTGAGATCTGTGTTTTTCTCCGACGCTTAATTACACTTGCTTTGGCCCTGGTCCTGCGAACTCTTAGGCATGTGCATTACTTTAGTCAAGTGATTAGTATCAAAATTCTGTATATGCATTAGTGTTTGCCAAACAAGGGTTTCTAATTTTCACATCCCTGATGTTAACCATAGAAAATATTGAAAAAGCACTCTGAATTTTACATTATCTTAAAATCTGCCAAAGGAATTTTTGAAGTGATTATGTCATGTGTTCATGTAAAGTTAAAATATATGGTGTGACTGGTAGTCATAAAAGACTTGTGTAACATGATTTGAGATTAATTTACGTTTTAAAAGTGTGCTAAATGTGCCACGGTGCACAGCACCAATAATCCACTGTGCGGGAGGGTGCCTTTACTCTATTTGCCCTCTCTCTCTCTCACACATACACACACACACTTGCAATTCCAGCAGACATAGAATCGTAGGGTTAGAAGGGACTGCAAGGGTCATCCAGTCTAACCTCCGCCCCTGCCAAGATGCAGGATTTGTTGAGTCTAAAAAAGCCACATGCCACACACCCGGTCGTCATCTCCGAGCGAAGGGAATGCATGGGAAACTTTAGCCTCCGCCCCCACCTACGTATGCAGTGTACACTCCAGCAAAGCAATAAGACGTGGCTTTTACATCAAGCCTCCAGTTGATGAGCCGCACATGAGTGGATCTGCTGAACTGCAACCACATCTCACATAAAAATGAATCAGGTCTCCCACAACGTGCGCTCCTTATCAGGATCAGTCTCTTTGTAACGCACATAGTACTCGTGTGTCAAATCAGCAACATACATGTTTCAGCGCAAAACATGGGTGCATGACATCATTAAAAAAATCTGCTCTTGGACTAAATGCATCCCACAGGATGCACGAGATTCCGAAGAGGCGGAGACTCGTTGCAAAGAAGCTCTTGGGCAGCAGGAGCCTTGGCGTACCCTCCTGCAGCCACAGGCCATTTTTTAGAATAACTACCATACCTGTGCGCTGCAAAAACACTAGCTCGGCTTGCTACCGTGAATCGCAATTAGTCACCCTACCCATGAACCTCACCGCGTGGCAGCCCCTCCACCACCCTTTATTGCTGCAAAGTGCTATGGTGATGGATGCATAGTAGATCGCAGCTCCCTTGGTGCAAGCTCGGTGCCTGCTGGCGCTTTCTGTGCCGTTTCCCCCACTGGATTGCGCCAGCCATGTTAGCAGCCACGCAGTCCCATGGAGACAGGCAGAGGCGGCCCTCACCCCATCACCCCCGGGCGGTGGAAGGGGGCTCCTACACGTCAGACATGCCAGTGTGGGCCTGCCTCCCCCAGTGGAGTGTCAGCAAACGCCTTCCTCTTCTGCTCGTGCAACTCCTACCCCATTTCCTCGCCCACCCCCGCGTCTCCTCTCCCTTCGCCGTCTCGCCGGGCGGATCCCAGAGCGGACTAGGACGAGGAGGGACAGCACCCTGGGCGGCTGGGGCATGCTCAGTAAGAGCCAGGCACTGGGAGCAGAACCCGCCGGGGAGCAGGCTTCGGCGCTACACCCTCTTCCTGCCTCTCTCGCTTGCGTCAGACCAATGGTGCAGACGCTGGGCTGAGGACCCGCGCGTGGCGCGCTCGGCCCGGGAAGCGCGGCGGTTGGCGGGGCCGCTCTCGGAACGCTGGGACAGCCCTCTGGAACGCTGCTACACTTTGGAACGTCCGCGGCGGCCCATCGGCTGCTGGCGGCGGCCCGCTCCCGACAGCGGCCCCGGAGCCGGTCCGTCGCGCGGGTCCCGCCGGGTTTCGGTGAGTGGCCACCCAGGTGCCCGCAGTTCGATGGTTGGTTCGGACCGCGATGAGCCGCCCGTCCTCCGCCGGACCCAGTGCTAACAAACCCTGCGGCAAGCAGCAGCACGCCCCGTCCCCCGCTGCTGCCCCCACTGCCGCCGCCACCATCTCGGCTGCCGGCCCCGGCTCCTCCGCGCTACCCGCCGCGGCCGCTGTGATCTCAGGCCCCGGAGGAGGCGGCGGCGGCGGCGGGCCGGTCTCGCCTCAGCACCACGAGCTGACCTCGCTGTTCGAGTGCCCCGTCTGCTTCGACTATGTGCTGCCCCCGATCCTGCAGTGCCAGGCCGGGCATCTGGTGTGCAATCAATGCCGGCAGAAACTGAGCTGCTGCCCCACGTGCAGGGGATCCCTGACCCCAAGCATCAGGAACCTGGCCATGGAGAAAGTGGCCTCGGCTGTCCTCTTCCCCTGCAAGGTAAGAGCATCCTCCAAGCCCTTTGCCTGCTCCGGCCGACACGGTCCCGGGGGTGCCTGGATGGAGCTAAACTCCTTGTGCCTCTGATCGCCTCTGGACCGGAATGCTGCTGTCACTTCTGCAGAGCCACAAAGCAAAGGCTCCTCCAAGAGCTGCCAGTAGGGAGCCCTTGCCCCCTGGGTCACTAAGAAGGGGACCTGCCCTCTCAACTCCCGAGATGTCGCAGAATTTTGCAGAGAGGCGAGATCGTGAAAGTTTCGCCTCTCCTTTCCAGATTCCAGTCAACAGAAACATTCTGCACCTCTCCGCCATACCAGAGGGAGGCTCCTGTCCTAGTTATTTATATGGCTTTTAAACAAATCCCTGCCCCCTTTCCCAGCAGAAGCAGAAGAAGCTCCCCACATCAGTACGAGCCTGAGGAACCCCAGTAGCAGCCTGTCTCACCCCCTTCCAGCAGAAACACAGAGGGTCTTCCACTCCTAGCCCGGTCAATAGACATATGGCCTCTTGCTAGGAGCACAGCTCCTTTACCCAGGAGAACTTTGGGGGGGGGACCCCCATGAGCAATAAGAATACATAGAATATATATCCTATTGTTCTTTGTCTTAAAGATACCCACAGCGTGGCTCTTCTGCATACCTGTTTACAATTTAGAGCTGCTGTCTTGCCTTAATCCTGTTTGATAGCCATGCTGCTACACAGTGGCATAATGCGTAACTACACCATTAAGGCTTTTAAAACAATCAACGATTAAAAATTACATAAGCATCTAATTTTTAAAAGTAATATCTCACACACTTAGACTCTTGCAGAGACCTCTTTCACTGTTGCAGATGGTTTAGACCACTCTACTGTATTATTCTTCATGCAATATACTGCTTCTTTTGTAGGACAAATGGCCATCTCTAATTAAATCACTGAAAAGAAGTAGGGGGTTAAGGTTTATATAAGTAGGCCTGTGATTTAATTTTGTGACTAAGAGGGACACAATATATTTTAAAAGTCATGATCACTGAATACATTTTACCTATTTGTTTAGAACACTATTATAATTCCAAGAGATCAGAGAGAAAAAACCTGTCCTCTCATTTTCAGTTTGCTTACTTTATGCCTATAGACAGCACTTTCGTATTTAATCAGTTTCACATCTTTCCCCTGGCATAGTTCTCTGTAGTTTGGGTGGGTCTCTCTTACAGTACCAAGGGACAGAAAAATATATTTTAAAAAATAGGTAATGTGATTGATAGACCAAGGGAATCAGAGACAGATGTAGTACCTGAGACTACTGTTCATTCACTTCTGTAATTGATTAGATTTCAAATTGTCAGTGTCCTTTTAAATAAAGTGTTGATCACTCCAAAATAAGCCCCAAAGAACATTTAGAAAAGTTTCATTTGAATTTAAGAGCTTTGGTTTTCTTTGGTGTGTCTGTTCATTGAAAGTAGATTGTGTGAAATATATCTTAAAATATTTCCTTATGGAAATAAGCATACAAGGTGTATTATACAGATTCTTGCTACATCTAGCAGAACTTTGATTTTTACAAACAACCCCAGATCCTGCAGTTAGCCTGCACACAAGCTCAAGAGTTCATATTATCACATCTACTTGAAGAACTGGGGCAATAGGAAATGTTACAAAAGGAATAGACTGTTTTACTCCATTGCGTTAATGTAGAGCCTTGACTGGAGTTGATGCTTATAGTGAATTTTCCTTCTGGTTGAAAAAAGTGACAGCAGGCCATTAATGGCTGCTCATTTTCCACCCCCCTATATGTCCTGTGTTCTACAGCTAAGAGTATTTTTTGTTCACTCTGATTTTCCAAAGTGAGGCTTGTCCTTAAAACTCCAGTTTGTTTTACATATTCCTTTTTAAGTATTTTTTTTCCTCATGTCCTGCCAATATTTAAGGTTCTGTAGTTTAGTTTGCAGAGTCACATGCAGCCAACAGCAGCGCTCCAGGAGTGATATTTTCTTCAGTTCTTAGTGTCTGTCATCACCTGTTTTTTAAAACATTTTATTCTTACCTTGAATTCTTACTCATTGGGCTCAAGTTCTAATGCATAATGTGTCCAATCAAAAGTATCCCACCCACCCCCGAAAAAAGTGAGAGCTCTTTTAGGCAAGGCCCTGAGACTTGATAGCAAGATACATAAATAAGTATCAGAGGGGTAGCCGTGTTAGTCTGGATCTGTAAAAGCGGCAAAGAGTCCTGTGGCATACCCACTTCGTCGGATGCATGTAGACATGTAGATATTCACCCACGAAAGCTTATGCTCCAATACGTCTGTTAGTCTATAAGGTGCCGCAAGACTCTTTGCTGCTTTTACATAAATAAGTGTTACTGATGTTGTTTTCTTTCACTAGAGGAGTTAAGTCAGTGCTGGGTGGAAAGTCAGTAACTCCTGTTCCACCTATGTGCTGGTCTCAGTGTAAAACCTGAGGTGGATTGTATGATCATGATCTGTTAGGGTGTTCTTAAAACCTGGCTGGGAACATTGTGGAGATATCGGCAGAATATTAGCTGTTGCAGCATAAAAGTTGCCTTGTGCTGAGAAGTCTCTTTCAGGCCAGCCTTGTTGCCTGGTGCTGAGAAGTCTTTAAGGACAGGTCAGACTCTTCTTTTGGCCAGTGTCTTGTCAATCAATTCCAAAAAGCTATTAACCGTCTAGAGAAGCTGTGAGGAAGTTAGGATTTTCTGTAATATTTTTATGAAACACCTACGTACTTTGCATTGCTACCCAGAGGAGGAAAAAGAGTTAAGCCTGCTCTTGGGAGCAGCACACAGGATATGAGGTGTGGGTGTTGTCTTGCTGTCTGGGCTGCAATGAATAGGGTTGTTGAGGAACTGGCTGGAACCTGCTGAAAGCAACCCCTATTAATGCAGAGTCCAAAAGAGACAATGGAAAGCCTCAGGGGCCAGAACATTGACACCTAGGAAACAATGGCCAGGAGGAAAGTGGTTTTCTCCCCACCTCTCAGCAGGGAAGTTGAGAAGAGACCCCAGCTTGAGAACAAAGAACTGATCTGGGACAGAAAGGAGTTAAGGCAGGGGTGGGCAAACTTTTTGGCCCGAGGGCCGCATCTGGGTATCGAAATTGTATGGTGGGCCATGAATGCACACAAAATTGGGGACTGGGGTGTGGGAGGGAGGGAGTGAGGGTTCCGGCTGGGGGATACAGGTTCTGGGGTGGGCCCAGAAATTAGGAGTTCAGAGTGTGGGAGGGGACTCCGGGCTGGAGCAGGGGGTTGGGGTGTGGGAGGGGGTCATGAGTGCAGGCTCTTGGCTGTGCTTACCTCAAACAGTTCCCAGAAGCAGCAGCATGTCCCCGCTCTGGCTCCTTTTGCTAGCCAATGGGAGCTGCGAGGGAGGCATTTGTGGCAGGGCAGCATGTGGAACTGTAGGAGCCAGAGGCGGGACATGCCACTGCTTCAGGGAGCTGTGCAGAGCAAGCCCCTCCCCCCTCCCCTCCGACCCCACTCCCCAGCAGGAGCTCAAGGGCCAGATTAAAACATCTGAAGGGCCGGATGAGGCCCCCAGGCCGTAGTTTGCCCACCACTGAGTTAAAGAGTTTGCTTCTGGAAGAGGATGGCTGCTGTCATATGGGTGGACAAAGAGAGAGAGAGAGCCTGAGATGGAATCCATTAGATTAGAGCTTGGCTTGCTCATGGCACTGGTTTGACCAGAATTGACAGAACTTTTCTCTCTTTGCTAACCCAAGGACGTTCTGGTTCTGTGTGCCAAGTGACTAATAAATTGTTACCTTGTTTAGAAAAGGCTTCCCATATCACAGCAAATGCTCACTGAGACCATTGCGCCCAAAGGGTACAAGCCTCCTGCAGGAGTCTGGCTTGGCTAGATTCCTTACAGGGAGCGACAGAGAGAGACAAATACTCAGTCTTGGAGGCCATGGGCCTGTCTCTGTGGAACTGTGTGACCCCGGGGGATTTGATATGCTTAAGAGTCACTCCCAGGGGACTGGTCATAGGCTAGAGGGCAAAGACCAGACCCTCTGAATCGGTGAGTGAAGCAAGAATGCATGAGTATTTGGTTGTGTGACTCTCAGCCAACTGCATTGTTTGGAAATCTAAAGTTGTAATAAACATTACTATTGCTGGATTTCCTTCAAGAATGATTTTAAATTACCACAGGGAGATTGATGCACAAGAGTTCTGATAATCAGCACTTAATTGAACTATAATATAAGTGAGTTTATATTAAATTCCCATTGCTAGCAAGACCAAGAGATATGATAGTTTGCAGTTACGGGAGGATTTCCAGGATTTTTCTCAGATTAATCAAAAACAAACAATGGCAGGTTTGTTTGGCAGTTTGTAGGGGTAGATGCTCTGTTGGTTTTCAATTTAAATAATATTTACTGTGAGCTTTTCCTTCTTTCAAGGCCTGAAGTTGTGAGTCTCCGGCTGCTGCTCCATGCAATGCCCCAGTGTACATTAAGGAGGTGAAGTAATTCTCACAGTGGAACTCCACTGCTGTACCTGTGAAGAATCTGGTAAATGCCCTTTGTAGTACAGTGTATGTACGGCTCTGCTAAGTCTCCAGTTCCTAGTTTTAAAGCTTTGCAAACAGAACACACGCTGTACTAAGAAGAGGGCATTTACCTGACACTCCATAGGCCAGCTACATGCTTCAGCAGTGTGGAGCATCATACATCACTAGCATTAAATGAATTTCACTGATTTTTTTTTTTTTTTAAATTGACTACTTTCGTTCTAGTTTGCAGTAAATTGGATGCAGAATGTCTCTTTTGTTCTTACTATTTGGCACAGTCATCCTGCCTTTATGAAGTTAGAAGTGTTTTGCGAGGTAGCTTCATTCTGTTTTAAAAAAAACTATTTAGCCATGGGAATGGGGCATCTGTTACATCTCTTCAGCCAATTTTCTGTAGTCCTTCAGAGAGAGAGAGAGAGGGATGAACAAGCTGTCCTGTCACTAATTATAGTTGACATCTTTAGATTTAATTCGGAACTTCACAGTTTTTCAGGTAGGCAGATTAAATATTTAAATCTTACTGCATTTTTAAACTGTTTTCTTTTAAAAACTTAGTGAACTGTTCTGAAGTACATATCTTTCCCAATATAGGTTTTGGAGATGCAAATGTAATTCAATTATTCTTAAAACTTTAGCTAGATATCCTTTAACCATTTTTACTTTCATAATGTCTCAAAGCACCTGACAAGACAGCTAAGCCTCACAACAATACAATAATGGCTGAAGCCAGTAGTGGTTGTGACACCGAATGGTGTTGCTTCTCTTTGCTTTTGAATGTAACTTCATGACAAGACGTGAGAGAGAATGCTTGATAACAGAAGGAGGCAGAACATAATGACCCAGGTTGAACAGAACACTTGTTAAGATCAGGTTTCAGAGTAGCAGCCATGTTAGTCTGTATTCGCAAAAAGAAAAGGAGTACTTGTGGCACCTTAGAGACTAACAAATTTATTTGAGCATAAGCTTTCATGAGCTACAGCTCACTTCCTCAGATGCATTCACTGATGAAGGGTGCCATGGGATATTTATGGTCATTAATTCTGTATAACCTCTGAAAGCCAGTCCATAACCATATAGTGCCCCATAACAATCTGCAAGATTCATTACTGACTCAGAGGGAAGAATGACACCTCCTGAATGAATCATCAGTGCCACTTACTTCAACATTTTAAGTTCAGTGACAGTCCTTGGTTGGGACACCTATTTAGCTTGTGAACTAGATCACAGGACAAGGTGGGATGAGTTTAGGTGTTTTATTGAGTTTTTAGGAACATAGGAGTCTGTTTCTCTCTATTCCATTTTCAAATGAGAATTAATCTCATGATTGTAATAACATAGAATGTAGAACTAAAACACAGCTTTTCTTTTTAAATCCAATATAGGAAGAAGTTCAGCGAGTCAGATGCCCCACTGTGATGCATTCTTGGCCTAAAAAGACCGAAACGTTCCATGCATTCTTTTCAGATATGCTTGCTTGCCTAGTTTTCATTTTTTAAAGTGTCCTGTCTTAATCTTCAGTGACAGTTAGTATTTCCTAGTTGCCCTTAACAAAATCAATGCATCACTCCCCAAAGCAACTATTCTGATCACAATATTACAGTTCATTTTGTATTGAAACTGACTAGAGGTCCATCTAGGCTGAAAACCTGCCATTGCCAGGTTGGACTTATGCTTTATTGTATTTATTTATTTATTTATTGCTGCTTTATGATGATTAAAGGAGGCCTGAAAGGGGTGTGTGAATGTAGATGTTAAATACTGGAAATGTCAAGACTTGTCTTTGTTGTTGGAGAGCATCTTGGATGACTCAGAAATGGGCACAGAAAGCTTTCTGAGACCTTACCTGAAAGGATGATTTTTTTTCCCCCCAAGTTCAAAAACACTTACTTACATGTCTCCTAGCCTCACTGCTAGTGGTAGGAAATACTTACAAGCGATTACAAACCTTGGTGAAAACAGCTCCCTCTGCTCAGGCTTTCCTTTAATCAAGCTATTTTCTCCATTTTATAGTGATATTTTTAGCAAAGCAAATACATTAAACCAGTTCACTTTACAGGATAAAACAAAAGATTGGCTTGTTGATTCTTTAACCAAGTTCTTTTCTCTCCTGTTCTTTAAATAAAAAGGTGTAACCAATAAAACCTAAAAAGATTTAAACAGTTTGAATAAAAAGCACCTCATCTCTTTCTGAGTCAAGTTTCTCCTCTTTGGTATATCTGTTATTAACCTGTCAGTTCTCCAGTTGGCCAGAAGCTCTCGGCACAGATAAACCCTGACTGACTAATGTAAATAAAACTAAGCGGAATTTTTTTTGCGCCTTCTTTAAACATCGTAAAGAAGCAAGAAAACGTACCCACACACCCTTTCCACCCCACTCCCTTTTGCAGCTCAGTTATCTTTTTTTGGATAGGGTCATGGGAAACATTAAGTACATGGACCTTAATAGTTTAATTGGAAAAAAACTTTCCTGCAAACTACTACTAATTGTGAAACAGAGACAATATAAAATAAGGAGTGGAAGAAAACAAGTAGAAATAATCTTACTGTCTGTTGGGCACTTATATCGTTCCCCTCGTCTCTAGAATTGTCTTTGGTCTATTTCTGGGCAGTGAGTCCCAGCAGATCCACTGTTGATCTTCAGTGCAGATGCAAGGCAATTCAATTCACAGGAAGTTCCAAACTAATAGTTTAAGTGCTGTGTCAGTATACATTTGGGAAGGACGCCAGCTATGGTGAATTGAGTCCACATATTCTTTAAAGTGTTCAGTTGTTGCTTGAAACATTTGTGGAGGTGTAGATAGCACAACGTTAATTACAAAGCTTAAATTTGCATTTTGGAGCCTTTACTTCTGTTGCAGTTGAGGAAACCATTTTTCCAAAATTCTTTCCAATATTACCTTTGCAATTAACTTATCTTGCTTGGTATGTTCTGACCCTGCAGAGCTACTCTGATACCATTAACACTGACTGAGAAAGGGGGAGGGATGTAGCTTAGATTGGAAGATGGAATAATTGAGGTGGGGGGGGAAAGGCATGGGGACTGGATAGCTCAGAGACTTACTTGGTGATGGGATTTGGAGCTTTTCATCTCTGTCTTATGAGTTCAGATGTAGCCTGAGTGACTGAAAGCTGTTAATGCTGATAGTGTTCAGTTGCCTGTGTGAAACAGACTGGGACCTGATCTTGCATTTCTTTATGCATCCAAGTCTCCCACAGGAGGCCTATAGAAAACATAGAATTGGGTCATTGCCATATATAGGCACCAGTTAGTACAGGGTCTGAAGAGCATGCCAGAGGTGGATATGAAAGATGGAGTGGCAACTAACTACTCTTCTATCTTCCCTAACTGTTGGAGAATGGGGAGACGGCTGGGGTTTTCCCGGGCTGATGTTTCTGATCTTTGGAGCTCCATCCTTCGCCTCAGGCTCCAGCTGGTAGGAATCTGCTAAATTGGAAATCCTACTTCCTGCTAGCTGTTGGGAAGTAGAAGGAGCTTTCTGCCTCTCATGGATGGAAAAGGGGTGGAAATACTAAGAATCTCTTCTACTTTCTACTCCTCTCCCAACCTCTCTTTTTATGGGGGAGAGGGGGTGTCTTTCTTTACCACGAGTAATTTCTATGCTGCTGCACATACTCCTCCCAAACAGCAATAAAGTGACATTAACCGGGGTATTTTTCACTGGCATTTGTCTTCCATGCTTAGAAAGCATCTATTTATTGTTTTTACAGTGCCCAAAAGTGTACAATAGAGAAAGAAAGGTTTATAGGAATGGGGTCATGTGGTTTCTTACTTTTCCCTGTGCCCGTTTGGATGGGTTACAAAGGCTTTTTGAAAATATATATAGCATTGTATAATTATCTACGTGCTTCTTATAGGCATTATGAAAGAGGTGAGTCTTACAGGAGATAAGTGTTAAGTCACTGAAATTTTAAAATACTTACGGAATGCTCTAGGCACGCTTTCAAAACTAGAAATGCACATCATCCTCTGACTCAAAATCCTCGTTAAAGACATGCTGAAATATCATCTTACTACCTTTCCTCTTTTAAATAAATATGGAACTGGTTAGCTGTAGAAAAGCGCTGTTTAGTCAGGGAGGCTTTTTTATATGGATTTAGCTTCTCTTGTGGCCTCAGGTGTCTTTGTAAGGATGCTGTAGACTGGAGAAAAT
This sequence comes from Caretta caretta, assembly GCF_965140235.1. NCBI lineage: Eukaryota > Metazoa > Chordata > Testudines > Cheloniidae > Caretta > Caretta caretta. Next base: position 27,757,982 of record NC_134214.1, read on the forward strand.
AAACCTTGTGAACGCACAGATGTATGAAGGGCTATTAAAATCTAATTAATTATTGCCAAATTTCATCTTCCTAAGCAACTGAACTACTGCAATGTGGCCTAGCGAACTGAGTGGTGCAATGTGCTTTTATAGATGAACTACTTATTCAGAAATTTGCAGTGAAATAATTAGAGTTTTAAATGCTGCTGTTTACTTTGAGCTATAAAACTGCAGAGACTTCATATATTTACACGTTAACCAATATTTGTATATTCTGCAATATTTTAGCATTACCTTTCATGATCGTACTTCACAAACAGAACCATTCATGCCTGAGTGATCATTGCTGTGGCCACAGAAATGACAGAACCCTGTGCAGAACTGCACTCCTGATAGTGTTAAAACACATGCTACTGCCTGCTTGTGTTTTAGTTTAATAGAATTTGCTTCAGATTTACACAGCCATAAACTTAGTCCCCTTGTATTAGCTTTGAGGACTCCACTGGAGGGAATGTCTTCTATACATTTGTAAAAAGAAAAGGAATACTTGTGGTCCCTTGGAGACTACTAACAAATTTATTTATTTTATTTATTTATTTATCGGATATGAAGTGAGCTGTAGCTCACGAAAGCTGATGCTCAAATAAATGTGTTAGTCTCTAAGGAGCCACAAGTCCTCCTTTTCTTTTTGCGGATACAGACTAACACGGCTGCTACTCTGAAACCTATACATTTGTAGCAAACTTGCTAATGGGCAACTACATGGAATGTGCTCAGTTACATTTAATACAAATATATATATTTGAAAATGTTTTAGGATTTCCCCCCATTGCCAAATAAATAGGTTCTTAGTGATGTGAGTAATTTGATATAAGAATACATTTTTCAAATTAGGAAGGAAATAGTCAGATTTCTGTATTTTTCGTTATTGCATATATTCCAGGAGTCTCAGGGAAGTAAGTGGCTTGCTTTTTTTCAGGGGTTTTAAACCCACATTTCCCGACATCACTGGGAACGGTGGTGCTCAGCACTTTATGAAGTTAGACCACAGGTACATTAGATATAGAGATGTCATTTCAAGAAATATGCCAGTTGCACATCTTGCCTTCCAGCCAACTCTACCACCAGATAATCAGATGCTTCTAAGCCCTCTAAAGACAAGTGTACTTATTACAAGAACACCTGATAAACTCACAGTATTATGTAATTAACTTTTGACTTGAGAAAAAAATTGAACTTCCTTCTGTGCTTCACGGTTACCTCGCAACTTTATCAGAAGTTTACATAAACAAGGCAAACTAAGTCTGACTGTTAACATACATAGAAAAAATAATCTTTCATTGTTAGACAGATATGCGACCCTTAATTTTAATTGTCCAGACAGAAATAAACACATCACATAGGGTGGTAGAATGACAGCTTTCCTAGTCAGGTAAATATTATGCCAGTTGTTTGGCATTTCATATTTATGTGATGCATATTATTTACTCTCTTCCCGGTAATCTAGCACTGATTGTGTCCCATGACTTCAAACCTTATTTTAAATCTTCCAAAACTAGAAAGGTAAAACAAGCATTCTCTTGCTCTCAAGTGCATGGTTGGCTGGTTCTTGCTCACATGCTCACATGTCTAACTGATAGGCATATGTGGATGAGGTTAGACAGGAATTTCCACCAGGGCAGATTGGCAGTGACTTTAGGGGGCGGGGGGGTTTTTGCCTTCCTCTGCAGCATGTGGGTGTGGTGCACTTGCCAGGATTATCTCAATCATTTTACTGTCATTGTAGGCATCTCAGGCAAAAGTGCATGTCAGTCCCTTCTATTTTCTCACTGTGGTGCACAGTACTTTAGCATCCTGTGGGCTGTGATATTTCGGTCTAATTTCAGTTGTTGGGGTAGTGTGTGCATGCGGGATGGAGTTGGTGGCCTGTGATATAGGTGGTTTGGTGGTCCCTTCTGTCCTTATGCTTTATGATTCTGATTTGAATTACTTATTCCATTTGTCCAAGATCTAACAAGAGTCTAACATCAGATTATACTTTCTAATTTTGAGGCATAACAGGTTCTTTTAAGGCTTGCAGGACACAAGGCTGTGAAAGAAGTAGATGATGTTTTGACATTTTTATCAGTAGTTCCAATTCTGCTTTCATTCTCTATCTTTTCCTGATGGATGTTTATTTTCCCAGTATTTACCCTTCTGATATTTTATTGTTCTCATGTTTTGTTTTTTAATATGTAGACCTCGCTTCTATAGTGGAGCCCCTCTGCATTGTTTGCACTGTGCTGAATTGAGGTTGATCGTTCTGAGTGAAGTTACTTGGCTTCGTTTTACATAAAATTGTTTGGCCTCAGCCTAGTTTAGCAGTAGCAGAAAATGCAGCTTTGCTAGAGAAGCAGAGGTTTGCGAAGGGTGCTATAGGGCTAGCTACTTCTAACTAAGAAGCCTGCTAACAAATGGAAGGTACTGGAGCATACAAGAGACGGTTGGGATTCAGGGCTGTGACACTCTATGTAACAGGCTTAGAAAAATATCATTGTGGGTTGGGGATCTAAATCTATATTTAACTGAATGCTTCACGTGGCAGGGATGAGGTCAAAAGCTAAAGCAGCACTCTCACATACCATATAATTTTGGGCAAGGCTTATCCACATCACCAGAGCTCACACTTTTCAAATACTGAACATCCATCCGGAAACTCCTATTTAATCCTTTGGGGCACTGTCCTTAAATGACAAGTAAGAGTGTTATGCCACGAGAGCAGCTTTCCAGCAACAAAGTGCAGTGTTTGGGGATTGTTGAAAGTTGGTTTTTAAAAAATTTGGTAAGTGATAGGCTATGTTTTTTAAAAGAAATGTAAAGTACTTAGAGTGATGGTTCTTCTAACTGTCCCTTCACTTGGACTTTCTCTAAAATATTGCCTTTTCTGTGCCACGAGCATCAATATACTTGAACTTTAGTTCTCTCTTGCATTCTGTTTTGTTTTAACTTCCAAACAAGTGTGTCACTATCATAAAGACTTATTTGCACCATGAGCAGCAATAGGGCTAAAATCTTTTCCTGGGAAGAATGCTTAGGCTTAAGACTGACTTGTTTCACGTCTGCCTGCACCTATCATTGTGTGTCTGGGACAATCTTCTGTTGCATACATGCGTGTGCAAACAGCAGTGCTGCAATCCTGACAAATTGCAGCATTTGGCCTCAAGTGTGGCGCACCCCCCCTTTTGACACTCGGACCACTTCTTTCTACTGTCACTGTGGTGGTGCAGAACTCATGGCTTGTCTGCTCACTGGCATACCTAAACAAATCTCTTAGCAGAGGATTAATTGGTGGGGGGGAGGGGCGGATACAGTAAATGCATTAACTCTTTAGTGACATCTGAAACAGAAGTCTGTACTCTCGTGTTCTTCCACTATACACGTTAGCAGCATGATATGTATAATAACTGAGATGATATTGAATCTAAGCTCTTGTTTCTCAGGCATTTAACCCTCGGAACTGAAATTCCTTGTGCTTGTTCTGACTCAGAAATAGCTGTTTCTTTTTTAAACATTTGGAAAAATTGCATTTAACCTTGATTTTTTTAAAAATTGGTCAGATAATTATTAAGAAACAACGTTTTTTTACTTGTTCATATCACCAGAAACTCTCTCCAGACTTGTTCGTATTTTCGTATTTGGTATTTAATTCAGCTTCTAGATCACTGAGTTTTTGCCATTCTTACACCTAAAGCTGGTAGCTTAGTCCTCTGTCCCATTCCTTGGGAAAGGGGCCTTTTTTTTTATTATTACTATTTATTATTATTTTTGCTTCATTTTGGTATCACCTCTTAACTCCAAGGATTGGGGAACATTTTGGATAAAGGGTATTGTGTTTAAAGATTCAACTCACCTGTCCTCTGTTCACATGTAAGATGTTCTAATAAACATCTAAGGTCCTCCATCAGATCTTGACATATTGCTAACTTAAATAAAAACATCCTTTGGGGCCTTCTTTGTATAAAGTATAAACAAAGGGTGCAAACCCAATTTAAAAAACAAAACAAACTTTTGGGGTCAGCATTAACCTTGTCCACTGTGAATCTTCCCTGATCAGCTGTTTCTATTCTTTATGTGAAGTTCCTCTTTGAATGTATGATTTCTAGAGTTCTGACTGCACAGCTAAGTATATTTTTCTCTTCCTTCTGAAGGAAGTGTAACCATTTCCCGCTCCACTCATAGAATCATAGAATACCAGGGTTGGAAGGGACCTCAGGAGGTCATCTAGTCCAACCCCCTGCTCAAAGGAGGACTGATCCTCATGTTATACCAATAAGTTAAAAACCAGCAGGATCTTATTAAAGGGAAAAAGGCAAAATACCACATTTATTGTCAGGTTTCAGAGTAACAGCCGTGTTAGTCTGTATTTGCAAAAAGAAAAGGAGTACTTGTGGCACCTTAGAGACTAACCAATTTATTTGAGCATAAGCTTGCTTGAGCTACAGCTCACTTCATCGGATGCATCCGATGTAGCTCACGCAAGCTTATGCTCAAATAAATTGGTTAGTCTCTAAGGTGCCACAAGTACTCCTTTTCACATTTATTGTGAATACAGAAAGAATCATAGTAAGCAGTTAGTTATAGCTATAACATTCCATTCAATCTCATATTTATTCATACACACACACACACACGTTCTGCAAGGTTGTTATCATAGTTACCAGCCTTAGAGTTGCTCATGCCAAGCCACTGGCCAGCTGGCCTGGACATGAGGAGGGAGCAGGGCCTTGTCTGATGCTCCTGGAAGTTGGTTTGCAGAATCAGACCTCAAAGTTCTCCCTTTCTAGAGTCCATTTTTATAGGAATTTCTTCCTATGCCAGTCTATGGGAATTGCTTCATCATGCTGTTGCTGAATCAATCAGCAGATGGCACATTCCTGACGGCTCCGTGCTGCCAGATGTTATCTTGTTCTTTGGTTCTCCCATTCTTGAGGCTGTTGGGTGGATTCCAGTCTGCCCTCCAGGGGGTCCTCTGGTTATTTCCACTTGACGCCTTCTTCAGCCGATGGACACTGGATTCTTAGGCTGGCACCTCCCTGATCATTCAGTTATTATCCACACCAAGCATCCATTCACATACATCCTCTATCTCTATTTTAATCACAATTGTTAATACAACAAAAGGCGGGGAGTCTCTGGATGCTGTTTCTGTTGTTACAGAGTATTGCTTTGAGTCTCTCTCTGTGTGAATTGCTTTGAGAACAGACTCTGTCTAGACTTTGTCTAGAATGTACTAATGCAATTAGCAGCTTGCAGGTTTCACACATAGAGGGAGAGAAACAGTACCAAAAGCCAAGAGACCTCTTAATTAGTAATACCCTGGAATTTAAACTATGGGGAATCAAATTCATTTGTGATTTTAATACAGAACTTCTTTAATATGATCCAACACCCAATTAAATCATCCCAGCCAGGCCTTTGTCAAGCCTGACCTTAAAAATTTCTAAGGAAGGAGATTCCACCATCTCCCTAGGTAACGCATTCCAGTGTTTCACCACCCTCCTCGTGAAAAACTTTTTCACAATATCCAACCTAAATCTCCCCCACTGCAACTTGAGACCATTACTCCTTGTTCTGTCATCTGCAACCACTGAGAACAGTCTAGAGCCATCCTCTTTGGAACCCCCTTTCAGGTAGTTGAAAGCAGCTGTCAAATTCCCCCTCATTCTTCTCTTCTGTAGACTAAACATCCCCAGTTCCCTCAGCCTCTCCTCATAAGTCATGTGTTCTAGTCCCCTAATCATTTTTGTTGCCCTCCACTGGACTCTCTCCAATTTTTCCACATCCTTCTTGTAGTGTGGGGCCCAAAACTGGACACAGTACTCCAGATGAGGCCTCACCAATGTCGAATAGAGGGGGACGATCACGTCCCTCGATCTGCTGGCAATGCCCCTACTTATACATCCCAAAATGCCATTGGCCTTCCTGGCAACAAGGGCACGCTGTTGACTCATATCCAGCTTCTTGTCCACTGTAACCCCTAGGCCCTTTTCTGCAGAACTGCTGCTGAGTCATTCGGTCCCTAGTCTGTAGCGGTGCATGGGATTCTTCCGTCCTAAGTGCAGGACTCTGCCCTTGTCCTTGTTGAACCTCATCAGATTTCTTTTGGCCCAATCCTCCAATATTTCTAGGTCCCTCTGTATCCTATCCCTACCTCCAGCGTATCTACCTCTCCTCCCAGTTTAGTGTCATCTGCAAACTTGCTGAGGGTGCAATCCACACCATCCTCCAGATCATTTATGAAGATATTGAACAAAACCAGCCCCAGGACTGACCGTTGGGGCACTCCACTTGATACCGGCTGCCAACTAGACATGGAGCCATTGATCACTACCCGTTGAGCCCAACAATCTAGCCAGCTTTCTATCCACCTTATCGTCCATTCATCCAGCCCATACTTCTTTAACTTACTGGCAAGAATACTGTGGGAGACAGTGTCAAAAGCTTTGCTAAAGTCAAGGAACAACATGTCCACTGCTTTCCCCAAGTCAAGGAACAACACGTCCACTGCTTTCCCTTCATCCACAGAACCTGTTATCTCGTCATAGAAGGCAATTAGATTGGTCAGGCATAACTTGCCCTTGGTGAATCCATGCTGACTGTTCCTGATCACTTTCCTCTCCTCCAAGTGCTTCAGAATTGATTCCTTGAGGACCTGCTCCATGATTTTTCCAGGGACTGAGGTGAGGCTGACTGGCCTGTAGTTCCCAGGATCATCCTCCTTCCCTTTTTTAAAGATGGGCACGACGTTAGCCTTTTTCCAGTCGTCCGGGACTTCCCCCGATCGCCATGAGTTTTCAAAGATAATGGCCAATGGCTCAGCAATCACATCCGCCACCTCCCTTAGCACTCTTGGATGCAACGCATCCGGCCCCATGGACTTGTGCACGTCCAGCTTTTCTAAATAGTCCCGAACCACTTCTTTCTCCACAGAGGGCTGATCACCTTCTCCCCATGCTGTGCTGTCCAGTGCAGTAGTCTGGGAGCTGACCTTGTTCGTGAAGAGAGAGGCAAAAAAGCATTGAGTACATTAGCTTTTTCCACATCCTCTGTCATTAGGTTGCCTCCCTCATTCAGTAAGGGACCCACAGTTTCCTTGACTTTCTTCTTGTTGCTGACATACCTGAAGAAACCCTTCTTGTTACTCTTAACATCTCTTGCTAGCTGCAACTCCAGGTGTGATTTGGCCTTCCTGATATCACTCCTGCATGCCCAAGCAATATTTTTATACTCATCCCTGGTCATTTGTCTAATCTGCCACTTCTTGTAAGCTTCTTTTTTGTATTTAAGATCAGCAAGGATTTCACTATTAAGCCGAGCTGGTCGCCTGCCATATTTACTATTCTTTCTACACATCGTAATGGTTTGTCCCTGTAACCTCAATAAGGATTCTTTAAAATACAGCCAGCTCTCCTGGACTCGTTTCCCCCGCATGTTATACATACACAAAAACCACCACACCAGCACATCAGTGGAAACACTAGATGATACAAAGTCAGGAAACTCCAAGATGCACTTTTCATGAGGCCCTTACACAAGGGCCAAGTACTGGTTGCTATGAGAATGGTCACTTGACATTTCCTAACTGTGTTGCATATAAACTTAATATATAACATTGTGTATTCCAGCAAAGTGACTCAGCTAGTGGTTGTTTTTGGACTTGTCCCTAACTAGAGACTGGGAATAAAATGACTCTAAATAAATCAGTGCATGAAAAAGATAAGGGATGAGGTTGAGAAAAGAAGTTTGCCTCCCCTGTTATGCTCCGGTCTGAGACACTGTTATTCTTTAGCCAGGTGGAGAGTGAAAACTCTTGCTTAATCCTTTTTCTTTTGAATTGTGGATGTACGTATTGTGGAGGGCTTATTGCTGTCAGTGTAGAAAGTGCTCTGGCTTGTCTCACAGCTGTGACAATGGTGATAATCAGGTGCTGGGATGAAGGGGAAAAGCTTTCCCATTAAGGGACTGTTGCTGTGTAAGGATGCAGAAGTATGTGCTTTGTTTAAGGAATGTTGAATTTGCTATAAGAATGTAAAGGTGCACTTTCTGATTTAAAACAAATAAATACATGTCTTTACCTGTGTGACTCAGGGACTATTAAAACAGAGCTTTAAACAAAAATCTCACTTATTTAGGCTTTCACCTTACTTGTATGGTGAAAATAGTCAGTTTCACTCCCTTTGATTCTCATGCAGTGGCAGAGTGAGACTGCAAACATTTAAATTAAAATAAAATCTTTCATTGAATGGGACATAAATTCTAGTAATGCTGCACTTTCTAAGTGTGTGTTCTAATAAAATATTCGTGTTTATCTAACGGCTTGCAATTCCCATTTAAAAGCATATGAAGCAGGAATCCATTTGGGGGTAAAATAAATCTCAGCTCTGAATCCAGAGCACTTAAAAATATAATGTAAAATTTAGAATGAAATGAGGGCTCTTACTGATGCTGCATTTTGCAGTTCACAGCTGGGAGCTTTAGAACATTAAATCTGCGTGTATATCTTGATGGCCTGTGTTTTGTCTCCTTCCAGTATGCCACTACAGGCTGTTCCCTGACACTCCACCATACAGAAAAGCCGGAGCATGAAGATATCTGTGAATACCGTCCCTACTCCTGTCCATGTCCTGGTGCCTCCTGTAAATGGCAGGGCTCTTTGGAAGCTGTGATGTCCCACCTCATGCACGCCCACAAAAGCATTACCACCCTTCAGGGAGAAGACATAGTCTTTCTCGCTACGGACATTAACCTGCCAGGTGCCGTCGACTGGGTCATGATGCAGTCTTGCTTTGGCCACCATTTCATGCTGGTGTTGGAGAAACAGGAGAAGTATGAGGGTCACCAGCAGTTTTTTGCTATTGTGTTGCTCATTGGCACTCGCAAACAAGCAGAAAACTTTGCTTATCGACTGGAGCTGAATGGTAACCGGCGCAGGCTGACCTGGGAGGCAACGCCCCGCTCCATTCACGATGGGGTGGCTGCTGCCATCATGAACAGCGACTGTCTAGTTTTCGATACAGCTATAGCACATCTTTTTGCAGACAATGGAAACCTTGGCATCAATGTGACTATTTCTACGTGTTGTCCGTGATTATATCTGTGTCATTAGTGAAACCTAGGGTTGTCTGGGCATAGTGCTTTACATTCTTAAGGGTTTTTTAAAATGATATTCAACTATGTCTTCATATATATCTCTTAGGATTCCTAATTTAGCCAACATTTTGTAACAACTTTCTCTTTGGGTTTTAAGTCATGGCTAACCGGACAAAATGAGTGCGTGTCCTGTCAATCATCTGAACCGGAAAAGGGTTTTTTTTAGAATTCTTGAATGCTTTTTGAAGATTTTTTACCGCTTTTTAAAAACAACAGAGCTTCCATTAGACATATGTCTTTAATAGACTTGAGGGTCTATTTTTCTCTTTGAAGTGCACCCAAAGCTCCCCTTAAGAGGAGTTATCCAAGGAGAAAACAGACACCTCTTGACTTACTCCCCCTGCTGGGCTTTTAAAAAGAGAATAAACAAATAGCTTCAAGTGTGGTACCCATGAGAGGTTACTGTGACTCAGAGAGGAACAAAAGGTACTTTGGTGTAGGTTCCCTTGCTGCTCTGATTCCCTTTTCTTTATTTTAAAAAAAGAAAAGAAAAAGAAAAAAAAAACAGTTGTGTTGGATCACTTGCTGTGTCTTTAAAAATGAACCAGGCCTGATCCTGCAAAGTGTTGAGCATCTTCTGCTCCCATTCACTTCGTTTAAAGTTGAGTATGCCTGGAACATTTTACAAGGGCCCTGGAACAGGTGCTAGTAAAGTAAGAGGCGCATATCTAATAGTTCTCAAACAGCTAGCAGTTGACCATATAGAGGTGCATTCAGGTTGTTTACATGTGGCTTCCCCTGGAGACATACTTGATTATTGATATTGTCAGAGACTGATTAGAATAATATAGTAAAAGCTTTATGGCCAGTGTCATGTCATTTGCTATTTAAGTTTTTGTTGCCATATTTACTTTAGTTTTTTAATAAATATTTTGCAAAAACAACATTGTGTGGCGTGTTTAATTGATAGAGGTGCCCACATATTAAAGTTTAATTGTGTGAAATTATGGTGGCAGCTGTTGTTTTCAAAGTTGTTTTACTCTCTGTACATGTAAATTTTCTCTTGTGCTACTGTGAATTGAGACCACATTCTCACTCTTAAGTGTCATTTACATCAACTTTTAATCTGAATCAAATCAGAGGAAAGGATACCACATTATGGCCTGATTCTGTAAGCTCTCCACATGCAGAACTTCCATAGACATCAGTGAGAGTTCCACATGTAGAAGGTTTGCAGGATTGGGACGACAGTTTTATTATCCAGTTAGGCTATATAGAGAAAAAAACAGAAAATAAGCAGATTTAGGTCTTTACACATGCTGCTTCTTCCTTCAGGAAAGGGTCTGAGATCTAGCACATCACCTTCTTAGAGAATAGTAGAAATCTGACTTCCCTTTAATAGAGTAGCAGTGTCTGTGACCGTATGGGACAATATACTATGTGCTCCAAAATGGAAGAAGAATCTGATATTCCAGGCAAAATGTTTCCTTCCTTTTTGTGATCTAGTTCATATGGGGAGGGGGGCTTCGGTACAACTTCTTGAGAATGCAAGCTAGTACTCCCAAATAATCCACCAGAACCAATAGTAGGATATGTATTAGTTTGTTTTGTGGTTGAGGGTTTGTGAGATCATGGAAAGAACTCCCTGGAACTATTATTAATGACACACTATAGTTCAGGGTCCTATTGGTGGATCTCACACTAGCGTAACTCCAATGACTTCAACTCATGACTCCAATAACTCCATAACTCCAGTGACTTCATTGAACTGATTTACACTGCTGTCGCAAGATCAGACTTAGGCTCTGGGTCTTAAGGTAATGCCTAGGCTCTGCGTAGGACCAGTTAACCAAGAATTCTCAAAAGCAATTCACATTCCAATAGCCTAGCAATGCTTACAATGAAAAATGACACGTTTTCCAAATTTTGCTGCAGAAGGCCCTTAGTTTAAGCATGACAGAATCACAACAATAATTTAAACAGAACTAAAATGTAAAGTGAAAACAAAGTCCTGGTTTGTAACAGTATTCATGAATCCAGATTAAATTTCCCTAACACTCTTTGTAAATCACACTGCACAATTCATGGTAGATGATTTAACACCTTTATTGGAGAAATGAAGGTTCACTGGAATTAAGTGTATTTTATGAAGACTTGGTATACCAATTTACTCACATAGTTAAGACCTGAGACATCATTTAGTTCTTGTTAAATTAGTTGTGGGGGAGGTCCTTTCACTCTGGATTTTACGGTGCCTGGTTTTGGTGTTTTGCTGTATCTATTGCTTCGAATACAGAATACGTAACCCCTGCTGCCAAGAAGTTAGAAGTGTAATCCATTTAGACAGTAAACTCAGATAGCTGATACTTGATCCAAAACCCAGATTAACTTCTTAAGGAAGCAAACCTGAAACATATTCTTGGAGACCGTTTTACCGGTGTGACTCTCTGATGGCTATAGCTCAGGGTTACAAAAAGAACATGCTAGCCATGCAGTAGTGCGTCAAGGAAAAAGAAAGTAGCATAGGTGCAAGGTCATGTCCTGTTCTGGAGTATATTAGATAACCCCACGGAAGCCAAGTGAACTTTTTATTAAAGAAGTGACCAGTAAGAAGAGAAGCTGTGTAGTATGGAATTGGAAACAAGTCCTAGAACCACGTCTTCGGACGTCTCTGATCATACTTCTTGTCTGTCCAGCATTTTGACAACTGACAGAGAAATACTTTACAGACCAACAAAACTGATCATACTTGCTGCTCCGCTATGGCATATTCTTAAAGAGTTAGTTAATTCCAGCCGCAGAAGATAATACTGGTAACAGAGTATTTATCTGCTTATGAAGCTTTTTTTTTTTTTTTTTTTAGTTTAACCCTTATCCTGCTGGCAACTCCCCCTGAAATGGAATTATTTCCATTTTAAAGACAAATGAGTTGAAAAGACTTGTAGGGATTGGCTTCACACTATAAACGTGTAGAGGCTAAAGCAGTAAACAGGGAGCCAGAATTCTATGGTCCATTCTTGGCTGTGCCATGGTCATGCTGTGTGCAGGTAGGCATGTCATTTAGTCTCCCTGTGCCTCAGTTTCCCCATCTTTAAATAGGAATAATGCTTGCGTCTTTTTGTTATGGGGCTTAAGTAGTGTTTGTAAAGCAATTGATAATCATATGAAAGGTGCTGCCTAAAAACAAATAATGGCTAACTTTTATAAATTGATATTTAAACCAGGGGTGGCCAACCTGAGCCTGAGAAGGAGCAGCGCCTCCCACCCACCAGCAGCCCCACCAGTCAGCACCTCCCCCGCTCTCCCCGCACGTCCCAATCAGCTATTTTGTGGCATGTGGGAGACTCTGGGGGCGGGGGAGAAGGAGAAGGCAGGCTCAGAGGGGGGGGGTAGAAAGGGGTGGAGTGGGGGCAGGGTTTGTGGTAGAGCCAGGGGTTGAGCAGTGAGCACCCCCCGGCACATTGGAAACTTGGCACCTGTAGCTCCAGCCCGGAGTCGATGCCTATACAAGGAGCTGCATATTAGCTTTTGAAGAGCCGCATGTGGCTCCGGAGCCACAGGTTGGCCACCCCTGATTTAAGCAGTCTTAAATTTCTAAGAAACTTACATTTCAAAACCATATAATTTTAAAAGTAGTTTTCATTCACTTACTTGCCAGGTTCTGAATTCAGGTTCTTTGGTATCTCCTGTCAGAGCTGATCCTATCGCAGTCACCTAAAACAATAGATAAAGAGATGTTAGACTTCTGTAATCAGTCAAATCCACACTGTCATGAATTCATCTCTTAGAGCAGGGGTGGGCAAACTTTTTGGCCAGAGGGCCACATTGGGGTGCGAAACTGTATGGAGGGCCAGGTAGGGAAGGCTGTGGTTCCCCAAATAGCCTGGCCCCCGCCCCCTATCCGACCCCTCCAACTTCCTGCCCCTTAACTGCCCCCCTCAGAACCCCAAACCCATCCAACCCCCCCTGCTCCTTGTCCCCTGACCACCCCCTCCCAGGATCCCCTGCCCCCTGGGATCCCACCCCCTATCTAACCCCCTGCTCCCTGTCCCCTGACTGCCCCCCCCGAACCTCTGCCCTATCCAACCGCCCCCTGTTCCCCATCCCCTGACCAACCCCCCCCCCCACCGAACCTCCACTCCATCCAACCGCCTTCTGTCCACTGACTGCCCCCTGGGACTCCCTGCCCCATATCCAACCCCCCAGCCCCCTTACCATGCCGCTCAGAGCAGCATATCTGGCTGCTGAGCTGCCCAGCCAGAGCCAGACATGCTGCCACTCTGCCCTGCATGAGCACGCAGCCCCGCCGCCCAGAGAGCTGCCCTCACAGCGGCTTGGCTGCTGGGGAACAGCGGGGGAGGAGCTCAGAGGCCGGGCAGGACGGTCCCGCGGGCCGTAGTTTGCCCACCTCTGTCTTAGAGGGTGAATAACAGTTAAATTCATGTAAAACTTTTCATATGGTGTTTTTATCTGTAACAAGTCAACATATATAATGTGTCTAATATTTAGCATGTATATGGGCTTGTCTTCCCTTCATTGTTAGCTTGAGCTATAAATCAAGTTTTGTAGCAACCCATTTCCCATCCACACACACATTCTAGTTCAAGAGATTTAAGATCCAGCTAGCTGGCCTGTGGAAGAGGGGAGATTGAAACTCAAGTGCTGCTGACACTAGATAGTAATGCAATGGGGATGGAACAGCTGCTAACCCAGTCACTCTGTGTAGGCCAAGTGTTGTTTTGCAGTACAATCACTCACTCCAGTGAGGCTGGTTCAAGTGGAGTAAGTCGAGGTAATTGACGACTGTTGCAGTGAACCCCATCATACTGTACAAACCTCTAATCCTCAGCTCTTCTCTGTGTTGTATTCTGTTAGTGAAGAGCTCATGAATAGTTTTTTTTAAAGCATTGCAGCTGGTCTTCTAAGTGTATTTTCAGCTTGGTTGGTGGCCATTTTTACCATATCCAGGAGACTCTGATTATTTTGTGAGGAAATGCATGTTACATTTATACTGAAGCTGATCATGGAATTTGGCATCATTAGCAGACTGCATATTGATAATACAGTAGTGAATTTAGGACATTGCAGTGATTCAATAATTAGTATCAAATTGATCAAAATTATGACCCCAAAGCCATGAAGGCATCCATAATGAGGCTCAATAAAATTAATTGCTGGTAATTGTTACTACTTCTCTACTGTAACCATTGCTTCCAAGGAAGGAGCTCTAAATGAGCAGTGGTTTTCTAGGCTGTGACTCTCTAGGGGAAAATCTCTTGCAGGTTTGATTCTATTTTACCTTTAAGGTTGTCTTAATGCCAATAAGTTACCAAAGTAAACTCTGCATTAGTGACTTTATTTATGGAACTTTGGGCTCCCTAATGGGGTAAGTGTTACTTTTGCATGTACACATCAGAAATGTACCTCCCCTCTGCTAGCACAAACTCCTCTTGTAATCCATAATTCCCTCCCATAAATGTGTGCCATTTCCAGATTGCTAGCACAGCTGCCATGCTCCCACCGATTTTCCTCATATTCCTCCATACTACCTCATCCTTCCCTCCCAATCAGGTCTCCCCTACCCTATATCACAGTTCATCTTGAATTAATAAAATAGTCTTAATCCCAATTATAATTACCAGTGTATACCCCAGAACCTGTAATTTCTACGTCTACCAAATTTACAACATACATAGATACCCATTCACATAAGTTTTCCTAAACATTACAGGAAAACCACTGGCAACTGCTGTTTGCAATCTGACACTACACGTCGCTGTACAGAACACAGTAACGTCTAACCAATACATATGGTCAGAGTTAAGACTGCAGGTCTGTTTATGATGAGGGTGGGCTGTGGTTGCAAGGGAGGTGTGGTGGAGGTTTAGAAACAGAACAAATGAATGGAGTGCAGATGGAGTTTTAAATGATGTAACTGCTTGGCCATCATACCTAATGTAAAAAGCAAAGAACTAACAACCTTAATTCTAAATAAGCACAATTTTGTGTATGGGTATTGGTTTAAACTTATACCACTTAGCACTCTCCAATTGAAGCAATATTTAGGGTATGTCTACACTATGAAATTAGGTCGATTTTACAGAAGTAAATTTTTAGAAACTGGTTTTATACAGTCAATTGCGTATGACCACACTAAGCGCATTAAGTCGGCAAAGTGAGTCCTCATTACCGTGGCTAACATCGACTTACGGAGCGGTGCACTGTGGGTAGCTATCCCACAGTTCCCGCAGTCGCCGCTGTCCGTTGGAATTCTGGGTTAAGCTTCCAATGCCTGATGGGGCAAAAACATTGTCATGGGTGGTTTTGGGTACATGTCGTCAGGTGCCCCTCCCTCCCTCCCTCTCTCCGTGAAAGCAATGGCAGACAATCGTTTCATGCCTTTTTTCCTGGGTTACCCATGCAGACACCATACCATGGCAAGCATGGAGCCTGCTCAGCTCACTGTCACCCTACGTCTCCTGGGTGCTGTTGGCAGACGTGGTACTGCATTGCTACACAGCAGCACCTCCTTGCCTTCACGGCAGATGGTGTAGTAGGATTGATAGCCATCGTATATCTCCTGGGTGCTCCTGGCAGACCTCAGTGAGGTTGATCGGGGCGCCTGGTCAGACATGGCTATTCTCCTCTTAGAGCACCAAATGGGAGCCGGAAACTCCAGGTCATTCTCTTCTTTAAGTTTCATCTCATGGAAATTCAGTCCTGCCTGGAATATCATGTGAGCTGGAGGCTTCTGCCTCAGGCTGCTCTCCCAGCTGGCAGCACCGCGCAGTTGCACCTACCCCTTGCTCCCATGGCTCATGAAGCCTGGACAGTAGTAAAGAGCAGTTCAACTATAGGCTGAGCAAGTGCAGAATGGTGGTAGAATGTGTCTTTGGACATTTAAAAGCTCGCTGGTGCTGTTTGCTGACTAGGTCAGACCTCAGCACAACCAACATTCTCATTGTTATTGCTGCTTGATGTGTGCGCCATAATATCTGTGAGAGACGTTTATGGTGGGGTGGGATGTTGAGGCAAATCACCTGGCGTCCGATTTTGAGCAGCCAGACACCAGCAGCCAGGGCTATTAGAAGAGCACAAACCAACCCCCTTTGTTGATTTTAATTCCCTGTAAGCCAACCACCCTCCCCACTTCGAAATAAAGCAACTATTGTTTTGAAACAATGCATTCTTTCTTTATTAATTTTTTAAAAATGAGATAACAGACAAGGTAGCCCAGGTGGAGTGGGGGAAGTGGGAAAGAAAAGGCCACATTTCTTACTGTAGCCACACTAAAAATCAAACTGTTTGAATGGCAGCCTTCTGTTGCTTGGGCCATCCTCTGGAGTGGAGTGGCTGGGTGCCCGGAGCCTCCTCCCACCCCCCACGTTCTTGGGCATCTGGGTGAGGAGGCTATGGAACATGGGTAGGAGGATAGGCAGTGGATGCAGCCGGGGGTCTGTGCTCTTGTTGGCTTTCCTGCAGCTCCAACAGATGCTTCATCATGTCCGTTTGCTCCCCCATTAGCCTCAGCATCGCATCCTGCCTCCGCTCTTTGTGCTCACTTAAATTCTTTCTTGGCCTCTGCCACTGAATGCCTCCATGCATTAAGCTGTGCCCTATCAGTGCTGGAGGACTGCATGAGCTCAGAAAACATGTAATTGCGAGTGCATTTTTTTCACCTTCTAATCTGCGATAACCTCAGGGACAGAGATGATAGGGGGAGCGTAGAAACATTCTATGCTCTAAGATTCTGGGGGGACTGCATGGTCACCTGTCCTGCTGAGTGCTGCTGAGCTCGCCACGCTGACAAAACAGGAAATGAAATTCAAAAGTTCCCAGGGCTTTTCCTGTGTACCTGGCGAGTACATCGGAGTTCAAAGTGCTGTCCAGAGCAATCACAATGGAGCACTCTGGGATAGCTCCTGGAGGCCAATACCGTTGATTTGCGTCCACACTACCCCAAATTCGACCCAGCAAGGTCGATTTTAGCACTACTCCCCTCATCGGGGAGGAGTACAGAAGTTGATTTTAAGAGCCCTTTAGGTCGACGGAAGGGGGTTGGTTGTGTGGACACAGTCATTTTTAATTCGATCTAATGCAGCTGAATTCAACCTAACCCCGTAGTGTAGACCAGGTCTTAGATGTCACTTAGGGCCAGCCTACTTTGGGGACATTTTCTAAGTGGTTTAAAACTAGTTCTAGATACATTTGGATAAAAAAGAAGAGATTGCTCAAAGAATACTAGACCTACATTCCACCTAACCCTGCCTCTTTTCCCCTCCTTATTCATGTATGCCTATTTTATTACTATTACCACCACCCTAACATGTCTGTGTAGCGTTGTCTTACAACTTGTTAAAGCTGCTAGACCAAACTTTTGTTATTCTATTAGCAACCCTGTGAAGCATGTGGTATTTGGAAACATAGACAAGCTGTAGGTTATTTACAGTTTTGTGTTTTTCATTGTCTCTTTCGTTATGACAAATCAATAAAAAAAATTGAGTAAAAAAACCTACTTGATTCAACTACCCAGATCTCAAAGCTGGTTCAAATTGTTGTGTAGAGCTTTTTATACTGAATTGGCTTTGAGACCACTAGGTTCAGTAAAAACGTGATGCTGCCTTAAACCACCCCACCCCTAAAACGGGGTCTACATTAACAGATTTTCAGAACCTCATGGGAATTGGATGTCCAAATCTCCTACTGAAATTAATGGGAGGTGGGCATCCTAGGGGGCTTCAAAAAAATCTCAGCCTATGCCCCTAACTGGTTTTTAAATTGGTTTAGCTGAGCTAATTGCAAGTCAGGCCCTCAAGGGAAGACTGAATTTCTTTGTCTTGGTTACTCAGAGTCCAACCATTAAATGGTGCTGGGTTGTGGGAGACAAGGGGTTGAGATTTGTTTTAAGGTTTTTTGGCCTCTCAGAAGAAAATCCTTTTTTATTTAGTAGGCACCCCTTCCCCTGCCCCATATTTCTAATTGTTATTTGTTGTTTGTGTTACAATAGTATCAAGAGCCTTTAGCCAGGATCAAGGGCCCCCACTGTACTAAGTGCAGCAAACAAAGTGCAGAACCTGCCTCAAGCCACTTACATAAGCAGAAAGAAATAGGGATCCAATTTATCTCTGATAGTGCACCAGCATCGCATGTATGGTCTGTGAAGCTGTGCATAGGCCTGAAACTAGCTTTTAGGGATATTAGTTGTTTTTGCTGTATTTACAAAAGTGGGCTTTATGGGCCCGAATTACTAGACAGGATCTTTGATCACTATACTTAAATATACTTATTTTAATTAAGTCAAGAATTTTTTTAGTTTTGATGGTCTGGATTGTATGAATTTTCTTCACTTGTCTTCCACTGTGGCTCTGGGGGAAGGCTTTATGCAGAGTTACTTTTCACAGCACTTCAGTCTCCAGGTGCCTCCCATCAAATCATACTCACTGCCAACTCTGTACTCACAAACCAAATTCAGACCTCACATGAGGGGAGGGAAAGTGGGAGGGGAAATGACTGAGAAATGCCTGCCTACACCAACCCTTCTAGAATATGACAAGTGAGTCCTTAGCAAGTCATTTATCTGATTTGATAAGCAGTGTGATTTTAAAACAGAAAAATGTGGACACACTTACATAATCTGACAACACTGCTCATGCTCTTAACACTGTTCTGAATTTTTCACACAATACAAATAGCAGAGATTGAATAGCAACTGTGCACTGCTACTAATGATTCCAAAGCAGCTGCTGCTGTCAGCCATTTCCCCCTCTTTTAATGTATTATTTTACTCCTGTGTGCCTGTTCTTGGGTAGTCTCTTTGTAGCCAAGCATCATTGCCCAGGTACAAACACCCATTTCCTAAATCACCTAGGGTTGTTTCAAGTCCTCTCTAAAAGGTGAGACAGGTACTAAGAATAGCTACTCAACATTCCAGAAGCTACCTCATTCACAGTCACACAGAATGTCCAAGCAAGTGGTCCTTCTGGATTGCACCTGTCCTTCTTAGTCAGTTCCCAGGATGGTGTTTCTACATCTCTGTGGGGACACTTACACTGAGGTGCCAATGGACATACATTACCTTTTGATCATATCATGGAAGTTGCTCCTTTAATGACAACTGAGTGCAACCTACTGCTTGGGCAAGGAATTTTGCAACTTCCTCAGGGCCACATGTGGACTGGAATTTAAACTATCTGAGCAGATGGGGAAAACAGCCAGGCCTACAGATGGGTTCCGAACACTTTCCTCAGTGCAAGTTGAGAACCCAGGGTTATTAAAAGTGTCTGTTCTTGGAATGGTTCTCCCTTACTAATATTTGGTTTCCCACTTGTGATTTTTCGGAAGTAAAATCTGTAATAAGGTAGGTTATGAACTGCCCCCTCCAAACATATTCTCTGGAATGCTGTAGGAGACTGAACACTTAATTCCTCAGTGTTTATTTGGAAAAGCCTGGGGTGGTGTTCAGGGCCAGATTAAGGCAATCCAGAAGGGTCCTTCACACCAAGAAATGCTCCCATGGCTCCACCCTGACTTGGAATGCCCACAACCTCCCAGAAAGGCAGAGAGAGCATGATGGGGCCTCCTCTCTCCCTTGGAGAAATGGGGTAACAGGAGAGCAGCTTCCAAATATCCCAACAGCTATCGTGTAAGTATCTGCATGGGTAGGCTGTCCTGCTGCACAAAGTCCTAGGCTGGGGTGTTGTTGGTGGGACCTCCTGCTGCAGTGGGTCATGGAGTTAACATCTCAGAGGATGGCCCTGTTCATATCTCTCCGTGCTGTTGTTTCACGCTATCTAGAACCATGCATCAGTTACATTTAGGTCACCTTTTCAAGCTTTTCTTCACAACCCATGAGGGCTAGAGGGCTTACTCATTTTTCAAAATGACAGCTAAGATTCTCACCTGATCATCTGATTCCTGGAGCTGGCGCCCTACACATGGGCCTATAGTTCTGATGTCTTATTCTGACCCTGGTAGCGATGGGGAATTACCAACAGCTTCACTGGCCAAAGGGGTGGTGGTGGTCAGATACATAGTGGCACTGTGCTGAGGGTTCGTAAGCAACAGAGGGAGCCAGAGAAAGTGGGGAAATTGAAGAGCAGGAGAAAGTGTGGCGAACTGGGGCAAGTGGAGGCAGCAGGTTGCCAAGCTTATGAGAAAGCAGCAGGCAGGAAATGAGCAGGGGATTGAGGAGTGTGCTGGCCAAGACCAAGTACAGCTGACCAAGGGAAGAGAGTAGCTTGCAGAAGAGGAGCTGACTGGGGTGGAGTTGCACCCCCTCTGCTGTTATGAGAGTAACAGGAAGGATACTGGAGCACTGCAAACTCAGGGGGACAACAGGTCATTAAATCTAGCCTTCTGATATTCCCTGTAAGGAATTCACCAGCATAAACTCTACTACTTGTGTCCAGCCAACTCAATCACATACTTGCTGGATTAACTTTGACATCATTTGGTTAGGCTGCCATACTAATAAAGGTAATGAGGTAACCCCAAAATAGCACAGCTCCATTGACTGGAGGTAATTGAAGTTGCTCCCCTATGGCAATGAGCTAATGTAGAGGAATACTGTGTGCCGGTGTTTAAATTCTCATTCATTTGTCAGCTAGGGCTGTACAATCATTTTCCAGCAGAAGCTAAATGCTTTTAAATGAAAACTGATTGCATATGGTGCACAGATATGATTAAAGTGTTTGTCATTTAATAAAGCTTGCTACAGAGCAAGTGGAGTGATCACACATGGATTTCAAGGGAAAGCTCTGCCCCAGTAATATTGTGTAATCAATTCCTAGGCCAGGCTTGACTGTGATGGAGAAATGTTAATGAGATATATCCTGGACATTTTTTGCACTGGCAGCAACAGCCCTTGGTAAACACAGAATCATAGAATATCAGGGTTGGAAGGGACCTCAGGAGGTCATCTAGTCCAACCCCCTGCTCAAAGCAGGACCAATCCCCAACTAAATCATCCCAGCCAGGCCTTTGTCAAGCCTGACCTTAAAAACTTCTAAGGAAGGAGATTCCACCACCTCCCTTGGTAACGCATTCCAGTGTTTCACCACCTTCCTAGTGAAAAACTTTTTCCTAATATCCAACCTAAACCTCCCCAACTGCAACTTGAGATCATTACTCCTCATTCTGTCATCTGTTACCACTGAGAACAGTCTATAGCCATCCTCTTTGGAACCCCCTTTCAGGTAGTTGAAAGCAGCTATCCAATCCCCCCTCATTCTTCTCTTCCGCAGACTAAAC
Organism: Caretta caretta; assembly: GCF_965140235.1. NCBI lineage: Eukaryota > Metazoa > Chordata > Testudines > Cheloniidae > Caretta > Caretta caretta. The sequence goes on from NC_134214.1 coordinate 27,779,339, forward strand.
AAGCCCAGTTCCCTCAGCCTCTCCTCATAAGTCATGTGTTCCAGTCCCCTAATCATTTTTGTTGCCCTCCGCTGGACTCTCTCCAATTTTTCCACATCCTTCTTGTAGTGTGGGGCCCAAAACTGGACACAGTACTCCAGATGAGGCCTCACCAATGTCGAATAGAGGGGGACGATCACGTCCCTCGATCTGCTGGCAATGCCCCTACTTATACATCCCAAAATGCCATTGGCCTTCCTGGCAACAACGGCACACTGTTGACTCATATCCAGCTTCTCGTCCACTGTCACCCCTAGGTCCTTTTCCGCAGAACTGCTGCCTAGCCATTCGGTCCCTAGTCTGTAGCGGTGCATGGGATTCTTCCGTCCTAAGTGCAGGACTCTGCACTTGTCCTTGTTGAACCTCATCAGATTTCTTTTGGCCCAATCCTCTAATTTGTCTAGGTCCCTCTGTATCCTATCCCTACCCTCCAGCATATCTACCTATCCTCCCAGTTTAGTGTCATCTGCAAACTTGCTGAGGGTGCAATCCACACCATCCTCCAGATCATTTATGAAGATATTGAACAAAACCAGCCCAAGGACTGACCCTTGGGGCACGCCACTTGATACCGGCTGCCAACTAGACGTGGAACCATTGATCACTGCCCGTTGAGCCCGACAATCTAGCCAGCGTTCTATCCACCTTATCGTCCATTCATCCAGCCCATACTTCTTTAACTTACTGGCAAGAATACTGTGGGAGACCGTGTCAAAAGCTTTGCTAAAGTCAAGGAACAACACGTCCACTGCTTTCCCCTCATCCACGGAGCCAGTTATCTCGTCATAGAAGGCAATTAGATTAGTCAGGCATGACTTGCCCTTGGTGAATCCATGCTGACTGTTCCTGATCACTTTCCTCTCCTCTAAGTGCTTCAGAATCGATTCCTTGAGGACCTGCTCTATGATTTTTCCAGGGACTGAGGTGAGGCTGACTGGCCTGTAGTTCCCAGGATCCTCCTTCTTCCCTTTTTTAAAGATGGGCACTACATTAGCCTTTTTCCAGTCATCCGGGACTTCCCCGGATCGCCATGAGTTTTCAAAGATAATGGCCAATGGCTCTGCATTCACATCCGCCAACTCCTTTAGCACTCTCGGATGCAGCGCATCTGGCCCAATGGACCTGTGCTCGTCCAGCTTTTCTAAATAGTCCCGAACCACTTCTTTCTCCACAGAGGGCTGGTCACCTCCTCACCATGCTGTGCTGCCCAGTGTAGCAGTCTGGGAGCTGACCTTGTTCGTGAAGACAGAGGCAAAAAAAAGCATTGAGTACATTATCTTTTTCCACATGATAGATAGATATAGATATAGATTTATATACACATGCTGAGTTATGTGGAGGCCCATGAAATTTGCACATAAAACATTTCATAGGATAGATCTACACTAGAAACTTGCCAATATGATAGCGTCAGTTAACGGGGTGTTGCGGGGGTGGGAGGTTGGGGTTTTTATGAAGCTTTTGTTGTTAGTGCAGATGCAGTTATACCAGCCAAAAAAGGTGCTTTTGCCACTATCACTTATTTTGTTTAGGGAACTGGTATAAGCTATACAATAAAAAAGGACATTTCTGCTGGTAGAAACGATCTATATTAGCTACACCAGCAAATCTTTTCCAGCGTAGAGTAAGCCTTAGTCTCCATAAACTGCAGAGAAACTACTGGAGATGCATTCCAATGGTACTTGCTATCGTTGCCATAATACATCATAACACCACCACCATTTTTCAGGGTTGCAAGACAATGCAGCCTAGTGCATACAAACAACTTAGGACATAACAAACACATTACCATTGTGACCCACCCATACTACACAGATTGGCAAAAGAGTTCTGAGGTATAACATCCAGTATTGTTTAGTAGGGGGAAGAGGTTACTTCTTTAAAATGACTTAATATAGGTTTACACTTTAAACCTCAAAAGGACACCAACCAGACAAACAAAATATCACCTTCCTAATCCCAAAATATGCTAAATTAAAAAAAAAATTAAAGCTGATCCTGCTAGGATATTTTAAATTAACATTGATATCCATTGTGTGATAAACTCAGACAAATGGCCACAGGGGGTGGGGGGGGGGGGGGAGGATTGTAGAAAACAGTCCCAGGTGGTTAAAAGGCCCTCCTCCCTATCAAACTGGGGAGGGGTGACTACAGGTCAATCAAGTTCAGCTGAGAGGGAGTTACCTGAGGTCAGTTAGGATCATCTGATTCCAACTAAGGGCTGCCTGAGACCTTTTTAAACCCTCCCCTAGGGGCAAGGGGAAAGGAGTCAAGTTACCAGTAGGTGAGTAGCAAGATAGGAGGCTGTATTCCCTTCCATAAGGGAGAAAAACAAGCCCAAAACACTGGCTGAGAGAAGGACGGACTGCCCCTGTGCAGCCAAACGGGACTGTTTTTCCCCAAACCCATCTCACCAAGGCTAAAAACAGTGCAGGCTAGCAAGACTGAGAAGGTGCCTTGCCACAATAGCTAATGTCCATATTTAACCAGATAACAGACTTAGCTATATGTTAAAAAAGAGGGGTTGGGATAAAAAGGTAAGATAAAATGAGAAACATGTTATATGTAACATGTATGAATGTTCCTAATAATACCGAAGAGTCCACCGTACGACTGTTATCCATCAGTCTGGAAGAAGACTGTTAGGTAATCGCATGCACCAACGCTCAGGCAGTGCCACAGATAAACTGTTTGGCGTCTAAGTGCTCCCTATACCTACAGAGGACTAAGCAAGCAAAAGGTACTTATAGATACAATAAATGTAATTTACTTCTCTTTCCAATCTATTCTTTAATATATAAGATTTGTGAGTGTATGCACGTATAAGAGAGAGACAGACAGAAATTTCAAGAATTCAAGTTCACACAGTCAGTCCCAGTTATAGTATGCTTAGTGTGGGATGTCATGGTGCACTCCATATGATGTTATGAAAATGTGCTAATGAGTTTGAATATAATGTCACTGGAATATGCTTCATGCAAAAGGTCTCTTGTAAGGTATCATTACAAAGTTTAAAATCTGAGTGTAGTCATCCTGTTTGTATAAATGTATCATCCTTTTATCTGAAACTAGAAATATGAAATATAACTCTGAGGTCCTACTGTAATTATGCAAAGTGTGGGTGATTAATGGTGGCTTGGAATCTTGATGGCTCCCATTAACAAGAACAATTGGTTGTAAATGGCTCTGTTTACTTGTAAGTCTTCCTGTATACATGTGTGCTGGCAAGTAGGTAATGAAGTCTTACAGTGATATGTGATCATGTCACCTGAACTAAAATCCATCTTTAACCTGGTGCTTTTCCATTTAGAAGGAGAGGTGGGAACCCAGAGAGGGACAAAGAATTCCCACCTTGTGCAAAAGCTATATAAGGGGGTGGAACAGAACAAAGGGGGCTCCAGTCCTGAGAAATCTCCCAGCTACCACCTGAACTGGAACAAGGACTGTACCAGGGGAAAGGATTGGGCCCAGACTAGAAAGGAGTCTAGTCTGTCAAAGAAGCTTATTAGAACATCTGAGGGTGAGATTTCATCTGTAATCACTTTCTTACTGTATTAGGCTTAGACTTGCATGTGTTATTTTATTTTGCTTGGTAATCTCTTTGTTCTGTCTGTCGTTACTTGGAACCACTTAAATCCTACTCTTTGTATTTACTAAAATCAATTTTTACTTATTAATTAACCCAGAGTAAGTATTAACAACTTGGGGGGTGGGCAAACAGTTGTGCATATCTCTCTATCAGTGTTATAGAGGGCGACCAATTTGAGTTTACCCTGCATAAGCTTTATACAGGGTCAAACAGATTTATTTGGGGTTTGGACACCATTGGGAGCTGGGTATCTGAATACTGGAGCAGAAGCACTTCTTAAGCTGTTTTCAGTTAAGCCTGCAGCTTGTGAAGGATGTGGTTCAGACTTGGACCTGTGTTTGCAGCAGGCAAGCCTGTCTGGCTCAAACAAGGCTAGGTACTGAAGTCCCAAGCTGGCAGGGAAAAGGGGCTCAGAGGTAGTCTAGGCACATCAGATGGGAGTTCCAAAGGGGTTTCGGTGATCCAACCCATCACATGGGTAGAAACAGAGAATGTTAGCCTTTCTATGAAAGGAGTTCTCTCATGTACTTATAGGGCCCTATCACCATAGTCTCTGTGGTCTCACAGTCTTTATTGTATTTATCCTCAAATATCCCTGTAAGGGAAATGTTATTAGCCCCATTTTACAGAAGAACTGAGGCACTAAAAGACACTGATTTTTAGAGGCATTTAGGCACTGCTCCAGTCTGCATTGCAATGCCTAACTGACAAAGTTTATGTTTAGACCCCAGGACCAACAGATTCAAACTCATGTTATCGTGCTAAAAACAGGTATGTACAGGTTCAGGCTGAGGCTCTGAAGCCTAGAGATGGGGCTTCAGAGCCCAAGCTCCAGCCTGACTCTCACCATCTACACAGCTATTTTTAGCATGTTAATGCAAAACTGAGTTTGTCAACCCAGGCTCTGAGACTTGCTATCATGGGCTGTGGAGATGTAGCCTTACATGCCTAAATACATTTAAAAATCTGGGTCTAAGTGCCTTTTCCGGGGACAAACAAAAAGTGTATAGCAGAGCAGGGAATTGAACTGGGGTCTCCCATAACCCTGGCTAGTGTTTTAAACATTGGAACATCCTTCCTCTAAGAGTTGTAACTAGAGCTGGTTGAAAACTTGTGAAAACGTTGACCCTATTTTCCCAATCTAAAAATTTCACAGGAACATTTGAGACAAGTTTCATTATTCAACCAGCTCTAGTTGTAAGACTGTAATGCACTTCCTTTGAGACTGTTTTCCGGCTCCCCTCAATCAGTATGGCATCTCCCCCTCCTTCAGAATTTGCCACCCATCTCGAGACTAACAATTAGGCAGCCTTCTCAGAGACTGCAAGGGAGTGCAAAAGAGTAGTGCAAACTACACTGTTGTCAAAGTAACAACCGTGTTAGTCTGTATTCGCAAAAAGAAAAGGAGTACTTGTGGCACCTTAGAGACTAACCAATATGCATCCGCTGAAGTGAGCTGTAGCTCACGAAAGCTTATGCTCAAATAAATTGGTTAGTCTCTAAGGTGCCACAAGTACTCCTTTTCTTTTTACACTGTTGTCCACACCCAAGGAAGCTTAACAGCATTACCCAACAATGCCAGCCAGAGCAGAATTCTGTATTACAGCATTCACACACACAATTCCATTGACGTCTGTGGAGTTACACCAAGGATGAATTTAGTCCTAGAGGTTTAACAAAACAGTCTGACAAAGATTATTCAACATCTCCCCCTAGCCGCCACCTATAGCGTGACATCCTATCGCAGACTAAAATTCCTGTAGTTTTTTATTTTCAAATTTGACAAACCAAAGCTATTAAGAAGCTGAGTTAGTGTAAACTGAAGTGAAATTATCTCTGCTCAATTTTACCTGCCACATTAGATTGAGTACAGATTACAGTACATTGTGTTGTACTGAACTGTTTTTAAATTCCCACCTGATCTCTTAAAACAACCACCCCCACCTGTATCTCAGGAGGCTAGAATATTGACTATTTAGATTTTTTTTCCTACCTTTGGAGATTTTCAAAATGAATATTGAAGTCATGGCTCCAACTGCCAGAGAAAACCCTCAAGTAACTTTTCAAACAGCCCCCTCCCCTCCTTCAGAGCACTAATCCATACCCCTCCCCAAAATGCTGGGCATACTGCAAAGACCACAAGCTTTATAAAGCCGGGCTCTGGTGGACACTTCGAAGCACTTACAAACGTCACATACACTTGTCCAGCACCACTGCGAAGCCGCCACTTCTAGGGGAAAGGCGAGGGTGGTAAACAGGTGCCAACAGTCCAGAGATCTCTTACAGAAAATGCAAGGGGATCTTTAATGGCCTAAAACCTACTTCATTATTGGTTCTTTTGGCGGAAACACCGGTGGGGCGGGTGCAGCGAGGCAGCTGGTTGCCGCCAAGGGTTGCTGGGCTAGAGACCTGCCACCGCTTTCACAAACGCGAGATCGCCTCGGCCCCGCGCCCCTGGGACAGCAAAGCAGGAGACGCAGCATCCCCCCCGCCCCGCGACCAAACACCTCCACTGCCACACCCCAGAATAAGCCAGACCCCTGTACACGGTGCAAGTGCATCCGGCCCGCGGGCACGCGCGGCCGTGGAGCGGCCTGGCTGCTCCGCAGCGGGGAGGGGCGCCTGGACCCCGGGGGCAGGGAGCAGCCGGCCCCTTTAAATCTCGGGGCGGGGCGGGCTCTGAGCGCCCCGCCCCGCGACGCCGTCTCCCTAGCGATTAGAACGCACCACAGTTGGCGTCACAAGGACCCGGGAAGGGGCTCCCCGCGTGCAAAGGGGCCGCAGCCCCGCGGGCAGCAGCGCACCATGGAGGGAGCGGGCAGTGCGGGGCGGAAGCGCGGTGGGTCCGCCGAGCCGGGGCCCGGAGAACAGCCGGCCTCGCGGGGAGCAGGGACGGGTACGTGGCCCCCGGGGCAGCGGGGTCACGGGGATGGCGCGGCCCCGCGTGGCACTCCTCAGCGGGGACTGCCGGCGGGTTGTGTGTCTGGAGGTGGCCGTAGCGGAACTAGGGCGCCGGGCCCTGCGCTGTGCTCTGGGGCAGGGGGTCACAGGCCAACCGGGGCTTCCCAGCAGAAGCAGGTTTTTAAAGGCCTTTAGCTACAGCTGCTCCTCGAGCTACTCTAGATCCAATAACCTCTGCGCTTGACTATCCTCCTGACAGCAGTGTGGAGTCCCTTGTTGGACAGGCAGAGGGGAGATCCGCCTTTCCCATTTTCCAGCTGCATCTCCCCTTTACCAACATCATCTCATTTGTAAGACTGAGCCCGAGCTAGCTTCCCTTTGTTTACACCCGTGTCTCATAAAGAGCCTGGCTTATTCTTTCTGCTGCATCAGCTGGGTCAGGTAGGTGGGGATGGAGCAGTGGGTGCCACCAGCACACTGCAGCCAGCCCATATCTCCTCATTAACATTTCCAATGGCCATAGAGACAGTGACGTTTACAAAAGACAGGTTTCAGAGGGGTAGCCGTGTTAGTCTGTATCAGCAAAAATTTACAAGAAAAACCTCAGAGTAGCCTGGCTTACAGAGAGTCCTTTGGCTGGAAGAGCGATTTTCTAAAACTACCCTTTAGGACTTTCCCCAAAGATCCCTACTAGCAACCGCAGCAGTACCAGCAAAACCTCATGGCCACAAGCATCAAGGACTTTGAGATTTTAAGAAAGCACCATGGATATTCAGTCTTCATCCATTGCTAAGACAGCCACAGAAACAAGTGCATATAGACAGGTATTTGGGCCTGTTACATCAGCTGCCTCCTGAGCACCCTCTTGTGGTCAAGGGTGCCTGTCACACTATCTCAATAACTTACAGAAAGACTTTTCTCTGTTCAGTGACTAGCTTAGAGACTAGTTTTATTGGCATAAAAATAAACACAAAAATATCTTATGCTGGACATAGCCCCTCCTACCTGAGGTATGGTCTCAAACCTCCTCTGGTATCTCAGCATCTTCTCTACGTTAGCAGACCACACCCAGCCCAGCCTAGCCTAGCTGAAGCAGCTCCCCTAGTTTGAAGGTCTGTCCCTGCAGGTTCTCTATAGCTTGCTCTGGCTTTCTGGCCCAAACTCTTCCCCTTGGTCTTCCCTGCAGAAGCCTCCAACTCATTGCAACCTCTATCAGAGAGTCCTCACTCCTCTAACTCTTTATAGAGATCAGTTCCTCTGTCACACCCAATCAAGAGACTGTTAATGAGGCATAGGTGGGCTGGAGCAGTTTCCTCTTAAAAGGGCAGTCCAGTCTGTGATAGGGTCTAAAGTGTGATAGACTAAGATAATGAAATACAAGAACCGCAGAAAGTACCAGAGTTGCCCTGCCACCTCCTTTTCAATGATCTCCCAAAACAGAAAAACGAGATACGAGTCAATGGTTAGCAAGAGCCTCCTTAAGGACTCCAGGCACTCTGCAGTCCTCTCTTTGTAGGAAAATGACAGTCTTAATCAACAAGCTCAGTGCTTCCCACAGGTCTTCCACCCAGCCAAGAAGAACATACAGGTTGTGACCCAAAGCAAACCCACATCATCTGAAAGTCAAGAAGAGAGCACTCAGTATTTGTCCCCTCAAGACATCATTCTGTTGCCACAGAGGCAGACCTCTCAGTCCAGATCCAACCTGGTACCTGCAAAGTAATTTGAAATTTCTTCATAGAGAAGAAAACCCTAACTCTGTAACTGAGTGGGGGCAGCTGAGATTAACAAGATTATCATCTATCCTGACCAGTCCTGCTGTGTGATACTGTTGATGCCCAGGGTGGAGAAAAATAAATGTTTTGCTTTTTGCACCGCAATGGCGGAATGTGTCAAAATAATTTCTGTTCAGACGTGGGGCATAAGACTTCTGCCCCTGATGCTCTAGCCATTGCCTCATTTGTTTTATCACTTACGACATCATCTGGGGTGGGAGCTGGTTGGAAATTTCACTTGTGTTGAAATGTTCTGAGCAGCTCTAGAGTAAAGCATAGTGACTGGAGAGTGAATTGGGAGAAAGCACATGTTGGGGCCATGCCGTTGATAGCTGAAGCCAAAGAGTTATAAGAACCTGGCTTCTTGGCAAAACTTTATCCCTTTGAGTCCTTCACATGGAGTATCCTTTCTCTCCCCTCCTCCCCTGCTGTGGGGACAATAAAGAGAATGGGAGATGCTGTATACACAGCCTTAATACCCTACCTTAAAATTCTTTACCTTTCCTCTAGTCCAGCTCACATACTGGGGGGTTATGCTTGCATGTTCGGATGCATATCTTGCAGTCCAACTAGCCTGTATATATTTGCATTCAACAGATGCCAAGGAAAATAGAAAAGAAACTTCATCTTCATCCTATGAGGGGCGAAGCAGGTAAGAAAATGGAAATATAACTTTGATTTGCTTTATTCTGGGCTGAGCAGTGTTATGCAGTTGCCATACGTGATCTTAGAGCTAGCAATACAATATTCAGCGCAATATTCTACTTGGGAATCTTCTTTGCTTTCACTGGCTTCCCTCGTGCCCCACCCGTCCTTACTTATATCACCTTAGAAACATTGGGTGTTTATGAAGCTCTCCAGTGGGTCATCTAGTCCATCATTCCTTGCATCATGGCAATATTGAGGTTTTTCCCCAAAACCATCCTTGATAGGAAGATGTCTAGCATCTAATGTAGCCAAGATGATTTTGTAACCTAGGTTACACCTACCAAATGGCCTGTATAACTTTCTTAGCATAGCACTTTACATCTGTTATGACTTGTTCTTTCCTCATTGATTGTCTCCTTATCTTTAGTTACTGTCCTCCTCCCTCCAGTTCCCCACTCCCAGATTGAATAAACCTAGCTGTATCCATTTTTCCTAGGTTAGCCTTATTTCAGTCTTTGTGCTTATTCAGTCCTTGAGCCTCTGCTGAGACGATCAGCAGAGGTGCCAGTGGAGGAGGAGGGACTGTATGAATACGTCTACCAGGAACAAGACAGAGTACACTAATGTTCTTCCTAATGTGTCATTTTCTTTGTGCAAGGAGAGGGAAATTGAATTCCTTTAGTGATAAAGCCATCTATTATAAACAGTGGTCATTAGTGAGACAATCATGCTTTGCAGGGATGTCTTTCCCCTGTAAGCTGAACATACTGTCTTTTCAACTTCCTTAGCTCATCTGAAGACAGGAGTTCCACAGAGATGGAATCAGAGAGCAGCCTCCAGGATGGGGCCACAGAACAGCCAGCTCCAGGCCCAGGTACAACTATGATGTAATTCCATCCTTGCTAGAGATTGGGGTTATAATGCCTTGGGCATATAGAGGGAAGAGAAAAATCAGTGCACACAAAAAGGGAGGAGGCAGTGATCTGGAGCATGTAGGAAAAGGAAGTAAATACCTTGGGGCAAGAAGGAGAGGTGCACTGAGAAATGGGGTATAGGGTCAGAGCAATATTTTCAGTTTTAGATGCCTAAACTTTGACACCTAAATCTATATTTATGCTCCTAAATATGTAGCCTGATTTTCCAGAGGTGCTGAGCACACACATTCTCTATTAACTTCATTTAGGTACCTAGCTACAGATTTAGGTGCCTAGCTTTAGACATTGGATGGACCGGGGCAACCACCCCAGGCTCCGTGCTTTGCAGGGCCCAACACTTTGGGATGCGGGGTTCTGGGGGACTAGCGGGAGACCTGGCGCCGGCAGCAGCAAGCAACCCAGCCCCAGCCCGCCCGCCAGCTCCCAGTGTCACTCAGGGGAGGGGGCAGAAGCCAGAAAGAGGCGGGGTGGGGGCTTGGGGGAAGGGGTGCAATAGGGACGGGGAGTGGGGCAGGGAGCAGGGGAGGGAAGAGGTGGAGGCTTGGAGGAAGGGGTGGAATGGGGGCAGGGCCTGGGCTGGAGGGGTGGGGGTTGTCCCGGGCCCTGCACCCCCCCTGTGGATGGCCCTGGCTATAGGCACCCAAATTTGAGCACTTTTGCCTCAGTAATCTGGAGCATAAAATCACTGCTCAGGTGGGGAAGGGAAGGTGGTCACCCTTCTCTGAAGCCAGAAAAAGGAGTTTACTATCATTCTCATTTAAGAAGGGGCATTTGCTCTGTTGGTTGTATTTAATTCAGTAAAAAACAAGTTTTGTTTTTAATTTACATTCATGTGAATACATAATTCTTTAGTCTTTTATAGCAGGTCAGTATTATGCTTATTACTAGTTTACAGATACAATCTAGTGTAAATACTAGTGATTTTTGTATGCTACAGGTTCCAGAGTACTAGGAGAAATTAGAAGAGAAATTTCCACATCATTAGATACATTAAGCAGGTAAGGAAGGACCCACTCCAACTCCCATTTGAACTCAGTGGAATTATTTGCATTGATTTCAACGGGAGTTAGATGAGGCTCTAGCTGAACTATTACTTCAACATAAAACTTAATTTGTTTGTATTATTGTCTGAGCTGTGGCACGCTGTAACCATTCCTGACATGGGGACTGTACAACCAGGAAGTCAATACAATCAGTACAATTAACTGTCTTCTTTGCTTTCACTCTTCTCCAGATGTTGGTCCTTCATTATATTATGATCATTTTGTTGGAAAGAACCATGATCAGTCATGTAGATTTCTCTCACCCTAATTTCACAGCAAAATTGGTTATTCATCAGGAGGGGTACCTACATATTAATATTCCCAGTGATGATGATTCCACAGCTTTCCTTACTCACATATTTCATTGTGAAACTTCACAGTGGTGAAATTCTGTCCCTGATAACTTGTGTGCAACTTTTCTTGCCTTTAGTGAAAGTTCTGCACATGTATCACAGGGCAGAATTAGGCCCTTATATGAGAAAGATTTTTTTCTAATATTTAACTTAAGTTTTCCCTGCTACAGTATAAGCCTATTACTGTGTGTTCTGTTCCTGTTGATTAATGAGGACAGTTATGGGGCTGTTAGAATATGGATACCTATCCACTAGGAACTACATTAGGAGTACCCATTTATTTCATCTAAATCATTAAACAGCCAGCTAAGTGTAGCATTTTGTCTTTAACAACAGGGAATCTAAATTCCTTGGGAGATGGCAAGCCATCTGACTTAACCATGGCTATTATTAAGGCACTATGGGTAAAAAGCCTTTACCCTAAAGTCTGATCATATTGCCTTTCACCTGCTTAGATCGCCTCAAGACAAGAGTTCAGCAGAAAAGTCTGATGGGGCCACAGAACCCAGAGCCGAGACCAGCCTCCAGAAGAGGGCCACACAGCAACCAGCTCCCAACATAGGTATTGTAGAATCAAATAAATGTAGGACTGGAAGGGACCTCAAGAAGTTAATGAGTCCAGCCCCCTGAATGAGGCAGGACCAAGTAAACTTAGACCTGATAGCATTAGCGGCGCGTGAGCTCCCCCTTTGGGGAGGCTAGCCACACAGCCCTGCCCCTTCTGCCCAAGGCCCCACCCCTACCTCATGTCCGTGGGAGCCCTGAGTGTCCACCCCACCCTGTCTACCAGAGCCCTAAGTGCCCCCCCTCCCCTGCAGCCAGAGGAGCCACAGCCAAACTGCCCCCAGTGCCAGCCCACTGGCCTCCAGCTGGCTGCATAGCTGAGTTCCTGCTGGCTTGGGCACCTGCAGGGGGAGGGCAGAGCATGGGCGGAGCCAGGGCTTGGCTTAGGGGAGACTTAACCTCCCTAGCCTATTATACCCGCCGCCCATGCCTGACAGGTGGTTGTCCAAACGGTTTTTAAAAGCCTCCAATGATGGGCATTCCACAACTTCTCCAGAAGCCTATTCCAGAGCATAACTCCAACTATCAGGGTAAAGTTTTTCCTAATATCTAACCTAAATCTCCCTTGCTACAGATTAAGACCATTATTACTTCTCCTACCTTCAGTGGACATGGAGAACAATTGATCATAATCCTCTGTATTGCAACCCTTCACATATTTGAAGACTATTATCGGGTCTCCTGTCAGTCTTCTTTTCTCAAGACTAAACATAACCAGTTTTTTAACCTTTCTACATAAGTCAACGTTTTCTAAACCTTTTATCATTTTGATTGCTCTCCTCTGGACTCTCCAATTTGTCCACATCTTTCCTAGAGTGTGGTGCCCTTGAATTGAACACAGTGCTCCAGCTGAGGCCTCATGAGTGCCAAGTAGACTGGGACACTTGCCTCCCGTATCTTACATACTCCTGTTAATACACCCCAGAATGATATTTTTGCAGCTGCATCACAGTGAAGACTCATACTCAATTTGTTATCCACTATAACCCCCAGATCCTTTTCAGAAGTACTATCGTCTGTCCAGTTATTTCCCATTCTATTGCTGTGCATTTGATTCTTTTCCTCATAAGTGTAGTACTTTGCACTTGTCTTTATTGAATTTCATCTTGTTGATTTCAGACCAATTCTCTGATTTGTCACAGTAATTTTGAATTCTAATCCTATCCTCCAGAGTGCTTGCAACCCCTCCTAGTTTGATGTCATCTACAGGTTTTATAAGCGTACTCTCCACTCCATTATCCAAGTCATTAATGAAAATATTGACTAGTACTAGACCCAGGACTGACCTGTGCACTCTCAGTTTGAAAGCGACACATTGATAACTACTCTTTGAGTACAGTGTTTCAACTAGTTGTGCACCTACCTTTTAGTAATTTCACCTAGGCTGCATATCCCTAATTTTCTTATGAGAATGCCATGTAGGACTATGACAAAAGCAGGCCCGCTGACAGCAATTCCGGGCCCCAGAGCAGAACAATCAATGGGCCCCCACGCAAGTAAACCCCGCGCCTGCACGGACGCGGTCCACCTGATACTTGGGTGGTGCTGCTCCTTGCTGGCTGGTGCCCATTAAGCTGCCGGCTGTGCTGCTGGGTGCGCTCTTCCAGCACAGACAGGGCTTTCACACGCCTGCCTGGTAGGGTTGCCAACTGTCTAATTGTGCAAACCCAAAGACCCTTGCCCCATCTCCTGCCCCTTCCCTGAGACTATGCCCCTGACCCACCCCTTCTCCGAGGCCCCGCCACCTGCTCACTCCATCCCCCCCTCCCTCCGTCGCTCGCTTTCCCTCATCCTCACTCACTTTCACCAGGCTGGGGCAGGCGATTGTGGGTGGGAGGGGATGCAGGGCCGTCTCTAAGTCCCTATGCAGAATATGCAGCTGCATAGGCCACCATGAAATTTGGGGCACCAAATTGCCCCAAATTTCATGGTGCCCTAGGCAGCTGCGTGCTGCATATGCGGCAGCACCAGCTCCAGCAACCAGGCCTATCCCTTGGCCGGCCCCCCGCGGCCTGCGCCCACTTCAAGGGGCAGGGCCATCCCTAGGGGAGTGTGGGGCCCCGGACAACTCCCTCCACCCGGCCTGTTAGCCTTCCCCCCGGTCCACCCTGCCCCCATTCCAGCTCTTCCCCCAGCAACCCCACGCTCACCGGCAGTGGCAGGAAGCGGAACAACCCAGCCCCAGCCTGCTCCACTCCGCCAGCTCCCAGCCGCGGCACTCCGCTTCCCACCGCTGGTGATTGTGGGGAAAGGACCGGGCCCCGCACTCACTGGCGGCGGGAAGCGGAGCAACACGGCCCCAGCCCGCTCCGCTCCCCCGGTCCCAGCCGTGTCAGTCAGGTCGGGGAAAGGACTGCCCCCCGCACTCACCAGCGGCAGGAAGCGGAGCGCCGTGGCTCAGAGCTGGCAGAGTAAAGCGGGCTGGCATAGGTGCCGACTTCATGGGTGCTCCGGGACTGGAGCACCCACAGGGAAAAATTGGTGGGTGCTCTGCACCCACCAGCAGCTCCCTGCCCCGCACCCCCACCCCAGCTCACCTCCGCCTCCTCCCCTGAGCGCGCCGCGACTCCTTCTCCCCCTAACTCCCAGCACTTGCTGCCTCAAAAAAGCTGTTTTGCACAGCAAGCGCTGGGAGGGAGGGGGGAGGAGGGTGAACGCCGCACTCTCGGGGAAGAGGTGGGGCTGGGGCGGGGATTTGGGGAAGGCGTTGGAATGGGGTGGAGTTGGGGTGGGCCTGGGGTATTTAATGAGGCTCGAGCACCCACCAGTGCCGGGAAAAGTTGGCGCCTATGCGGGCTGGGGCCGGGCTGCTCCACTTCCCACTGCTGCCGGTGAGTGTGAGGGGACGGGGGACCCCTTCCCCCAAGCACCCTTCTCCAAGCGACACAGCTGGGGCCAAGGTGAGAGAAGCAGAGCGGGCTGCTCCTGGCCCCCCACTAATCCCCTGAGCCACTGTGGGCCTGTGCGGCCCCCCAAAGTGCCTCCTCACAGCTCCTGCCTCCCAGGCCCCGCAGGCCTTGAGCACAGTCTAGACCCTGGGTGGGGGAGAGCAGGTGCCCCCCTCCCCTCGGAGGCCTGGGGCTGTGTAGGGCACCCAAATAGCTAGGGATGGCCCTGGAGGGGTGCAGGCTCTGGGAGGGAGTTTGGGTGCAGGGGGGGCAGGCTCCGGGAGGGAGTTTGGGTGCAGGAGGGGTGAGGGGTGCAGGCTCTGAGAGGGAGTTGGGTAGCAGGGTCTGGGAGGTAGTTGGGGTGTGGGCTTTTGGAGGAAGTTTGGGTGTAGGGTGCAAGCTGTGGGAGGGAGTTTGGGTGTGGGAGGGGGTGTGGACTCTAGGCTGGGGCAGGGGGTTGGGGGGCAGGGGGGCGGGGCAGGGGATTTACGCTTACCTCAGGTGGCTCCCGAAAGCTATAGGCACATCCCTCTGGCAGTGGCTCCTAGGCGGGGGGTCCAGGGGGTTTCTGCACACCGCTGCCCGCATGCACCGCCCCCGCAGCTCCCATTGGCCACAGTTCCCGGCCAGTGGGAGGTGCGGTGTCAGTGCTGGGGGCAGCGCATGGAGACCCCCTTTTCCCCCAGGGGCTCAGGGTCGTGCCGGCCGCTTCCGGGAGCAGTGCGGAGCAACCATAGGCGCTGATTTCCCCTCTGCCCCGTGGGTGCTCAACCCCCCCCCCGCCCCGGCCACGCCCCTGGCCCTTCCCCTGCACCACCCTTGCTCTGCCCCAATTCCACTCCCTTTCCCCAAGTCCCTGCCCCTGCCCCGCCTCTTTACCACCTCCTCCCCCAAGCATGCCACATCCCCACTCCTCCCGCTCCCTCCTGGAAAGTCCTAAGCACCGCCAAACAGCTGTTAGGCGGCAGGCGGGAAGCGCTGGGAGGGGAAGGAGTGGGGACATCGCGCTCAGGGGAGAAGGACGGGGTGGGGGTGGGAGGAGCTTGGCTGACGGAGGGTGCAGAGCACCCACTAATTTTTCCCTGTGGGTGCTCCATCCCCGCAGCACCCACGGAATTGGCGCCTATGGATGTGAGGGCAGGCAGGAAGCCTGCCTTAGCCCTGCTGTGTTGCCGGCGGCGGCAGCCAGGAGCCCCTGGGCCCTTTTAAATTGCCTGGGCCCCTGGGCAATTGCCCTCTTTGCCCCCCTTGTTGGCGGGCCTGGTCAAAAGCCTTACTAAAAATCAAGATATGTCATATCTACTGCTTCCCTCCTATTCACTGTGCCAGTGACCCTCTCAGAAAAGGAAATTAGGTTGCTTTGGCATGATTTGTTCTTGACAAATCCATGTTGGCTATTCCTGATAACCCTGTTATCCTCCGGGTGCTTACAAATTGATTGTTTAATAATTTGTTCCAGTATCTTTCCAGGTATCAAATTTAGGTTGACTGGTCTATAATTCCCAAGGTCATCTTTGTTCCTCTTTTCAAAGCTAGGTACTATGTTTGCACTTTTCCAGTCTTCTGGGACCTCAGTCATCCTCCAGGAGTTCTCAAAGATAATTGCTAACAGTTCAGAGATTACTTCGTTAAGTACCCATGAATTTCATCAGGCCTTGCCGACTTGACTATCTCTAATTTATCTAAATATTCTTTAATCTGTTCTTTCCCAGCTTTGAATTCCTTCCCCCTTGTTGTTAATATTAATTGTGTTGAGTAGCTGATCACCATTAATCTTTTTAATGAAGACTGAAGAGAAATAGGCATTAAATACCTCAGCTTTCTTCTTGTCATCAGTTATTAACTCTCCTTCTCTGCTAAGTAGAGGACCTACACTTTTCTTTGTCTTTCTTTTGCTTCTAATGTACTGAAAGAACTTCATCTTATTGCCTTTTATTTACCTTGCTAAATGTAACTCATATTGTGCCTTAGCCTCTCTGATTTTGTCCCTACATGCTTTTCTATCCTTTTGTACTCATTAGCAATTTGCCCATGTTTCCACTTTTTGTAGGATTCCTTTTTTATTTTCAGGTCATTAAAAAGCTCCTAGAGCCATATTTCCCTCTTACTGTTCTTCCCATCTTTCCTTAGAATCAGGATAGTGTGCAGTTGTACCTTTAATAGTGCCACCTTGAGAAACTGCCAGCTCTCCTGAACTCTTTTCCCTTAGATTTTCTTCCCATGGGACCTTAACTTATCAGTCCTCTGAGTTTATTAAAGTCTGCTTTTTTGAAGTCCACTGTCCTTATTCTACTGCTCTCACTCCTTCCTTTCCTTAGAATCATACTGGAAGCTGGCACATCATCTTGAAAAAGCACCAAAACTGGCAGTATCAAAGCGCATCATTTTTCCTTGCATAGAAAGGATTAAGAATAAGCATTGGTCAGAGAATAAAAGCCAGATGCATATTGCATATGCACAGTGCAACTACTGGATTTCCCACCCTTCACAATCTGATTCCGGAGAGACGTGTCCTGCCTGCCTAGTTATCTGCCCTCTGAGAGGTGGTGTCTCATTAGATAGTTGGAAAATCTAATACAATTGCAACCTTAAAAAGAACAGTGTTCCTCCCTTCCACAGTGACTTCAGGCCCAACTAGGCTATTCAGTTTAATAGTAACCCTATTTTATGTTTCATGGTCTCTGTGTATATAATGTCTTCTGCAGTTTCCACAGTATGCATGTGATGAAGTGAGCTGTAGCTCACGAAAGCTTATGCTCAAATAAATTGGTTAGTCTCTAAGATGCCACAAGTACTCCTTTTCTTTTTGCGAATACAGACTAACACGGCTGTTACTCTGAAACCTATTTTATGTAGTTTATAAGGTCACCTGCAAAGTATCTACTCCCCATTTAGAACAAAAACACTTTCTAGTGTAGGCACAGCTTCTACTAGCAAAAGAGCATTTTTACTGCTGTAGCTTATCATAGTTCCCCAAAGAAAACAAGCTATGCCAGCAAAAACATATTTTTCCCCAATATAATTGTGTCCAGACTCGGGCTTTTCCTGATATAAAAATGTCATAAAAAACCTCAAATCCCTAAGTGACATTACTGTACTGGCAGAAGTTTCTAGTGTTGACCAGGCTTAAATTAAAAGTCATCTGGATATAACCCTGTAGGAGATCAGATTAGATGACCACAGTGATTCCTTCTGGCCTTGGAATCTATGAAAGTGGAAATCTAAAAACATTCAGGGAAGCACCCATCAACAAAAGGGATCAGTGTCCCACCTATATAAATAAAGGGGATGTTGTATTAATTATGATGGAGTATATGGGCCCAACAAGTTAGAGGTATTAACATAACCTGTAACTGTTCCACAGTAAACAGTTCTAAACAAAGTTTGTTATATGAGACTTTAGCCAGATCAGTACCATGGAAAACACACTAGGAAATTTATACCAAAGGTCAGAAATTTATTGATTGAAACACACAAAAAAGAAAAGAATTAAAAGAAGGCAAAAAAAATTGAAACTGAGTGATTATGCAAAACAAAGTTAGTCTTTTTAGAGAGGGAATATTGTTTCGAGTGCTGTGGACTGGGATGTAGGCAGTCTTGTCTAGTAGTCAGAGCAGGAGTCAGGTCTAGAGGCCTAGCAGGCACCCAGGTTGGGGAAACAAAGCCGAGGGTCAGCACCATGGTCAACTGCTAATTACCAAAGCCAGGAATCAAGTCAGAGTCAGGAATCGAAGCTGAGGGTCAGAGCCGAGGTCAGAAACCAAATGCTAGAGCTAGGGATCAAGTCAGAGACAGGACTAGTAAGTGATGGTGGAAGCGAGGTAAGGGCAGGAAATGGAGAAAGGCAAGAATCAAGCATGGTGCATGAGCCCGGTGGGAACAGGAGTGAAAGCAGGGGTGAGGCAGAAGCCAGGAGCAGAGCGGGAATTGGAAACAGGGTTGGGTGCAGGAAGCAGGGTCCCATGGAGCCGCAACAGGAAATCACCTTGTTGCTCAAACAACTTCTTGTACCACCGTCTGGCTTAAATAGCGTGGTTGGACCAATCGGTGGAGACTGGGCGCTCCTCCAATCAGCTTCTCAGCCCACCAGGTTTCAGCGAACATTGGAAACTTCAAGGCCTGGGACACCACAGTCAGTCTTATTCTATCAAACAGTCCTCCTTGATGAGGAAGAAAGTGGCTAGTTCTGTTTAATCCTGAGTCAGGAATGATAGTCACTTTCCTGCTTTTGACAAAACAGATGGACCTAGAAGGGAGAGAAGAGAGATAAGATGGGGAAATATGGCTTTTGTTGATGTTCTCAGGAAACAGGGGGCTAGTGGGTCATAAATAGGTGCTTTGGGCTGGCACATCACCCACAACAGCTGTTGCTGTGGACCTTGGCTTGCCTCCCCAGTCAGGGACATCTGATGTGGTCAGGTCCCTCTCCTTCACTCGTCCTTCTCAGGCTGAGCAGAGCTGCTTGGGCTGTCTCATCTCATTGTGCTCCAGCTGTGCCGCGCAGTTTTATTTAGCTCAAGTGAAAAGCCAAGAGATTGGGGGATAGAAAGAGAGACAAAAGGGAGAGGAAGACAGAGCAGGATCTCTCATGTAGCAGACTAGAGTCCTTGCTGGTGCAGCGGTGATGGTCACATGTCCCTACTATGTGCTGACATCTGGGTATCATGATGAAAAATTTCATGGCAGTGGCTGTAGCAGTGGTGGTGGTAGTCCTTCCCTGCCCTCCCAAAATTTGTTTTTAAGGGCCCCAAAAAGGGGTGATTGGCTGAAATAACTCCTCCCCTCATTATTTTGTCCAGCAATTAGGCCTAATTTCCAGTTCCACACTCCCCTTGTTTACTAAGCATGATTTTAACATAGTCCTTCAGTTTTATCAATAGGCCTTCTTGTTTAGATTAATGTAGTCTGTCTTTCTTTTGTACATTTTCCCACAAATAGATTATTATTATTATAGGTTACGGGAACATTTAATGACCTTTCAGTTGCTTTTCACAGGTAAGCTCACAGTTAGGATAAAGTTGTAGGTGCAATTATTACAAAAGGGAGCAAGAGGGGAAGGGTTAGTAGATTCAATAAAGCAGGGAGGGGGGCAACAAGCTATCTAGAACTAGCTAACCACAGTGAATGTGTCTTACCATGTGTCCGAAGGCAACTAAGGAAGAAATTTTGTCAACCTCTTCCAAGACTTAGTTCCACAAGCAAGTCTTTGACTGAGAAACTTGTGCTCTATGATCAACCAAAAAGAACACAGGGAATGAGAGCAGACCCAACACAGCCAAGGAGGGGTTTAGGGCAAAAGATGATCATTGAAGTATTTACGTCCTCGATTTGGATGGGCTTTATAAACAGACACATAGCATATTGGCAGGCAGGGCACTGTGAGAAGGGTGGGCATAAGTGACCCTCAGTGCTAGACAAAAGGAGCCCCTGAGTAGCTGAATTCTGCTGGGATTGGAATCTCCAGGTCAGAAGCCTGGGAAGCCCAGTGAGGATAGGTTTACAGTAGGTTTAGACTGCATGCAGCAATAATAATCCCTCAAAACCGATTCAGGAGTTAGTCCTCAACACTTCATCTTTTTGAACTAAGGTAACAAATTTCTGCTTTTAAGAAGCACCTTGCTATGGAACTACCATTTAAAAATAGGATATGTTTGAGTTTGGATTTTAACACATACAGTTCTCTCTCATGTACCTAGACCAGCAGATGCACTGAAGAGTCTGTGTGTTTAATCATTTAGTATTGTTTGTATTGTATGCATTGACTAGTTTGTTGTGTTCAACAGGTACAAAAGGCCTTCCTACAATATTAGGTGGAATTAGAAGAGAAACTTCCTCTCCCTCGTTACACAAGTTAAGCTGGTAAGCACATGCAAAATTACCACAGAACTTAATATGACTTGGTGGTGGTCAAACAGGATCATGAGCTGGGAAACTTAGAACCAGTGAAGAAAGCTACTTACAAATCTCCATTGCTTTCATTGTTTTTCCTGAATATAGTTCACGCCTGCTTTTAAGATGTAGGCCTTCTCAAAAGGTGTCTGACAGCCACAGAGACTGCTGTCTTCTATTTATCCACAAAGCTGGTACAGCATGGGCCATGGTAGCATGGGCTACTTTTTGAATAAGCTTCAGCCTGGATTTGGAGGGAAAGTATCTGTGAGTGAAAGGGTAGTTCATTCTCTATGTCCATCCTGTTTTGGCTTCTACTTAAATAACCAACAAGGGTGCCGATTATTTGTGCTACGTCTGTCCGGTGGTTGTTTTTGCAATGCCTGTTCACTAGGATCTGTACTAGGACCACCAACATATTTCATATACATTACTTGTTCACAGCTTTGAGCAGGCTAAAGCTTTCAACTCAACTGTTGAATTCACCTCTCCAAGGTAGTAGGACAGCTGCACTATGTAGTGGAAAAGGGAAGGGCTCTATGATGCTTTTAGTCTGTAAGGCTACGTCTACACTTAAAATGCTACAGTGGTCCAGCTGCAGCTGCACCACTATAGCTCTTGAGTGTGGACGAGTGGTTCTCAACTCGCGGCTCGTGGGCCTCTTGCAGCCCAATCAGCACACAGCTGGGGCCCATGTGACATCCTCAGGGCCATACAGGTAGTATATATATTATGTGGATGCGGCCCATATACTGAATAGAGAGCTGCATATGCAGCCCACAATGGTAAATAGCCTGAGAACCACTGGTGTAGACACTTACTGCAGCAAAAAGGAGGAGTTTTCCCATCCCCGTAATAAATCCATCTCCCCAAGAGGCGGTAGCTAGGTTAATGGAAGAATTGTTCTATCAACCTAGTGTTATCTACATGGGGACTGAGGTCATTTTAACTATGTCACTCAGGAGATGGGAGGGTGGATTTTTCACACCTGAGCAACGTTGCTGAGTCGATCTAATTTTCTAGTGTAGATCAGCCCTAATTTTAGATATGATGTTATGCTTTAACTATAAATTGGATGATACAGCTGATGTGGATTATAATCTTCTGCATATGAAAGGTGTTGGAAATTAAGGGGATATGCAAGTGGATTTGCAAATTTTAACTCACTGCTGTTTAAAATAGACGATACTTAAAGTTGATCATGCTTCACCTACTGAACGTTTTTTCCTTCCCCGTGCCTGCATCTATTTTTTTGCTGTTTTTAAGTTTGCTCATGAGTCTTGGTCCCTTGGCATTGATTTATAAATCAAAAAGCCTTAGATACTTAACAGGGTCTTTGCGATCAGACACAAGAAGAGAAATGTCAAATATTGGAACCGTCAGCCTTGATGGTGGAGCACAGGAATTTTAAACGCTGGTTTGATTAATCCTGGTTTCCCAGACTTGACATCTTTCATCTCAGTTCTTACCATGGAAGACAAGAATGTGTGTGTTAAAGTATTTAATGTATAAAACAAACCTAGTGTTCATTTACTACTTAATGCTTTGAGAGAGAAACGGGTCTGAGATTTTCATAGTTTAATCTCAAAGGCCTTTTTAAGGACATTTTCATTGTCTAGTCCATTGGAGACCTTCAGAGACTGACTTGATTGAGAGTAAGTCTATAAATCTTAGAGATAGCAAAAATATGTTTCTAGGCCTTTATTCCTTCCTACATACATGTGTGACTCTCAGTTCTAATAGTGTATTAAATACTCAAGTTGGAAAAACCTCCTGCTTGAATAGATTTTCAAAAGCAACTTCTTTGCAGCTACCATACATGATTAATTTGCAATTTGTGTTTTATATGTAGTGAAGGAAAAACATCTGATAACGTTGATCACTCAACTCATGAGAAATCTTTAGGAATTTCAGTGTCAATGCAGACAGAAACAAGCTGGATTTATGAACATATCTACAGAAAAACCGGTAAGAAATGGCTTTGCTAGTTCAAATATCTGATGCTTACTGTATAAGAGCCAACATGTATAGTAGTAATTGCACATTTATAATATTTTTTATATAAGGTGCCTAGTAACCAAGGATTTGTGTAATTCCTTATTTTACACAAGGGTAAACTTGACACAGAAATCAAGTGCAAGGTTCTACAGCAAGTCAATGTCAGACTTGGGAACAGAACCCAGGAGAGCTCCTTGCTATAACAACTAGCTAGCACTTCTTCTAAATACAACTATTATTAAACACGTGACAGAATGTTTAGCTAGTAAGAAGAATATACAGCAGTCTGTGGGGGAATGCTCAACAGATGACAGACCTAGTTGTGTATCATATCCCTATGGAAGGTAACTTTCAAAGCCTCTAAATAGAGTTGAAAATATATGGCCTCTTTCCTTCTGCTGCTCAGCTGAGTCATCCAAATTGGACCAAATGTCAGGGCTTGTCCACACTGGCAATTAACAGCACTGCAACTTTCTCGTTCAGGGGTGTGAAAAAACACCCCCCGGAACACAGCAAGTTGCAGCGCTGTAAAGAACCAGTGTAAACAGTGCCCCAGCACTGGTAGCTACGCCCCCAGCGCTGGAAGCTACGCCTCTTGTTGAGATGGTTTTTTGGAGCCCTGGGAGAGCTCCCTCCCAGCGCTGTGACCACACAAGCCACGTTAACGTGGTGCTGCAGCAGTGCTTTAGCATTGCCAGTGTGGACTGGCCCTTAGAGAGGTGGATGACTGAGGTAATAATCTCACCAAATGAGGGTCAATCCATCCTCATCATCGTATCCGCTCATTAGACTCCACACCTGAGCATAGCCATTATATGAACATACCCTCATATCTCCATGTCTGTACTTTGACCCGTCAACCTTTTACCCCCAATCGGGGATATTGCAGATTATGTATTCCTTACGCCATCCGATCCTAAACCGAACTTCACACCCCTTGATAATCGGTACGTTATTCCCTGATTACCAGAAACTTCTACGCTTAAACTCTGTACCATTCACTTTTTTAAAATATCTTAATAAAATTTTTAAATCTGTTCTTTCACTGGACCAACTCCTGTTGGTGAGAGAGACAAGCTTTCGAGCCACACAGAGCTCTTTTTCATATCTGGGAAAAAGAAAAGGAGGACTTGTGGCACTAATGAGACTAACAAATTTATTTGAGCATAAGCTTTCGTGAGCTACAGCTCCCCACTCTGAACTCTAGGGTATAGATGTGGGGACCTGCATGAAAGACCCCCTAAGCTTATTCTTACCAGCTTAGGTTAAAAACTTCCTCAAGGTACAAACTTTGCCTTGTCCTTTAACCCTATGCTGCCACGACCAAGCGTGTTAAACAAAGAACAGGGAAAGAGCCCACTTGGAGACAACTTCCCCCCAAAATATCCCCCCAAGCCCTACACCCCCTTTCCTGGGGAAGGCTTGATACAAATCCTCACCAATTTGCATAGGTGAACACAGACCCAAACCCTTGGATCTTAAGAACAATGAAAAAGCAATCAGGGTCTTAAAAGAAGAATTTTAATTAAAGAAAAAGAATCACCTCTGTAAAGTCAGGATGGTAAATACCTTACAGGGTAATCAGATTCAAAACATAGAGAATCCCTCTAGGCAAAACCTTAAAGTTACAAAAAGACACAAAAACAGGAATATACGTTCCATTCAGCACAGCTTATTTACCATTTACCAGCCATTTAAACAAAAGGAAATCTGATGCATTTTTAGCCAGATTACTTACTAACAAGTTCTAATACTCCATTCCTGTTCTGTTCCCTGCAAAAGCATCACACAGGCAGACAGACCCTTCATGCATCCAATGAAGTGAGCTGTAGCTCACGAAAGCTTATGCTCAAATAAATTTGTTAGTCTCCAAGGTGCCACAAGTACTCCTTTTCTTTTTGCGGATACAGACTAACATGGCTGCTACTCTGATATCTGGGAAAGGTACTCAGAGCATCACAGCTAAATGCAAGGTGGACAAGATTGTTTAGCATAAATAGTTGGCACATATTGTAAGGGACCACTCAAGATAGAGTGGCCCATTAACACTCTGCAGTCACAGGACAAAAAGAGGGGGTTAGTGAATTACAGATCTTTGTTCGGTCCGTGATTTTTAGTGTCTAACAGAGTTATGAATTTAAGCTCCCAGGCTTATCTTTTGAAAGTGTTGTGCAGGTTTCCATTGAGGATGAGGACTGATAGCGATCACTCTATATCCGACCTATGTGAAAAGTGTGATAGGGTGTTTTTATCTTTTATCATTTTCCTGTTTGAGTTCATTTGAGAACATAGGGATTGTCTGGTTTTACTCACGTCGTTATTGGAATATTTAATGCACTGGATGACAGTACACCATATGTTGTGATATGTATGTGCAGGATCCATGGATCTTGAAAGGTATGTTGTGGGGAATGTTGATCAGTGGATATATGTCTGCAGGTTTTGCATCGTTGTTCTGGCAGGTCTGGTGCTGATTTGAGATGGTGTGTCCTGGTCTGTCAGGGGCTTGCTTCTGATGATAAGCTTGGAGAGGTGGTGGATGGGGGGTTGTTTGAAGGCCAGAAGTCAGGGTTCAGGAAAGATTTCTTTCAGGACGGGGTCCCCATCAAATATGGGTTTGATAATATCCCATATGGGTTCCAATGTGGGGTGGTAGGTGATAACTAGGAGTGTGCGGTTGGAGCGGGTTTATGTATTGAAGCAGGTTCTCTTGAGGTATTTGGGTGGCCCATTCCATGATCCAATCTACTTCTCTGGTGGAGTGTCCTTGTTTGGAGAAGGTGATTTTGAGTGTGTTAAGGTGTATATCCCAGACTTTCTCCTCTGAGCATATTCTGTGGTATCTGAGTGTTTGGCTGTAGATCGATTTCTTGGTTTGTTTGGGATAATTACTGGATCTGTGAAGATAAGTGGGGTGATCCATGGGTTTCTTGTATATAGATATCTGTAGGGTTCCATTGTTGAAGCTGATTGTGGCATCCAGGAAGCTGATGCTGGTGTAGGAGTGTTCTAGAGAGAGTTTAATGGATGGGTAGTAATTGTTGAAGTTGTGATGAAAATCTATGAGGGAGTTCAAGCCATCTGTCCAGAGGATGAAAATATCATTGATATATCTCAGGTATATCATTGGTTTTGTGGTACATTTGTCCAGAAATTCTTCTTCAAGGTGGCCAATGAAGAGGTTGATACATTGGGGAGCCATCCTAGTACCCACGGCTGTCCCCATGGTTTGGACAAAGTGTTTGTTGTTGAATGTAAAATTGTTAGGGGGGAGGATGAAATGGATGAGTTTGGCAATGTGTTTGGGGTGGATATCTGAGGGTTGTCTATTGTCTTGTAAATATTTGAGGCAGGCAGCTCTGCTGTTATTGTGAGGGATGTTGGTGTATAGGGAAGTGACATCCATGGTGGCGAGGACAGTGTTCTGAGGCAGGTGGTTAATGTTGCAGAATTTATAGAGAAAGTTGGTTGTGTCCTGAAGGAAACTGGCTCAAAAGCTTGTCTCTATATAAAAGATATTACCTACCCACCTTGTGTCTCTAATATCCTAGGACCAACAGAGGTACAACTACACTGCATCATCCAAATGTTATCTGGACAACCACTGTTGATTGGGGTATCGTGTGCAAAAGGGCTGCTCAATTAGACTTTAACGGATACTTATTTGTAAAATCCAATACAAACACTTCGCAAGAGGAAATACTGGAGACAAGACGGAGCACTGAATGCCGGGGGCTTGTAGTCTCACAGCACCACACCGCTATATTAAAGAGAGGCCCATCCACAGAGTAGCACTCAATGTATTTTGGTATCCCTCCCTGGTGTTTCCTCTCCTCCAGCTGTGCATTCCCTGCCGCTCTTTTCTTTGACGAGATCAAACACATTGTCAAAGCTTGGCTACTGCCTATGTTGACTGTGTATTTTAATTCTAGTTCAGAGAGAGACTGAAGAGCTCAAGAAAGACAGCATTCACATTGCTTCTGCTGATGAAAATGGTAAACTGATACCCAGAGGAGCTGCTTCTGCTTTCCGTCTTGGAGGGCTGCATTCTATTCTGCACACACCAGTACCTATCGGATAGTGACAAAGGGCAGGGAACTCAGAAAAGAGAAATAAAAATGGTTTGGGATTAGAAGGACTGGCAAGATTAAAAGAACTAGAAGTGTGGCTTCTCTGAGCCATAACTGGGGGATATGGCTTGTTGCAAGGTTGTGAAGGAAGTAAATAGTAAGGTGGAAGGTGAATTATGGCACACGGAAATATAACTGAGTAATGGGATTCATTGTGATTGGATATCAGGAAAAGCTTCCGGCCAACCATTTCTATTGGATTGGGAATAGCTGTCTGAGGGGAGTGGTGCAAACCCCTTCACTTGGGATATTTATGTGTGGACTAAATATAGGAAACAGTCTTGCATTGGCAGTGGACGGATTAGAAGACTTAATAGGAGTTTCCCCATCTCTAGCTTCCAGTCTCTTGCTTCTCAAGACAGCAGAGGTGGGAACTGCTTTAGACACTGTAGCCCTGATCCAACACTTCACTTAAATGCTTAACTTTAAGCAGTGAGCTGTCCTGTTGACTTCAGTGGGACTATTCCTTGTTTAAAATTAAGCCCATGCTTTACTGCACATGCTTAAGTACAGTATGGGATCAGGGCCCATATGTCCCTTCCCACACCAAAGCGGGGAAGGGCTCCACACTGGTGGACAGCAACCCTACCAATGGTTTAGGAGCAGCGAGTTGATAAACTCCAAAGATGTTCCAGCTAGCTGGCGTGTGTTA
This sequence comes from Caretta caretta, assembly GCF_965140235.1. Lineage (NCBI taxonomy): Eukaryota > Metazoa > Chordata > Testudines > Cheloniidae > Caretta > Caretta caretta. The sequence goes on from NC_134214.1 coordinate 27,806,743, forward strand.
AGGAAAGGGAAGGGGGAGAAGGGGTGTTGAAAAGCCAGGGAGGGAATTCCTCCCAAGATGCTAGGAAGAAATGCTCTCCTAGAACACAACGCCTTCCCTAATTCATTCTCATTGCTGCTATTCAGATATACATGCAGTGCTGTCACAAGACCTCAGCAGTTTAGGCATTTTGTGCGACATGGAGGTATGGTTCTCTGGTCCCTACAATTATACATTTTATTCTTAACAATTTTCCCTCTGAAAAAGAGCTGACTCTACATTGAATTTGCTGTTTTCAAATTTAAGTTTAATGAAGACTTCATAAGACTGTTTGAGGAATCTCTGCGCACACTGTCCCATATTGGGCCACCAACTATTCTAGCATATAGGCCAGAATCATCAAGAGAAGACGTGGAGATACAGGTGATGTTTCTTTCTGCTACATGGTAATGTGTTTGTATTAACCCCCAAGAGCTGCAGGAGGGAAAAATGAAATCTCTGTAAGATGCTGCCATCTGTCAAACTCAACTTGCAAGGGTTTCATTAGCAGTGAGAGGTTGTCATTCACTAGGGCATTGAAATGTGTAATCCACATACCAAAATACATTAAGACTGTGCAAGCATCCCACACTATTTCATGCTGAGGATACATTTCTAGGGCAAAATCTAGTTCTTTCACTAAAACTGAGATATACAATCTTATTTTGGTTTATGTATAATGTTCTTGGTAGTACATAGTTCTGGTTAGCCCAAAGTGGTATGTGTTCATCTAATAGAGTCTATTAGAGTTTATCTAACACTGCTTCAGAAATGAGACAGTGGCCAAGCAATTTAAATATTATTCTGTAAGGCTGGGAGCCGGAAGCAGACAGTGTTCCACTGACCAGAGCTGCCCTTGAAACACACCTGATCATTTATCTGAATTTGATCCAGGGTGCTGGGACTAAGAAACACCCTGTGAAATAAATAAATAAGCCACAGGGGAAGGAGGAAAAACAGTCTCTGAAAATACTTTTTGCCAGGAACCCAGGCAACAAAAAGTTTGCAGCACTGCCCAGGCTCCTCTGTCACCACTTTGCAGAAGCTAGACAGCTCTTCAAGATCCCTGATGAAATAAGTTGGATAACTTACAGTGTTTGGCAATCGCCTTAGAAAGTAAAAGTGAGCCAATAGTCTTCAAACTGTCATGCTAATCATCTCAGAAGCTTGGTTGTGCATGCATAGACTGAAATAAAGGACTTTAAAACATGGCGTTTTTGAAGGTGCCTCCTTTTCCTAGAATAGGAGGATTATAGAAACATTACATCAACGTGCAAATCCTTGTTTTCCTCTCCGACCCCCCCATTGTAGATAGAAGAGGAATCTCTTGCAACATGTGAGTACTGTGGCAGCTTGCTGAAATTATTTCCTTCCTATGAAGAGCTTGACCCAGCCTCTGAAGATTATGAATCAGTAAGCGATTGCAAAGAGTTAACAGAGCTTCTCCATGAATCACCCCCTACTGGAGTAACACCACTGCTTTGCTTTTCAGTTTTTCTGTTGTGAGCAAAATCAGGATCTCTATGAGTACATCATTACTGAAAAAAAGATTTATGAGAATGCTAGAAATGAGTCAATCTCCATTCACCCTCATGCAGCCCACGGCAGTGAAGTGGACAGGCAGAAAGCAAGGGAGAAAGAATATCAGAGGTACCATTTGCCGGTAAAATATAGCGAACTGTGCAGTTAGTTCTTTTTGGTAGCAACATTCTAACCTGGGGGAGACAATGCAGAGAAATTCAAAATATAGTAAATGGGATTAAAAAAAAGAATCTGCACCAAACAGGAGGAATATATGTCAGGAAAAGTCCACAGAGGACCTGGTCAGTATGTGTTAGCACATGCCCCACTTGAACTGTCTTCTCATTGATATTAGTGATATGACATCTTTGGCTTTAGTAATCTCCAGAAAGTAAGTGAAGCCAGACTCATAATCACAAACTGACAGCGGTAAGCCCCAAATGCCTAAGCCATATTTTTCAGTGAAAAGAACAGGAGTACTTATGGCACCTTAGAGACTAACAAATTTATTTGAGCATAAGCTTTTGTGGGCTACAGCCCACTTCATCAGATGCATAGAATGGAACATATAGTAAGAAGATATGTATATACATACAGAGAACATGAAAAGGTGGAAGTAGCCATACCAACTGTAAGAGGCTAATTAATTAAGATGAGCTATTATCAGCAGGAGAAAAAAAATTTGTAGTGATAATCAAGGTGGCCCATTTAGACAGTTGACAAGAAGGTGTGAGGATACTTAACATGGAGAAATAGATTCAATATGTGTAATGACCCAGCCACTCCCAGTCTCTATTCAAACCCAAGTTAATGGTATCTAGTTTGCATATTAATTAAAGCTCAGCAGTTTCTCCTTGGAGTCTGTTTCTGAAGCTTTTCTGTTGCAAAATTGCCACCTTTAAGTCTTTTATTGAGTGACCAGAGAGGTTGAAGTGTTCTCCTACCGGTTTTTGAATGTTATGATTCCTGATCTCAGATTTGTGTCCATTTATTCTTTCAGTGAGACACTGATTTTGGATGCCTTTGCTTTTTGGGGTAACCAAACTGAGAGACACTTCGAACCCACTTGTCAAAGGTGCTGAATACTCGCGACATTGACATGAATTTGGGTTGTGAGTGCTCAGCACTTCTTAAAAGTTATATTTGGTGTGCGTATGTAATGCATATATAGCAGGCCAGGTCCTTGGTATTAAGGTGGCACTCAAGATCAATGGCAACTACCCTGCAATCCCACATTATTACTACTTAGAGAAGTCTGTTTAGAGGGATGTATTAGATTGTTTTAGCAACAAGTGATACTTCTAGCAGTAGCAATACAGAAAAAAGCCCAAACCTTTCAGGTGTGCAAGACCGCAAGATAATGAGAAAACAGTAAAAGGTTTGTCTGTTCTCTCCAAACTCCATCTCTACCTACAGTAGCAACACTTTCCAGTACCATCAATCAAATGAATTGGTGACTTTATAGAAATCTCGCCTTCCTTAAAGAAAGAGAAAAGCAAAATAGGATGGAGCTACAGGGAGTGGTAGAAATAGGTTAATGCCAGTACTTAGCAGTACAAATTTTATTCTTAGGGCATGGCTACACTTGCAAATGTAGAGCGCTTTGAGTTAAACCAGCCCTCATAGAGAGCAGTAGGGAAAGGGCTGCAGTCTGTCCACACTGACAGCTACAAGCGCACTGGTGTGTCGACATTTGCGGCACTGGGAGCGGTGCATTGTAGACAGCTATCCCACAGAGGACCTCTTCCCATTCTGGCACTGTGGCTTATGCGGGGGCATTCTGGGTCCTATCCCAATGCCCCATGATGCATCGGTTTGCATCCCAGCCATCCCTCTGCTTCCATCCACAATTGGCGCCATGTTTCTACTTTTTTTGTACTGCATGCTCTGTCTTCCCTTTCAGTCTGCGGGAATGAAGCTCGAACTGCTCAGGAATATGCTGACGAGTCTCGCCAGCACATCACGTTTGGCAGTCAAGTTACTCCTTAAGATCCAAAGTGACAGTGAGGACTCTGACAATGATATCGATGAGAGTAATGCATAAGACATGAGATTGCTTGTGGCATTCACGGACATGCTCACTAGTGTGGAACGGCGCTTTTGGGCTCGGGAAACAAGCACTGAGTGGTGGGATCACATAGTCATGCAAGTCTGGGATGACAAGCAGTGGCTACAGAACTTTCGGATGAGAAAAGCCACTTTCATGGGACTGTGAGGAGCTCGCCCCCACCCTGCGGCACAAGGACACGAGATTGAGAGCTGCCCTGATGGTGGAGAAGCGGGTGGCTATTGCAATCTGGAAGCTGGCAACTCCAGATAGCTACCGATCGGTCGCTAACAAGTTTGGAGTGGGGAAGTCGACCGTTGGAATCGTGTTGATGCAAGTTTGCAGGGCCATTAATTGCATCCTGCTCAGAAGAACCGTGACTCCAGGTAATGTGCATGACATTGTGGATGGCTTTGCACAAATGGGTTTCCCGAACTGTAGAGGGGCGATAGATGGGACACATGTTCCAATTTTGGCACCAGCCCACCTAGCCTCCGAGTACGTTGATTGGAAGGGTTATTTCTCTATGGTTCTCTAGGCGCTTGTGGATCACAGGGGGCGTTTCATTGACATTAACGCAGGCTGGCCCGGAAAGGTGCATGACTCACACATCTTTCGGAACACAGGCCTGTTCAGAAAGCTGCAAGCCGGGACTTTCTTCCCAGACCAGAAGATCACCGTAGGGGAAGTCAAAATGCCCATTGTAATCCTCGGAGACCCTGCTTACCCTTTAATGCTGTGGCTCATGAAACCCTACACAGGGAGCCTTGACAGAAGCAAGGAGTGGTTAAACAACAGGCTGAGCCGGTGCAGAATGACTGTGGAGTGTGCTTTTGGCCATCTAAAGGGCCGCTGGTGCTCTCTGTATGGGAAGCTGGACCTGGCCGATAACAGCATCCACACAGTTATATCCGCGTGCTGTACCCTCCATAACATTTGTGAGGGGAAGGGTGAAAAATTCACTCAGGCATGGAACTCGGAGGTTCAACACCTGGAGGCTGAATTTGAACAGCCAAAGAGCAGGAGTATTAGAGGGGCCCATACAGGGCTGCAGGGATTAGGGATGCCTTGAGGGAGCAATTTGAGGCTGAAAGCCACCAGTAATGTCTGGTGCCCTGCATGGGAGTGAAGTGCAGTGGTTCCAATGTTAGTAGGCATCTGTGTTTGCTACGTATGATGCACTGATTTGCAGTGCCTGCTGTTTTCCTGGGCTAAGGTATATTATTGTTATGCAATAATAAAGAATGTTTTCAAAGCAAAAAAATCCATTTAATGAAAAGAAAATGCATTTATTGAAAAGAAACACAACTGCTTGGGAAACAGAAAGGGCCAGGGGGTGGGGTGGGAAATGGTACAATCACAGGTTTGCATATGTCCTGTTATCATACTCAGCCTTCCTGTTGGGAGTGCTGTGCAATGAGTGCTGCTCTTCAGGATGGCTATACTGCATGGTGATGGGGGTTGAGCACAGTGGGTAAGTGTCGTAGTTTTCAGGGCTGGGTGGTGAAGCTACAGGTGTTGGAGGCAGCTGGTGGCAATAAGAACCTGGATGTTGAGGAAAGTGGTTTGGAGGTGACATGGTGGCACAAGGGAAAGAGTTTTGGGACGAGGGCTGCAGGGGCAGGTGCGGTAGTGCTCCGCCTGCATGGCTACGAGCACCTGGATCTAGTCCGCTTGGTGCTCCATGATGCTTATCAGCCGCTCTGTGCTTTGGTGCTGGCGATACACATTCTGCTGGCGGACCCTCCTTTCACTCTCCCGCCACTCCTGCACTTTTTGATTTTCATTAAGGGAGTGCTGCATGACTTCATGTAGCATGTCCTCTTTGCTTCTACGTGGGCTCTTCCTGATTCTTTGCAGCCTCTCGGCCGGTGATAACACGTATGGCTGAGATCTCGAGGTTGCATCTGTAAAGGCAAAATGCAACACTTAACAGAGGCAGCATTGTTCACACCAGACAGAGCAATGATTCCCCCGTACTTAAGGAGGGCAAGCACAGTCTACACAATTGCATAATTTGCCTGTCCCAAAGCGAGCGCACATAACTCCAGGGAGCTCCAAAATGGTGAATAAGCACAGGGTCAAGGGGGACTGATTGTTTCATGACTGTACTGTTCTCTGGGTTTCTGTGCCTTGGGGAGAGCCAACAGCTGCAGGGTGCCCCTACACTGAACACTGTCCCCACATTTTCCACGGGAGATCGTCCTGGAAGATATCTCGCTGCTGTGGGTGACCTGGGAAGCAAGAGAGGGTTTTCTACTGCAATGCGGCTTCCGCCCTGGCCCATATGCAGCTTGCCTGTATGCAGCAATGGTCTCCCCGCCCCTCACGGCACAGTGGCACGGACAAGTTAGCCTGACTGGGACAAGGACCACAGTGGCTCTCCCACGAAACCTGCGCAAGCGCATTGCCAAGTTCTGGCTGAGACCTTTGAAGAGATCACTGAGGCCGATTACTACGATGTGAGAGAGCACGTCATCGCCCTATTCCGCATCTAGGCATGTATGCAGCCCTAACCCTCCTCGCCCCAAGAGCCCGCACCAAATAACTTCCTTCCCAAAATAAAAGCCACTTACCTCTGGTGTTTGTCCTTCCCCAAGCACCGTGACTGCCATGACTGGTTACCTTCCTCCTGGCTGCATGCATCTAGGGATGCTGGAGTGTCTTCCTCCTCCTCAGCACCCTCACTCCTGCTTTGCTCCTCCTCCTCCTGCCTTGTTTAACTGGGCTCTGAAGTGTCCATGGTGGTCCCCAGAGTGGAGGTGGGGTCACCCCTAAGTATCGTGTCCAGCTCCTTGTAGAAACAGCAGGTCGTGGACGCAGCATCAGAGCGGCTGTTTGCCTCGCAGGCTTTGCGGTAGGCATTCCGCAGCTCCTTCACTTTAATCCTGCACTGCAGTGCGTCCCGGTCATGGCCCCTTTCCATGATGTCCCTTGATATCTGCCCAAAGGTATCGTAATTCCTACAGCTGGAGCACAGCTGGGACTGGACAGCTTCCTCCCCCCAAACACTGATGAGATCCAGCAACTCGCCATTGCTCCATACTGGGGCTCGCCTGGCGCGTGGAGGCATGGTCACCTGGAAAGATTCGCTGAGAGCACTCCACACCTGGCTGAGCAAACGGGAAGGGGATTTTCAAAATTCCCAGAGAATTTAAAGGGCGGGTCTGACGGCTGGTCACCTGAGGGCAGGGCAGTAGAGTTCAAAGTGATGACCAGAGTGGTGAGAACAGGCATTGTGGGACACTTCTGCAGGCCGATCAGAGCGCACTAACAGACCAGGGCATCCACACTGGTGCCACGGCACTCCAGCAGAGGTGCATCAAACATTATTCCACTCTCTGGGGTGGAGTACCAGGAGCGTTCTAGCCACGCAGCGCTCTACGTGCCTTGCCAGTGCGGCTGTGTCGCGAGTTAGAGCGCACTGGGTTGATTTAATGCGCTCTAACTTGCAAGTGTAGCTATGCCCTTGGAGAAGGCATTGGTAGAGCCTTTTTCCTGTCCAAGCTGAAGGCTAATAACCAGATAAATGAATTCTAGCCCTCTGCACAACTAATGAGTTATAAAAAGAGATTAGCTGGATAGTGGCATCCCCACGGCAGTATGGGCTGGTCACCCATTTTACTGCTCATCTTACTGTGCATGTCCAGTTTCTTGGCCCTTAAAAGGAAGCCAAAAGTCCGTGCAAATATCTGCGCCCACTCCATAAACTTAAAGAACAAAAATAAAGTGGCAGGGGAAATGTTAAGAACATTTCTGTCCCTGAACACTCAGTTACAGTAGGAGTTCCATGCACTCCTGTAATGTAAGTATGCTGCACTATGTACCAAATTTAAAATTAAGACAAATACATTATAAACTTAGATAAAGAGAATAACCTCACAATAGCATTAAATAGCAGCCCCCCAATTATGTGTTTTGTTTCTTCCTAATCCATTCTTGCCCCGGCTTGCCCAGCATTGGCTATTAGGACAGATTCTCGAGCAGGCTTTAGAAGTATGTTTAGCCAGCGTAACATACCTGAAGCTGTGCTGGATACAAAACTGCAAGAGAGAGGCCATTATTTTCTGTATTAAGAAATCTGCATAGTCTGGATAAATTCCAGTCATTCCATCTTGAAATCCAGTATTCCCACTGCCCTAGCTGTTTCAAAAGATGTTGCACATTCGAAGGCTGGGTCAGCTTGTCAAGATAACTGATGGCAGGGTAGAAGTCTTCACCGTGAAATAAAATCTGGCACACAGTCTGTTAATTTAGGGCTCATGAGACTTCACAGCCATTCAGCGCAAAATAAAACCAGATCTTCTGACTCAATCTTTTATTGGATCTCAGCCATTCTGAGCTTAGGAATTCTTTCTTTGTTTTCCAGCTCATCAGAGTTACTGGCAGAATTTTTATTTTATCAGCACAGTGAGTATCCTCATAAGCAAGAGAGGAAATTTCCAACTCTGCCACCATAACTCCATATTCTGTACTTTCTCTTATGTTCTGTCAGAATATCAGTTACAGAATATCAATTACAGAATCTTGCAAGATGTCAAATCTCTTCTATATAAGATGCATATTTACAAATGAGCTAAAAACTGTAATGTATGCAGAGTTGGTCAAACAATCAAGTAACAGACAAATTTTACATCATACAGTAATCTATACATGGGCCCAATTCTCCTTTTGTGCACAGATTTCATAGTGGCATCATTCTACTGGAGCCAATGGAGTTACTTGCAGTTGCATAAGTAAGAGGAGAATCAGGCCCAAATAGACGTCAAACAGCAGCTAACTTGCATTACTGTTGCAAGGACATCTGAATTGTACTTGTACCTTTCAAAGCAAGATGTTTGGAATTTATGTCCTGTATGTTTTTGTTTTATAGGCAACAGGAAAGACAAATAGCAAAACAATTTGCCTTCATGGCTGCAGAGCAGGCCAGCTTCGTTGAATGTGAGTTGGATTTTTTTTATTGTTACGAACTTCAACTGAAAATTTGTGCCAGAGTTGGAACGGGTTTTCTCACTGAATGTGGATTTCAGTGCCTCCTCTCAAATTTATTATCAAGTGTGCCATGCCTTTTACGTTAAGGTGGCTCCTAGCATGAAAAAAGAAATAGGCACAGTTGTGTTACACCAGGTGGGTTCTCTCATTCAGACATCAAAGGCTTATGCTTGAACTGTTTGCTTTAATATACAATTTTACACCCACACAAGCTACCTTAATAGAACATGAAGGTTGCAAAGTCAAGCCCTGAAAAGTTAGGAAATGCCAGAATTAAGGTTGCCTGTGCAATCTTCATTTGGCCCCTTTGCACGTATGCATGATGACAGTCTGTAATTACGTGAGCACATACTGGTTCTTCCACAGGACCATGCTTCATTCAGTGCACAGGATGGGTGGTGCTCAGTTTATGAGAAGCTATTCAAACATTTTGTTTTATCTTCATTGTTCAATGTGTGGTCCTGGGCCTTTTTTGCTGCACATTATTCAAAGCCTCTCCTGAAGAGAGAATTACTAATTTCTTAATGGGCTCATCACTGCAGTGTCTAAGTGCTTCACAAATATTAACTTATCTTCACAAAACCCCTGTGACATGAGGGTTGGTATTATCCCCATTTTACAGATGGGGAACTGAGGCACAGAGATTAAGGTAAAAAGTATATACTTATTTGGGTCATGGTTTTTCAGTGTATTTATTATGTAGCACTTTATGTATTCAAGCACAACTCCCATTGACTTCAGTTGCAGTTGTGAGTGCTCAGCACCTCTGCAAATTGAGCCCCATGGTCTCAGGGTGAAAGGAAGAACACACAATTAGTGACCAATTGTGAAAAGTTTGATTTAAGTGACTTGCCCAGGATCACCTAGGAATGCTGTGGCAGAGGCAGGAATAGAATCCAGTTCTCCAGGACCACATTCAACTGCCTTAATCATAGAATCATAGAATCCCGGGGTTGGGAGGGACCTCAGGAGGTCATCTAGTCCAACCCCCTGCTCAAAGCAGGACCAATCCCCAATTTTTGCCCCAGATCCCAAATGGCCCCCTCAAGGATTGAACTCACAACCCTGGGTTTAGCAGGCCAGTGCTCAAACCACTGAGACCATCCTTCCTCTTCCTGCAATCCCCTACCTCGTTCACTAAACAGCTTCCAATTTCGGGGCAGGGGGAGGAGAGAAGAAGTAGGGGTCCTACAAAGAACAGTCTCCTTCACTGCATAACCCTGATTTATCCTCAAAGCAGGTCTAGCCTGTGCACTGAATGAGACAGGGGTCCTGTGGGGAAAAAAACATATGTGATCATGTAATTAAAGACTGTATCATAATACATATACACAAGGGGGGCAAATTAACCTTAATTCTGGCATTTCCTAACTTTGTAGTGCTTGACTTTGCAATCTTAATAATAATCTTTTAATGTAGGTTGTGTGTAATGTCCTAGGTTTTGAAAAAAGCAAACTGAAAAAAATTCCATCATGTGGCATCATATTGTCACCCATATGGGTCATCAGCAGGGTTAGAACCTTTGGATTCACTGCACAGACCTCTGTCACTTGAGCTGAGTAGCTGATAGTATTGAGGTTTGTCATCCTCTATGCAAACCAGCACAGAAGCATATAGGATATGCCCATTACCAGTGGGTTTCACAGAAATTCATTGATAGAGGAATGGTGAGATTCAGGAATCCTGAGTTTCATTCTGGGCTCTGAAAGTGACTGTGTACCAGTGTGCACAGACCGTTCTGCCCTCTGCCTCTGTCTTGCCCACCACTGACTCCTTGTCCCAATCCCGTTCTGCTTTCCTACCCAGTCCTAGTCTCCATTCCTCTGGTCCATCATCTGAGTTTGTCTTCTTGCCCAGCCAGTCCTTTCTAATCTGTATCTCCCCTTGAATGATAATTGGGAATCATTTAAGAACACCTTACTAGGTGCCCAAAATCCTACAATTGAGGAAGAAGACCGTGCTGGTAAAAAAAACTGACCTGGTGTAGAGGAGAAGTAAAGACAGCTATGAAAAAATTACGTATAACAAAGAAAGGGAAGTAGATAGGAATGAAATAAATCAGAAGTTAGGAATTGTAGAATATTGATAAGGGAAGCAAACAGACACAAGGAGAAATCTGTGGCCAGAAGAGTACAGTTAAGGACAATAAGAATGAGTTTTTAAAATGGTAGGAACAAAAAGAATCCTGACAATGGTATTGGTCCATTACTAGATGGAAATGGAAGAATTATCAATAATAATGCAGAAAAGGCAGAAGTATTCAATAAATATTTTTGTTCTGTACTTCGGGAAAAAACAAATGATTTAATCACAGCCGGTGATAACACTCTTTTCATTCCATTTGTATCTCTGGAGCATGTTAAACAGAAGCTACTAAAGTTAGGTCCAGATAGCCAGCTCTTTTGAAATTCCTGGATGCAAGTTGAGAGCTCACTGGATTATTAATAATGCTTTTCAATAAGTGTTGGAGCACTGGGGAAGTTCCAGAAGACTGGAAGAAAGCTAATGTGCCATTTTTGAAAAGGGTAAACAGGATGACCTGGGAATTATAGGCCTGTCAACATTGATCCTGGGCAAGATAATGGAGCCACTAATAATTAAAAGAGGGTGGGTAATGTAGTAAATGCAAATCAACATGCATTTATGGAAAATAAATCCTGTCAAACTAACTTGATATCTGTTTTTGTTGAGATTACAAGTTTGATTGATAAAGGGAATAGCATTGATGTAATATACTTAGACTTCTGTAAGGCATTTGACTTGGTATTGAATGATATTTTGATTTAAAACTAGAATGATATAAAATTAACACAGCACATAGTAAATAGATTAAAGACAGGCTAACGGTTAGGTCTCAAAATGTAATTGTAAATGGTGAATTGTCATTGAGCGAGTGTGTTTCTAGTGTGGTGCCGCAGGGATCTGTTCTGGGCCCTACACTATTTAAAATTTTTTATCAATGTTCTGGAAGAAAACATAAAATCATCACTGAGAGCTTGCAGAAGACACAGAAATTGGGGGAGTAGTAAATAAAGAAGAGGACAGCTCGGAGGAGGGAGCATGCCCAGCGAGGACAGAATTTTCAGAGATTTTAGCTGTTAAGCTTTAGCAAGTCTCTAAAGAGACTGTGTGAATTTTTCAAATGCTTATAACTTGGGCAGATTTCCACAGGGATGGCAAAATGCACATCCTTGACACAAAGGCCATCCCTCTGCCAACTTTCAAGTCCCTGCTGCAAAGCGGGTAGGTGACAGAGCGTTTCAGAGAAAAGGTCTCAAGAATTTAACAACTTAGTTTTTCATAGCCACCTTCTCTGAAATCACTAATCTGTTTTGGCTGAAATATTCCAAAAAATTTTCAAGCCGTGGCAGACACCCACCATGGAAAATTTCTGCTCCAAAAAGTTGAAGTTTGCAAGTTATAAGCAACTGAAAACAGGGTCTTCTAATGGGAAATGTTGGGCAAACTTAATAATACATGGTGCTACTATTGCTCCACCTATAAATATGTAACTCTTTTCTTTTCTCTATAGATTCAAAGCAACTCAAAACCATTTCCTACCAGCTCTCCCATGAGCCACCCTCCCCTGGAGGTTGGACTCTCATGCCTTATGAGACACTTGAAAGAGTAGAGAAAGAGGAAATTAACTACAGTACTACTTGCTGTGACTTTACCATTGCAGGTGGAAAGGTAACAGCTCCTGTACTTTCTCTGTGATAGATCCCCACTCTTGGGTCTGACCCTTCCAGGGTGACATTCACCTCAGTGCACAAGGCCATGCACCACTTAAGAAGGGCCTTAGTGGGACTTAAATGATGTGTAGGACTTTCACTGCCTCTGGTCATTGGGGTGAGTTTCACCCCCCAGTGTGCAATAGGCCAGCAACTCACAACACCGAGGAGTTTAGAGAGCTGGTCTCTCCACCCTCCACCATATTCTGACCCACAGTTCTGTGTCAGTTGCTTTATCAGAGATCATGGCCGGCAAAGGAGCTTCATCCATTTGCTGCTTTGCCTGCAGCCATTGAGACACTTTTAGCAACTTAAGCTTATCGTGTTTCTTGACAGTCAGAGTCTTGCTAATTTCCTTTTCTTTTTGCCTTTACCTGGTAGTCCTCTCCATTTTAGCTTATGCCTGAAATGGGAATACAGTGAAGTCCTTTTGTTGAGGAACAAAATGAGCTGTAACACGTAGCAGGGGAGTATGATCTAGTAATGAAAGCACTAGAGAAGCGGTTCATGAGATCAGTGTTCTAATCCTAGCCCTTCAAACCTCTCTGTGCCTGTCTAAAGTAATTGTATGACCACCCTTACCACAGTCATCTTGTAGACTTAGAAGATGTCTATACTAGCGAACTTACAGTCGCACAGCTGTACCGAAGCAGCTGTGTCGCTGTAAGATTGCTTGTGTAATGGGAGAGAGCTCTCCTGTCAACATAATAAAACCACCTCCATGAGCGCTGTACGTCTGTTGGTGTAACTCATGTCACTCAGGGGTATTTTTTTTCTATACTCCTGAGCAACATAAGTTATAAAGACAAAAGTGGAAGTGTAGCCATGGCCTTAGATTGTAAGGTCTTCAGGGCACAGATCCAAGTAACAGGTGGAGGGTGAGTGAGAGGGAAAAAAAAATCAACATCACATTTTTTAACTCCAAGCTAGGAGCCAGGCTTTGCTGCAGTGGGTGTAATAAGGCACTAAGCTCTTAACAAGATAAACACATGAACACCTGGGAAATTGTGCCATTAATAGTGAGGTTTGTGTGAAGACCCAACTCGTCATTTTTTTTCTTCTTTTTAATATGTAGCTCGTGAAGCAACAGCTCTTGGAAAAATACTACAAGCAAGGAGGAAAGTTCCTTACCATATTTCCAGACGGCACAGCACAATTATTGTATCCTTCACAAGGCTCATTTACCTCAGCAGTTGAGAAATTTAATCACATTTTAAAAGATTAGTTCCTTTTACCTCAGAATAACTTGATGTCTCACTCACTTTTGCGATCGCCACCCAAACAAAATGATTTAGATTTTCAAGACCAACTAGTGACTCCTTAAATGGCCCCTGATTTTCAGGAAGGACTGAACATCTGCCCTGTGAAAGTCAGATCCCTTCCTAATGTCTCAAGTTAGGCACTCAAAAATTACTGCTTATGTGACAATTTAGGCTTTAAATCTTAACGAGTATTGTATGATGATAAAGGCATGTTCTACAAACGACGCCAGTCTCAATCTGAGAAGGCTGTTTCTGATTACCGGAATAACTTCTCTTTTCGCCAAGGAACTCCAGCTGCTCTAGAAGTACTAAGTGTAACTGCTGTGATAGGTTCAAGAATTGAACACCATGCGTTCTTGACTGAGCAGTGCCTGGTAATATTTCATGACAAGAGGATGTCTGTTTGGAGAACTAGACTGGATTTCTATGTAAGAGGGTGGCAGGGCAACACAATAATAGGAGCCGCTCATTTGCCCCCGCCCCTGCAGTAACAGAAGGCATGGAAATACTAATTTAGAATCAGTGGGGGATGGGGAAGCAAAGCTTCCCCAAACCTGGGAATGGCAAAGGACAAAACCTACCCTGAAGTCTTAGCTGTCACTGGGCTGATTGCTATAGAGATATCAAGAACAGACACAGTAAGCTCCTAATCCTTAATGATAGTGGGGTTACTGCCACACTGTAATGAAACTGGCTTGCATCAGGGCATACTCTATTTTAAAGCATATGCATTCAAAACAGAACAGAGCTTGGTTCAAAATAACAATACCTTTAATACCCTTAAGTATCCTAGAGCACTTTGCAAAGCCACAAGCTGGACGCTGGTCGTGCCGCACTGAGGCTCCCAGTGCGCGCCCTGCAGCATGTCACACAGAGGCTCAGCGATTAGAACCTTTGTACTGTACTGACGGTTGGCCAGGGCACCAGGTAGATCTGCCACTCTCTTGGAAAGAGCACTGGGAGATCATTTACCTGCAGCTGGAGCTTCAGTCTAACAACCTCAAATGGAGTCGCACCTCTCACAGTGAAACAGCCTGCCCTGCCCGTGTAGCACTGGAGTGTCAATCATTTGGAGCAACTATGTGGCCAACTTCACCCACAAGCTTCTTCAGGAGACGCAAGCACTTTATAACCTGAGCTATGCTGATATACCCCACCCATGGGTGTCCATTCTTGAAAATGACTTTCAAATGGTAGATCTAAGATTAACCTTTTGGAGAAGTGTCCTATGTTTAAGAAGGAGCATGTAAAAGATACTAGAGACAGTTACAAGCCATGAATTTACAAGACATCAAGACCTGTTTAAACCCAACAGAAATAGAACATCTCCAAGTGACTGTCTAGTCCTGAAACTAGCTTTGCCATTGTCCATTGTTACCTCTAAGATCCTCTTGTTGTTTTTCCTTGGCAGTAACATTTTTCTGACTCAGTGACACACCAGAGAGGATTTATTAAAATACTGCTCCCAAAGTGAACATGGGTTTGAGATAACTTCCCTGCCTTTGCTACCACCCCCACGCCTACTCAGTTCCAGAGATAGAGCTATTAATTAATATTGTCAAATGACAAGATGCCATAAATGTGTATGATGCATGTTAAATCAAGTCTACCAGAGATAGCTTATCCCTGGGCTCATAAAGATACTCCTAAAGAGCAAGTGTTTTCAGATTGCACCAAGTGTTTGGGGTTGTTGTTGTTGTTTTTTTTTTTTGGGGGGGGGGGGTTGGTTTTTTATTTGCATGATCATTTCTATGGGGAGGATACATCCTGACCCAGATTTCCTTACAGGGTTTCACTGCTTCCATTACAATTACACAAGTTGATTCAGTATACCCAGAACATTTTTCCAGATGTGTCCATAAGCACTGACTTTTATTTTCCTCTGGAGGTGCTCCAGCCCCTCTGCCCTGCCCCATCCCCCGGGACCTTGCCCTCGCTCTGCCTCTTCCCACCCCTGCTCCACCCCCTCCCCGAGGCCCTGCCCACCTGCCACTCGCTGCTCTCCACCCTCCCCCAAACCCCTGCCTCAGCAGCCAATCAGCTGTTTGGCGGTGCCCCCAGCCTATCTGATTGGGGTGCTGCTGAACAGCTGTGGCAGGTGGATGCTGAGCACCCACTATTTTATTCCCATGGGTGCTCCAGTCCCGGAGTCGGTGCCCATGTATGTGTTTTTAGTGTATATTTGTTAAATGGCATTACCTGCCTCTTTGGTTACTGTTGTAAGGAATCATTTCTGTTTAAATGAGGGAACACGTTAATAGAGTCCTCCATCCCTCACCACTCATTGCTGGTTGCATACAGACCACCTGTACACAGGGCTCCTCACAGGCTACAACGAGACATTTTTCTGGAAAGCTGTAAGCAATTGCTCTTACCACCATTCATCCTCTGACATCAAGACACATTGTTGCAAGGGACTTGGCCTCTAACACCCCCTGGTGGCCATTTCCTTGGCCCAAAAATGGCCTCTCTCTGTCAGAGTCTTCGTCCTAACCTGGTCGTATCCCCAGGTTAAAAGCCACTTAAAAGTTCAGTCCTCTCCCAACTATAATTCCACATAAACATTGAAACTAATAATTATTTTGCCCAGTTGGGTTGCACTGGAGTTCTCTCTTCTTGGCCACTAAGCCCAGGTCCTGAAAAGCATCTCCCAGGCTGGCTTCCGCCCAGTAAGTTTTCCCTCCACTCCTTCCCTTCCCTAGGAAGTGTGGTAGCTTCCCCCAAGGACAGCCCTGCTTCAACAGGCCCTGTCTCAGGACTGCCCCCACAGGAGCCTTACCTTTTCCTTGGGGATCTCTTGCAACCTAACTCCCCCAGGGCCTTCCCCGAAAGAAAACACCTCTTCTAGGTCTCCCTCTGTTGAGCTGACAGTTCTGTGTAAGCAGTTGTCTCTCACCCCCTTACAGCTGGGGTCAGTCGTTATAACTAAGTCATCATCATACTCAGCTGGGGGATAGCTGCCAGGGCCCAGGCAAGGCTGAGCCCAGCTTACCTTAAAAGGCCAGCCTGAGACAGAGCCCTTTGGTTAAAATGTTGGCAGCTCAGTCTCACAAGCTTTAAACAATATTCTAGCTGATGTGATAACTTTTGTATTATAAAACACTTATCAAAACTATTGAATGCTTGATAAAAGGGCAGTTCTACTAGCCAAACAATGAGGCTTTGAACACCTTATCTGAGCACAGCTATCCATCTGGCAATCTGGCCATTATCATTGTGCAAAAGCGGAGAGGTTATATTTGTATAGTACAGGAAGACAAACCAAAAAATGCAGACATCCAAGCAGTGTTTGAGTCCAGTGGCAAAGGTACTTGCTATCATCCAAACGGAACTGTATGGTATGTCCATGTAAATCACATCTGTCTGGTTAGCATGTGCTGACACAGCTGTAGCTCAGCAGGGTTATTTTCCCCCTTTGTTTAAAAATGAGCATTTTAATAGCACCTTTTAAATAAATTCAAATGCCAAGCTATAGCATAGGTTGGGTGCTTTCCAACTTGAAGTTTTATTTATGTTCTAAGGCCACGATCTTGCAGCTCGGTAATTGGGTTGGGTACTTTCCAACTTGAAGTTTTATTTATGTTCCGAGGCCATGATCATGCAGCCCAGTAATGTTGTGCATAAGCAAGCCCATTGAGGTGAATGGAACCACTCTTATGCTTAAAGTTAAGCACATATGAAATGTTTGCAGGATCAGGGCCCATTGTTGTAAAACATACAAAGCCAACCTAAATCACAGGTGAAGACTTAAGATGAAAACTGTAAATCCCTCTGAACTAGACGTGTAACAACCCCTGAAATGTACAGTATTTGCAGAGCTGCATTTTGTGCACTGGGGACTCTTCCCTGGGAGCTGAGAAGCCTTGGAGGGGGATGATGTGTGGGGGAAACTGTTAACACCAATTCCACTTTTTACTCCCCACCCACACAAGCAATAAATTTGCCTAAAATACCATACAGCAAAGTCAGTAACTGTAAAGCCCTGGAAACTGTGCAGTGAATTAAAGAGAAGAGAAAACAGTGGGGTGAAAGCCTCTCCTTTTTCTACTTCTGGGTATTTGGGTTTCAACTCTGCAAGGGACCAAAACCCCCGTGAGCAACTTTTGACTTGAATAGGAGTTGAGCATCTCTTAGGGTATGTCTACACTATGGAATAAGGTCAAATTTATAGAAGTCAGTTTTTTAGAAATCGGTTTTATATATTCAAGTGTGTGTGTCCCCACAGAAAATGCTCTAAGTGCATTAAGTGCATTAACTCGGCGGAGTGCTTCCACAGTACCGAGGCAAGCGTCGACTTCTGGAGTGTTGCACTGTGGGTAGCTATCCCACAGTTCCCGCAGTCTCCGGAAATGAAATTCAAAAGTTCGCGGTTCTTTTCCTGTCTACCTGGCCAGTGCATTTGAGTTGAGAGTGCTGTCCAGAGCGGTCACAATAGAGCACTCTGGGATAGCTCCTGGAGGCCAATACCATCAAATTGTGTCCACAGTACCCCAAATTCGACCCGGCAAGGCCGATTTAAGCGCTAATCCACTTGTCAGGGGTGGAGTAAGGAAATCGATTTTAAGAGCCCTTTAAGTCGAAAAAAAGGGCTTCATCGTGTGGACGGGTGCAGGATTACATCGATTTAATGCTGCTAAATTTGACCTAAAGTCCTAGTGTAGACCAGGGCTTAGAGGTGCTGAGTGCTTTCAACACTGTGTGAAGTCAAGCCCTTAGGGCTCTGTTTTATGACCTACCTCAGCAGGAGAAAGACTCCCACTGACTGTGGACTAGGTTTAGTAAGGGCCTGTACCTCCAGACCATTACTCATGAGTAGTCCCTTGATTGCAGGACAGTAAAAGTTTGCAGGAGTGGGTCTACATTGTATTAGTAACAGCAAGGCATGATCTGTTATGTAAAGCACTAATTTATTTCCTTCTTGTTTAGGATAAACATAAATATTCAGGGAGGACATTATTCAGACCAAGCAGGCAACAGGGTGCGAATGTGGACCTGGCCAAGCAGTTTGATGGACTCTGTACCCCGCGTTTCATTTAAACCCATATTTATATCCTTGAACCAATATGTTGGTGTCAGGATAGTTGGACAAGACAAGATTGCGGTTTCTTTTCTTGCCAAGGGGGAACAAGCCAAATTCAACGTGGGAACAAAAGTGCAGGTACTTTAGCATACACACACACACCCCCATCCCCATTGGATCACCCGCACGTCGCCTTGCCCTTAAACAGGCAGCTTGGGCATTTTCTGTAATATGTTTGGCCATTTCCCCCACACCTCACTGGTATCATCATGGTCAATTTGTTCGTTGTCGAACCTCCGTAGAACCTCATCCTTAAGTGTCAAACTATCTTCCCTGTCCGCAAACCGCAACAACTCAGCTTCTGTTCCGCACTCGCCTTTTCACACAGGAATCCATTACAAGCAATCTGTGTTGCTCTGCAATGTTCTCTCTTAGGACCACTTTACAGTCTCTCACATTTTTTAGATTTCTTCTTCTTCTCAGGAAGTAATTGATCTGGACCCTGTTGGCCCTGCTCTTTACAAATATCCTTACACCTTTCAGCAAACATCTTTATATAAAATGAAACTTACAATTTCAGAGAAGGAGATTGAACTCAAAGGGACATGTGATATGTTTCAAAATAGAGATCATTCTGTCCCTCTATGCAGAAATTAGTCTGTCTGCAAGTTTGTGCCTATTTCCAGAATTGAACCTAATAGCCCCTGCTAACTCCCCCCCCCACCCCAAATAGTCAATATATTGATCTGCAGCAGCCAAACGCAGCCCCTCTGTACAGATTATTCCTGTCAGAAGCACCAGTAATCTGCACTGGGAGCTATTTAGATTGTAGAGAGATGGGGAATGGATTAAATTCTTCAGAGCACCTTGTTTGTTGGAGTCAGGAAAGATGCATGCAGAGGGGCATCTCCATCTTAATTTATTTCAAATATTTTATTTCAATCACTGAGCATTTTACCTGGTTCACATTGTTTCTAATATCACAAGCCAGCAATGAGAACAGCAAATTAAATCTTTAATTAGCAGGAGTACCGGACATGCAACCTACTACTACAAGAAAGAGAGCGCCTCCCCCTCACAGGTTTGGATGGGAGAACCAGGCTTATGCTCCCATTGCTGGGTGTAGCTTTGCTTATGGGCACCTGTAGCTTGCAAGTTTTGCTCTCGTGTTTCTCTCTGCTCCTGTGAGTTTTGATCCTCGAGGAACTGTTGATTGCTGTTCTAAATATAAACATTTTATAACTCTTCCCCCACACCTTCTTTCCTTCAAAGGTAAGGCAGCCTGATGAACGTCCACCACCAAAACATGTATGCGAAGAAGACCTGCTGCTGTTTGCATGCAAAATAAAGATTCAGCGTCTGTTTGATAGACTACATGGATGTTTAAACTTCCCTTCTACTGAGCAGTGGGACAAAATCAAACCCCCTTCCTACCTTGCAACACAGGCTTTAAAATTAATGTACCTTTGTAAGAATTCTGACGTAAGTGATGATGTTGACTGTTCAATAAGAGCTATAATAAATGCACCTGTCTGAAGTCTCTAGCAGTGTGTGTGTTGCATAAAGACAATATTAGTTTAATTATTCTGAGAAATATTTGCAGCTGTGTGTGTACTGAAGAATTGCATTGTTGATACACATTCAAAAAAAGTAGCTTTTTTCCTTCTCTTACTTCAACACCTATCCAGGAGGCCAGTAACCCACCGTCCACCAAAGACAGTGCTTTCTACCTTTAGTAGTCCCATTAGTATAAGTGGGATTATTCATGCATTATACCGAGTGGTAAGTGGTTACGAAATGGTGCCCTTCGGGATGCACTGATTTATGTTAACTGAGTCAAAGCATGCACTATTGGGGCATGAGTCAGAGATGCTGCCTTGGCTCATTTCTAATAGTGGTTGAGAGTAGAACCATTTGATCTGTATTTAAAAAAAGAACAACTGCCCCCAAACTATAAAAATAATGTTTTTAATCTGTTCATTTTCAGAAATGTAAAATTCCAGTGTGTGTGTCACCTATATTAGAATAGTATATTTAATGCTAAGTCACAACTAGAAGGAGGTGTGCAAACAATACAGTGTATGTTTAAGGTTGTGACTAGTTAACATCAGTATTAGTAGAGAGGCGCACATAAGTGTGCTGTATTGAGTAGGAATTACACTCACCTTGTGTTAAAAAGAGAAAAGTTGGCCGGGGCTAGAGGTCTTGTTTGTTTTGTTCCCTCCTCACTGTAGTGGCTGAATCCACACAAGGATTTTGTGGACTTATCTTCACTCCCCTATCAGCAGCATGCAGAAGGGAAGCATTAATATCCCCATTTTACAGCTGGGGAATGAGGCACAGAGAGATTAAGTGACTTGACCAAGGTCTCTTGTACACAAAATGTCAATGAAAGAGCAAGGAACTGAATCCAGCTCCCTTAAGTTCCAGTCCAGTGCCTTAACCACATTCTCTGCACACCGCTAGCAACACTGCAGGCTTTCCTATTTTGTCCTTCAAGTGCATTCCTACCCTTAACTAGAAGGGATTTCTTATACGGATGGTTCAAACTCCATATCCACCTGATTCTTGCTCCCACTGCTGAGATGATCAACAAAGATTGCCAAATGGTATTCATTCTGGTGGCCTGTGTGATATGGACACCAATCCACTGAGCACTACTTGGCTCAAGCTGAAGTCACATAAACCATCAGCCAGTCACTTGATAGGTGGCCGCAACTTTGGGCCACTGCCTTCTGACCACTGCTATATTTTAAAAGCTCAGGAATATATATTTACATATGGTAAAGCAGAATTGTGGTGTTTAGCTAATGCACAATATATTTTGATACAGAGGAAATACAGAGCCTGACTGATCTGGCTTTCACTTGGTGACAGCAGCTGGGTAGGATGACGGGTTCACTCATTCACAGAATGTGGCTGGCACAGAAAGATACGAAAGGACTCCACCAAACAAAGTAAAGATAAAGTAATAACCTGCTGCCGCTGGGTTTCTAAACAAGTGCAAATAGAGTCTCTTTGGCCCACACAGGAAATGATCCTGTGCGTAACTGCCCTTGATGAATACATAACTTCAAAAGAAGTTACTCCTGATTTACCCAGGTCTGAGCAAGAGTGCACAGCAGCTCAGGGTATGTTCAGGTTTATAAAACTGGTAGTAAAGTATTACAGAGTTTAATTGTCCAAACAGAACTGTTACAGGCTATTTTTAAAAAACAATACCCCCACCATTTTGTGTCAAAGTTTTGATTTTTTTTCCCAGCCAGCTCAGCTACCTTTTACACAGAGAAGGACAAAAGGGAAAGTAGTAAATCTGGATACCAGTCAATGTGCTCCAGGTCCAAGTTGTTGGTTGGTTGTTACGCTAGAAAACTGTCAGTCTCACATTCCACTTCACTGGTGGTTCATGCAGAGCTTCTCTTCTGCTTTGGATCATGACACTGAGAAGACTATTTTGCAGGGGCTAGAACTGTTGAAGAAAGTAGTACTGGGGACTTGAACCCCAGATGAATTGGGTCTTTTAGCCTCTCCATTGGATAAACCATCAAGGGCTTGGATATTAAAGTGAACCACAGCCAGAGGCTTTACTTGGCCTTTCTTCTTGAACTGCATCAGTTTGGGCAGCTGGCTTCTTATATCTTTGCAGTACAGAGCATAGATGAGGGGGTTGATGAGGGAGTTGATTTCTCCCAGCAGGAATAAGACATCTGTAATCGGGTCAGCCAGGTTGCAGGAGTCACAAGTAGCTTGCACAAAGCCTGCCAGGTAATAAGGTCCCCAGCAGGTGGTGAAGCTGACAATCATTATAAGTACTGTCCACAGTGCCTTGAAGTGGCGGAGGTGAGCAGTGAAGGGTTCTGCTTGCAGGCAGATGCGCCTGATTCGCTTGTGCTGCGAGTAGGCAATTCTCCCCATTGAGATGTGCAGGCAGATCATGACCAACAAGGAAGGGATGAAGATCCCAAAGCAGGTCACATATAGGTAGTCACTCTTGGCTGCATACAGGAGCCCACAGTAACCTGTGTAGTTGCTTTGCTGCAGGGAGGAAGAAATCAAAGGCATGTACCCAAACAAGATGGAGACGGCCCACAGGATGGTGAGAGAGAAGACCACAGGTTTTTTGTTCAAGAGGGTAGGATAATAAAGGGGGCGCTTCACTGCCAAGTATCTATCCAGGGAAATCAAAAGCAAGGTGAGAATGGAGCCAATGCAAGGTGTCATGCTCATGCAGGTCCGCAAGAGACAAAAGGATAAATTCTTGTCAAAGTCTCCATCCAGAATATCATCAAGTGCTTCTGCAATGCACATCACTCCCACTAGCAGGTCTGCAGCAGCCAGGTTGAGGATGAAGATGTAGCTTCTTCCCTGCTGCTTCTTCATTAGTCTGTAGACAATCACAATTACCAGCAGGTTGGCTGAGGGGATGAAGAAGCCCAGGAGAGAATGTAACACTGCATAAAAGATGTGGCTCATCTTCCTTAGGAGGTGAGGATGGGAGACACATTGGCTCCAAGAGGCGTAACTGACTCCACAGTCTATATTGACTCCATCACAGAGAAAGCCAAGCTGGAAGGAAATGTGCAGCTGAAGTCTGGACTAAAAGAGCAGGACCCAATGCTTTCTGGGGTTTCAGCAGAAAAAAAGTAAGACCTGGTGCCTTTAACTCTTGGCTGATTCTTCAAGAGACAGGTTGTTCTCTTGGAATGGCCATACTCTGTTCTTCAAGCCGCCATCAGTCTGCTGCAGTTTCCAGATCTTTCAGATTTTTCTCTTTGCCGGCAGAGATGTGCTGGGAGATGAAAAAAAAAACCGAAGTCCTCAGCTGCTGGCAGTAGGAGGCTACTGGCAGAATAAACTCAATGGGTGGGAAGAGAAAGTGATTGGGGATGTTTGCTTGTTCAATCAGTTCCTGTATGTGTCTTTGACGCAGAAAGATAAGAAAGGTCTTTATCAAATAAAGCAAAGATAAATTATAACCCCTGACAGGTGTCTAGAATAAGTGCAAACTAGAAGAGTCTCCTGACCCATACAGGAAATGATCCCCCATGTATAACTGCTATTGTTAAACACACAGTGCTAATAATAGAGAGACCAGGATTTGTTCCAAAGAGGGAAATGTATCTCAGTTACTACAGAGAATCACAAAATATGCTCAGTGAGTGCTATGTGCCGAACACCAGACTAAGGTTATCAGTTAAATGGCTTTCTCAGAAATCTCTCTTCTATCGACTGTGAGAAACTCTTGGAACTATGGCAACCAATGAACATTAAACACAGTGCTTCTAAATTGAGACACAGCACCAAAATCCCAGCTAAAAACACCAAGGACAGCAGCAGCCTAGCACTAGGAAGAAGTGCCCAGCACAGCATATTGTTGTTTCAGATCTTGCATGTAACACTGACTGGAATGATAAAAAGAAGCTTCAGTGTAAAATAATTCACCTTTGTATAGCAGGCTAATTTTAGCCAAGTAACAGGAAAGTGTTATCTAGCAATGAGACTAATCACTAGTAATAATCCCTAACTCATCACTAGATCTCAAAGTGCTTTACAAAGGAGATCGATATCATCACCATTTTACTGATGGGGAAACTGAGGCACAACAAGGGGAAGAGACTTGCTCAAGGCCACCCAGCAGGCCAGTGGTAGAGCCAGGACTAGAACTTAGGTCTCCTGAGGCCCAGTCCAGTGATCTATCAGCTAGGCCGCACCACCGCACGCTAGGACTCTTGAATTCACCATTCACCATTGACATTTTTGCTGCCACCTAACCGAATAGGACTCCAGGCACCTAGGTTTCTGCTGATCACCATTCACAAAGCCACGAAAGTCCTAATGCCCCACATGCCCCTAATCCCACCCCACAGCTGATGTGCAGCACAGAGCCCTAGTTCAAGTGGAAATCATGGAGGCCCCAAAGCAGGCTTTTCAAACAAGGATGGGTAACACTTATCTCACCCACAGGCCCCATCCTGTAGGTGTGCTCGGAGCACAGAGACCTGTCAGACCCCACACCCAAAGGCCTGGGTGCAGGCCACCAGTGAGGGGTCTGACATGTCATTCCATATTCTTTATGACAACATGCTTATGATATGAATATGCCATAACTGAGATATACTTCATGCAAGAGGATCATGTGAGATATCATTGGAAAGGCTATGATTTACTGAATGTGATTATCCTATTTGTATGCATATATCATTTCTGTATCTGAAATTAGGAATATTGACTATGTTTCAAATATGTTACTTTGCATGACACCCCCTGCTAACCCTTCAGGTACAACAATGAAAAGCCCAATAGTGCTGATGGCCCATCAGCGAGAGACAATGGACTGTAAAAGAGCCTAGTCTCCCCGTGAACATGTGGGTCAGCCTGTGAAGAATGGCTACAGGGGCCCTACAGAGGCATGTGACCACGTCACCTGATACTGGAACCCATCTTGAATTCTGTACTTTTCCATGAGAAGTTGGGGGGGAGGGGCAACTAGGAAACAAAGGACTCCCACCTCATGCAAATCCTGTTTAAGGGTGGGGAGTGAGGTAATCCAGGTCATCAATTCTCCCCTGCTATCCCACCCAAAATGACTGCTGGAAACAACTAAGACTGAACTGGGGGAAAGAACTGGACCCAGGTTGGAAGGGCGACTGACCTGTGAAGATTATTAGAACCACATTTAGGGTGAGAACTTTCATGTAACCAGTTTCTTTAGTGTATTAAGCTGAGTTTGCGTGCTCTAGTTTCTTAGTAATCAGTCTTGTTCTGTCTGCTACCTCAACTACTTAAAATACACCTGTTATAGCTTAGAAATGTATTTCTGGTTTACAATATAACCCAGTTTATGCGATTTCTAATGGGGGTGGGGGCAGGAAGAGAAGTTGTGCATACCCTCCTCCACATTGAGGGAGGAGATGAATTTCATATAATTTTGGGTTTATACTCCGTGTGTGTGTGTGTGGGAGGGGGTGGGAGGTGGTCATCTGGGTGCTGTGGCAAGCCCCTTAAGGTGAGCCTTCTCAGAGAGGATCTCTGTCTCTCTGTGAAACTGGGTGTGGCCCTGCCTGTGTGCTTAGCTGGAAAAGGCAGGGGAGCCTAGTCCAGCAAGACCAGGTAAAAGGGGGCTCAGGCTGGCAGAATAGTCTGCCTCAGGGGCATCCCAGCAAACCAGGTGACATCCCAGGGGGTCCAACCCGTCACAGGGGGCAGACCAGCACTCACACAGTAGGCACAGGGAAATGTAGGGCAAATATGAGAAAGGTATTGAGTGTGATCAGGAGATAAGACTGTTTCAACTGCTAGGGCATGTGCTACCTAAAGTGTCTGACCTAGCTTAGATGCCTAACTGTAGGAGAGCATTTGCAGCTAAGGATCCTGAGCAGACGGCTCAGCCAGGTTAGCTGCGTAGGCTCCAATTCCCCTCTCCTTGGCATTTAGTTCCTGGCTAGCTTTGGCAGCTCCACACTTGGCTTGCTGACATCTGGGGATCCCTTTCTCGCTCTCTCCACATGTTATATGAGGAGCCTAGGTGGCTAACTCAGGACTGAAGATTCCTACAGGTGGCAGGGGGAAAGAGAACCTCTGAAGTTGTGGGGAATTCCACAATTGGAGGGGAAGAGAAAGCATTTCTGGGGTACCTGCTCAGAAGGTCTGATTGGTAAAATCATTGCTAGGGGAGAAGAGTTGGTAGCCAGAGTGCAGGAACAGTGATTAAAAGAACAGGATAAATAGTGGAATCAGGTGATAAATACCTATCACAACTATCACCAGCACACCACATCTGATGGGTATGTATAATTGCATTGTGATTTATCCCCTTACTAAATCAGAACTAGCATATGAATATTCATGGTTATATATAGATGCAAGCAAGGAAACAGCATTATGTATCACCTGCACTATAATATATATATATGTATAAATGCAGGGTGACCTCTTAGAAGGAACTATAAAATCAATGAACAGAAGCCAAATTGTCCTCATTTAATGTTTTTGCACAGTGAGATTACAGAAAATGACCTTATTTATAGGGAAACAACTCAGAGAAGGAAATTAAACAAATATCCCCTCCAGTGCAGTTAAGATATAAAAGCATTTTGAAATCTCCATGAAAACATATGGTATTTTGGCCTGAGACAAGGAATAGGCCATATGTCTGATACATGTGTCGCAGATGTGACATGGTATCATTTACAGAAACCCTTTTGCCCCATGCCTCAAGCAAACATTGTCAGCATGTGTACTGCATAACCCTGGCAGCTGGTTTTGTTTACAGCTTTCCTGACTCTGGCCCACACACTTTCGAACACTCCAAATTCACAGTATTTTGAATCACCTTCAGAATAAGAAATGTGGCTGCAGGACGCTCCCAGTCATGTCATAGTTAACTGAACCTTGTTTTCTTTTTATACAGGAAAAAAAAACACATTTTTATTGAGCTCCAAAGTGCTATGCTTCCTCTGGCCCAGTAAATTAATCAGCCACAGCACCTCTCTTCCTAGGACTCTCATTGCCTAAATCATTGCTTTCAGATCTGCATAGCTATCCAGCAGCATGCATTAAGCTAGGAATAGAACAGCTGAGAGTATTATGATGTATTATTTGTATTACTCTCGTGCTTAGGAGCCCTAGTCATGGACCAGGATTCCATTGTGCTAGATGCTGTACAAACACAGAACAAAAGGATGGTTCCTGCTATCTGTCCCCAGAAATTAGGAGCACACCTGTTTGGTTCTTACATAAACCAGTATTTTGTAATACTGGAGTCTGGACTGCAGTCTGGTCATGTGAGGTAAGAAAGTGATGGATGAAGACGTATGTGCCTGAATGAAACCTGTGTGAAAACCTTCCTTTTCCCTCTGCATGAGATACCCAATTCTGCACCTGTACTTTAACCAGGGTGGCAGGAAAGATCCCTGAGGGAGGCAGAATTTGTATCCCTTCTTTCACCACTTCCTCACCTGCCGGAACTTGCCCAAGCTACACCTCTGATCCTGTGTGTGCCCAACCTCAGAGGGGCCTGGTTTTCACTCTGGTTGATGTAGCTGGCACCAATCATGGGTCACAGATGGGCTTTGGTCTAGATACCAGGGGGCTTAATTACAAGAGCCGTAGGGGCAAGAGATAAGACTGGGTTCAGCTCCTTCCCATGCTCTAGCTAACATACATCTGTGACATCAGGTGAAGGCATCTTTAATATTTGCAGGGGGAATTAGAAGCAGTATCTGGCTGTTTGCTTCAGTGCATGTATACCCGCAATAACCACATGTGGCAGTTTCTTAATATGGTAGAGACTAGAAGGAAATGGGGAGTATTCATTTATAACAGTACAGGGGACAAGTGCAGGTGTGCTCCCAGGTTGGCTGAAGGACTATTAGCAATTTGCTAGAGTTGATTATTTGTGATGTTCATTGTGGCCTCCTTTACTGAACAGTTTGCACTCATCAAATCATTTATACGAGATTCATATCTTGTTATGGATTAGAAATCATTTTATATATAGTCATCTTCACTTCTGTATGCCTATACTTCACCTTCACAGAGTGAACTGGTTCACCTAAAAAAAATCCAATAATTAGTCAATTTAGCCTCTTGCCAAACATTCTATAATCATTTAGCTCGCCTTTATTACAGATTTTGATGCTAAGTCAACCAATCCAAGAAAGATATTATTTTCAGCCCTTGTTAATGACCAGTATGAGAGCTCCACTAACATCTTTGCAAACACAGTTTTAATGGGATTTGTACCATTCCATTTTATCTAGGCAGTTCACATACAGTGTTTGTCAACCTTCTAGGGACTAAAGCTTCTATCTATCTTGAGAAAATAGTATTGCTTTTTCATGGTTAAACTAAGTATTGTTCACGTTCAATAAACTAAGATAAAGGATCTGATTTGGATTTCATTTACAATGATGTAAATCAGGAGAAATTACTGAAGTAATAAGAAAAGGAGTACCTGTGGCACCTTAGAGACTAACAAATTTATTTGAGCATAAGCTTTCGTGAGCTACAGGTCACTTCATCGAATACAAGTACTCCTTTTCCTTTTGCGAATACAGACTAACACGGCTGCTACTCTGAATACTGAAGTAATGGAAGTAAATCCAAATTTTCAGCAGTTTAATTGAGATATGAATCTGAGCCAAATATTTATCTACCATGTAATCCATAGAGCACCATCACATACTAAAAGCAGAAGAAGTGGCTTACCTGATACAGCATCAGGATGCATCCACTCACAGTTCCTTCTCTTGGTGGTTGGGTAATTTTAATACTTTAGCTCTTCTGTTACAACAATGTCCCCCACCCCCATTTTCAGGGTAATAAGAGTCCCAAAAGCAAAATACATCCTTGACCCTCCTTAGGCCATGGAACTTTATCTCTGTGGCTTCACCAGTTGCTTTCACCACGCTAAACAGTTGCTTGGCCTTTCCCAGGTTAGTTAGATCCTTGTTCTTTTATTCCTCAGTGCTAGCATCATAAGCCCTTCTCCTCTGAGTTACAGAGGTTCCACACCAACCCTCAAAATGCATTATAAGTCCTTCCTCTGCTACAGACTGCAGCTCTGGGACACTAAACTCTCAAGGACTACCACCTTCTTCCCAGAATGTGTGTCTTCCCATTTCACAGGATAACATTCCGCCACCCTCCCCCCAAAATCTCTATATTGAGGCCTTCTCCCTAATCACTTTACAGTAGTCTTTTCCCCAGATCACCCTACAGAGCCAAGTCAGACCTCAGGTCTTCCCTCACCCCCAGTCTCTTCCATCTAAGGTTACTGCTTTCACACCAGGCCCTGCTATCAGTCTCCTTGCACATGATCCATCTCAGTCGCTTGCTCCCTCAGGGGTTACAGCTCCCATGATTTGGGCAAAAACCAGGCACAGGTAAGAATTGGGATGGAGACGTATTTAAAGGCACAAAAGGCTTTTCAGAAAGCCTTTGACAAGGTTCATCACCAAAGACTCTTAAGCAAAGTAAGCTGTCATGGGATAAGAGGCAAGGTCCTCATGGACTGGTAACTGGTTAAAATAAAGGAAACAAAGGGTAGGAATAAATGGCCAGTTTTCAGAATGGAGAGAGTTGAATAGTGGTGTCCCTCAGGGGTCTGTACTTGGTACCAGTGCTATTCAACATATTCACAAGTGATCTGGAAAAAGGGGCAAACAGTGAGGTGGCAAAATTTGCAGATAACTATCTTGAGGTGTTTTGTATGTCCCAGGCAGACTGTGAAGAGCTACAAAAGGATCTCTCAAAACTGGGTAACAAAATGACAGATGAAATTCAATGTTGACAAATGCAAAAGTAATGCACATTGGAAAACAATCCCAACTATACATATAAAATGATGGGGTCTAAATTAACTGTTACCACTCAAGAAAGATCTTGGAAGTCATTGTGGATAATTCTCTGAAAACATCGACGCAGTGTGCAGTGGCAGTCAAAAAAAGCAAACAGAATGTCGGGAATCATTAAGAAAGGGATAGATAATGAGACAGAAAAGATCACATTGCCTCTATATAAAACCATCATATGCCCACATCTTGAATACTGCATGCAGATGCGGCCACTCCATCTCAAAAAAGATATTAGAATTGGAAAAGGTTCATGTAAATACCTTTGAAAATCTGGGCCTTGGTGTTTCAGAGACAGAGACAAAGATTTCACTCAGTACTGCAACTTTGACTTCAATGGATTTACTCCTGATTTACACCATTCTGAGATGAGAATGAGACTTGATTTGTACCTCAAGCAGTTTACACAATAAGTGCCAGCTTCTGAATTCACACTGGTATAAATCCAGAGTAACTCCCATAAGTCAGTGAAGCTACATCCACATAACATTAGAATAAATGGGCCTGATTCACCACTATGTGATGTTTTGTATCCTCATTTACACTTGTGCTAAGTGAACACCGAGTAAAAAGATTACGAAATTAGAGTTTGCCTCTTATAGTGCTATTAGAATTCTACATGCTCTTTGCATGTGGGTTCATAACTGATAAAGATTTCTAGGAGAACTAAAAATTAGATCCTATAAAATTGAACATTTTGGAGAAACATTATGTCAGAATAACCGGTTTCACATGAAAGATGAACTAAAACTGTAGTTCCAATGTTAAGATAACGCATAGATAAACCATATTGAGTGTTCATGTTTTTGACAGCAAATAATTAGGATCTGTAGGGGGGAAAATACTGCAAAGACCACCACAAAAACTGAAGATATGACTGAAAATTAGAACCGTTTCACAGAACTATCTTCTGAGTAAAACAAGTCACCCTGATTAAAGTACCACAAACTATTAAGGATTCTGATAACACTGTACAACTGTCTCTTAAGAGGGTGTGCATGTGACACTTCCTTTAAATGACTGCCAACATCTCTTTTCAACCACCTTTTTCTGATTGAAAACATTCTATAGAATTACTGTTTAATAGTTTTGTTTTTATGATTTATACTGAAACCTATGTGGTGAACTCTATGACCCAAAATTAAATACAGGATTGAGGCAATGGAAAAGCTGTGTGTCCATAACAAAAGCCAGTAAAAGAGGGTTATACTCTTTGCATACTTAATAAACACCAGCATAGTTACCCATACACTTTACCTAACATTGTTTATAGTCTTGATCTGATAAGAAAACTGCTGAGCTCTAAGATTCTCTTTGGAAAGAGATCAACAATTATTTTAATATCAAAGTGGGAAGACTAGGTAAATATCAGAATTTTTTTGCTTGATAACTGTGTATGGAAATTCATAGCCTAGCAACACACCTAAGCAGTCATATACATAGATGGAAAACAAGTAATTTCACCGAACCTGGCTGAAATATGTAAGTAATGACACTAGAAAACATTTTGATTCATCTATTTCACATGAAATTGTGTTTCACATGGGATGCTATGGGGTGGCCATGCTTATGGATCATCAGAAATACATAGCTATCCTTTAAAAAGCAAGCAAGGAGAATTTCAAATTCAGGTTATTATATGCTGAAAGGCATACATGTGGTTTCACTGAAGAGTGGCTGGGTGGAATGTCTTGAAGTTACTGCACTATTCAAATTAGTCCCTAAAAATCTTTGAGGAAGGGCCTAAAATAATTCCTATTTAAGGTGACAGATGCCTCCAGTTGATTATGGAACTCACTTTGTTTCTATTCAGACTGCCAAACTGTTAAATAGTGTCAGAAGCACCAGGTCTTAATATCCAGTGGTAACATATGAAGGCAACAGGACCTGCAGGTGCTCAGCACTCTGGGAGTTAGGTGTCCAATTTTAAGTTTGACAATTCTGGATTTTTGGATGTGACAAGGGCCAGGCACATTACTGAACTTCTGCATCTTTGTAGCCAGTAGTTTCAATCACATCTCAGCACTGGATATAACTGCCTTCCTGTGCCTGAGCTAAGGAGGAAATAGTGGCCGTAAAGCCATCAGAAGGAGGGTTGGGGCATTACTCTCTATAGCTGTGAACCGATCTGGGGTCTTCTCAAAGAGATCTACCGTTATGTTTGGTCCAGATCCCAAAGGCCAGCTCCCATACGTCTTAAAGGCAAACTTTGGTGATCTACAATGTCATCTTGAAAAAACCCTTAGATAAATCTCTCAGGAAGTTCACTGAGCACAAAAGAGTGAGAGCCTATTGACCCCTAAATTTCCCTCCTAGAAGCACTCTATTCCAGAAAGTGGGGAGGGAACTATTTGAATAAACCTTCCTCCCACTTCCTACCCTTCTCCCTGCACCTGTTATGACCATTTGAAGAGGTGTCCCATGTAGCTAAGCAACACCTGTTAAGAGCTTTCTTGGTCTTCTGTGTACTGCTTGCTCTGGACTTTATGGCTGTGAATTCCAGTGCATATGCCACTACGCCAACCTCAGTCAGGATTCTGTAACTAATGCAGGTGCTGGTATCCAGTGGTCACTGAGACTGTCATCTAAGTAAAGGAGTAGCTCCTGAGACAAGCAAACAGAAAACACAGGACTCCCTTCAGGTAGAAGTGGTCATGTTGCAACAGCTATAATGCTACCTTTCTCCTCAGCATGGCACCCAAAGAACCTTAGAATTGGCTTATCATCCACTTACATCTAACTGAGCACATCCACATCCTTACCTAGTCTGAATTCACTCTGTCAGCGTTCACAGAACTTGACTGGGCATACAGTCCTTTGCACTAGTCATTTCCGTATGACAGAACTATTGTATGTCTTCGTTAAACTGCACCTGTTTCCTGAAATCCGTATCTTACAATACGTTCAATAACTTTTTTTTAACTACTGTGACACTGCATTCTCTCCCCTCTCCTACATGCCTCATATGTACAAAATGTCAAGAACACATAGCACTCAGCAATTTAAAAAAAAAAACCACATATTACAGTATGAACTTCCCAAGGCTAAGTTAAACATATTTGGATAACAGTCTTGTATCTCTGAGAATTCACTGAGATGGAATAGTAACAAGAAGTCAATACAAGACTAATAGCGCTCCTGTGAAGTGTACGTCTTCTAGGTTTGTTTTCAGCTCTAACTGGAAGAATCCAGTTTGATTATTCTTTGTGGTCATACTTTCACAAGTAATAAAAGTACACCAATACTTTACACAGTAAATGAAAACTCTTTATTTAAATTAATTTGCTTACTTTATATTTAGGACATATAAAGGCCCAGCTTTTCAATTCTATAGACTGGTCAAGGGAAAGCTCTTGAGCTGGCCAATACAATTTGAGAAGCAGTTGGTCTTTCTGTTTTTCCTGAAATCACAAAAGTGGTAATTACTCTGCATATAGCTTTGTTCATATAATTTATAATGCACTGTTCACTCTGCAATATATTCTAAAAAATATACAAACCTAACATAACCAAATTAGAGATGTTTGATAGGCAATTGTCTCTTTAAAACAGTTTGGGAATAAATCAGTATTCCTACAATTCTATTTTAAACTACAAAAAGAACAAATTCATATAAAATTACAACAGATTAGACAAACTTTTTCCAAGAAAAAAAGATATCTACTCAATCTTCCATTGTGTGACACATGAATATAAAATAAAAGTTACAGTTAGTAATGCCTGCATTGTTTAGCTATGAACTGGTTGACTTAACTCTTAAAAAAACCACTATACAGTATTATTGCACTCCATGACTGTGCAGTATTTGGAAACATGCCAGCACCGAAAGATGTCTTGCATTAAGGTTTTTTCAGGAGGTACAACATGACTGAAAAGAAAGCATCCAGTCTGCACTAACAGCTTGCTGTCTTCAGTACAGGCCTTCATAGGTTTCAGTCACGCTGCCTTTGGGAAAGTGTCACTTAATGGCTGAAAATACAGTGAGACAAAAACATTGTATCAGTGGACAATTAGGTCAAAACAATAAAAACCACAGTAAGTTGTTTCTATGATGCATTTGTACACACTGTTGCAAGTCTGAACATCTTCAATCCTGAACTATGGAGAAAACCTATGTGACTCCATAGCCTACTCCACCAATATTAGAAATATATACGTATAATTCAGTTAAGTGACAACTAATGAGTGTGAGGGGGACATTGTCCATAAATATATTATGCATGTAAACACTAAAAAGGGAAAGGAACTACATAGGAAGGTACAGGAGCTATAACTAGGAGTACTGGGATTAAGTTGAGGAAAGGAAAAATTACGGCTGAAAAGCAGAAAGTCTTTCTAACAGAGGAATTTGCTGCAGAATCATCTCCAGAGGGTAGTTATGGAAGATCTTTAATTGGGACACTTAGCCAAAATCTAGTTAAAGAACTAGATGAAAAAAAGTGCATAGCCAGAAACAGTATAGTACAATAAAACCTGCCTTCGGCCTGGTCTACAGGAGAGTTAGATTGACGGAAGGCAGCTTACATCAACCTATGTAAGTGTCTACACTACAATAGCGCTCCTGCCGATGCAGGTCACCCACTACATCGACCTAACTCCACCTCGGTGAGAAACATAGTGCTTAGGTCAACGTAGCTAGGGTGAGACAGTTTCTGTGTAGATACCATGTTACTTACATCACCTGTTGGCTGACAGCTGGGAGCTCTGCTGCCACCTCCCAGTGAAGGATTAGAATCATAGAATCATAGAATATCAGGGTTGGAAGGGACCTCAGGAGGTCATCTAGTCCAACCCCCTGCTTAAAGCAGGACCAATCCCCAACCAAATCATCCCAGCCAGGGCTTTGTCAAGCCTAACCTTAAAAACTTCTAAGGAAGGAGATTCTACCACCTCCCTAGGTAATGCATTCCAGTGTTTCACCACCCTCCTAATGAAAAAGTTTTTCCTAATATCCAACCTAAACCTCCCCCACTGCAACTTGAGACCATTACTCCTTGTCCTGTCCTCTTCTACCATTGAGAATAGTCTAGAACCATCCTCTCTGGAACCACCTCTCAGGTAGTTGAAAGCAGCTATCAAATCCCCCCTCATTCTTCTCTTCTGCAGACTAAACAATCCCAGTTCCCTCAGCCTCTCCTCATAAGTCATGTGTTCCAGACCCCTAATCATTTTTGTTGCCCTTCGCTGGACTCTTTCCAATTTATCCACATCCTTCTTGTAGTGTGGGGCCCAAAACTGGACACAGTACTCCAGATGAGGCCTCACCAATGTCGAATAGAGGGGGACGATCACGTCCCTCGATCTGCTCGCTATGCCCCTACTTATACATCCCAAAATGCCATTGGCCTTCTTGGCAACAAGGGCACACTGCTGACTCATATCCAGCTTCTCGTCCACTGTCACCCCTAGGTCCTTTTCCGCAGAACTGCTGCCTAGCCATTCGGTCCCTAGTCTGTAGCTGTGCATTGGGTTCTTCCATCCTAAGTGCAGGACCCTGCACTTATCCTTATTGAACCTCATCAGATTTCTTTTGGCCCAGTCCTCCAATTTGTCTAGGTCCTTCTGTATCCTATCCCTCCCCTCCAGCGTATCTACCACTCCTCCCAGTTTAGTATCATCCGCAAATTTGCTGAGAGTGCAATCTACACCATCCTCCAGATCATTTATGAAGATATTGAACAAAACCGGCTCCAGGACCGACCCCTGGTGCACTCCACTTGACACCGGCTGCCAACTAGACATGGAGCCATTGATCACTACCCGTTGAGCCCAACAATCTAGCCAGCGTTCTATCCACCTTATCGTCCATTCATCCAGCCCATACTTTTTTAACTTGCTGACAAGAATACTGTGGGAGACCGTGTCAAAAGCTTTGCTAAAGTCAGGAAACAATACATCCACTGCTTTCCCTTCATCCACAGAACCAGTAATCTCATCATAGAAGGCGATTAGATTAGTCAGGCATGACCTTCCCTTGGTGAATCCATGCTGACTGTTCCTGATCACTTTCCTCTCATGTAAGTGCTTCAGGATTGATTCTTTGAGGACCTGCTCCATGATTTTTCCGGGGACTGAGGTGAGGCTGACTGGCCTGTAGTTCCCAGGATCCTCCTTCTTCCCTTTTTTAAAGATTGGCACTACATTAGCCTTTTTCCAGTCATCCGGGACTTCCCCCATTCGCCACGAGTTTTCAAAGATAATGGCCAAAGGCTTTGCAATCACAGCCGCCAATTCCTTTAGCACTCTTGGATGCAACTCGTCCATGGACTTGTGCACGTCCAGCTTTTCTAAATAGTCCCTAACCACCTCTTTCTCCACAGAGGGCTGGCCATCTATTCCCCATGTTGTGATGCCCAGCGCAGCAGTCTGGGAGCTGACCTTGTTCGTGAAGACAGAGGCAAAAAAAGCATTGAGTACATTAGCTTTTTCCACATCCTCTGTCACTAGGTTACCTCCCTCATTCATTAAGGGGCCCACACTTTCCTTGGCTTTCTTCTTGTTGCCAACATACCTGAAGAAACCCTTCTTGTTACTCTTGACATCTCTCGCTAGCTGCAGCTCCAGGTGCGATTTGGCCCTCCTGATTTCATTCCTACATGCCCGAGCAATATTTTTATACTCTTCCCTGGTCATATGTCCAACCTTCCACTTCTTGTAAGCTTCTTTTTTATGTTTAAGATCCGCTAGGATTTCACCGTTAAGCCAAGCTGGTCGCCTGCCATATTTACTATTCTTTTGACACATCAGGATGGTCTGTCCCTGTAACCTCAACAGGGATTCCTTACAATACAGCCAGCTCTCCTGGACTCCTTTCCCCTTCATGTTAGTCCCCCAGGGGATCCTACCCATCTATTCCCTGAGGGAGTCGAAGTCTGCTTTCCTGAAGTCCAGGGTCCGTATCCTGCTGCTTACCTTTCTTCCCTGTGTCAGGATCCTGAACTCAACCAACTCATGGTCACTGCCTCCCAGATTCCCATCCACTTTTGTTTCCCCTACTAATTCTTCCTGGTTTGTGAGCAGCAGGTCAAGAAAAGCTCCCCCCCTAGTTGGCTCCTCTAGCACTTGCACCAGGAAATTGTCCCCTACGCTTTCCAAAAACTTCCTGGATTGTCTATGCACCGCTGTATTGCTCTCCCAGCAGATATCAGGAAAATTAAAGTCACCCATGAGAACCAGGGCGTGCGATCTAGTAGCTTCTGCAAGCTGCCGGAAGAAAGCCTCATCCACTTCATCCCCCTGGTCCGGTGGTCTATAGCAGACTCCCACCACTACATCACTCTTGTTGCTCACACTTCTAAACTTAATCCAGAGACACTCAGGTTTTTCTGCAGTTTCGTACCGTATCGGGGGGCAGTGATGAAGGAGAGCCTGAGCTAGGAGGCAGGGCTCCTGTCAGCCCCATGCCCGACAGCCCAAGTCCCCCGCACATGTTCATAGTGGGAACCCTCCCCTTCCTGAGGGCTGACAATCAGCCGTAGCCAATTTCACAGCATGGAGCCTACTAGCCCTGAAATTTCGTTCTTGTCAGTTTCAGGGCTGCTATTATTTCACATTTGGTCTCTGGCTCCAGCTCTCATCCAGGAGGCTCCAGTGTGAACCCCTCCCAGGCTGGACCCAGAGAAGAAATGTGAAATAGCAGCAGCCGTTAAACTGACAAGAATGTCATTTTCACGGCTGGTAGGCTCCCTGCTCTGAAATTGAGCCTAGTGCCTGGCTCACAGCTAGGGTGGTCAGCCCTGGTGTGAAGGGAGTCCAGCTGTGAGTGCCCCATAATGCCCCACTGCAGTCGGTGCAAGTACTTCTGGTGAGGACATACACCACTGGCAGAAGGAGGGTACTGTGGATACTAACAAGCTGATTTAATTACTGCAGTAGCTGTAGGCCAACTTAATTTAAGTCGAGCTAATTTTGTAGTGTACACAAGCCCTTGGGGACCACCTCTGAAGAGAGACCACCTGTCATGAGCAACTACCTGCAGAGGCCATGGACCACCAGATTAGTGTTGCTGTACAAACCTTTGAAGAGCGATTATCTCTTACAAGCAATCACTTTTGCTAACCCCCATGAGTGGTCGTTCTTGGGAGGTTTTACTGTATTATCAGATTTAGAATCCTGTTATGTTAAATCAACAAAGAAAAAGTTCTATGCTATTCCAAAACCAAAGTTTACAATCTATGTTCCCAGCAGTAAGAGAACACTTTCCAGAATCCTGCAGCACATATCCAATATGCAAAACATTATAAAGGGATTAAGATGCGTCTCTGAATAATGTGGAAGATATCTGATTTTTTTTTAAGATTATGTATCCCTCTGGTTATTGTGTTGCTTGCTGAAGGATAAGTAGGGGTTAAAGTCAGGCTTAAGTGGTTTTGCAGAACCTAAGTCAATGGCTTCATATAAAAAATAGAGGTGTCAATCCCTTTGAAGTTTGATCTCCACCATGATCTGATCAATAGGCTGGCTGGCAGGATTCACTTAGTGCAAAAGCAAGAGGAGATGGAGTTGGCCTGGGTCAACCACCAAACTGAATGAGTGCTAGGTACTCTCTAAAGCTTTTGGCAATAGACTTAAATGGACAATGATTTTCACATCAAGGGCAACATTTCCTGAGTCTGTGTAATTTCCTTCATTTTATAGGCGTTTTTCCACATACTGTCATAAGGTAAATCTTTAGCTTGCATTATCATGAAGTGTTATGTAAAAGTTATATTACACTAAAATGTAGGGCTGTCAAATAATCAGTTAACTCACGTGATTAACTCAAAATTAATCGCTATGAAAAAAATTAATCGCAATTAATCACAGTTTTAATCGCCGTGTTAAACAGAATACCAACTGAAATGTATTAAATATTTCTGGATGTTTTTCTACATTTTCAAATATATTGATTTCAATTACAACACAGAATACAATGTGTACACTGCTCACTTTATGTTTTTGATTACAGATATTTGCACTATAAAAACAAGAAACAGTATTTTTCAATTCACTTCATACAAGTACTGTAGTGCGATCTCTTTATCATGAAAGTGCAACTTACAAATTAGGGGCTTTTTGTTACATAACTGCATTAAGAAAACGATGCAAAAAACTTAAAAAAGTCCACTCAGTCCTACTTCTCGTTCAGCCAATCGCTAAGACAAACAAGTTTGTTTACTTTTACAGGAATGCTGCTCACTTGTTATTTACAATGTCACCAGAAAGTGAGAACAGGCATTCGCATGGCACTTTTGTTGCCGGCATTACAAGGTATTTACGTGCCAGATATACTAAACATTTGTATGTCCCTTCATGCTTTGGCCACCATTTCAAAGGACATGCTTCCGTGCTGATGACACTCAATTAACACATTTTTAAAATTTGTGACTGAACTCCTTAGGGAAAAATTGTAGGTCTCTGGCTCTATTTTACCCGCATTCTGCCATAAATTTCATGTTCTAGCAGTCTTGGATGATGACTCAACACTTGTTCATTTTAAGAACAGTTTCGCTGCAGATTTGACAAAACGCAAAGAAGGTACCAATGTGAGATTTCTAAAGACAGCTACAGCACTCAACCCAAGGTTTAAGAACCTGAAGTGCCTTCCAAAATCTGAGAGGGATGAGGTATGGCACATGCTTTCAGAAGTCTTAAAAGAGCAACACTCCGCTGAGGAAACTACAGAACCCAAACTACCAAAAATAAAAATCATCCTTCTGTTGGTGGCATCTGACTCAGGCGATGAAAATGAACATGCGTTGGTCTGCACTGCTTTGGACTGTTTTCAAGCAGAACCTGTCATCAGCATGGACACGTTCTCTGGAATGGTGGTTGAAGCATGAAGGGACATATGAATCTTTAGTGCATCTGGCACATAAATATCTTGCAACACCAGCTACAGCAGTGCCATGCAAAGGCCTGTTCTCACTTTCAGGTGACACTGTGGACAAGAAGCAGGCAGCATTATCTCCTGCAAACATAAACAAACTTGTTTGTCTGAGCAACTGGCTGAACAAGAAATAAGACTGAGTGGACTTGAAGGCTCTACAGTTTTACATGGTTGTATTTCTGAATGCAGTTATTTTTTCGTACATAACTCTACATTTGTAAGTTCAACTTTCACGATAAAGAGATTGTTCTACAGTACTTGTATTAGGTGAATTAAAAATACTATTTATTTTGTTTTTTACAGCACAAATATTTGTAATCAAAAATATAAAATGAACTCTGTACACTTTGTATTCTATGTTATAATTGAAATCAATATATTTGAAAATGTAGAAAACATCCAAAAATATTTAAATAAATGGTATTCTGGTGTTGTTTTAATAGCAGGATTAATCATGATTAATTTTTTTAATCTCTTGACAGCTCTACTTAAATGCTAAATTACAACTCACCTAAATAGTTTTTGGATCAGAAACTCCTGAACAGTGGCCTGACTATTCTGCTCAATTGGATCTTTGGCTTGAACAGCCATTTACCATACAATCCTTTGCATTGCTAATTAATAAAGGTAGCTAGTGACTGCAGCACAAGCAAACAAAAACCACCTCCCATTCACCCACACACTTACAAGAAGTTTTCAGTGCTGCTAGATGGGGCTATGATCGATGATGGTGCATTGACTCCATGTGCACATTGAGTTTCATTTCATTATCAAGAATTTGGACAAGCTGCTGCATGGAAGGAAGGTGACCAGACTCCAGCTTAGACCACACTGGAACATCTAACACAAAAAAGGAAAAAAGCACACAATTAGAAGTACACCTCTACCCCAATGTAACACGAATTCAGATGTAACGCGGTAAAGCAGTCCTTCGGGGGGGGGAGGGGGGGGAGGCTGCGCGCTCCAGTGGATCAAAGCAAGTTCGATATAACACTGTTTCACCTATAACGCAGTAAGATTTTTCTGGCTCCCGAGGACAGCATTATATCGGGATAGAGGTGTAGTAGGAAAACCTGTAGTCATCTAATTAGAACCAAGAAGTTTAGCAACAGTTTGGTCTTATATTCAGGAAGTTATCTGGAACAAGAATCTCTGCAAGCCTTTGAATGTATTAAAATGAAGTACAGCACCCTGCATCCCAAATGATTATGGGTAAGCACTAAGCTCCTTGCTTAAAAGGCACCATAAGGATTCAGAGTCAAAAATATCCATACCCTTGCTGTCCTCAGCTACTAACAGATTCCCTCCCTCCCCCAGACATGGGTGCAGTCTAGATTTTTGGGTCTTTTAACCATAGCTAAGGCTTAAATCTTGTTGGTCTGATCAGCTTTCAACTCATTTCTATCCACCTGTAATCTGTTTAAGGCTGAATGAAAAAGGTCTGTACTTGCCAAGACCAAGACAGAAGGCTGTTTATCCTGTAACACTTGGCACATTTCCTGAATAGTTTTCGTGGTCAGCAATGCCCTCAGCTATTCACTCCTGGGGGGAATTCTGCGCCACTGCACGTGTGCAGAATTCATGTTCCCCACAGATTTCTTTACTTCCTCTTAGAAAAATTACTTTCTGACAGGGAAGCGATAAGAGCAGTCACGTACCACTCCCTAGCAGCACAGATACCAGAGCAGCTGGTGGAGAGGTAAATCACTGCAGGGCGAAGGATACCCCAGCCAGTGGCTCCTACCCTGAGCTGGGATCAGCTACTAGTCCCTGCTGGGCTGGAGAGAACAGGACTTCCTCTTCCCCTGCAAGAAGAGGCTAGTGCTGTGCCAGACCTACCCCCAGAAACCTCCCCCAGCTGCACGAAGCTCAGCATCCTCCCCTGCTTCCATCACTCCTTAGCTGTGGGGGGAGAGGTCACTGTACAGAGAGCTCCTCCCCCCATCCACCCAACACTTGTATATCTGGACCTCCCATAACAGCCAAGCCCAACCCAGTACATCCAGAACCCCCTAGCCCTCCATACCCAGACCCCACCCCACTGAATCTCAACCCCTGCATCCAGACACCCTGCTTCCAGACCCCCACCCCTGCACCCAGACCGCCCTCCACTGAGATCCCTGCACTCAAACTCTGACCCTGATGCCCCACCCCCTGCACCACCACATCCAGACCCCCACGCCACTGACTGCCAACTAGCTGCACCCGTGTCCTCCCCGCTGAGACCCCCATACCCAGACCACTCCACTGAACCCCAACAACCTTCACCTGGAAGCCCCTGCAGAATCCCATTGCCCCTGCACCTGGAACCCCCCCAATGAGCCTCTGAGCACCCAGATCCCCCCCACACATAGACACCCCCCCCAAACTGAGCTGCCTGCACCCAGACTGTCCCACACAGAATAGTCTAGAATAGTACACAGTCAATTTTAGCCATCATGATACATTACATGTAAGCAGTCTCAAGCAGAAATGTTCCAGTGCACTCAAAACTTAAATAACCCCGAACTTCATTCTGATGCAGTTATAAAGCCAGTATAAAACCACACAGCCTTGAGTTACATGATTATAGTGGTCAGAGCCACAAAAGAAACAGGCCACTGCATTCTGCACTGCATTAAGCTTGTGGCAGGCCTGCAATGGCAGCTGTCAGTAGAATGTCACCTCCTGGTTGGATTAATGTAATAGAAAGGAATAGATAATTATTTGGAGGTCCAAATCAGAAAGGAAAGATTACAAGCTCCAGGACTGCTGCAGATGGAAATTGGCACTATTAATCCAGTAGTAGTTGCTAAGATTCCAGAAGTAGAAATAGCTCAGATCTGAGACATATTAGCCAAGAGAAGGGACATAAACCCACAGAAGAGAAAGCAGACAACTCCCTCCCTATTTCTTCCTTGGCTGACCAGTATCACCTATGTCTTGTGACACAGTGCTTACGTAAGAAAGAGCACTCACCACTCCCAAAGGGGATTTCAGAGTAATGAGGCACCACTAAAGGAAAGCTTAAGTTTTTATTATTGTGTTTTTAAATAAGCAGTTTGAAGTCTACATGTATGTCTTGTTAGTAATCTAGTACCTCTCTTCTTTATGTTTAGTTATAAGCAGCATTTAGTTCACTTTTAAGTAATAATAAGTTTCCCCCAGGTGAGCTTCAAGATGAAAGGCAAATAAGAACCACCTTATACAATCTACAGACAGTAGTTATCCAATATGTCAAAGAGTTAACATCCACAAATTTCACAGGTAACTGCTTTATCTGATTTGCTCCCTCATTAGTTCATTTAGGAGAGGCTGGTAGCCTTGGAGAACTCTTGTAGTATATAGCATACGTATAGCGTACACAAAGCAATTCCTTCAAATAACATTCAAAACTCACCATTCAAAGTTATTTCAAATGCACCTGTTGACATACACTGGTTCTCAATCATATTGCTCAGGAAGAAAACCATCATACAAGCATAGACCTAGAACCAATTAAGAATTAGTGTGAATTTCAGAGACAATGAGGTCTTGTGAACCATGCTACATCTTTACAAACTAAAATCTTTTCAATTGTGATCAAAGCCTTTTCAATTGTTAATTTGCACTTTCTCAAACAAGTTTATAGTCACATAATTGTTTAGTATCTTCCTTGCTTCCTAATCTAAACAGTAGTTTGTAAAACATTTTCTTGCTACTCTGGAAGTTCAATATTGAAGTAATATTGAACCACTTGATTCTTAAGGTTTCATTTTCAAGTATACTGTAAACTAAGATGTATCCACTTTAAGAAAACCATTCACATTCTGCAAAGCCAGAAGGCAGATGTACAATTTTAACAGTGTTTACATGAAAAACCAGTGAAAGGGTTTATAGAAGTACTCTCCACAATAATCTGAGTAGCCAGAAACAAATATTCTCTGCCTAAATATATGGTACCTTTGATAAGTGTAAGTTAGTCATTGTACTTTTTTTCCCCCTGGCAAATCCTACTAGCATTTTCCTTCCACACCATTCTTTTAAATTCTCTTATGGCATTATACACCAAGGATCAAGTGATGCAATCTTCAGTAACATAGCATTTGGAGATTTCATAGCTAGTACATTTATTTATAGTTTTAACTTTTCATATTAAGTATTAAACACCAGTCTGTTCACATTGGTATCCAGGAACCAATGGACTTAGCATGAGAAATATTCAGACCAATAAAACTCCCAGCCATTTCTTAGTGAAGTCATTAGCAAGGTCAGGGTATTGTGCAGGACAGCTGTATCCACTACTTTGTTGGTTCAGCTTGTTTTGTCAATCAAGTACTCTAGTATTTCCATATGTTTCAATTGACTGCTAATGCACACCTACCTCACAGGTAGTTAAGTTTGAGGTTTGCTGCACCCATAATAAACTCAATATTTAAAGATGTGTCAAATTACAACAGCCTTAGGGCTTGTCTACATTGGCAATTTACAGTGCTGCAACTTTCTCACTCAGGGGTGTGAAAAAACATGCCCCTGAGTACAGCAAGTTTCCGCACTGTAAAGCACCAGTGTAAACAGTGCACCAGCACTGGGAGCCATGCTCTCAGCACTGGTAGCTACGCCTCTCGTGGAGGTGGTTTTTTTAAAGGGCTGGGAGAGCTCTCTCCCAGCGCTCTGCCGTGACTACACAAGGCATGTTAAAGAGCTGCTACGGCAACACTTTAGCGTTGCCAGTGTAGACTAGCCCTTAAAAGCATAAACCAGATAAAGTTTGTCAATTATTATTTTTTTTTAAATTAGAGGGACTCTTCAGAGTTGGAGTTAATCAATCACTTCCAAGAACAGCCAGTTTAAGAACAGAACTATTACGAAAAGAACAGTGTCATTTTAGGATTGATTTTACGGGATATTCATCGCATCAGTAACGAAAGTTTCCCTTAAAGCATGCAGGGCATAT
This sequence comes from Caretta caretta, assembly GCF_965140235.1. NCBI lineage: Eukaryota > Metazoa > Chordata > Testudines > Cheloniidae > Caretta > Caretta caretta. Next base: position 27,851,471 of record NC_134214.1, read on the forward strand.
TCTACAAAAGAAGAAAGAATATTCTGAAGTTCAAATAGATATCTTGCTTTTCTAAAAAATGAATAAAAGGGTTAATAAGAAATAACTAACAAATAGCCAGGAGTTAATGCTAAAGGAAAGACAGGAGTAACACCTTAAAAAAATTAATCCATGCATTTAAAAACTGTGACTCTACTCTCAGTGACTATGTAAAAATTACTCCCTACTGACTGGTAAAGACTCCCTTTGTAGCCAGTCAATGCTACAGCTTTATCTTTTGGTGCTCCTTTTACCATATTATCAGTCTGGAAAGCAGAAGACCAGCAATCAAATCTGGATCTATGACAAAAAAACCAAGCACCATTGATAGGGCCCTACCAAATTCATGGTCCATTTTGGTCAATTTAACAGTCATAGGATTTTTAAAATCATAATTTTCATGATTTCAGCTATTTAAATTTGAAATTTCACGGTGCTGTAATTGTAGGGATCCTGACCCAAAAAGGAGTGGGGGATGGGCTGCAAGGTTATTGTAGTGGGGGTTGCGCTACCCTTACTTCTATGCTGGTGCTGGCAGTGGCACTGCTTTCAGAGCTGAGTAGCTGGAAAGCAGCGGCTGCTGGCTGGGAGCCCAGCTCTGAAGGCAGAGCCACGGCCAGCAGCAGCGCAGAAGGATGGCACAGTATGGTATTGCCACCCTTTCTTCTGCACTACTGCCTGCAGAACTTGGCCCTCAGTCAGCAGCCACCGCTCTCCAGCCACCCAGATCTAAAGGCAGTACAGAAGTAAGGGTGGCAACTCCACAACCCCCCTAAAATAACCTTGCGACCCCCCTGCAACTCCCTTTTGGGTCAGGACCCCCAATTTCAGAAACACTGGTCTCCCCATTAAATCTGTACAGAAAGGGGTAAAAGCACACAAAAGATCAGATTTCACCACCCGTGATACGTTTTTCATGGCTGTGAATTTGGTAGGACCGTAACCATTTGTCAAGGTTCCTTCCCCACTCTGCACTCTAGGGTACAGATGTGGGGGACCCGCAAGAAAGACCCCCTAAGCTTATTCTTACCAGCTTAGGTTAAAAACTTCCACAAGGTACACACTTTGCCTTGTCCTTGAACAGTATGCTGCTACCACCAGGAGTTTTAAAACAAAGAACAGGGAAAGAGACCACTTGGAGACATCTTCCTCCCAAAATTTCCCCCCAAGCCCTACACACCCCCTTTCCTGGGGAGGCTTGAGAATAATATCCTAACCAATTGGTTACAAAATCATCAATGACCCAAACCCCTGGATCTTGGAACAATGGAAAAAAATCAGTCAGGTTCTTAAAAGAAGGATTTTATTAAAAAAAGAAAGGTAAAAATCATCTCTGTAAAATCAGGATGGAAAATATTTTACAAGGTATTCAGATTCAAAACACAGAGGATCTCCCTCTGGGCAAAACCTTAAAGTTACAGAAAACAGGAATAAACCTCCCTCTTAACACAGTGAAAATTCACATAAAATAAAAAACTAATCCGCCTTGCCTGGCTTACGTATACTGGTTGCAATATTGGAGACTTGGATTAGGATGGGTTGGAGAAGATGGATTTCTGTCTGGCCTCTCTCAGTCCCAAGAGAGAACAACCACATAAACAAAGAGCACAAACAAAAGCCTTCCCCTCCTCCACCCCTCCAAGATTTGAAAGCATCTTGTCCCCTTATTGGTCCTTTGGGTTAGGTGCCAGCCAGGTTAGCTGAGCTTCTTAACCCTTTACAGGTAGCAGGATGTTGCCTCTGGCCAGGAGGGATTTTATAGCACTGTATACAGAAAGGTGGTTACCCTTCCCTTTATATTTATGACACCATTGTTAAGAGCAATTAGAATATCCTTCCATTTGTCAAGTAAATTTAGATACTCCCTAATAAAGATTTTAGATATTTGTATCTTAAAAAACACCTGCAGTGTACAAACACTCTGAATACAGATATTGCATCAGTTTCTATACAAGTCACAATAAAGTCAGCCCCTACCACCAAAAAGTTACTTTTAAAGGAAAGGAAATGGTGTACCTTATTTTCTTGGCCCCACTGCCAGATACTTGGAGCTTGCATGCCAAAGAAAGCGAAGGGATCCTTGCCGATAATTATTAAGCCTATTAATACTAGTTTGAAGACTGACAGGAAGGATGCTATGTGTCTATCAAAAGCAAAGACATAACAGTCACTAAGGAGATTTTTAGTTAATACCGCACCACGTTAGAGCCGAAATCACTCCAATTAGAATTATTTTCACACTGTATAATCAGAAATTTTATAGAAAGTAATACCACACCCATTTGTAAAATATATGGCTTTTAAGATCATCCAGAAGAGCAGAATTAGAATGTTTTTCATTTAACAAAAACATAAAACAGACATAGCATACTGTCTGGATGTCATTTTAAAGATATATTTAACAAAGTACAAGGATAAATACAACTGATATTTGTATTTGACAGTTTGCCTAATATCTTAGGCTTGCAAATGTACTCAGTCTTTTATCGTATTTCAGAATAATATCTTCAATGATCGATGTGCAAATACATCCACTTGAACTGTGTTCTCTCAGTGAGTACATAAATCCCTATAACTCATCATGAGGGGGTTAAACCCACATCAGAGAACAATTTAACTTTAAAATTCTGTGTGTAAAGTCACTAAAGCTTTTAAAAATCTTCTGCAATGTTTATTTTGCCTCATTACAACTGGTAACATTTCTGCAAGAGGCAATTAGACAAGTAAGTGGTCCAGTAACCACTGCAGTACCTTTACACCAACATTAGTTTTCTAGCCTGTACATTACTGAATACAAAAATAAAAATAATTCCATTTTCATTTATTTTCTCACCCTTCATCACCAGGTTTTAAATTATGTTTAAAGAAATTCTCCAGTTTATGATCAACTCACAAGAAAACTAATTTTAAAATCTACTTCTCCATTCCTAGTGTAGCCTTTATATATATATATATTATGCAACATTATGTAAATATGAACAGTGAGCTACAAAAGAGATAGATGATGTGAACTAATGTCCAGGGAACAAAGGTGAATTTTGGCTACAATTAATTTAACCTGCCCTCAAATATTATGATACAAACAGATGTAATTTTTTTTGTTTTTGTCAAATATTCACATAAGGATCATCTGCCAAGGGAAAATATATCTCAGTTTCTTTTCTTTAAATCTGATTTAGAAATGAGAAGGGAAATACCTTCATATGGAAACTGAAAGACTTTACAAGAGACTATTTTAGTACCTTAAAAAATTAACCCACACTTTTTAAACTGTTGTTCTACTTTGAGAGATATGTACAAATTGTACATACAGCCATTACAGGTTCATTCTGCTAGTTTATAAGGAGATAAGCCATATACTTACCTATATATAGGTTGCGGAAGGTAGTTTTCCCCTTCAATGCGGATGTCTGGGTACCGCTGGCTAATAACCCGCATGTACTCCTCAAACACCCGCCTGTAGCCTCAGGAAACACTAGAGGGAAAAAAAAACATTAACAACAATGTAACTTTGGACAAATGTTTATACTGACAGATCGTGAGGCATAGATTTGATATCTCTTTTTTTGGTAATATAGATATACAAACTCTCCACAAGTCCTCATGATCATTTAGAGTGAAATACTACTTTAACAATTTTTGACCAATTAATAGACTGCGCCACAGCAAAAAAGGTATTTACACCTTACAAATGAACTCAGAAATCGATGTTCTTAAACGTTCACTTAAGAGCCTTATACTGGATCACCTTCATCAGACAGTCATACCAATCAAGACAATTATCATTCATTCAGCTGAGGCTACAGCAAAATCCTAAATTGATACTTTATCCTGCTCTCATCAGTCAATTTAAGCAGAAATATGGTTAAAGGGTTCAGAGGAACAGCCGTGTTAGTCTGTATTCGCAAAAAGAAAAGGAGTACTTGTGGCACCTTAGAGACTAACCAATTTATTTGAGCATGAGCTTTCGTGACCCACAGCTCACTGGCTCACGAAAGCTCATGCTCAAATAAATTGGTTAGTCTCTAAGGTGCCACAAGTACTCCTTTTCTTTTTATGGTTAAAGGGGTTAAGGAAGACAAAGATTGTTTTCTACTTTCAGATTTCAGCCAAAAATCTTGAATGAAGACATCTATAAAAAGCTGTCTAGCTATTTAATACTACAATCTCTAACAGTCATGAGCTTCATACTACCAGCATAAAGAGAATATCCATTGCTGAGGTAAAAATAAGCAACTTTTTTTTTTTTGACTGATAGTACTTGAAGGAAAGTGCTCTCAATAAAGTTTCTTTTTAGTGAGAAGTGTACTACAATCATTCTCATTAAATCTCAAACATTGTTGGAAAGGCCATGGTTTTGTTATTGTCTTGGACAGTCTAGCCTATTATAAACAGCTGTACCTTCTACAAATGAAATTATCTATGCTCAGACACAGTAGTGAAAATGAAGGTGACAGACAGTATGGGGCGAGCTCTGAAAAAAGATGTTTTTAGCAGTGAACTGCCAACAAAATACAAAAATTACATCAACTTCATTAAACATGCAATGAATGCCTCCTCATCAAATAGTAAGGAGATTATTTAGCACAAATTATGACACCCCTCCCACACACACACTTTAGACTCTTTTATGTTTGTTTTTGTTCACTGAAACACTCCAGAGCACACACCTGAGACACCACAGGTGCCAAGAAATGCTCTTATTGGAGCATGGAATCAACCCATAAGGAATCAGAAGTTCCTTTTAAAAAAAATATGCAGTACTGCATGTTTAAATGAAGTTTTCCCATTTTATATCCTTTGAAATAAATAAATGTTTCAACACTATGAAATATATTAAAGAGGATCTTTTCTAAATCTAGCACCAAGTTGGGAGTTGGGGAAGCTTCCACAGTAGTTGTCACGGACATTCTGAACTGTCACAGCATAGATGGAGCCACTGTAAAGGAGTCACAGGACCCAAGTAGAAAGACCCTCTATTTTTACTTGTATGGAATGCCCCAATCATTGGCTAGCAGGAGCACTCAAAACATATTATTGAAATAACGACAGTTTTAAATATTTTGAACTGCAATTTGGCCTTGAAACATATATAAGCTAGGTCTAATGGTATTTGCTTCATAAAACTAAGTAACTATTTAAAATAGTTTAAAAAGGCAATTAAACGATTTGTTTGACAAACTAAGAAAATCTGTCATAACAGGAAAATTGTATTTGCATGCACACAATTTTACTCTGAGATTTTACTTTGAACAAAAGAACTTTCCTATAAAACTGTGATATACTGTTGCATTTCCAGTAATTTCAATTAAGCACGTTTCACAGACTGTCAAGGATAGGTAATTTTAGTTATATTATTCTAAAAGTGAATAGACTGATGTCAAAACAAATGTCCATTAAAAATTATTATGGAGAGAAGAATTTAGATAATGAATACAGGGTCAAACATGCTAGTTTATTCTAGTAAACTATGAAGATGCTCACCTATGTCTTGTAAATGTAAAAACTGTTTCAGGTAAAATCTGATTGCATGTCTCATTAATATATGAAAATATATAGAAATAGTAAGTAAGAAAATGAAGAGCTATATTATCTTGACTAAAGTTTGTTACTTGTAGTGTTTTATAGAATCACTAGTACCAATATGAAACGACTCCATTAATTTTTATGGGCTTGGGGTGCACATTCTTGCTCCAACATGGAATATTTTCTTCCTGCTGAAATGGCACTGCACGCTGTCTCAGTCAGGCAGTGGTCCCCAAACTGTGGGGCACACCCCCACAGAGGAGCACACAGGACTGTTGGGGTGGGGTGGTGCGGTGGGGCCTAAGCCAGCCCCCACGAGGGGGCAGGAAGACAGTGCCACCCAGCCCCAAGCTGCGGCCTTGGCTCTGCTCCCGGCCCCCACTCTTGGTCTTCAGCCCCCACTCCCACCCCAGCTGCCACTCCGGTCCCAGCCCAGGGGAGCGTGGACACATTTTATTACTGGGTGGGGAGCACAAAACAAAACGTTTGGGGACCACTGCGCAGTAGGGAATGCTCGCCATGCTAATGACATCGGAAGTCTACTGCTGTGAACATTGTTCACAAAGACTGGCAGCACTTGTGGAAAATTATACCAGAGACAGCAGACAAAATAACTAGTTCTGATAAAACTTATGACATGTAGCTAGATTTATCTTCTCCTATCAGAGATGATCAATACTACACAAAGGTAACATACACTCTTTCCTGCATAATTTTGGTGGTGATGTAGGACAGCTCTATTTCTGATCCCGAGTATAGCTTTTGTTTGGGTTTGAAGCACCCACATGGAACACATCAGTATGGAATACTGTATTTAATAGATGTATCTGTTATTTAAATATTAGATGAAGTACTATTTCTGTTACTAACCCTTTGCTGATTTGTGGGAAACCATTTTGTATGCTGATAAAATGTATCTTTCACAAAGTTGTATAAACTTAGACACTTCACATCTGTTTTAAAACCATGTATTTCAAAATTACTCCTTGACATCCTGTCAAGACATGTTTTCCCTTTCAACAGCTACCACTTTTACAAATACTTACAGATACATCACAATATCATGTTAAAATTAAGTCTAAATATTCTGTTAATGATGTGACTTTTTTAAAAAAAGAAGTTTGGCTAGAAACTCAGCTGCTCATCAAATATAACAATTAATTGATGACACGTCCCCAGTATGTACAAAAAAGCGATAGGATAAAAAGTTAAAGTTTCAAAGGCGGAAATCTCATTTTTTGGAAATGGTCAGACTCCTTAAAATTATTGTCTATGAGCATTAGTATTACATATATGCTATATACTACCATCAATTCACAGCAGAGCTCCTAATAACATAAGCCCAAAGGTATAATGTCCTTTATGTAGTAACTAAACTTTTAGCTATTTGCTAAACCTTCTTCAACATCACTCAGAAGGAAACTATGCTCTCCTTCAGGACCACCACTGCTTCTGCCCTTTCTCTACCTTCCCCATCCTCACACTTCTCCCCATTCCCTGTTTTTATGTACCCCCTCTTATCTTCACTCAGCATTTTCTCTCCTGCATCAACTCACAATTCCCACCTCCCCCTCAGATAAAATGATCCGCAATTAGACAGTTACTAAAATGAAGGGTCATCATTAATATTTAGAGCCTACATCCCAATAAGAATAATTGAGCCAGGTAAGTGCACACCTCACAGTCATTGTCTGCAGACTCAAGACAAAACCACAGCTGTCTAAACTCTGTTCATATTTGAAAGGTTTTCTCCACAATCATGAGGGCTAGTAACTTACTTTTTAAAAATGAAAGCTCAGATCCTGCAGAATCCAGTTATGCCCTACAGATGACAACCAAGAAGTGGGGCTGGATTCTCCCCTTGAGGTGGTTGTTTAATAGCTCTGTTTTAATCTTACAGTGCCCTATGAACCCTTTCTAGAGAAATGTGTCTTCTATTAAACCAAAAGTTAGCTATTATATCATACGTAACTTCCAAACTATTGCTCAATTTCTATCAAGGACTAGAGAGAGTAAGATATTTTCTCCTTTCAATATTAACTTTATAAATGATAAAGTTCCAGCAATAGCATTAAAAAACTGAAAGTGCCTCTATGTTATTTTAAAACACTAAGGCAGCTGGGAAGGGGTTTTTTGTTGTTGTTTAATTATTTACTGTTCTATCTCTGAGTCCCAGTTGTGATGGGTTGCTATGCGAATGTAACCACAGTACACAAGAGCAGCTTAAAAATAGTCCTGAAAAGCAGAAACATTTTTTTTTAAATTAACACTTGCTGTGAAAGGGGTTAAAAGACTACTACTAAAGATTAACCAAAAAAACCCACGTTAAAAGATACGAGTTCTTCCTTGTTACATGAATCTCTGGTATATTTTAAAGAAGCAGAGATCATAAAGGTAAGGACAAAAATGTATTCAACACTGATTCGGTTATCAGAAAAATTCATCATTAAACATTTAATGTTCAAAAGAGGTACTGCTACGGTTTTAAGACCTAAAGTATTAATTGCTTCTCTGTAGTCTTCTGATTTCTTCTAGGTATCACTTACCCAAATCCATGACTGACACCCTGATTAAAGAAATGCAAGTCATTCTGGGTCCCAACACAAACTACACTGCAGATCTCAACTTTATCCATGTTATGATCTAAACCAAGTTCTTATTTGAGTCTCACTACTGTAAAGAACAACTACAACGAGAACGGGAAGGAGACATTAGACGCTACACACAAACACAAGTTAAAATATTACACAATTCGGCAACCTCAGCACGGGGGGGGGGGGGGGGGGGGGAGGGAATACGGAGCTCACAACCCCTCCCCCTCAACACAAGAGAGCCTGACCGAGTCCGGTTCGACTAGCCCCCGCCTGGCAAACCTTCCCAGCAGCAGGCTGGCCACCCAAAAAGCTTGGCAATCCCTCCCTGACAGCGACCGCCCGGCGCAGTCTGCAGCCCCCTAGAGCCGCAGCGAGCAGGGCTTCTCCGGCCACCCGCCTTCGGGACCGGGGCTCAATCACCGGGCCCAGGGCTCCGCACGATCCGGGAAACTCTCGGGGAGGGAGGTGAGGCCCATTCGCCGCCCGCGCTCGCCCCCAGCGGGTCTCGGGCTTGGCACAGGGAGCCCCGCCTGCGTACAGAGCGGGGGAAGAAGCGGCTGGAGGCCCCTGCCCCAGCGCCCCGCCGAGGACCGGCGCTCCCGGAACCGAGCCCGGGGCGGGGGTGGCGGACGCTGCCGGCCGCAGCCCGAGCGAGCGCGCACTTACCAGATCTGGAACTTGAGCAGCGGCCCCGTGGCGTAGGCCATGCGCAGCTTCTTAGCCGGCAGGGCCCCCTGCTCCGTCGCGGCCCGGCCCAGCCCCGCCGCCAGGAGGAACAGCAGCACCAGCGCCCGCATCGTCCCTCAGCAACAGCCCCGGCACCGGCAAATGGAGGCTGAGCACGCACCGGCCGCGAGGCGAGCGAACCCCCACCGCAAGGTCACGGGAGCAGGAAACGAAGCGCGCACGCGCAGGGCAGGACACGTGAGGTGACACTCACTGGAGGCCCCCCCCCCCCCTTCTCTCTCACACACGCCGCTGGGCGCGAGACCCTGCCCGCGCGGGGGCGCGCGCGAGGGAGGCGTTCTGCGCACAGAGCTGGGACAGGACTGGCTGAGGCCAGAGGTTTCTGCTCCAGCCACTGCTGGACGGGGGGGTCGGTGGGGGTGGGGCTAGCATGTCTGGTGCATAAACAATGGCCCTACCAAATTCATGGCCATGAAAAATGCCTCACAGACCGTGGAATCTGGTGTGGTCTCCCCTCGTGAAATCTGTATAGTATAAGGTAAGAGCACACAAAAGACCAGATTTCACCGGGGAAACCAGCGTTTCTCAAACTGGGGGGGGGGGTCCTGACCAGAAAGGGAGTTGCAGGGGGAGTCGCAAGGTTATTTTTGGGGGCCACAGTATTGCCACCCTTACTTCTGTGGTGCCTCCAGAGCTGGGCGGCTGGAGAGCAGCAGCTGTTGGCCAGGAGCCCAGCTCTGAAGGCAGCACCCGGTCAGCAGCGGTGCAGAAGTAAGGGTGGCAATTCCATGCCATGTCAGCCTTACTTCTGCGCTGCTGCTGGCTGCAGTTCTGCCTTCAGACTGGGCTCCTGGCGAACAGCCGCTGCTCTCCAGCTGCCCAGCTCTGAAAGCATTGCTGCTGCCAGGAGCAGTACAGAAGTACAAGTAGCAGTACTGCAGCCCCCCCCCCCCTCAATAACCTTGCAACCCCGACCCTATTTGGGTCAGGACTCCTACAATTGCAATACTGTGAAATTTCAGATTTAAATAGCTGAAATCATTAAATTTACAATTTTTTAAATCCCATGACCATGAAATTGACCAAAATGGACTGTGAATTTGGTAGGGCGCTAAAAATGACCCAGCAGCACCTTCTGCTGCTTGCCAGCAGTCCTGGGGCAGGCTTGCCAAGGAGATAGTTGCAGCAGGGCTGAGCGCTGCCCGCTGGCACTTCAGGGCGGGATTGGTTATTATTGCTGTGGATTGGGGTAGTGGCTGATGGCCCCAGTGTGCCACACACCAGCCACACACCCAACAAAAGAAGGTGCTAGTCAATGAAGCTGAAGAGCCTACAATCTAAACCAAGAGACAACAGGCAATTGCAGCAGCCAGACAGGGAACAATGGGGGCATGGCTACACTTGCAGATGTAGAGCGCCGGGAGTTAAACCAGCCCTCGGAGACCACAGCAGGTAAAGCACTGCTGTGTGTTCACAATGTCAGCTGCAAGCGCAGTGGCGTGGCCACATTTATGGCACTTGCAGCAGCATTGGGAGTGGTGCATTATGGGCAGCTATCCCACAGAGTACATCTTCCCATTCTGGCACCATGGCTTGTGGGAAGGGGGAGGGAAGGGTGTGGGGCATTCTGGGTCCTGTCCCAATGCCCCGTGATGCACCGCTTCACATCCCAGCAATCCCTCTGCTTCTGTCCACATTTGGTGCCATCTTTCAACGTTTTTTATACTGCACGCTCTGTCTTCCCTTTTGGTCTGCGGGAATGGATCCTGAACTTGTGAGGAATACGCTGATAGGTCTCGCCAGCATGTCACGAATTGCAGTCGAGTTACTCCTTAAGCTACAAAGTGACAGTGAGGAATCTGACAATGATGTCGACTCGCATAATGCATATGACACAAGATTGCTTGTGGCATTCACGGACATGCTCACTACAGTGGAACGCTGCTTTTGGGCTCAGGAAACAAGCATTGAGTGGTGGGATCACATCGTCATGCAAGTTTGGAATGATGAGCAGTGGCTGCAGAACTTTTGGATGAGAAAAGCCACTTTCATGGGACTGTGTGCTGAGCTCGCCCCCACCCTGAGGCGCAAGGACATGACATTGAGAGCTGCCTTGCGGTGGAGAAGAGGCTATTGCAATCTAGAAGCTGGAAACTCCAGACAGCTACGGATCGGTTGCTAACCAATTTGGAGTGGGAAAATAGACCGTTGGAATCAGGTTGATGCAAGTTTGCAGGGCTATTAATTTCATCCTGCTCAGAAGAACTGTGATTCTGGGCAATGTGCATGAGATTGTGGCTGGCTTTGCACAAATGGGTTTCCCTAACTGCAGAGGGGCGATAGATGGGACGCATATTCCAATTCTGGCACCTGACCACCTAGCCTCCGAGTACATAAATCTTTCGGAACACAGGCCTGTTCAGGAAGCTGCAAGCCAGGACTTTCTTTCCAGACCAGAAGATCACTGTAGGGGAAGTCAAAGTGCCCATTGTGATCCTTGGAGACCCCGCTTACCCTTTAATGCTGTGGCTCATGAAACCCTACACAGGGAGCCTTGACAGCAGCAAGGAGCGGTTCAACAACAGGCCAAGTCGGTGCAAAATGACTGTTGAGTGTGCTTTTGGCTGTTTAAAGGGCCGCTGGCACTGTCTGTATGGGAAGCTGGACCTGGCCGATGACAACATCCTCACGGTTATAGCCAGATGCTGTACCCTCCATAACATTTGTCACAGGAGAGGTTAAGGCTTCACTCAGGCATGGACCACGGAGGTTCAACACCTGGAAGCTGAATTTGAACAGCCAGAGAGCAGGGCTATTAGAGGGGCCGAGCGTGGGGCTGTAAGGATTAGGGATGCCTTGAGGGAGCAATTCGATGCTGAAAGCCACCAGTAATGTTTGGTGCCCTGCATGGGAGTGAAGTGCTGTGGTTCCAGTGCTAGTAGGCATCTGTGTTTGCTACATATGATGCACTGACTTGCAGTGCCTGCTGCTTTCCTAGGCTACGGTATCTTTTACAAATTACAGAGGGAAACCAAAGCACACACAGCATTATATATTACAGAAAATTCCCATTTTGTCACAATCAACACAATCTTCATACTCACCTGAAAGTAGTCAGGCTAAGCAGAAGACAAGTAATCCTTTGGTCCAGCAGCTACCAAATCCCTCACCTTTTTCCCATCTAATTTTTAAGGAAGAAGTTTAAGTTGCTTACCTTCTCCTAATCTCCTGGCTGCTTTTCTGTATCAGGACTTGGGTTTGTTAGAGGAAAAAAATACACAATATGGAGGATGGGGGTTTTAACAAAATAAGCCTCTCTCAGGTGGAGTTATGCCACTCAAAGTCAGATTAACATATATGCAGATTTCATTTCCATAATTTCTACGAAAAAAATTAAATAGCAGCACTAAAATAATTGCTGAAGGCACAAATCATCTATTCAGATATTTCAAGGGAACCTGTTGGTTGTTCAGGATAATGCTAGAGATATTCCGGTATTAAGTAGGGTTGCCAGGCATATGGTTTTTGACTGGAACACCCGGTCGAAAAGGGACCCTCGCGGCTCCAGTCAGCACCTCTGACCGGGCCATTAAAAGTCTGGTAAGCAGTGCAGTGGGGGCCTGGGGCTAAGGCAGGCTCCCTGCCTGCCCCGGCTCCACATGACTCCTGCAAGCGGCTGCCAGGTCCCTGAAGCCCCTAGGCACATGGGTGGCCAGGGAGGCTCTGCCCGCTGCCCCCACCCTGAGTGCTGGCTCCGCAGCTCCCATTGGCTGGGAATTGCAACCAATGGGAGCTGTGGGGACAGCACCTGCGGGTGCGAGGGCAGCATGTGGAGCCTCCCTGGCCATCCATGCACCTAGGGGCCACAGGGACCTGGCGGCTGCTTCCTGGGAGCCACAGTAGCTGCCGCTGGGACCCTGCACCCCGAACCCACTCCTTCATGCCAACCCCTACCGCAACCTGGAGTCCCCTCCCACACCCAAACTCCTTCCCGGAGCCCACACTCCACCACATCCCAACCCCCTGCCCCAGCCCTGAGTCCCCTCCTGCACCCCAAACCCCTCATCCCCAGCCACACCCCAGAGCCCACACTGTTGACTGGATTTTATATCTTGGCCAGGGGAACCAGTCTGAGGTTCATCTCCCTACCCCACATCTCTCAACTGGTTTGTCTTTACCCCCAAAGAAAACTTACAAGGGATAAGGTGCAAAAAAAGGGACAGATTTATTAACAGGCAACAGTTAAACAAGTAAGATAAACAAGGTAAAAAACATAGGTAAAACACTAAGGACCCCTGGCTGCAACAGAAAAAGGGATCAAATATGACAGGCTTTATCTACGACAAGGTAGAGGGCTTGCAGCCCTGTCCCAAGAATAAACCCAGATCAGGTCCAGTAAAGAACAATATGTTGCTTCTTTACCATCTCTTGCAGCTTGAGGAGCAGCTCCACTGTCACGACTGGCTGACCTCTGGATCCAGGTGACACGGTCAGGTACTGGTAGCAGGAACTCAGACAGGTAGATGATCACTCTGTCTTCCTCCTTTATAGATCTTCCTCCCTGCGTCATTGGAGGTGGATGTGAGCTGAAGAATCAGGACAGCGGATGGCAGCCATCCTCGCGTGCAAGGTAAGCTACCCTCCCAACAATCCTAGTGTGGTGCTATGGCCTACCTATGATGCAGACAGCAGCATTAGCTATTTCCTAGAACAGCAGCATATGCTACCTCCAAGATGGGCAGCCCTGGCTTCCTGACAACCTAGACCTATACACTGCCCAGTTGCTGGGCAGATTACCAGTCAGGGACCTGCCAATTTCCCACCTCTGAGGGAAAAGTGTGCCAAACTCAACAGGGGGAGGGGGAAGAAGGGTACCAAACACAGATTCCAGGTTGTTGTTACAGGAAATCCAAGATGGCACATAGGGGCTAATATGACAGGAAAAACCCCCTACAGCACCGCCAGCAGGAGCCCTCAACCCCCCACCCTCCAACCCTCTGCCCCAGCCCAGAGCCGTCCCCCACACCCTGAACCCCTCATTTCTTGCCCACCTGGATCTTGCACTCCCAGCCCAGAGCCTATATCCCTCTGCACCCTGACCCCCTGTCCCAGCCTGGAGCCCTCTCCTGCACCCTAAACCCCTCATCCCCAGCCCCACCCCAGAGCCCACATCCCCAGCCAGAGCCTGCACCCCCTCCCGTGCCCCAGTGCCCTGAACCAGCCCAATGAAAATGAGTGAGGGTGGGGAAGAACGAGCGATGGAGTAAGGGGGGGATGGAGTGAGCAGGGGGCGGGGCCTCATGAAAGGGGCAGGGAAAGGGTGTTCAGTTTTGTGCAATTAGAAAGTTGGCAACCCTAGTATTGAGAAGGAGATAGTTTTAGGTTGAAAAGAGGAACTAATGAGTGGAAGGATGGGGGTGCTGATTGTTGATTTGCTTTTGATTATTGTTTGGGTTGTTTGGATATGAAGTCTAGCAACTGTAGCTCAAAATTAAGCGGGGAGGGGGGCATTCTGTGGGAATATATACAGAAACATCACCAGAGGGAGCTCTCTCACACGTTTCAGTACCTCACACCATGGAACCTCCCTACCTTACACTCAAGGTTTTCCTTTTGGGCTTCTATAGCAGATCAGTCTTTTCCCTGAAGAGACTGGCCTGCTGTGGAGCCACCCGTCATTGCCTGGTAGGCTTCGTGCAGCTCAGAAGACCACAAACATTTTCTGCTGTGCGCAAGCCCTAGTTATTTTTTATTGTCAAACACAAGCACAATTTAACTTTGCCAAGCCTGGAATCTGTCAGTTTTGCCCCCATCAGCAGATTACATTACTTTCAATAAACCATGTGTGTGGGGAGTGACTGGAACATGAGCATAATGCACTCACGAAAAATAGAATAGGAATTGGCTATCGTCTATTTGGCTAATAAGATGAAAGGTGACAGAAGGCTCTGTTACTACATCCCCTTCAAAACGGTTTGCTACCCATCCCTACTTCCCATCCACTTCTACAGATTTAGGGCCAGTTACTGCAACTGCATGCACACAGGCAGATCTTTGAATACTTGCACAGCTGCAATGATTTCAATAGGACTCTGCATGGGAACAGGAACTCCATACAGACTGGGGGGCAATCCACATTGCTCCAGTGGCAGGATTTGGCTCCTATTTGGATTTCATGGTGCATAAATAAATCCATATATTCCCACCCCATAAAAAACAGAAAAGGCAAAGTTAAGGCTGAGATATTGAATTCATATTTACATCTCTGATGTTAAACAGCACTTAGCACCTTATCATGTAAAGACTTATGTATGTGAATAGTCATATTGAACTCAATCTCTTCTTAGGAATACTCATGTGCATAAAGTTAAGCATGTGCATAAGTCTCCACAGGATTGGGGTCTTATTTAGTGCCTTTCCTCCAGAGATCCCAAAGTGCTCTATCAACTTTACAAACAGATTTATATACCTTTCAGAAATTACTTTACTCATTGCAGAACCTAGAAGTCTGGTCTCACAGGCCCTTGCTCTAACCACTGGCAGTTAAAATAATTTAGGCATATTTGAGGTTCATCAGTATATGACAAGTATGATGAGAAGGGGAACAAAGAAGACCTAAGAAATTATAGCCCAGTCAGCCTAACTTTGATATCTGGAACAAATTATTAAACAAATCAATTTGTAAGTACCTAGAGAATAATAGGTTTATAAGCAATAGCCAATATGGATTTGTCAAGAACAAATCATGTCAAACCAACCTAATTTCCTTTTTTGAAGAGGTTACTGGCCTAGTGGATGGGGGTAAGAGGTTGTCATAAATATAAAGGGAAGGGTAAACCCCTTTAAAATCCCTCCTGGCCAGAGGAAAACTCCTCTCACCTGTAAAGGGTTAAGAAGCTAAAGGTAACCTCGCTGGCACCTGACCAAAATGACCAATGAGGAGACAAGATACTTTCAAAAGCTGGGAGGAGGGAGAGAAACAAAGGGTCTCTGTCTGTCTATATGCTGCTTTTGCCGGGGATAGACCAGGAATGGAGTCTTAGAACTTTTAGTAAGTAATCTAGCTAGGTATGTGTTAGATTATGATTTCTTTAAATGGCTGAGAAAAGAATTGTGCTGAATAGAATAACTATTTCTGTGTATCTTTTTTGTAACTTAAGGTTTTGCCTAGAGGGATTCTCTGTGTTTTGAATCTAATTACCCTGTAAGGTATCTACCATCCTGATTTTACAGAGGGGATTTCTTTACTTCTATTTACTCCTATTTCTATTAAAAGTCTTCTTGTAAGAAAACTGAATGCTTTTTTCATTGTTCTCAGATCCCAGGGTTTGGGTCTGTGGCCACCTATGCAAATTGGTGAGGCTTTTTACCAAACCTTGTCCAGGAAGTGGGGTGCAAGGTTTTGGGAAGTATTTGGGGGGA
Organism: Caretta caretta; assembly: GCF_965140235.1. Lineage (NCBI taxonomy): Eukaryota > Metazoa > Chordata > Testudines > Cheloniidae > Caretta > Caretta caretta. Next base: position 27,867,718 of record NC_134214.1, read on the forward strand.
AAGACGTTTCCAAACAGCTCTTCCCCAGTAACCAGTATTTGTTTGGTGGTGGTAGCGGCCAATCCAAGGACAAAGGGTGGAATATTTTGTACCTTGGGGAAGTTTTGACCTGAGCTGGTAAAGATAAGCTTAGGAGGTTTTCATGCAGGTCCCCACATCTGTACCCTAGCGTTCAGAGTGGGGAAGGAACCTTGACAGAGGTAGACGTGATAGATCCTGATTTTACTAAGCCTTCTGACACAGTCCCACATGACATTCTCATAAGCAAACTAGGGAAATATGGTCTAGATTAAATTACTATAAGATACGTGCACAACTGGCTGAAAAACTACACAGAGAAGTTATCAATGATTCTCTTTCAAACTGAAAGGACATATCAAGTGGGTCAGGTACTATTCAATATTTTCATTAATGACTTAAATACAGGCGTGGAGAGTATGCTTATAACATTTGTAGATGACCAAGCTAGGAGAGGTTGCTGGCACTTTGGAGTACAGGATCAGCATTCAAAATGACCTTGATAAATTGGAGAAGTGGTCTGAAATTACAAGATGAAATTCAATATAGACAAGTTTAAAGTCCTACACTTAGGAAGGAACAATCAAATTCACAACTATACAATGGGGAATTACTGGCTACATTGATATTCTTCTGAAAAGGGGTTCTAGAGGATCACAAATTGAATATGAGTCAACAATATGATGCAGTTGCGAAAAAGGCTAGTATTTTGAACCATACTAACAGGAGTGTCATTTAAGACATGGGAGGTAATTTGTACAATGCTACTCAGCACCAGTGAGGTCTCAGCTGGAGTAGTGCGTGCTGGGCACCACACTTTAGGAAACAAGTGGACAAATTGGAGAGAGACCAGAGGAGAGCAACAAAAGTGAGAAAAGGCTTAAAAACGTGGCCTATGGGGAAAGATTTTAAAAAATGGGCATATTTAGTGTGGAGAAAAGAACACTGAAGGGGGGGAGCTGATAACAGTCTTCAAATATGGCTGTTAAGGGCTGTTTTAAAGAGGATGGTGCTCAGATGGTTTCCATGTCCCCTGAAGGTAGGACAAGTAGTAATGTACTTAATCAGCAGCAACAGAGATTTAGGAAAAACTTTCTAACTATAAGAGTAGTTAAATAGGCTTCCAAGGAAGGTTGTGGAATCTGCATTATTGGAGGTTTTTAAGAACAGGTTACACAAACACCTGTCAGGGTGATATAGGTATGCTTTGGTCCTGCCTCAGTGCCAGGGACTGAACTAGATGACCTCTTGAGGTTTTTCGAGCCCTCTATTTCTATGATTCTATGCAAATAACAGCATTTAGGTGCTGAAGTTATTTCATTTCTAATATACATTATATATATTACAAAGGCAACAGTAGTGCCTTTATAGTTAAGGCTATATTTCAGTTATGTCAACGCACATTTGAAGGGAAGGGAGGTGGATGGGTATCAGCTGATAATAAAGGGTTAATGTTGAGAGCCTCATTTCACTGTGTGGAAGGAGCGGAGATCACGTATATGACACTACCAATCTATCAGCCAGATAGACTCCTTTTTAAAGAATCCATCCTCACAACTATTTTCAAATCCCAAGTAATGCTGCTTCAAACTTACTAGTTAACACATATTAAACTTTCTCCGGTACTATCACATGGCTGGTTATGAAGTTGCATTGCAACTGCAAAGGAGCTTGTCACTCTCAGGGTGAGTGCAGTATTTGCAATCTAATCTATCCTCTATGATATTTTAATGTACCTGCCAATGTGTTATGGGTACTTAGGTATAACTATCCATCTATGACAGAAGCAGAATGGGATGCGGAGCCTAACATGAAAGGTGTAGGAGGGAAAACTGACTTTAGTGCAAACCAAAGAATCACTGCCTTGGAGTAGTAAAAATCTATGACGCGTAAGAAAACAAAAGAGGTATGTATATTTATTTCATTTCAGAGGCCCTTTTATTCCATGTATCCAGAGCACTAAACATAAACTGAGGCAGCAATTAATCTGAAAACTGTTTAATTCAGAGACAGCTAATTACATTCATTTGTACAAACTGTGTAGTTGACCCAACAAGAAATATTCTGCTCAGCAGTCTTAGGTTATTCTGAATTAATACAGTGACCCAGAAACTAAAGGCTATGTGTGGTCCCAGCACAATACAAACTGAGATGAGTGAGTCAGATTTTATTTTTTCCATAAACAATGTAAAGTTGTACAATCTGTAATTCAAACTCTGTTATCCTACCTAGTTTGGATCACATTTTCTTCTGTAAGAGCTACTTTCCCCCAAACAATCAGGCAGAGAGATTTTTCTGATTTCCTTTATCTAGCATAAACTAATGCCAGAGTAAGAAAGAAACAATGCCTTTTGGTGATCTTTCTAAGGCCCCTATACTGTAATCCTTTATTCATGTGAGTGGTATTTAGTCATGTAAGCTTCACATTGGCTTCACATAAATAAGAAATTGAAGAATTGACCCTTCTGTTAATGTGTGTTCTGATCTATATATATTAGTGACGGGGCAAGGCCAGATGGCTATAGAAAAGTAGTGGGAGATAGATATATTAGCTCCAGGCTAAACAAATCCCTGGTACCAGGATAAGTGAAATGGCAGCTGCTCCAGGTCAATTAAGACACCGGGGCCAATTAAGAACTTTCCAGAAGGCAGGGAGAATGCTAGGTTGATTGGGACACCTGAATCCCGTCAAGGGCGGGCTGAAACTAGTTAAAAGCCTCCCAGTTAGTCAGGTGGGTGTGCATGTCAGGAGCTGTGGGAGGAAGTTGCGCTGTTGGAGAAACTGAATAGTACACACCATATCAGGCACAAGGAAGGAGGCCCTGAGATAAGGGTGAAGTGGAGCTTGAGAAAGTGAGGGCTGCTGTGGGGGAAGGAGCCCAGGGAATTGTACACGTTATATTTCTAAAAGGTCAGCTACCATAGCTGATGCTATTAGGGTCCCTGGGCTGGAGCCCGGAGTAAAGGGTAGGCCCGGGCTCCCCCCTGCTTTGCCCCCTGATTAATCACTGAGACTGGGAGACAACAGAGACTGTGCAAGGAAGGATAACTTCTCCTCACCTCCCTCACTGGCTCATGATGAAAATGGCTCAGTAGACTGTGACCCTCGTCTCTAGAGAGAGAAGGGTTACGTGGAGGATCACAGTGAGCCTCTGAGGCTACCGAAATCCGCCAAGAAATGCGGGACCTACGGAGGCAAGGACAGAGCTTTGTCTACACATATATAATATAGAGCGAGAGAGAGAGAGTGAGTGTGTGTGTGTGATGGGGTCAGGCCAGATGGCTACAGGAGAGTGGTAGAAAGTAGGTATATTAGCCCCAGGATAAGCAGGTCCCTTTTACCCTGGTAAGTGAACAGGGGTTACTCCAGGTTAATTAGGACACTTGGGGCCAATCAAGGGGCCTGCCAGAACCTGTTAAGAGCCTCCCTTCCAACCAGATAAGGGCATGATAAGAGCTGTGGGAGGAAGGTGCGCTACTGAAGAGCTGGGCAGTGCAGATGCTGACAAGCACCAGGAGGGAAACCCCACAGGTACAGAGGCGAAGGGCAAGGGAAACCCCACAGGTACAGAGGCGAAGGGCAAGGGAAACCCTGCCCAGCAGGGTGAACAGCCCTTCTGGGTCCCAAGGTCTGAGGGAAGAAACCCCACCAGAGGTGAGAGACTGAATGGATGTCTGGCCTGTTGTCACCATGCCCATAGGGGCTAACAGAGACTAAGGGTCTCCCCTCCCCCTTCCCATCAAGGAGGCTGGGAGGAACCCTGCTCAGGCAAGGTGTGGACAGTAAGCCCAGGGACGTGGGGAAATTCTGAGGGAGAGAGGAATACCCTGGCTCGCTGCTAAGAGGAAGTGCAGAAACTACCGAGGTGGAGAAGGAGCTCTGTCACAACTGGTGTGAGAGATGGGATTGTGACAGCGCAGTGGACTAAGCTAAAGAAAAAGGGGGGGAGGGAATTTTAATTGTCCTCAACACAACTGACGATGTGGTGAGGGCACTAGAACAGGCCACGGTGGCCCAGCAGGAGGCCACCTGGGCCCAAGTGACAGCCCAGCAGGAATCAATGCAGTGCAGCACAAGACCAACCAATTACTTATGAGTCAGGCGACCCAGGACCTAGCCCTGCTGTGAGAGGTGATGGACCAGCCAAAAGCTCTGACCACCCCTAGCCCATGGGCCTGACGGGACACAAGCACTGAGGGCTACTGGTTATCTACCAAAGATGCTGCAGAAGACAATGTCGAGGCATAGCTCCTTACATTTGAAAGGATCATGTTGTCCGAGGCCTGGCCCCAGGACCAGTGATCCAGCATCCTCACCCCCTTTTTATGTGGGGAGGCTCAGAAAGCTTACCATGACATGTCTGCAGAAGCCGCAACCGATTATCCCCAGTTGAAAGTGGAGATCCTGGCCCGATCAGGGGTGACTGCAGCAGTGCAGCCCCAGAGGTATCACATGTGGAGATACCAACAGAACAAAGCCTCTGTGGTCCCAACTATTTAACCTTACTAACCTCGCATGGAAGTGGCTGTGATCTAAGGCCCATAGACCAGAGGATATTTTGGCTACAGACCAGTACATGAGGGAACTGCCACCAGAGCTTTGCGCATCGGTTTGCCAGAATGACCCCTCCTTCTATGACGATGGAGGTGGTCGTGCTGGTGGAAAGATGAATAATGACCAAGGAACTATCCCAACCACAACATCTGAATCAAACGACCAGCCCCTATCCTGGGTGTTCGGATGATTGAGCCAGAGAAGTCTAGGTGAAAGTCGAGAGGAGCCAAGGACCAGCCAGGAGCCACGAAGGGATGGAGCAACCTGGGCAAAGAGGCAGTGACTCCACATAAACACACAAGGCCAGTGAGACTGAATGGGGTAGAGACCATGGCACTTGTGGACTCCGGGAATTCTATCACACTCATCTCGGGGAAGCTAGTGAAAAGTAGCCATAGCCAGCTAATGCAGCCCAAACATACTGGGGGTAACATGCATCCATGGGGTGGTCAATTATTACCCCACCATCCTGGTGAAGATTGAGATACAGGGGAACTTTACTGGGGTAACAGCAGGAGTGGTCCCTAAATTCCCATACCTCATACTCACATGGAGGAATTTCCCGGGATTTGGAAGCTTGCTCCCACCAGAGGGATGGGAAGAAAGGGAGGATCCCAAAGTTAATGAGTTGTCCACAGCAGAATGCCACCCCCCTCCCAACTTTCTCTGAAATATCTCAGGATCTGTTCCCCATTCCTGGGAGGGTCAGGAAGACCAAGCGGGAAAGGAGGGCCAGCTAAGGCCTTGGAAACCTGGATCCTGACCCAGGGCCAGAAGGCTGCCCTCATAGGCAGGCAGACATGGGCGGCGGATACAGAGGCTGTCACGGCGCAAGAAGGACCCGAGGCTGGTCCCAATCACAATGCCACCGAACTGGCAGAGAGGGCAGAGACAGGCCCCCTGGAACTTGGACAGGCTAGTCCCAGGAGGGAGAATTTCAGGCAGAAGACCTGAGATATTATAACATCAGGAAGGAGGTGGCTGAAATAGATGGGGTATCCATAGACAGAAAAGCCCAGGCACCAGGACCCTACTTCATGATCAAGACGGATCTCCTGGACCGGGTGATGCAGGGACAGGAAGTACAACAGCTCCTGGTGCCACAAAAGCATCAGAGGGCAGTGTTTAGCCTTGCCCACAGTCACCTTTTTGGAGGACACCTAGCATGGATCCTATAAAGATTCTTCTGGCCATGAGTACATGAAGAAGTCCAGTGGTATTGCACCTCCTGCCCCGAGTATCAGCTCCACAGTTCACATCCCCACTTGAGGGCACAGTTAGTGCTTCTGCCAATCATAGGGGTCCCTCTTCCCCTTGTTATTTGGGGCCTTCAGCACATTCTGCTAATTATTGCTTTTTTTCCCCTGAATCATTTCAACTCATCTTTCCGCATTTGAAATGCTTCATCCCCACTTAGGATTTCCAGTGTTCCCTGTACTAAATCCAACATGTTTCTTGCCTCCTTATGACGTTTTAACCAGTGAAGTGGGGAATGCATTCCCTAAATGTGAACTTGACAATGAACTCTCCAAATGACTATAGCCTTAGAAAAATAATTGTGATACCACCACAGGCCTGAGGGCTCTTCCAATGCAGAGATTAACCTTAGTGATGGGCTGCATATACTCCAGGTCTGTAAGGGTATGTCTACTCTGCAAAGAAAAACCTATGGTACCAAGTCTCAGAGTCTGGGTCAATTGACTCAGACTGCAGGGCTAAAATTAGTGGTGTAGACATTCAGGCTGAGGCTGGAGATGGGTTTCTGAAACCAGCAAGCAGGGAACACTAAATTGGGAGGAGAGGTAGATACGCTGGAGGGTAGGGATAGGATACAGAGGGACCTAGACAAAGTAGAGGACTGGGCCAAAAGCAATCTGATTAGGTTCAACAAGGACAAGTGCAGAGTCCTGCACTTAGGACAGAAGAATCCCATGAACCGCTACAGACTAGGGACTGAATGGCTCGGCAGCAGTTCTGCAGAAAAGGACCTAGGGGTTACAGTGGATGAGAAGCTGGATATGAGTCAACAGTGTGCCCTTGTTGCCAAGAAGGCCAATGGCATTTTGGGACGTATAAGTAGGGGCACTGCCAGCAGATCGAGGGACGTGATTGCTCCCCTCTATTCAACATTGGTGAGGCCTCATCTGGAGTACTGTGTCCAAAGAGGATGGCTCTAGACTGTTCTCAGTGGTAGCAGATGATAGAACGAGGAGTAATAGTCTCAAATTACAGTGGGGGAGGTTTAGATTGGATATTAGGAAAAACTTTTTCACTAGGAGGGTGGTGAAACACTGGAATGCGTTACCCAGGAAGGTTTAGTATATCTGGCATGTAAATACCTTGCAACGCCTGTTCTCACTTTCAGGTGACATTGTAAATAAGAAGCAGGAAGCAGCATCTCCCATTAATGTAAACAAACTTGTTTGTCTTAGCGATAGGCAGAATAAGTAGGAGAATTGCATGGACTGGTAGGCTACCATGGACTGGTAGGCTCTAAAGTTTTACACCGTTTTGTTTTTGAGTGCAGTTACGCAACCAAAAAAAAAAAATCTGCATTTGTTACACTTTCATGATAAAGAGATTGCACTTCAGTACTTGTGACATGAATTGAAAATTAGAAATTAGTATTTCTTTTGTCTATCATTTTTACAGTGCATATATTTGTAATCAAAAATAAAGTGAGCACTGCACTTTGTATTCTGTGTTGTAATTGAAATCAATACTGAAAATGTGGAAAAACATCCAAAAATATTTAATAAATTTCATTTGGTATTCTATTGTTACAAGTGCAATTAATCATGATTAATTTTTTTGAGTTAATCATGTGAGTTAACTGCGATTAATTAACAGCCCAAGTTTTGACCCTTTAAGGTACACTTGAGTCAGTTTTTTCAAGTTTTCTCTGCTATCATGAGGGATAGAAACTTTTTTTTTTTAAATAAAAGCTGACAGTCTTGCATAATCACTTGTTCCTAGGAGCTTTAAGTAAAACACCAAATATCACAAGACTGGCAATAAAATGAGAGTTAGCAGCACTTCCTGAGCACTGGGTCGCTCATCTCTGTTATTCCAACAAAAGACACAGGAAGCCTGGTATTTGGGTTCCTGCAGGTCAGATGCTTGCTCCTAGTTTCATGTGCTCTCTGACTACAGCTCTCAGTTTCCAAGGGCTCAAGGGCTGTAGCAGCTACACTAGGAAAGGACCATCTCCATAACTACACTTTTTCTTAGGACATCTGTGTTAGGCAATCTTCAGAAAGGACGACTAATCTAAATTCAATAGCCCAGCCAGCCAGCCATAATGATATTTTTCCCCACAAAAAGACAATTGATAGTTCAGATTGCTAGACAAAATTCAAAACCAGACATCACTGAAAACCTCTAAACACTAAAATAATGGGAATCATGTCAGGTTACTTAATTCTGGCAGCAGCCTTAAAGGGTTAAAAATCACATGCTTACCTTGTTTATTTTAAATGTATTACCATTAGAAGTAGCACTTAAGGATACTGTAACTTAAAGATAAGCAATTCTTCTATTTTTCCAGTCTGTTTTCTGGATTTGACAGCACTTTGTGCATGGCCAGTTTTTCTGGTTGCTTGTGTGGGTATTTCACACAGCAACAGGGAAGAGAAAACCTTATAAAAAAAATAGGAAAAAAGTTCAATAGAACCACAAAAAAATTGGCAGAGAAAACATAATATCCAACAGTACTGGTAACTTTTTTTTTTTTTTTTGGGGGGGGGGGGGGGGGGGACTGACTAGCTTGCAAATGAACGGTTTCTTTAATACCTAGTTAAGGCATGCACACACCAACTACCGGTATTTCCTTCATTTTTAGTGTTCATAATAATCTCTCCTTTTGAATTGCTCTTAGCCCCCTTAACTGTAACAAAGATTTTCATGTGTATTAAGATTTGTTTTTCGTTAAGAGTTGTTTTATGCATTTGGGATGAAGAAGCTAGAAGTTTTGACTTAGTAGAAAAGATTGACAGAGCTAAATATGGGCAGCTTGGTTAGGAAATAACTCTGTGTGATACATAAACCATTTTTGTTTTTTAAAGGGTGTTAACCACAAAGAGAGAGAGAGGAACTATGCAGCACAGCAAATAGAGGTGTAATTTTAAAAAGGAGAAATTTAAGCCACATAACAGGAAATACTTCTTGACAGACTTATTAGGATGTGGAACTGTCAGAGAACATGGTAGAAGCCCTATCACTTCAGACATTTATAACCAAATTGGTCAAACCAGGAAATGTACTGTAGAAAACAATCAGACATTGGAAAGGAGATGGAATGGATGGTCTAAATAGGTCTTTTTAATCTCCAATGATTATGATTCACTTTGATTCCAAATTCTTATGTTCAGCACTGCCACAAGAGTGAAAGTTCCATATTTGTCTAAACAGTAATGTGATTCTTCCACTAGAGGGCAACCATTACATTTCCATTGATTGTTGCTGCATTGAGGAACTGTGAAGTCCTCTAAAACAGTGGTTTTCAACCTTTTTTCATTTGCAGACACCTAACAAATTTTGAATGGAGGTGCAGACCCATTTGGATATCTTAGACATAATCTGTGGACTTCCGCAGATCCACAGACCACAGGTTGAAAACCACTGCTCTAAAATGAGTAATAGATTTTTGCACAAGAATTTCTATTGAACCATAATGGCTCATTTTTACACTATTCTGAAAAGTCAAGATAATTTGTTTTCAATCAAGACACAAAATCAAATAAGCTGAATTCAGTTTAAAATAAACCGTTTCTTTTCCATTTTTGGTAACAATCTCATGTGTTTTTCCTTTAACAAATGTGGTAATGTACTGACACTAAACATTACAAAGCAATTATATGTCTAAATGTATGTTTAAAAAAATTACAAACAAATATATTTTTAAATCAGATTAACTGAGGGAGACACCAGATAAATCAAAGAATTTAATTTTGCATTTATTCTTCTAACATAAAAATTTAAAAATCTTTAAATCCTTATTTTCTTCAAAACTGTTTCAGTATAAAACTGTTGACTGTTTTGTAACAAAACAAAGAGAAAACATTTACACAATGTAAATTAATAAAGTGTGATTGTGAATTGTGTAATAGAAACAAAATGTAAGGAAAGATTACTTTTTAAAGAATGGAAAATGTTATACCATCTAAACAACAATGATCAATTAGAAGGTTTGCAAGTGTGTTTCCGTGATAATTTAATGGGATATCATCAATTAAAAAAATATACTTTATATCCGATTTAAAAAAAAAATCCTACTATTCAAGTAACATCCATGGCTCTGATCTTTTAGTCTCATCCATATGGGCAATCTCCCACCTCTATGCAGAGCTCCATTGACTTCACTGAGACTCTACATTGGTTTAAGGGTCACCCATATGAATCAGATTGCACAATTAGGCCTAATATTACTATAAACGGAGAGATCATTGAATTTTCTCTCTCTCTGTTTACTTTGTGCATTTGATAGCACCTGGTGTAGAGTCAGTTTTGGTGGTTTCCTCGTATAATCTGTTTTCCTTTTTGTTTGTATGGGTCACATACAAAAACCCAGCAAAAGGGGAAAGGATTTAAAAAAAAAAAAAAAAAGGAAAATGTGATTGCAAAACTGCAACAAATTGGTATGGGGAAAGACAGGAGCAGGTATAGCAAGTGAAAATATTTTAAACTCATTTTTATAAATTTAGTAGATTTCAAGTTGATGGTATTGCGGTAACTTGGAAATGGTTGGTACATTTTACAAGTTCTGACTTGGTAACACAAAACCAACAATTTTTTTAATGTTAAATGCTCTTTATTATTGATTGCAATCCTATTATTGCATAAGGGTCACATGTACCTTAAGTTTAATAAAGCTATCAAATTGGTAGATCAACCAAAAAGCCAAAAACACAAAACAAAAAAAATACTTGTTTTGATTTTTAAGCAACACCATTTTAGAACTTTGAGTGAATGTGTTTCTGGTTTTGAATGGAAGCAGGAATGACTGACTGAATATACATTGTTTGATTACAATTTTGCACATGAACGGATTTTTTTTTTTTTAAAAGGTTAACAAATGTAGGTGTGCAGCAAATATGTAAACTTGTCCTTCCTCAGCCATCTGCAGTTGAAAGATATTCTTTGTTCTGTTCAGGTTAAAATGCACCCCATTTTGCACTGATTTTGTGTAACAATCCAATTCCTTTTCACTACTGTTTTACAAGCCTAGTTCCAAATCTTCTAGCTCCTTTAGGAGAGCCGCCTCTTTCTGAATTTTCTCCAACTAGAAAAATAACACAAGATCATACATTTTGCTTATTACACAGGAAGTAAAACAGCAATGTTTAAGTCAATAAATAATGTACATCATTGCTAATATGTAACAAATAGCAAAAAATAAGATTGCAGTAATTTAACAGCAGCAGGCATTATAAAGAATCAAAATACACAGAGGCTGATATAGTACCACATTCTGTTTTAATGTTCAAATTATGCATGCGAATTGCTAGTGTATAAAAATACTAATTTTTAAATTGAAGACTCCATATTATTGCTATTTTGGATCAGTCCATTACATACGTTGTCCACACACCTTACAATACAGTAATAATTCTTTGCACTTATAGTTCCTTATATCAAACATACATTCAATGTGTTTTACAAGTGTGAAAGTGTCACTGTCAACCTGAAATCTAGTGAATTCCCAAAAATGAGTTAAAACTAGGTTTAAGAACTACACTTGCCTCAGAGTGTGTCTGCCAATTTTTGTGGCTTTATAATCACATTTTTTTCCCCCAGTTTTTCCTCTCCTTAGCACCATTTTAAAGACCCATAAAGCAACAGGGGAAATTGACAAACTACATAATGGAGATGGAGCATAGTCAATTTCACTAAGAGCTATGAAATGCAAACAAATTTAAAAAATTGAGAAAAATATTTTCCCTCATCTCTCTACTATGGTAATCTTAGCAGAGTCTGTTGTTACTTGCGACTATACCACAGAAAGGGTTTCAAATAGACATGATTTTTAAATTCAATGTTTAGCCTCACAACTTCCTTAGAGGTATTATCTTCATTTTACAGATGAGGAAACAGAGCCACAGGTTAAGATAGTTGTTCAAGGTCAGGAAGTTTGGGCCAGAGCTAGAACTCAGTTTGTCCCAAGTATCACTTGACCACAAGACTCTCCTCTATATTCATAAAGCTTTCTATGCTCCATACTAGTCCACTTGGGGAGAAAGGATACAAAAGCCTGTTCAAGAGGTAATTGGGTTGGGTAATGCTACGGTGGAAATGCATGGAGAGATTCTGAGTATACTTCCCCACCCTCCACCAGCAGCTTCTTGTATCTGCTAAAGGGGGGAATGTGTGTGAAAAAAGGGGTCTGGCCAGCTGAAGGAGCAACAGAGTTGAGAAGTAGCCAAAGACAGCATGCTGCCATCCAAAATTTGTGTACCTTATGATAGTAAAAGCAGCATAAGTTAATGTTCTTCATCAAGCATTAACCTAATCAAGTGCTGTGTAACCCCTGGAGTGTGGGTAATGGCATAGATGGCTGCAGAAAACAAATGGTAGGCAATAAGAGTGCTGTGATGGGGAGGGACCTATAGCTGCCAATGGTGACCGAAGACATCCCGATTCCTTTGCTCCTCTGTGTGTTCTATTGGCTATGCTCCCTAGTAGTTCCTCAGCACTAGTGGCCCTGCCTCTTTAGAGATGAATTTGAGAAGAGAAACTTTACCTCTTTTTAGGTAAGTTCTTTCACTTCATTTAATTTTGACATGGGAGAGAGACAGAGAGCCACACTCTTTTTGGTACTTCACCAGAATTATATTTGAAATGTACTATGGATTAGCTTCTCCCACTCAAATAGCTTCTGCTGTTCACGGAGGTGGTTTTATTATGCCGTCGGCATGGAGCATCTTCACTAGACGCGCTGCATGGTACAGCTGTGGCGCTGAACATGAAGACATGCCTTTAAGTGCATTGAAAAGTAGTATGATCCTGAGTAAAAACACATGCAAGTTAGTAATACCTGGTTTTTCTCTAGCTGTTTTCCAGTAGCTGCTTGATCCTTCAGCTGCTCAATTGCTTTCAGTTTCTGTGGAAAACAGAAGTATGGGAGAGCCAAGAGAGGAACAGAAATGTTCAGTTTTCTGGGTTTCCAGTTGATCATCTTAACAGAGAAGGAGATACTCTGATGGGAAGACTTAGCAATAGAAATACATCGACTTTTCATTTATATACCTAAACCAGAATTTCACATCAACAGAAACCAAGATAACCTAACAACCTATCTTATTTTCATCATGAATAGACCCGAGTAGAGAAACATCTATCTAGTACCGGAGGAGTTTGGAAGATTATTTTATGCATTTGAAATGTAAACACCATAAAATCTGACCCTAAAGTAGTAACAACAACAATTTAAAAGGAGGATAATTTCTTGTACTGGGAAGCTATATCTAAGATTCAGAAAGAGAACTCCTCCACTGTAAATATTCCCCTTCTCCATACATCTTTTCTCAGCATGGCTGTATTATGAACCAAAGAAAAGATGGCCTGCTGTGCAGTGCAGAAATAGGAAAACTTCTCTAGCCCTGGCCAAATGTGACTCTACCCTTGTTTGAAAGGATTTAAATCAAAGAACTCCAAAGCTGACAGAGCTACACAAGCAGTACACTTGGGTTCCTTTGTGGGCTTGGGACTGAGAAGACAGACAGACTGACTTCCTTTGTCCTCCAGTGACTCCCTCTCTGCACAGAGTTGATAGGATCTACAGGAGATACATGTCCGTCAAAGGTAAACTTTATACCTTCCTGGCAGTCCTGCACTATAAACAACACCAACCCTCTCTTCCCCCAACCTCAAGTCAGAGCAGCCTTCCCAGATCCTAAATGAGACTAGGATTTGCAAAGCAAGGTTAGGAAGCTCACTTAGTTCCTTCACAAATATTGACCAGCTATATCATCTGCCCTTTTGAAGAGAGCCAGCAGTTCTTGAGAATGGAAGAGAAGAGAATGGAAAAACTACTGCTGTTCTGGACAAGTCTCAATTTTCTTTACATGCTTAGACACTATACTGACAGGCTCATTTTTAAGTGGCTACTGTTGTGCTACTTTACACTATGAGAAAGCAGAGGAGAGCAGTTGCCTGTGGTGTATGCTCTATGTACACCCTACATCTCACTGATATTAGTCATCTCCACAATCAGACTAGCCCTTTAGGACTTTCTCCAAGAGGAAACTATTCTTCATTAGAAAAATTTCTCACCTTTTTCAAATTCTTTATTTTTTTGTCTACCTCAGGGTCTCCAGATGTCACAGAAGGCAGAGTGCTGTGTGGTACATTCTGTAATGCTGGAGATGGTGTTGATTCCTGGTTCCCATCAGTTTTGGCCTCCTGTAAGTTAATAAACTTCATCTACTGTTCCTGTAAACCATTTAAACAACAGCTCTGTTGTTTTATAACATGGAAACCTAGAAAAGCTGTTGAATATTTCTCCCTTTCACTAGTCCTCTGGTGCTCTCTATTGTTTGTAAACAGTTTTCAGTTACATATTATATTATTTGAGACCGAGATCCTATCAGAAAATGTTAGCTATAATATTAGAGTTCCGATATACTGTGTCTTCTTTCTTCCCACCGAGACAGACAAGAAACATGCTTAGTATAATGAAATTGGTAGGAATGAAACTACAAATATACATCCACAAACATTTCTTATAAGAGCTGGTGGTCCATCCTCCCCACTACCAGAAAAACCAAAATCAGGTCTAATTTATGAAGCAAAAGCATTATACACTTTAGAAGGGTTTTAGTAATTGTGGAAGTTATAGAGCTAACATCAAAAGCTGAAATCTGCCATCTAGCCATAGAACAGATACAGTACAGGTAGCTGCAAAAGTACAAGCTTATTTGCTCTGCCCTGCTATCATGCCTCCACCCTGACCTATAGGAAGACCACATTTAAAGGGTGAGACAATATTTCGGTTTTCAAAACCATTCAGTCTTTTGCCTCTCACCTGAGACTGCAAAGAGTTGAGCAGAATCTTAGGGACTGGAAGGATGAAGCGTGTGATGTTTATGTGAACAGAACTGATGCTTCCAATTCATTTCACTTCACACAGACTAATGAACAACCAACCGATGGTAACAACTGTCGGTCACTATCAACCTGGGCCAATTTCAAGTGAATGACTTAAAAGGTGTATCACACGTGCCATCCAGTCCCCTGAAATTTCACACACATGGCCATGAATAGATATTCCTTTTAGTGCAATCCAAAGTTTGTTACTGCAGGACTAGTCAACACATTTGCAAAAGCTAATGTAACGTTATCCTTAAGAGGGCTGACGCTAGCAGTACCTGTTTAGCAGCTTTCTTTGCTTCGTGCTTCCTTTGATTTTTAAGTGCCATCTTTGATAATGGCTTATCACTATTTCCTGGTTGTGGTTTCATGTTCTGAGGTGGCTCCTCCTCATGCTAAGGGACACATAAGATTGACATTTCTGAAATGCATGTGCCATACTTCAAAATATCCTACAAAAGAATGAAAACTCTAGAAAAACTTTTCTACGTGTTAAAGTACCACAGTTTAAAAGGTGACCTGCAAAGGACAAAAAATGGGTTTATGCCCTTTCTGCTTCTTTTGATGATTGAAGGCACCCTGAAAAAAGTGTCACCCCCTAAAAAGATTTTCCTTTGTTTTTTACACTAGCCTTTTAGGACTTGTCTGTCCTGTCTCTCCTAGAGGCATCTATAGATGGCTGGAAAAGTACTAAAGCAAATACTAGGAATATAAAACCTGAACAATTGAGTGCGAAGGTGATTTTTAGTCAGACTGTTAAAAAACTTTGCTTTTTGTTTACACCTATTTAACTCAAATGCCTGACAGATAGTTGGAAGCAAAGCACTTTGTTAACAATTTTACAGTCCTGCCCCTCCAGGTAAGGGCTAAGAAAGCTCCCCCACCATTTCTTTAGTCCTTCAAGCAAAAACAGGACAGACAGAACTTGATTTTCTTTTTACATCTTAAAGAAGCAAAGATAGGAAGCTTTTTTCCCCCTTGCTGTTCATCTTAAGAAAACCCAAAACCAAACCAGGAATATACTCTGTTATTTTCTGAAAAACTAGTTTTAGCAGGTCAGACATATTAAATGCTCAAATGGGTTTAAATGTTTTCCACCCACAACTCTGATTTTTCCTCCATACAAGCTGGCAGAATGTAGTTCCCTGAATTCTGTTACAGATTGAATCTTTCTTGCTAACTCTGCTTATGCAGCACCTGTGAAGTCGGGCCCTAGTAATAACTAACTGCTGATAGCCTGTGGCCTGAGGCTTCTATCTTCCAAGCCTCCTTGGAAGATAGAAGCCTCAAAATCAAAGCCTTCTAAAATAAAATAAAAATAAAAAACAGGTCAAGGCTGTAATCCTTAACTATACTTAGTATCTTCACACACAAATCTACTTCTGAAAACAGAAAAAAAAAAATAAAGCAACGCTAAATAAACGAGTAGATCCACATAAGGAAAACAGCTAAGCTGCAGTGGACTTGCCAATAGTATCATTGGGTCACAAATACCCAAAGTGTACTGAAGGAGGGCAAACCACCACTCAACTACCTCAATGCTGGCTCAAGCCTGGCCAAATCTGTTTTATGTCTGACTCTAGCATGTTGGTTCATGAAAACCAGCTGAACACACCACAACTGGAGTGACAGTTTACCCACCACCCAGGCTCTCTTTGTTGTTCAGCAGCAGCAAGAGGAGGCAGCATTTGCAACTCTTTGTGCTGCTGGTCTAAGGGGCAGTTTTGTGCAGGGAAGAGGATTTGCCCCATAAAATTACAGCATTCCTAGCACATATTCCTGCAAACAGGGAGCAGATGGGGCAGTCAGTGAAACAAGCCTATTAAAAGGCAAATGTTTATTTCTTAAAATACAAAAACAAAAAACAAAAACAAACCCACCCACCCCCAAGATTGGTGTCATCATTTCCCAACCACTTTCCCAATTAATAAAGTATTTTGCAACCAAATTTCATGTACAAATGAAATGATGGGCCAACATAATTGAGATGAAGTTTACTTACCAGCTTGGAACTGGTTATAGGCTTGTTTCTCAAAGCTGGTGGTCTATAAGCTTGGGCAACCTTTAGCTCAGCACTTGGCAGTTCACTTGGAACTGCCTGGTAAGTTACTGCTTTTGCTGGAAATGTTCCATCTAAAAATGGCTGCCAGGAAACTTGCCATATTTCTGCATTCGGTGAGACTTCACATTGGTGTAGAACAGAGCCAGTATAATGCCAGATCTTGTACCCATTACCAACTCGTAGCCTTGGAGCACACGTAGCAGTTACAAAATGTTCCCCATCAGGGCACCAAGCAAAATATGTAGAATCTGATGCCAGTGGCTTGGAAATAAGTTTGTAGTTTTTTACATCCCATACTTCCATCTGTCCTCTGAGATTTCCAAATCCTGCTAGTACTAAGATATGTCCAGGAGAGCTGTAGTAGGCAGCATTACGAGGGCCAGTTCCAAAATCAAACAAAGGATCACATTTCAGATTGAAAACAGTTGCCTTCGCAGGCATAAAACCATACACAGCACAAAACTCTGTGGAATTGGGATTCCATACTACATCATAAATGGGACCATTTTTTGCTAAAGAAAAACAAACATATATAAATTAAGATTATGAAATCGTATCATTTACATTTGTCTAGATAAAAAACAAAAACACGATTACAAAGCTTTCCTGAAGTCCAGTCATTCACAATTCCAGAAAAACTAACTTTTGGTAACTTTTTTTGATTTTGGTAGAAATTAATATTGCAAACCAATGTCTTATGTGGTGCAATCTCTAAATAAAACTGAGCATAACCAACATCCCCCCCGCCCACCCAATTGTGAGTTACCTCTCCTTCACTGGTCAGCATCACCACTTCTACAGTAAGAATAGTTTTTTGTGTGGAAAAATCCTTTTTGTCTCAATATTCAAGTATTGATAGCTCAGAACCTTCCAAAACTAGCAGCAGTGGCCCACTGGAAACCTACAAATATCCTCTTTCATAGTTGTACAAAATTCCTGTTTCTATGCCTACATAGTTGTGAAATACTGGACTTTAATTTGTCACCAGACTAGGAATGAGTATTGCTCAACCTGAACCTCTCACCAGTGACATTCTTTTAATGGAGTAAGTGGGCGTGCCATCTTGTTCAGGACACCCAAAACTGAGCCACTGCGTTACTCTTCTGCCTTAGCAAGAGGAGACACACTTTAAACCACAATATCAGTGAGTATCCCTAATTCCTCATATAGTGTTAATACATATATTTCACAATGATATTAATCACCAGTGTCTCACCAGCTTTCATAAAAGACCTTACTCGATACTTTTACAATACACTAATACTATATACCAGGGACTGACAACCTTTGGCACGCGGCCCGTCAGGAAAATCCACTGACAGGCTGGGCCGGTTTGTTTACCTGCAGCATCCGCAGGTTCGGCTGATCGCAGCTCCCACTGGCTGCAGTTCGCCGTTCCAGGCCAACGGGGGCTGTGGGAAGCGGCGGCCAGCAGATCCGTTGGCCCACACCGCTTCCCGGGGCCCCCATTGACCTGAACTAGCGAACCGTGGCCAGTGGGAGCTGCGATCGGCTAAACCTGAGGACGCTGCAGGAAAACAAACTGTCCCAGCCTGCCAACGGATTTCCCTGACGGGCCGCATGCCAAATTTTGCTGATCCCTGCTATATACAATCAGTTGATTTAATTGTTTATTCTTGGGATTCAGACCCCTTCTTCTCCCCTATGGGTGTCTGGACCCTGATAATCACGAGGGAAGAACAGAAAACATTTTTGTTGCATATTTATTAAAAAATGGGGGCTGTCTGAAGCTGCTCAGGCATTTGGAACAATAGACTAAGTTATGGGGAGATGGATTAGTGGCCACAGTGCAAGTGAGGTGCTCAGTGATTAATGAAAAATGTGATTCATTACATGATTTTTACAACTATCACATGGTTATCACTGGCCACATGTGGTATATATAGACATCTTTACCTATAAACTTGTACAACGTAAACTGCGTTTCTAGTGCTTAAAGTAATGACTCTTAAAATAAAATGTTGACCCAGTATATCTAAAGAGCTTCAATCACTGATTCCTGTAGCTATTTTTTTTTCCATGCACACTGGAAATAGTTGTTGCAGTAACCAATTTTATAAACAAAGCAAGTCATACTTCATTTTTCCCTCCAAAGAATACCTACATTAGGATTATTAACTACAAAGCTTCATTTAAAAAAAAATATTTGAAATATGGGGGCACACTAAGGCATCTGAAATATAAATATCAGTTGGCAAAGAGGGTATTAAGAAACACAAGCACAGGCCCTAACTGCACCAGTGAAATAGACAAGAAAGCAGGGAACCTACCAGCCTGATTCACCCTGCTGTCACCCTAGGGCAGGTTGGAGGCTCCTTCTGGGTGCAGAGCTCCCTGCTGGAAATGGGCAGCCGGGCTCCCGGTGGGGAGCGGAGAGCCTGGGGGGCAGCAAAGAGCCCAGGGGAGGAGGGCAACCAGGCTCACAGCGGGGAGCTGTGCACGGACCTGAGAGCCTGAGCTCTCAGCCCCCCACACTGCCTCTCTTAAGTTGGCGGAAGTGCTCCTCGTGAGGACGCACACCACTGACAGGAGAAGGGTAGTGTAGACATGAACCACTGCAGTAATTACTGTGGTTGCTGTAAGTCGACCTAACATAGGTCAACTTAAGTTTGTAGTGTAGACAGGCCTTCAGCCTCCCAACACTCTTGACACACAACAGTCTTTAACAGTGCAAAACAAGCCTAACCACAGTTAAGGAAAAAAAGGGAAGAAAACTATTACAGAGGAAATTTTAGGTAAACAGATTAGTGGTTTTGGTATTGAACCAGGGTACTGGGATTAAACACACTTTTTTTGTAAAAATAAGGATCAGTTTTAAATCTCTCAGTGTTGCCAACTCTCATGATTTTGTCATGAGTCTCATGATAATTGTTTTCCTTAAAGCCCCAGCTCCTGGAGTCAAGTGGACGTGTGATGATTTCAGCCTTCATTCTCAAAGTAAATTTCTAGCCCCCACAGCTGTGGAGAAAGCTTCAAAATGTGACCCCAGTGCACTCAAAAGGCTCAAAAAGCAGAAGACACATACAAAGAACACCAAATCTATCATTTTTACATAATCTCATGATTTTTGGTGAGCCTGACTCATGATTTTTGAGCTTTTGGGGCTGGCAATACGGTCTCATCCAAAAGTTTTAGTGATTTTTCCTCCAAAATAGTAAACCTTTTTGTTTTTCAATGCTTCTTTTTACAGTACATAGGGGATATGATTAGTTTGTACGTGTGCCCTTGTGGAGGGCAAGGCAGTATTAACAGTCTTATGCTTATTATGGAATATCCTCGAAAAGAGGCGGGGCCTTCTCATGTGGGATGCTTTCATGCTTTGGTTGAACTTCAGGATAGCAAAGCATATGCCACCAAGCATGATTCAATTGAACAGTTTTTCAAGTTTCAAGAAGCGGAAGTGGAATTTTAAGTGTTTTTATTTTGAACAGTCCATCACTATTATTAAACAGAAAGGGGAGAGGTCATAGAAACTCTTATCGTGTGAGGTAACAAAATTCACTACCTTAATATCTGTTTAGTGCAGAAACATATTTGAATGACAAGCAGTAGTTCACTGTTTTCATCGAAACTAAGATTTTTAGCATACATTAAGTACAATTCCCAATAACAAATGACATAACACTATGTAAATGTTCAAAAGCCACTTACGTAGTTGTACAACAGCACTTTCTCCATTTGTTGCAATGTAGTGCAGCGTTTGTTCTCCATAATATGAAGCTCCTGTTTTATCAACTTCTGTACTAGCTATTACTAGCACAGCCGTAGCTATTAGGGTACAAAACATAGTAAGATTTTTTTTTAAACATGCAAACCACCTAGTAATCCTGAGACTCTACATTTTAGTCTCCACTAACAGAAACTACCATATACACAGAGAAAAAATTTTAAGTTTGGCCAGTTGTGAAATCTATAATTAAGATTATACGGACACTTTCTTTAATGATGCTTTATCACATGCTCAGAACTTTCTATCATCTTCTCCTTTTCAATTAAAATGTTCCTTTCTTGATTTTAACCCAAAGATGATCTTTTTTCATTTAAAGAGGATGGAGGAAGTGTGAGCAAAACCCATTCACTCATTTTGAATTATTCAAAGGTAAGAGTTTTTTTTAAGTGGTGTGAAGAGATTTTTTATATATGCATAACACTAACATAACTATATTAAGCTATCCGCTTGACCAAGACTAACTGTCAACTAGCATCCAGACCAGTTTACCAATAAAACAAAACAATTTTGCACATTAATAGCTTTTGTATGTATATCTATTTCACTTACGCACACACAAATAGCATATTAGCAAATATATAAGTATATAATATAAACATTGCCTTCTGTTCACATGTATATGTAATAATTGGTGGTTAGTATAAAAGTTTTACCAACATGACTTTGAAATGACCATCATTATTCATGAGTGGTAAAGCACAAAAGTGGACTATGTAGTTCATCTCAAATGTGATGTGTTTTTATGTAATTACATTTTGCAGTTTCACAAATCTAAGTGTCTAAACACAGTGGAATTGTATACATTACACACAAAAGCACACACAATACATATTATATATAAAATGAATTTTCCACATTATTAGGCGGTATCTGTGTTCATGGACTGGAAGTATGTATTAATAAAGTTTCATTAGTTATGTAAATGTGTGTCTGTGCTGTTTCATTCTGTTGTTCGCTAGTTTTCTAGATTTTTTGACTAAACAAATGAGAGAGTACAGAAAGTAGTGTTTTAATCCCTCTTTATAAAATTTATGGAAATTATAAATAAACATATGCTCCCACGTATACACGCAAAAGTCATGAAATGTATGTTCAGATTCTTGTAGTAACTTGAATTTGCTCACATCACACATATATGGAATATTTCAGATTATTAGTTATGATGTTAAATATACAACTGAATATAATGGGCCTGCTTCTACTCTCAGCTATTCGCAGATGATTCCAACGGACTTCAATGGGAGTTGTGTGGAAAAAGGTAGGACAAAACTAGGTCATAAAGAATATGTAGAATGGGGATTACCACACATTTTATGTAGCAATGCAAATGTATGTGGCATTTTACAAAAGAAAGTAAGGCATGTTCCTTGTCTCAAACAGATTACCCTTCCCTTTATATTTATGACAAGACTGTAAACACCATTAAAATCCCTCCTGGCCAGAGGAAAAACCCTTTCATCTGTAAAAGGTTAAGACGCTAGGAAAATTTCGCTGGCACATGACCAAAATGACCAATGAGGAGACAAGATACTTTCAAAAGCTGGGGGGAGGGAGAAACAAAGCCTCTTTCTCTCTGTCTGTGTGATGCTTTTGCCGGAACAGAACAGGAATGGAGTCTTAGAACTTAGTAAGTAATCCAGCTAGATATGCATTAGATTCTGTTTTCTTTAAACGGCTGAGAAAATAAGCTGTGCTGAATGGAATGTAGATTCCTGGTTTTGTGACTTTTTGTAACTTAAGGTTTTGCCTAGAAGGATTCTCTATGTTTGAATCTAATTACCCTGTAAGGTATTTACCATCCTGATTTTACAGAGATGATTCTTTTACTTTTTCTTCTATTAAAATTCTTTTAAGAATCTGATTGCTTTTTCACTGTTCTTAAGATCCAAGGGTTTGGGTCTGTGTTCACCTATGCAAATTGGTGAGGATTTTTATCAAACCTTCCCCAGGAAAGGGGGTGTAGGGTTTGGGAGGATTTTGTGGGGAAAGACGTTTCCAAACGGGCTCTTTCCTGGTTATGTATCTGTTAGACGTTTGGTGGTGGCAGTGATAAAGTACAAGGGCAAAAGCTAAAAT
Organism: Caretta caretta; assembly: GCF_965140235.1. Taxonomy (NCBI): domain Eukaryota; kingdom Metazoa; phylum Chordata; order Testudines; family Cheloniidae; genus Caretta; species Caretta caretta. The sequence continues at coordinate 27,890,266 of NC_134214.1, forward strand.
AGTTTGTATCTTGGGGAAGTTTTAACTTAAGCTGGTAAAAATAAGCATAGGAGGTTTTCATGCAGGTCCCCACATCTGTACCCTAGAGTTCAGAGTGGGGAAGGAACCTTGACAAGTCTAAGGAACACATGACACCAGTTCAGGTACAGGAAGGATAAAGAAGCAGGATTTCTGGATGAAATGCCTTTTAAAGAAGGACGTGAAAACAGGAGATAGTATGTTCTGTGTCAACAAGAATTAGGAAATGGTGTGGTGGGATTTTCCTTTGGAGGCTGCAGTTTAACTATAACCAATTTTCTAGTCCTACATAGATATACAGGGCAGCATGAAAGAGCATGCAAAGATGAGAATGGAAGAAGAAATTATAGGGTTCAGGGGAAAGAAAGGTATGCAAGGAGTTGATGGAGCAAGATGTTTAGGAGAAAATGAGAGCAGATATAGATGGGGACGAGATTATGAAGGACAATGTGGGCAAGTTATGAGAACTTTAGTGTTTAAAATTATAACATTAATGTTCCATTAACACAAGTTTTTTGTCTTTGCATTTGACGAATACAAAAACAAAAGCAAGCAAAATAACCACACCTTGAAGTTAGTGAATATAAATATAAGAGATATTAATTTAATAGCTGCTGTACCTTTGTTATTCCAGAGCATTGTCGCCTTGTCAGCTTTAAAGAAACTTTTATTGGCCAATGCAGACTGAGAGCCACCAAAGTTAGGGTACTGATACAGTCTTACAAACGAGGGTGCACCTTTGCTTCCAGGAACATAAACAGAAACCTAAATCAACACCAATATATTAAATTAGTGATACATTGTTCTTAGGAGCACAAAGGCAGAGAAATACAATGATTTCTAAAGGAATTAAAGAAAACCAAAATATATGAATTGTGAATAAAAATTATAGGTACCTTGCTTGGCTGTGGTCCTGGTGATAACACAAAATCATTAACTTTTTGCAAATGAAGTTTATTTGCAATAGTATCTGCAAAATCACAATTACAGGCAGGTTAATGACAAAACACTTAACTCACACTACTTAATGTACTTTTATATTATACCATTTTATGAGTGTACCCCACTGATAATACACAAGGAATGATGTACTTAACCATAAAAAGATTCTTTACTTGGCAAAAGCAGCATGATCACCACCTTTGATTATGTAGTCTCTCAGACTTGAAGTTTTTGCTAGATTTATTTCTCTTTATGATCACAGGTATGACAATTATAGGGTGTGAAATGTCTCCCTCAAACTTTGAACCCACTTGAACCAGCCTAGGGTTTTAAACGTTCTACAAACCTTGGAGGAGAAGTTCACACAGCAAGAAAGTCTTTGAACCCCCCATGAACATACTTCATTTTCCACAATCAAAGCAAGTGGCATAGCCACCCACCTTAACTATGCTGTCTTCAGAGGAAGCGCGGCCACTCCCACACATCCTGCTCCATTCTGTACAGTCTCCCCTCCTTGGATCTTTGGGGATGGGACACAGGTGATTGCTCCCCACAGCACGTTCTCTGAAAGGCCTGCTGTGAACTGATCACTCCCCTACACATAAGAATTTTCTCTGGAAGTGAATCTGCACTCGCTGCCAGTTCCTTCGCAGTAAGGCAGTGGGACGAGAGTCTCGTTTGAGCAGCTATCAGAGTGAGCTTAGTGGCAGAAGTGACAAATGATCCCACACCTTAATAGATACACCTCATATTTCCCTACCAAATGATAGGGGAGTTCCTTAGCTACCACACTAGGGATTATGGAGAACTTCTGCGTAAGATAAGTCTGGAAGTCATTGCCTTGTTCCTGGTACTATAGCTTTTGGGAGGGGTGAGATGGCACCTAACATACCTTTGAACACCCTGACTGATTTGTGCGGTCAGTGGACTGCCAACACCATAAAACCTCTGTGTGTGTGGGGAGCGGGGAAGGAAGAGAAAGGAACACCTAGCACCCTCCTTAGGGGGTGGCCAATAGGCAGTACAGCAGAAGTGGCCACGGTATCATGGAATTCTCTCTTGGCAGCTGGGGCTTAATTAATGTAGGTTTTCTACACCTCTCAAACAAACTTCAAGGTTCAGTTCATGAACCACCCCATTGCTAAGTAAACCCAGCAGGATTTACACAGCCTAATAATAATCCATGTTAAATAAAAAGCTTAAAGGGTGTCTGCTCTCATAGCAGTCTCATCTCTATCTACAACAGATCATAAATGGGAAAGAACACGAGCACAATGTAGGAAATCCCACCTGATGAGAATACAGATTTTTCTCAGGATAACCCCTTAACACCTCCCCTTTGATAAGCATTATGGAAGGTTTCTTCCACCTGGGAAGAATGGTGAAAAGCCTCCTCCCAGAACACCAGTAATATTACTCCGTAAACCAGTCACCAAATTGTGGGGGCGGGGGGACGAGGGAGACACACATGACTTTCACCCTAATCTTCCTTCTCCAACAAGCATGGAGCCAGAGTCTCCATGTCTCTATATCTCCAAGTTCCATGAGCTTCAGAAGAAACTGCCCCCGAATCCTAAAGCCATGTCTCCCATAAGGCAGTGTGTTACACCATTAACCCCCAAACAACTTGTGTGTCATCTACGTTTTTTCTTTTTCTCTGAATTCCTCCGTTCTACTTTCACTGTTCTCTTGTCTTCTCTTTCCCTAGCGTTCCTTTTGTTCTCTTCCATTGTCAGCATTCTGTATCTCCAAACTCTCCTGGCTTCCTTCCTCCTCATCTGCTTCCCTCTGCCTCAGCTTGTTCTCTTTACTTCCAAAATACCTTTGGTTAATGCTGAACTACTCTGGAAAATATCCTGGTTCCATAGTAATGTTATCACCGTAAGTGTCAATCTTCTCGTGGCTCTTTGGAACCCAAAAGAGATAAGCTGAGCACAACCCACAGAAGAAATCATGTTCTATACTGACACACATCCTTTGAACTCCACTGGGCATAGATCAATGGCCCTCTTTATCTAAAATGGGGAACTGTCTCACATTACAGAGTGGCAGTTGAGAAGTAGAAAACAAAAAATGTCAATGTGCTGAAAATATGCTAGGACGTCACAAGATCTTATTTTTTCTGGGTACCAAAATAAAAGAGGATTTAAGCAATATTTCAGATAAAGCCAACGACATGAAAAAAATCAGAAAAATGTAAAAAGGGTGAAGATAGGCAAAAGAGACATATCTAGAATGCAATGAAGCCAAATCTTAGAAATGTTTGCATACCAAAGTTGTTGTTTTCAAAGAAGTGCACTTCATTATTTACGATCCTAGCAGATATACTTTCGTCATCTGCCCAGCAAGGACACCTAAGATTTAAAAAAAAAAAAAAAAGACAATATAAAAATTGAAATAGGCAACATTTACTATCTCTATATTTAAAAACTACATTTCATAACTTAAGTTTAGACCAATGCTCAAAAGAGATTCAACACTATTACAAGATTATATGAGGTTAGTGGTGAAAATATCATACAACCAGTTACTAACTGTACTATTTCCCCCCAGTTGTACAAAATGGTAGTGGATTTACTATGTTACAAACTGACTACACATGTGTACAAAGATACTAGTATAGATACTTTCAGTTTGTAGCAGACAATATTTTGAGAACCAACACAATATTAAAATCATACTTTCAAGATCAGGTTTTGAAAACTTCATTTCTCTGTAGATAATTAATACTTGAAAATATTATTTACCAATTCTGCATCTTTTTCTGGATGAAAGACTTTAAACATTTCCCAGTTTTCACATCATAAAGTTGTAGATTGGGCATGCCTGCTGTGCCATCTTTAGCAGCTGTAATAAAAAAAACATAGGTTTGCAGTGGTGGCCCCAGGAGTAAGTTTAGGTCTGCTTCACTCACCATCCTATTCCACCCTAACAATGACCTTTCATGATCCTGCAAAGGGCTAAACACCCTTATGAATGTGCAAGCACCTTGCAAGATCAAGTCCTAAATTTGGCAGATTCTGACAGTATAAGGCTTTCACCTACTCCTTCTTTGGACCAGCTGCTTATTTTATGCAACCACATATCTACTTTCTCTTTAAATCTGGGAGCTATGCTCCTCCAGTTTACTGGATCTACCTTGCACTAGTGAAGCATCCAGCATTCTTCAATGCTGTGATATTCCTGATCAGTGCCTTGTAGTTAAGTATCCAAATTTATGTTTTGTTATTTGCTAAGATGTTCAAATGACTATGTCACTTCCTTTCCATTTATCAGCAAACCACAAGTTAGATTTGCTGAATGAATTAATTTTTTTATTGTATTAGCCATCTGCAACATTAAAAAGTATTTATTGCAGAGATGACTTTCCGTTATCAGCAACGGTTCCTGATTCTTCCTCCTAATTTCCAGTCTCTAAACTATTTTTCCATTCTTCATTCTGTGGTTCCTTTAGCTTCCTAGGGTGCCGTAAGCAACATTAACAGTCTCCCCCAGCATAGCCTCTAGCAGGTTTCCCCACAGAAGATAGCTCATCAATTGTAAAAGAATAAGAAGATTTTTTTTATATCCAAAATTGTTACCACAGTAGTAAATGATTTGACCATTAATAATACTACTTTGCACTTGAATTGCACTTTACCTTTTAACAGTGCAACTCAAACACTAACCAAGTTAATTTTCATCTCTGGGAGGTAGCAAGGCACTACTATTCAAATATAGTACTATTCTACAAACTAAATAGCCTCTACTTACTAATCAGATCAGCTCCCTGTGTGCATTCAGACTCCCATCCACTGAGTTGAGTAACTAAAGTAACTTTTCACTCCTGTTAGCCATGCAGAGCCAATATAGCTGAGAAAAAATGAAGTAGAGTCCATTCCATTCTGTCATGCATCAACAGAACTGATAACTGGGTTCCAGGCAACTAAACCTGTGTAACCAGATTGTTACCTATGAACCTATTCTTCCACTTAGGGCATAATCTGAAGACTATTTGGCTGCAAAAGTGTAATTAAGGGTGTGACGTTGCACCACATAATGCTCTATAGAAATATGCTTCTGAGTGTAAATATAACATAACTGGAATGAGTTTTATGCTAGATATTCCAAGTTCCATATCTCTACAAAGGTTTTTTACCCACAAAAGCTTATGCTCAAATAAATCTGTTAGTCTTTACAGTGCCACCGGACTCCTTGTTGATTTAATCTCATTAGAATGACCTCACACTTGGTAAAGCAACCCCCATCCTTTCATGTATTTATACCTGCTCCTGTATTTTCACTCCATGCATCTGATGAAGTAGGTTCTAACCCACGAAAGCTTATACTCAAATAAATCTGTTAGTCTCTAAGGTGCCACAAGGACTCCTCGTTATTTTTGGTGATACAGACTAACACGGCTACCGCTCTGAAACCAATCCACATCTGAACTTTCCTGGGAATGTGGCCTGGCTTGTAAGGAACTGAGTCATGCATGGACATGTGACTTGCCCATGTGACTCCAAAATTCCATCTTGGAGCTGGATTCTCCGTGGGAGAGGAGAAGGGGTTTCCACCCACAAGAGGAAGTCTATTTAAGCCCCTGAAAATTCTAAATTATATCCCTTGCAATTCTGCTTCAGGTAAATGGCACTGCAAATAAGCCCCTTTGGGGGTGGAGAAGCTATCTGAAAGAAACTGGAACAAAGGACAGTAACCACAGGGATGTGAATGATTGCTGGACCCAGACTAGAAGGCGGCCAGTCTGTAAAAGAAGCTAATTGGAACATCTCTGAGGGTGTGATTTCTTCTGTAATCATTTTCCTATACTATTAGGCTTAGACTTGTGTGTTTTATTTTATTTTGCTTGGTAATTCACTTTGTTCTGTCTGTTATTACTTGCAACCACTTAAATCCTACTTTTTGTATTTAATAAAATCACTTTTTACTTAATACATACTGTGGATTAATTAATAATATCGGGGGGCAAACAGCTGTGCATCTCTCTCTATCAGTAGAGAGTGAACAATTTATGAAAATAGATTTATTTGGGGTTTGGACCCCATTGGGAGCTGGGCATCTGAGTGGTGGAGACAGGAACACTTCTTAAGCTGTTTTCAGTTAAGCCTATACCTTTTGGGGGACGTTGTTCAGACCTGGGTTTGTGTTTGTAGCAGGCTAGCATGTCTGGCTTGAACCAGGCAGGGCACTGAAGTCCCAAGCTGTCAGGGAAAATGGGCTCAGAGGTAGTCTCAGCACATCAGGTGGCAGTTCCCAAGGGGTTTTCTGTGATCCAAGCCATCACAAAAGGACTAATTTGGATTGCACAACCTTTATGCACAAAAAAGAATGAATCCAGCGTGACAGAGTTCAGTTTTCCAGACTAGCTTTGGTGGTTAGTTGTTTTTTTTTCCCCCTAAGCATGCCTGATATGGAAATCATATGGGACAATAAACATGAACCCTCACAATGCCATTTTTAAAGAGTCCATTTTCAGAGTAGAGTCAGGTTTAAGGAGTAGACTTCCCAAAGGCAATACAGGAAGTCAACAGCAAAGCCCAAACTGACTAGAACTCTGAAGTTCCTGGTTTCTCCTCCCTACACTATGAGACAAGGGCACAGGAATAGAGTCACTAACCCTAGGAAAGGTTGGGGTTTTTTTAATACACGTTTTACAAATTAAGTCAAGCGCTCAGAAAATCTACCATGTGGATAAACTGAAAGTAAACGTTTCAAATCCTCTAAGATTTGTTCCCACATGACCACATCCACCCCCATCATCTATCACCTTTGCTTTCATAGCCATAAACTGTAAACTCTCCATGGACTCATTGCACCCATTATCTATAATACACCTATTGACCTGGCTGTTCACAACAGTCTTTTAACCTTGGCCTTCCTGTGACTCTCCACAGTTGGGTCCCACTCTTTGATTTGTTCTGTCACCTAGAACCTCACCCAGCCACTCTGTAAACTCCCATGTTAAAGTCTCAGTTTCTCTTTAGCTTATGATGAGCTCTTTCCATAAACACAGGTTTCAGAGTAGCAGCTGTGTTAGTCTGTATCCGCAAAAAGAAAAGGAGTACTTGTGGCACCTTAGAGACTAACAAATTTGTTAGTCTCTAAGGTGCCACAAGTACTCCTTTTCTCTTTCCATAAAGTATCTTATTTGCATGGTTATAAGCTGGTTTGAACTGTATTCTAGGGTGTCCACACATATTCTGGGAGGCATTGATCAGCGCTCACGTCTTACTCCCAGTCAGTACCTGGCCCGGACTGGGAAAGCTAATGACCCAACCAGCAGACCAAATTCAGTGATGAATCCTAGTCACATGGCACCTGAGGCACTTTGCACATACACTAAGATGACACATATTCTCCATGTAGTATTCAGTAATTTTTTTAAAACATAGCATTTGCTCAGCAGATCAGATCACTAGTCCAGTGGCCCATACCTGATGCTTCAGAAGGCATCTTCGCTTTATTATGCACTTAACCATGCACCTGTACATGGAGTAAAACGTTTTCTCCCCCATGACATCTTTGGCAAATAGTTATGCAAATCAAGTAATGGCAAGTCTTCATGTTGACTTGAGTTGGTGCACAGTTCCCTAATGCATTTTTACAGATGGTAAAATACTCACTTGTGTAGGCCTGCCACGTAGCCAGGACATTATTCTTTGGCGAGAATTCAAGGCAAACTGCCTTTGGGAGATCAAAAGAGTGCAGTAATTCAGTGCTGGCAACATTCACAATATTTACTCTGGAACCAAGAGAGGTCATTTCAACAAAGCTTGATTAGCCTGGTTAGTCAATAGCCAGTGTCATTTCACATAGGTTTGGCTCTTCTAGGTTTCTTCCACATTTGGCTAATGTAACTAAATGCAGGAGGGTTTTTTCCTTTTGTTAAATGTTGATTAAAACAAATTTTAAGACCACATATCCAAGCATACCAAAAAGTAAATTAGTAAGTAAAAATCTCAGGTCAAAAACATGTTACATACTTGGTCTGCAAAAATTTACATTCCAGCTAAAAAAATTGCCACAAAAACACCTCTTACTGATGTTTCTGTAATGTTAAAGTTGAGTTACAAATAGACAATAGCAAGGAAGAATAGAGTTAGATCTGTAAGATACTGCATTTAATTTTTTTTGTAAGTCCAGAGAACATGTACATCACAATCAAAAAATAACTATAACAAGGTGAGATAACAGCCCTGACATTATACGTTTGAAAACTAAAGTTTGATGGTGACCTGCATCATGTGGAATCCAAAGAACAATATACAAATAGATTCATACCCTATCCAACCCACTGCTAGACTCCAGCGACTGGAGTAAGACCTTGCTCCCCACTGTTACATGAACTGCCCCTCTTCCAGTGACGGGACTTTTCCAGCTGACTGAAACAAAGGTCCTAGCACAGCGGAGAAAAACCTCAAAATGTTGAGGAACAAAATTGAGCAGAGAACAAAACATTCATCAGCATTAACAGACATTTTGTATTGTCCACTGGCCAGGTAATGAGTAAACAGAGCATTAAGAATCTTAAAATCTCAAAACTGGTTATCTCCTCTTTCCAATTGGTATCAATGGGCCATTACTGCAGAAAGGAATGTTTCTGAGGCATGATTTGTCATAGGAGGGCCCGAATCTGTGTAGTCGATAAATAAGGAGGCCTAAAATCCTCATTTTCCACTGATTTCACTAGGAACATAGGGATTTTGGTACCTAACAGCATCTGGCCTAGAGTGCCAACTTCTTTTTAAACTACCTTGTATTGTACTGAAAATTCCACATTTGGTGGACAATCAAGTAGTTCCAAGCATTCTGAGCACCCAGAATATTTTCAAAATAATAAGACCATATACAATCATTTCCTTCTCTTGTTTTTAAAGAATTTAGCCTAGAAATCATGCTGCAACCCTATTATGCTGAAGGTCCTGGGATGAGTCCCAGAACTGGGAATTGGATATTTTTTACTGGGCAATGTGAACAGAAACAATATCACCCCCTGATAAAAGAGCATCCAAATTCCATGGTGATGGGTGCCCTATACATGTATGAAATCAATAATAAATAATTCATATGCTAATTTGAAAACAAAAACCTACCACTGCAACTGGAGTACAAAAAGTGCCTTTGTAGTGTTTTCATTTATAGCATTTATGTACATTCTAAAATATATATATATCCAGATCTCATAACATCAATTAAAGAAAATCATTCATAATAAAAGCGGCACTGACTTTTCTCCATTGCACCATGCAAAGAGAGTACCATCCTTACTGAAAGCAAAAACTTTGCAGTTTTTCCCGAAGTCCCTAAAAAAACATAACAAATACACATGAATAGTCAAATATATCACACAAAAGAGGTATCTCATAAAACAAGATGAAAAGCAATGTTACAACCAGTTTCCATGCTGCTTATAGAAATTACTGGGGAGTATTTATGTTATAACAGAGATAACAAAATCAGTCTGTGTAATTATACTTACATGCTCGGGTGGGGCAATAGTCAACTAACAAATACAAATATTATTGGTGCGTATACAAATGTAAAGCCCTCAAATACACCAATTTTCTAAGTTATTAACTTAGATTAAAATTAATTCATGATCAGACATTAGCACTCACTTTATGATTTTTTTCCAAATGAAAATTCTAGATGTATATTAAATATTTAGAAAAACAGTTTTATTTTCTGCAAAAGATGGAATGTTTAAAACAGTACCTTTGCAGTGTTGTATTCTCAGTAAAACTAGGTGGTCCAGTCACCATGTAGAATCCTTCAGATCCTCGCACTAGAAAAGAAAAGTTAAATAAACTATTACTCACTTTAAATTGGAAAAAGGTCTGAAGCTAGCTAACTTATCAATGTTGAGACTGATATTAAGATGGTGTCAGCAAAGAAAGTCAGGCTGACATGAGACAAGGTTTGGTCCACTGTGAAATCTGAATTTGAAAACTAAACTCTAAACAGAGCAAGTAAGAAATAAATATTGGTAGAAAATGGAATGTGAATTCTGCAATGTGCTGCCTTGTTTCAGCTATTATAGCCTGTCAACAAAGTAGAACAGACATCCAGATTCATTCCCAAACTATCCATTAGGAAGGACTTTGTAGTGTATAATAAAAAAAAAAAAAAATTCAGATTAGCTGACTTTCCAGAATCATTCCAAATTTGTTACTGAAGTCACAAAACAAATGTAAAGTGACAACACTTAAAGTCAAGTCTGATATCCCATGATATTAGAAATGCATAAGCAGTAGTTAAATATTATGTGTTTTCATAGGATATTAAAGATAGTAGGGGTTTTTCTGGTAAGTGTGGCAACTTTACATTTGTTTTGTGATTTCACCAACAAACCTGGAATTCTGACATTGTCACAGCAGTCCATACATAGCATGGGAATAAATCTACACAGACACACCCCTAGGGCCCCGACCATGGGTATTCTTTCTGCTACCCAAGATCCATAAATCGGGAAATCCTGGATGCCCCCATCATCTCACGCATTGGTACTCTTTCAGCAGGATTATCTGGCTACTTGAACTCTCTCCTCAGACCCTACGCTACCAGCACATCTTCGAGACACCACCAACTTCTTGAGGAAACTACATTGGTGATTCCTGAAAAACACCATCCTGGCCACCATGGATGTAGAAGCTCTTTACGCCAACATTCCACAGGAGGATGGCCTACAAGCGATCAGGAACAGTATCCCTGATGAGGCCACGGCACACCTGGTGGCTGAGCTTTGTGACTTTGTCCTCACCCACAACCATTTCAGATTTGGGGACAACTTATATCTTCAAGTCAGCGGCATTGCTTTGGGTACCCGCATGGCCCCACAGTATGCCAACATTTTTATGGCTGAGTCAGAACAACGCTTCCTCAGCTCTCGTCCCCTAGAGCCCCTCCTCTACTTGCGCTACATTGATATCATCATCATATGGACCCACAGGAAGGAGGTCCTTGAAGAATTCCACCAGGATTTCAACAATTTCCACCCCACCATCAACCTCAGCCTGGACCAGTCCACACAAGAGATCCACTTCCTGGACACTACAGTGCAAATAAGTGATGGTCACATAATCACCACCCTATACCGGAAACCTACTGACCGCTATACTTACCTACATGCCTCCAGCTTCCATCCAGGACACATCACACGATCCATTGTCTACAGCCAAGCCCTAAAATACAACTGCATTTCCTCTAATCCCTCAGACAGAGACAAACACCTACAAGAGCTTTATAAGGCATTCTTAAAACTACAATACCCACCAGGGGAAGTGAGGAAACAGATTGACAGAGCAAGATGGGTACCCAGAAGTTACCTACTACAGGACATGCCCAACAAGGAAAACAACAGAACACCACTGGCCATCACGTACAGTCCCCAGCTAAAACCTCTCCAGCACATCAGCAGCGATCTACAACCTATCCTGGAAAACGATCCCTCACTCTCACACACCTTGAGAGGCAGGCTAGTCCTCGCTTACAGACAGCCCCCCAACCTGAATCAAATACTCACCAGCAACTACACACCACACCACAGAAACACTAATCCAGGAACCAATCCCTGTTACAAACCCCGCTGCCTACTCTGTCCCCATATCTACTCTAGCGACACCATCAGAGGACCCAACCACATCAGCCACGCCATCAGGGGCTCATTCACCTGCACATCTACTAATGTGATATATGCCACCATGTGCCAGCAATGCTCCTCTACCACGTACACTGGCCAAACTGGACAGTCTCTACGTAAAAGAATAAATGGACACAAATCAGACATCAGGAATGGTAACATACAAAAGCCAGTAGGAGAACACTTCAATCTCCCTGGACATTCAATAACAGATTTAAAAGTAGCCATCCTTCAACAAAAAAACTTAAAAGACAAACTGCAGAGCTACAACTCATTTGCAAACTTAACACCATTAATTTGGGCTTGAATAGGGTCTGGAGTGGCTGGCTCACTAAAAAAGCAATTTTCCCTCTCTTGGTATTGACACCTCCTCCTCAATTATTGGGAGTGGACCACATCCACCCTGACTGAATTGGCCTTGTCAGCAGTGGTTCTTCACTTGTAAGGTAACTCCCTTCTCTTCACATGCCAGTATATTTAAGCCTGTATCTGTAATTTTCACTCAGTGCATCTGAAGAAGTGGGGCTTTTTACCCATGAAAGTTTATGCCCAAATAAATCTGTTAGTCTTTAAGGTGCCACCAGACTCCTTGTTGTTTTTGTGGATACAGACTAACATGGCTACCCCTCTGATACATAGCAGCACAGTTTGGATGATATATTTATTACCCAACTACTATAGCATCCCAAACCCAGAATGTACTAAATGCATAACAGGAAAATAAAGGGGCAGGTCTCTGCCCAGAGAAATATACAATTTGAATAAACTATGTATTGATCTATTTACTACAGATCAGCAGATATACTGACATTATGATCCTTTGGAAGTTTTTGAGAATGCTACATGGATCTTTCTCTCCTTCTTAGAAAAGAATTTAGATCTATAAATTAAAACTTTTAGTCTAGACTTTGCAAATTACACTTGGACTGGTCTACAATGAACAAGTTTAAAAAAATATAAAAAGAATAATTAAAACATATTCAGCACATCCAGACCTCTTCTAAATACATTTCCTTGAAAAGTTCTTTTCATCGGTTTAAACATTATTTATCTTTTGTAAATGGTTTGTCCCTTTTCAAGTATAGATTATTTCAGAAAATAGACATTATAGTCTAGCACAGTTTGCAAATTACTACTAGATCAAATCATTGCCAGAGCTATCATGTATAAATGGCTTATCATGGTCTTCATAAAAATACCTTGCACTGCACTGCAAGCCCCATATCTTTGTGAACTTCCAAGTTGAAAATAATAAAAAGAATAGCAATCTTCCTCTTGTGGAGATCGAGAGAGCTAGGACAAATATTACCCCAACTCCTTTTTTAAAAAAATTACTGTATATTATTTTGATTATTTTTATAATAATTGAATTTATTCTGAGGAGAAAATAAGATTGTTACTTAATTTTTTAATTCTAAAGGTTAAAGATTAATCAAAAAGCAAAGATATTGCCTTAGTATATTCACATGAGTTGGCTACAACAGAATGAACAAAAATAACAAGTTTTGTGTTGCTTTTTAGTAGGTATCAAAACAAAATTTACTATAGGTTATCTGATAAGAGGCCCAATCCTTCTAGTTCTCCATACACTGATTTCAATGGAAGGTCCACATGCAGATGGTTTACAGAAGGGTCTGAAAGAAATATACACGGTAATCTCTCTCAAAAGTTGGGAATAAAAAATTAGAATAATGTGTCTATGTCAGATTCTCTCATCAAATTCTAACATAAAAAGTTAAATCTGACCCTGTTCTAAAGGGGAAGTTGACAGCAATGAATTTAAATTAGAAACTAAAAATTGCAGAAAATAGATAAGGGAAGCAAAAGAACACAAGGAGAAACCTATGGCCAGTAAAATTAAAGACAACAAGAATGTGTTTTTGAAGTATATTAGGAACAAAAGGAACCCTAATACATAATGTTATTAGTTCTTTACTAGATAGATTTTGTAGAATTGTCAATAATAATGAAGACAAGTCAGAAGTGTTCAATAAATATTTATGCTCAGTATTTGTGAAAAAGACAGATAATGTACTTAACTCATATGATGATGAAATACTTTCTATTCCAACAGTAACTAAGGAGGATGTTAAACAGCCACTGAAGTTAGACACCTTTAAATCGTCAGATCAGGGTAACTTGCACCCACGAATTTTCAAAAAATTGGCCAATGAGCTCTCTGAACTGTTAATGTTAATTTTTAATAAGTTTTGGAACACTTATGATGTTCCAGAAGGACTGGAAGCTAATGTTGTGCCATATTTTAAGAGAGTAAACAGGATGACTTGAGTCACTGTAGGCCTGTCAGTCTGAATCTGATTCTAGGAAAAATAATGGAACAGTTTATATGGGTCTCAATTAATAAAGAATTTAAAGAGGGTATTCAAACTAATGCCAATCAATCTGGATTTATGGAAAATAAATCTGGCAAACTAATATGATTTTTTTTATGCAATTACAAGTTTGGTTAATAAAGCTAATTCTGCTGATGTAATATAAGTAGATTTCTCTAAAACATGAGACCTGGTACTGCCATTTTGATTAGGAAACTAAAGCTAACAAAATCAACATGGCATGTATTAAAGGGATTAAAAATTAGCTATCTGATAGATTTCAAAATGTAACTGTAAATGAAAACTCCTGTTCAAGGAGGTTGTTTCCACTGGGATCCCACAGGAATAGTTTCTCAACCCTATGTTATTTAATATTTTTATCAATAACCTGGAGGAAAACATAAAATCATTACTCATAAAGTTTGCAGATAATACAAAAATTGTGGGACTGATAAAAAAAACAGAGGACAATTCACTGAAACAGAGTAGTGTGGATCACTTGCTAAGCGGGGTGCAAACAAAAAAATATGTTTTGGTGTGACTAAATATAAGGCCACACATCTGGGAACAAAAGTAGGCCATACTAATGAAAACACTTGATCACAATGGATAATCAGAAGAATGTGAGCTTCCAGTGCAATGCTGTGGCTAGAAGGTCTGATGTGATTTTTAGATGTATAAATAAGGGAATATTGAGGAGGAATTGGGAGGTTACATTATCTCTGTATTTGGCACCGAGACAATTGGTATTGGAATACAGTTCTGGTGTCCACACTTCAAGAATTATGTTGGAAAAATTGGAGAGAATTAAGAAAATGGTCTGAAAATTATTAAAGGACCGGAAAATTTACCTTATATTAAGAAACTCAAAGAAGCTCAATCTATGTAGCTTTATTAAAGAGATGCTTAAGGGGTGACTTGATTACAGTCTGAAAGTACTTTAACGGGGAACAGAAACTTGATAATAGATCTCTCTTCAACCTACCAATGAAAATGCGTGCAGCCCGCAGTTTGCCCACCACTGGACTAGATGATCACACTGGCTCCTTCTGGCCTTAAAAATAAGTAAGTCTGACTTGCAGTGAAAATCACTCACAAATATAGCAGTTCCTCAATGGTGTCTGAAGGAGTTAAAAAAAGTTCTACACATTTTCAATTATTTTATTCTGTTCTTCAAAAATTCTATTGATGGAATGATCTTATTTCCTCTATCATGCAGCATTTTAAAAAAAAGAATAGTTATTAAAGTTTTTACATCTTATTAATATTTGATAGTCTCATTTTTCAAATCACTTTCACACAAATATTTTTAAAAAAATCTTTAAAGGAAACTGAAAAACAACCCTTACTATGACATAATGGTCATGTATATCAAATGGACAACCTGATATCAATATCTTAACATCTAATTGTGTCTACACTAGCACGTTTGTCAATAAAATTTATACCACTAATGGGTGTGAAAAAAACATCTCTCTGAGTGACACAAGTTACATTAACAGAAGCACTGGTGTGCACAGACCTATGTTGGCAGGAGGCGCTCTCCCACTGACATAGCTACCACAGCTCATTGGGGGTGGTTTAATTATGCCAACCTGGAGACCTCTCTCCCGTGGGCATAGAGCGGCTACATGGGAAATCTTAAAACAATACAGCTGCATTGGTACAGCAGTGCATCTGTAAGGTCTCCCGTGTAGATGTGGCCTAAATCAGTGATATTTACTTCTGGGGGAATTCTGCACCACTGCGCATGTGCAGAATGTATGTCCCTCACAGAGTTCTTTATTTCCCTGCAGAAAAATGACTTTATGACATGGAAGCAAAGGGAAGCCACCAAAGCGGTCATGCAACCCTTCCCAGCAGTATGTTTTGGGTGCCCAAGGCAGCCGGCAGAGAGGTAAATCACTGTGGGGTGGGGTCAAGACTGGGAAAGACTTGGCTGGTGGCTCCTACCCTGTGCCAGGCTCAGTTCCTAGTCCCGCTGGGCTGGGGAAGATGGGACTTCCTCTTCCCCTGCACAGCATCGGAGCCGGGTCAGACTCACCCCCAGATTTCTCCACCAGCTATAGGAACTCTGCAAACTCCCACCCCCCGGCACTTCCTTCACCCATTGTTCCTCAGCTGCAGGGGGAGGGGGTCACTATACAGGGAGCTGCTCCCCCATCATCCGTCCAACTCCCATGCATCCAAACCCCCTCATACCCACCCCTCCCGCACCCAGAACCCCACATGAACGAGCCCCAACCAGCTGCACTTGGATCCCAACCCCACTGAGCCCCAGTCCCCCAGCACCTGGACACCCCCATCCCCAGCCCCTCATTGAGCTCTATCCTTTCAAACCCAGACTACCCCTGCTGAGCCCCAACCACCTTCACCTGGACCCCCCCCCCCACAGAGTCCCATTACCATTGCATCCAGAACCCCCAACAAGCCCCTGTGCATCCAGATCCTGCCCCCACTCCCGCCCCCAGATCACCCACTGACCTCTCCCATACCCAGATTGCCCCACACAGAAACCTTTCAACCCATACCAAGCCCCTCCACACTTGGATCCTGCCATGCTGAGCCTGCCCACACCTGGCACGGAGGAGCAGGGCTCTGGGGTGTTTCTAGGGCAGGACCGGTCCTTGCACTGTATCAGGGTTGGGTGCAGCCTCACCACTGAGTTAGTGTCCAGGGGGGAGGGCGGGGAGACGCAGCATGATCTCCTACCTCTGTGCAACCAGTGGCCTGTGCTCCCCAATGCCATGCTGGAGCCTCCACATTTATTTGACAACATTTGCAGAATTTTAAATATTGCGTGTAGAATTTTTAATTCTTTGACGCAGAATGCCCTCCACTTCCTTGGCATTACTCTCAGAAAGAGTGAAGCACCTGTGCGAGGAGTGCTCCCTGTGCAACTTGACATTGTAAAGACCACAGGCAGTAGAGAACAGTGCAAGAGACAGAGCTGACAAGGGGGCAGAAAAATCTGAACAGCTGAAATCCCCTTTACATCCAAGCAGCCAGGAGCAAAAAGTGACTCCTCACTTCCAGAGGTGAGGAACAGAAGGAAAAATGCATTCCCTTCTTTCCAGGTAGCCTGGAGAGGTGGGAAAGAGAAGGCAGAAGATACTGTATTGAATGGAGTCTGAGCATACCACAACATGCAGTAAAGACAGTACTTACATGAGTCACCTTTTATGTAATGATTTCAGAACACTTTACAAACAATAAATGTAGACTCTCTGCATCCCAATGAGTTAGGGAAATATTTCCATTTACATATAGAAAAATTGAGGCACAGAGAAGTTATGTGGCTTGGCTATGGTTACACAGAGTCAGTATCAGAAATGGGAATAGAAACTAGGTCTCCTGACTCCCCTACACAGTGTTCTAATCACCAGACCATGCTGCTTTCCTCTTAAACATGCTCTTTAGAATACTAATATTTAACGTGGGGAACCCGCTGAGAAACATTCTTGAACTAGCAAAGTACCATATTCTGCACCTGCCAGTGTTCCTAAATAATTTTAAGGCGTAGCCTGATGTAGAAAATAGCACAGTGGTCTAGTCCTGAGGTAACAAATAAATTGATCACTGGGCAGGTCTACATTCAAAAGTAAAGGTGAAAATGTTCTGGTTAAGAATTAACTATGAAACACCGTCCTAGCCATTGCAGCTTTCTGGTCAATAAGCAGCAGCGAGTCCCACAGAACCCCAAGGTTCTGATTAACAAGCACTGATCAAGCTCCTCCAGCTGAAGGAACAACTATCATTATCATCAATTTCTCCAGCGGATACTCTACTCCACCAGCATAATCTCAGTTTCAGCTAACTCATCCAAATCCTGATTTCAGTTAAGCACTAAGTACACTGGGTCAATCCTATCCATCAAGTCTTATGAAATGCAGATACAGAGCTGGCTGTCATCCAAATACTGGAGATACCACAACGCAGCCTCACATATATAATGAAAATGAGGGCAGTACACTGGAATGCTCTGGAACTCCAAATCTGAAGGCCTGGCTACAGCATTATGCTCTGTATCCTATCAAAATGAATCGAAAGGAATTTAGCTATTTCAGAACTCCATACACTCCTACTAATAATTACAGCCACATTCTAGTTACCGCTCAAGGTAAATAGTATCAAAAGCAACTCCAGATCTAACAAAGTCACATGGGAAACTCCAGGTCTGTGTAATGTTGCACGCTGATGTAGCGCACCAAGTTAACAATACCACAGCCCCTCAAACAGCAAAACGGCTTAGGCTTAGGCGCACCACCACGTGCGAACGGCACACGTGTCACGCTGAACCCAAGACGCTGCCTTGCCACGCGAGAGTGTGGTGGGATCCCATTGGCAGGGCAGCTTGTACGGACACGGCCCCCCTCCCTGCGTACTGAGGCGCCAGGCGGAGATGGAGCGTGTGACGCTCCACAGGGCAGAGACTCAACGGCACCAAGCGCAAACGGGCCATCGCAGCCCGCGCTCGAGAAACGTGCCGGGGCCACAGGGGACACGAGGGCATGGGGGGGGGCGAGGGCAACCAACGCAGTGAGGCCTGGGGGAGGGAAGGAGCCGGGACACCGGGGCCAAAGCGGCAGGGAGACGATGGCCCGGTTGGGGAGGGTGCCGATGACAGTAGAGTGGGAACAGGGCGGCGGGACAGGGTTTAGCAGCGCAGGATGACTGGGAAGTTCCCCGCAAGGGGAGCGGAGCAGGCGCTGCTCCTCCGAGCGACACCTGCTCCTATGCCGCTGGCCTTAGCCATTGGCACAGAACCCACCTGCCAAAAGCGGCGTGGAAGGCGCCATGTTGAGTCGGACGCAGAACTTCTCTTTCCGGGTCAAGGGTCACCAGCAAAGCCTCTAGAAAACACACGTCGCCCAGGTCTCTGATAGCGGGAACCGCCTCCTGGGCTACGTGGGTTTCTGTGGTCATGTGCTTCGAGGAAGTGCGCCTTCCTGCCTCAGATAGCCCCTCCGTTACCGTTGACCCGGAAGTAGTGGGGTAGGGCGAGCGGGTTGGACGCTCCGTGAGAGCGGAGACCTTTGCCCTTCCGGGTGGCCGCCGCCCCCCTTCCTCCCCGCGTTGCGTGTTTCCGCTGGGCGGGACGTAATCTCAGTGCTTACGCTGGCAGCGGTCTGGGAGAAGCGGGCGGCGTTGAGTGCCTGAGACCCCCCCAGTCCGGCACAGACTCGGCGGTTGAGTGGCGAGGCCGGGGCGGTCGCTTCTCTCACGTCCACAGAGCAGCGGGGAGGAGTAGCCCGGGCCCCCGGCGGCGCGGGGGGAAGATGGTGGCGAAGCAGCGGATCCGGATGGCGAACGAGAAGCACAGCAAGAACATCACCCAGCGGGGCAACGTCGCCAAGACCTCGGTACGGGCGGGGGCCCCTAGCCGTGCTCTGGCAGGCGGGGGCGGAGAGTGCCCCCAGAGCGGGGCCGGGGGAGCGGGTAGGAGGACCCTGTAGGTGAACTGCTTTATTCCCTCTGGGATCTGGTGGGAACCTGGCAGGGCATGGGGAGCTGTGGGGACGGAGCATGTGGGTCAGTGCGCGCCCTCAGAGCCAGGGGGGGTTGGCTTGGTTGGAGGGGAGTTGGCCCTGATGCTGCTGCTCTCCCTGCAGAGAAACGCCCCCGAGGAGAAGGCATCCGTGGGGCCCTGGTTGTTGGCGCTGTTCATCTTTGTGGTTTGTGGCTCAGGTAAGCGTTGCATAGGGGTCACCTCATGCTGTGCCCCCTCCATACTTGAGAGGGAGGCCAGGCCTTTCCCTGCCTGTGAGCAGCGGGGCCAGAGTCCTCTTGGAACAACTCCCAGGCCTGTGGCTGTGCCCGCTCTTCCTCTGATCACTGGAGAAAGCCCAGCAGGTGACTGACCTTTCTTGGGGCAGGACTGAAAGGAGGTACTGATTAGTGTGCAGGTGAGATGGGTGTCCCAGGTGGTGTCACTCCTCACTGCCACCCGCTGGCAAGAGTTAAAGAGGAACTAATTTAAATGACAAATCTTGAAAGATGCAAAAAGCCACACATAGACTTACAGGTTTTCTGTGTAGTTACTGATCTTAACAAACACAGTGGTCATCTGGAAATGACTTTACTATATAAATGAGAAAGCTATAAAAATATTTAAAACAACCTAACATTAGCAAGTTAGATGTGTATCTGCTAATCATATTAACTTTAGTGAGTACCTGTACGCTGTGATTGGGAATATCTTGTTAGTAGTGCACCTGTTTCGAGCTTATCAACCTTAACCTTGCTCAAGGTATGGCATTCAGCCATGCAATTTGTATTATATAACAGAGTCTAAAGGATCAAGTTACAAATCACTCAAAGTAGGGTTTTTACACTTGTATCCTTTATTGCTTTAGCACTGTACTTAACAGGGTAAAGCAGAGTAACCAATCTTTAGTGCCTACTGTTGGTTCCTAGTAATATATCTATGATTACCTTTTTAGAGAAACTTCTCTTTTCACATTAGACAGTATTTTGTTGTTTCTTTGATCAGTCTCCTTTGCTGAAAAGATCCATATAAATAGGGGGAGCCTTAACTTTTAAGCCATTACGAATACAAAGGATATACCCTTTAAAGGGATCTCTGGCAGTTTTTTTCAAAATTGGCCATTTAAGAAAAAAACTTGTGCGCCTTCATGAATGTGTGCGATTGATGTGTCTGTTGATTCTTGCAAGTATTAACTATGATTTGTTTGGCTTATTTGGTAAGCATCACTTGTATTCATCTTTTCTTTTGCAGCTATCTTCCAAATTATTCAGAGTATCAGGATGGGCATGTGAAGGCGCTGACCTTAAACAAGTTGTTTTCATCTTCCTGTGAATTACAATGAACTGTCATTCCTAATGTTTGATACCCTGGTCTAAAAACTTAATTCATGATACTGTCCTGCTCCAGAACGATTTTCCATATTGGCCATATGTCATTCCAGGTTCCTTCACGAGTCATTCCAAGTTTTCGAGTCAATACCACAGTGCCTTGAAAAGCACCACATGTATAAAGCAATAAAATTCTATTGTTGATCTACAATCGTGGACCTACTTATTTAGTGAAGTATACATTTTTTTGTGTAGATATGTTAAGTTGTATGCAGTGTAGGTATGTAGGAACTACTACATCTGTGTAAACACCAGTCTTGAGATCTGTTAACCCTATGTATAAATGGAACTGGTTTTATTTAAAATTGAGAAGCGGGGATTCTTTTAGTGGCTGTACTATGAATTTAAAGCACACTCAATTAAGCTGAGTGGGCTTTGTTGCATTACATTGCTTATCTAAATGGAACATCATGTGTAGCCGTCACCTAGTTTTACTATAGCATGTGGCAGTGCATTAGCGCTTATAATGGTGGAACACCTTATTCCATGCCCCTTGCAAGACTATCCTCCTAAAACAAGTGTTTGTTAATGTAAAATCAGTAGGTTTTACTTGATGAGGCTGACTAAACATGACAAGGCAACAACTGCTTCGGGAATGCTTTAGTACTAACAAGTTAAGGCATAGCAGCTGTGATAAATGCTGCTGTTGGGACTGTCAGTGTTAAACTTTTGTTGGCAGCAGTGTATAACTTGGCTGTAAATACTTCTTGAACCACTCAACCATCATACACATGCCATTTACACGCACACAATACCTCCAAAGAGAAGTAACATGTTTTCATGTGAACCAAGCTACTGGGTCCAAACCTGCCTTTGTCTCTAGCACTTAAATATTTCCCCATCAAACACCCCAGTTGCATTCAAATAACCCTAAAAATCTGATTTGACTTCCTTGTGTATAAGACTGAAATTATCTTTGTGATGCAATGTATCACACCTAGTTTATTGCAGAAGTCTCTCAAAAGCGTAGGCTGTCAAACTACCTTTTGTAATAGCTAAGTCTAACTTAAAGGTGGAGTCGGTCTTCCATTGTGCACTTCTTTTGGGAAAATAAAGGTCTGTTTTTCCAGCATGTTTTTTGGGTAGAAGAAGGGGGTATTACTCAAATTTGGTTGCATTAAGAATTAATTAGGAAAATAAGCTATGCTACTTTCATAGGGATGTGTTACTAACCACCTAGTGGCAGATCCTCAGCTGCCTAAGTCCACTTGAAATCAGTGGGCTTATGACAGTTTATACAGCTGAGGATCTGCCCCATAGTTTAGCCAGACAAGTTATGTTCTCTGTCCTTGGAAATTGGTATAATTTGTAAATGAGAAAGTTTGTGTACAATTGCAGTACTATTTTAAATAAATTACTTTTAAAATGTGAATTGTCTCCCTTTTAAACTTGTAGGTGCTGACCATTCCAAACTAGATCTTCTGGTTTAATGGGAAAATTAGCTCTTAAATTTTTTTTGTTCGAGTTGTCAATACCTTTCTATAGTATCACTCAGAATGAATTTAAATATCAATTTTGCTGCATTTTATGTTGAACAACAGTTTATGCAAGCTTGATTAAATGAGGTGTTAAGTTTTGGTTCAGTCCAGTGTGAATAATTTTTTTTATACTCTGCTGTTTAGTAGCCGAGTTGGCTGCCTCCAGCATGGTATAACAATCCCACAACAGAGTTTCGAGAAAACATGGAGTAATTGCTTATTTTTAATCAGACATGGATGATGATCTTGATGTTACTGAGCCTTATGTGGTTATAGTGAGAGCCACATAGCTTGAATGAGAAAGAAATGAGTTTATAGCTTTGAGTATCATAAATGTACTTTAACACACTATTACAGTTGGAAAATGGTAGTGTCTAGTTTCCATAAGGCTAAGTATTCTAGTTTTTCTTTAATCAAATGGATTGAAACTGTAGTCAGATTCATTCCCGACTAATACCTCGTTTTGGCTGTACAGTTACTAATGAGAAGTTTTTATACGAGTCATGTATGGTAACAATTTGGTCATTAACCCAGAAAGAGCATTGCTATGTAACTTAGAATTAATAAAGAGCACTGTTTAAAACAGGGTTAGATTTAATAAAGCATTAGGAATTATACTCTAGGGCCTAATTTTGCATTGGCAGGGGCATGAACTAGCCAACCTAATTCAGTTTCCATCTCACTAAGTATTAAACCTTATGCTTAAATGAGAAACAGGTCTGATCATTAGAAACTATTAATAGAGCCACTAACATTATATATAAGGCCAGCTCCTTAGCTGGTGCAAAGTGGCTTAGCTCTACTGAAATCAGTGGTACTATGCAGATTTGTCAGATAAAGACCTAGTCCATGGTAGGGGCCATATTTGGTTAGCTACAAAATGTTTCCCATAATACTGGAGCATCTCTGATTACAGTTATGAAATAGATGTATAGAGCCAATCGCTATTAGTTATTTTCCTCTTTGCACCATGTCTTTTTATCCAAATATGTAAAAAATGGGACTTCTCATTATAGAAACTTGAAGAAAAATTAGTCTCCAACTCTTAATCATTTTGTTAGTGGTATCTATTTGCCAACAAATATTACTTAATACAGTCAATGGGTAAGTGTCAAAGAGTCAGGCTTGCTTACACTTAAAACCCAAGCACTGCTTTCAAACTTGGATTTAGTTTTCTTTGCAAACAGATGATGTAGGGAAGTCTCAATGTTATCTAAAAATACAACGTTTATCAAATCTTATGATGCAATATACTGGTGTAATCTAACGTAGCACAGGTAAGTACTTTGATTTTTTTTTTTTTAAAACCATGTACTATTCTGTTAATGCAAGTCAACAGATGGTCATGTTATAGTAACTGCTTTAGAGGCAAAGGAGAACAAAGTCCTCTGCCTTATGAGTGGTCCTGAGGATATTAGTGGGATCATTAGTGTGTAAGTGAGGCAGGATTTGGTCTTATTTTGCATCATAAGCCAGTTTCCTGAATTAACTTCAGCTTGAGTGCTGTATGAATTAGAATTAAATTGCAGTCAGTACATTACCTATAATAGTGTCCCTAAACCAGGCTATCACTATACCTACTGGACCAGTGCCAAGGATACATTTTCATTCAACATTTAGTATTACACTACCAATATTTTTCTTATAATACAGAATCTGCTGCAGCAATAGACTAATCTGTGAGTGAGTTTTTCTGTAATGTCTTGGAAACTATGAAACCTCCTGAAGTGATTAAATGAATAGAATTATTTCAGTTAGATTGTTGGGGGAAACCTTTGTAGAACTTACAAATTCTAATTTTTATGATTTATGTATAACTAACCCTCAATATTCATTGAATCAGCTTTTTGCTGACAGACCAGGTTAGGTATTGCACATCCTGTCTGGAAACAGCTACACAAAGAAGTCATTAACATGGAATGACTGTGCCTTAGGAGAACAATGAACATAGCTTGGCCAAACTCCTTAATAAAAGAAACTAGTTATTCCATGAAGGGAGGTTGGAGCAATAGAAATTAGAAGCTGCTGTTAAAAATCACATGTGCTCTTGGAACTATTTGACCAATGGACCAAAACTAGAAAGAGCTTATTGCAGGAGCAGAAAGAGAGGAGGATCTGGGGATCCTGACTAACCAAAAACCCAAAGGAGTCTGAATGGTGAAGCTGCCGGAGGGTGGGTTTTTACACGCAGGTTTTGTTTTTGTATGGATCTATACATCTCCGCTTTTGCCAGGAATAAAATATGTGGGTATCTAAAAAGTCACTTTCAAATCTTCTGAGTTCCTTACTGTAACTGTCTCATGTCTCCAGAACACTGAATTGGAATAGCCAAGGGGATGGAGCTCTGAGAAAGTGTTAAAGCTTTCAGGGAGGTGCGGGAGGATGGATTTCAGCACTTATCTTGGGTTGAGGGTTACTTCCTCTTTACCATATAGATGTAGCTGAATGAGATTGGGAGGAGGTCCCTCTCAGTGAGGGAGTCTTCCCCCTATTTGCATGATGGTATCTATCAATATTTTTGCATTTAAAAAAAAGGATTGTAGCCACACTTTTGGGTTAATTAATGTATCCATGAAGCCAAAGCACATGGACATATTAAAATAATGTATTTGTAATTTAGGGGTGAAGGACTCATTGCTTTCTAGTTATTGCTTGTCTGGGCTTCTACAATGCTAAACTTTTAAAGCCATAGAGATGCCAATGCTTTTATGAACAGAATCTCACATTTTTAGTTGATTTGGTGGACTTATCTTTGATAAAACAATATTCATTTCAAAATCTTAATGCATATAATGCAAAAGGAAATAAGCATTGCATCATTCTTAAATAAAACAGTTGTAGCTACATGGTGTAGCTTGCAGTTTCTCTTCTGCATTGTAGCTGTATTTTTTCTTCTTCCTGTCTTGTAGGGCTTTCCTGAAATGCAGCACAGCCGAGTTAGAGTAAATGCCACATCCAGCTGCTTTTAAAAGAAGCAGACTTCCATAATTTGATTGTGTGGCTCAGCAATGTTTGTTATAATTTACTATATTTAATGTCCTAATAGGCTGTGATATGACACAAATAAAAACTCAAACCTTTGTATCGCTGGAAGAAATCCACTAACATGCACCAGGCCTCCTGATAATTTACATGAGCAGGGCTCTTGTCGGAGGGGAACAGCCCTGAATGTTGGCCTGGATCCAGCTATCCTTTGTTGTTTGGTGAGTGAGAGTTATCCTCATTTTATAGTTTGAGAAACTTTGGCTGAGAAAGGTTGTGACTGGCTCAAGATGACATAGCGATCAAAGTAAGCAATAAAAAACCGTGTTGTTCTGGCTCAGTCCCCTGCTCTAACCAGCAGGAAGTACTGTTCTACAGTCACATGGAGGATATGATATAGGATAGTACCTGTGGGTTGTGGTGGGAGGAGGAGTTAGCCTCAATTCATAGGAGAAGTAGGAGTTACACTTATGTAAGGGGAGAAAGATACAGGGGAGGGGCCTTGATAGGTGTGGACAAGGGGGAAGTAAAGCAGTTTTCCAAAGTAGAGTACTAGGAATCATCCTCTAGTCCCCCTTAAGCAGTGACAAGAAGTGGGCAGGAGTAGCCTTTTCTAGGTCCTGCAATTCCTGACTCAAGCCCTTCCACCATACACTATAATACCACTTCCATGGGAAAACAATTTACATCACTTTAATAATTGTACCATATCAACAGTGACACCCAGTGGGCAGATCAGTTAATCACACAGCAGAAGTCTTCAGCAATTTGGGTAGTCATCTTTCTATAATGACAAATTAGCCCTGATGAGCAACTCTAAATAGACACACACTCAGCTTTTGATGGCAGAGCAAGAGCAGCAAGATTATCCAAGAACTTGCAGAGTGAAAACCACATATGATGAGATGAAAACAAATAGATTGTTTCCTTAATTCCTTTTTAAAAAAAAAATTTAAAAGCCAAATGTAATGAGTAAGGTATTTACATGAATACAACAATTGCTATTACCATCAGCAGGAGAAAGGAATGCCGACATGAAAGTCTCTTGTCTTAGATTTTAGCTTTTATTTTATTTTATTTTTTTTAAATCAGGGTTTCACAAATCTTTTCCTACTTTGAGATCTTCTGAGGAAAAGTGCTCTCTAAGAGCTAGGTATTAATACTAAAGTATAATAGAGAAGTTGTCTCATACATGATCACTCTTTCCATTCCAGATTGTGAAAATCACTTGCAAATCCAGCCTTAATCAGATAACTTCCCTGTGACAATTGCTTAGGTGGAAAAACAAGATTAGAAAAGTATTCACTGTTCTCTTTTAGTGCAAAATGGCAGCCAGAAACTACAAGGAGGAGCCAGCACCATGTGACTAGCCACTGCTCCATGGCCTACCACCAAATGCTCTGTGCACCACAGTTTGGGAACCTGCTTTATGTAACAGGCTTTCTAAAGGGACATTGTCAACTTGTCTTGACAAACCGTATATCCAAGGCACTATTTCCTGGATGATGCTTTTCATATATTAGAAGAGGCTTGAATAGCTTTGTGACAGTTTGTTTTTTTTAAAATACACTGGGATACTCTGAAAGGAGGAGATTACTGCAGGGGACTATTAATCACCATCTTGCAAATGGCAAGGTACATATAGTTTTCACTAAACTTGAGGCCTCTGGGTTCGATGTTTGTTGTGGAGACAATTATTTCTACTGCTGTCACGCTGGGAGTAGGTTGCATTGGCCCACTGTAAAAACACATAGGGAAGTAGTGGGGCAACTTTCCCTAGCAATATTAAAGGCCCCAGGGGTGTGGGTGGGCAGAATTGCAGGTTCTGAGGGACAAATTCTGGGAAATTAGAGGTGTTCTTACCATGCCAACAGGTGGCCAGGGACGAATGGCTGCCTGAGATGGCCCAGAGTAATACTGATGTGAAGCCAGGTCTCCGTGCGCAAATACCTCTGAAAATAAAGTGATGCTGAGGAAGGGTGAACTCACCATTGGCACACCCCTACAGGACTGGGCATGGCTTATCCATCTCTCCTCATCTAGTGCCTCCCAACTCACAGTGGTCTGCTTCTTTGCATGACTTAGCCCTCCAGCCAGACAACATTTTAGTCCCACCCTCCTAGGGTAACAAAGTCTAACAAAAAAACAAAACAAAAAAAGTCCTGTGTCCTTATAAAAGATCTTACCCCTGAACTTTGGGCTGCATGGCCCACATACCCTTTTCTCAGGGCATCCAGTAGTCCTTTTCCCATTCCCATGGCTGGTGGGTACGCAGGCCCATTTACCATTATGCCAGCCCACAGATCCTATAACCATCAGCCAAGGTCTGTTCCATCAGGCTCCTTGCTGCTTCCTCCCTGGACTTCTTCCTACGCCTGCTAGCAGGCCTCTCCAAGTTCACCCTTCTTTCAGCACTAGGACTCACAGAACTCTCTCCTGGAATCTGCCAACAAATCCCCAAACCAAGATTACAAATTATCTTCTGCCTTTCTGGGGCTTGACCTTTCATGTCCCTTAATACCTCAGTTGAATACCTCCAAGGTCTCTCTCTCCCTGGAAGTCCCCATCCTGCCTTTTTATTACAGCTCACTACCAGAGTTTACTCCACTCTGGTAGCAGCTCCAGTTCTTTCCTGGACTCCTAGCAGACTTCTCTACTTAGAAGAGATTCCTAGGGCTAACTTTCTAGGTTTTCTCCTCAATTCTCTAATCCTAGAGAGTAACTAGAGTTTCTCTTCCTTGTCCAGGCTCCCTTTCTTTATACTAACCACCTACCTCCCCCCCAGCAGGCACTCATGTTCAAATTATACCTGGCCCATCCCCATCCTCTAGGTACAACCAGGTATGTTAATTGGCCTCACCAGCTCCAGTTAACTCTTTCAGAGACAAGATGGGGTATTTACCCCATCACAGCTGTCTATGGTGAATTGTAGGAATGTCTGAAAAAACAAATGCCCAGTCAGAAATGCTGTTTAACAGAACTGTGTTTCAAGCGGGGCCATGGGTGAGTTATTGATATGGCTGACAAAGCTGTTCAACTCCTTGAAAAATCAGAACATGGCAATGACATTACATGTGGGTACTATCTTAGAATAACTTCTGACATGGCCCAAACCCAAGAGATGTAACACAGCCCATTCAGTAGGTTAGTCAGAGCTGATCTTGATATAAGCCTCAATAAAAGAGGATGAAAGAAAGAAGTGAGGAGAGCAGCTTCTGCATTAGGCCAAAGAGTTCTTGGAGAGTAATAAAGAGCTTGGAAGGTACCATCAAATTCAGAATCTGACTGTCCTTAAATTTGTGACCATGCTGACTTGCATTGCCAAACATCATAATACAACTATCACAACCCAGCTTCAGGACATGATAATGTTGTGACCCTGCAACTCCATTGGCAAAACGGCTCCACGGCTGTTAAAGGCTGAGTATCCTTAAGTTAAAGCACTCTTCTAGGTAATTTTACAGACTCAAATTCTACGTACTAATGGAATAATCATATGCACAGGAAAACTTAATTCCCTCCATTAGCAAATACTAAATTCTCTCCCCACTCTTATTTCTGTCTCACTGTCTCTTAGTCTCATCCCAACCAGTTTTTATTTACGGTCAGATTTCCCTATTTCCACTAAGAAGTCCCCCTTGCAGGTTACAGGGGAGGGGACATTTACTTCCTCTCCCCCCAGGAAATCTCAGGGATAAGCACCCACATCTGAGTTTTCCACAGAGAGCAGCCCTTGAAGAAAAGATTGTGATGACAGGCAGTGCTGCTTGCAGAAATATTACCAGTGGCCTAGTGTTCCAAAGTCCCTCAAAGATGAGAGTTCTTGTGCTCAGCCATTGTCCATGTTCATTTAAAAGACGGGGAAGTGAATTTTGCTGAATTAAAAACAAATCTTTTTAAGTCAATTTTTTTCCTCAGAAGATAGCAACAAACTTGGGTTGGGAGAGGAGAGGGAGGTGAGTCAAGTGGGAAACCTCCAGCTTTTCTTTTGCACTGTAGGCAGCTCTGGGAAATCTGCCACATGCTGCAAAATGCACAATTCGTTAAGGGAGTTCAAACCAGCAACAGCAGCAACTGACCTTCCTTGAAGATCCTGGTGGACAAAACAACGGACTGATGGGCACATTCAAAGATGGATTTAATTAATGAGTGCATGTGCAGATAAAACAAGTTACAGTGTCCCAGCTACAAACTGAACCAGAGAAGGGAGCAGAAAGAAACAGGAAGGTCAGATGAACAGAAAGTGACAGAGAGATATAAATGTGAGGAAGTGAGGATAGTTACAGAGAGATGGCTAGGGTCAAAGCAAGTGGGGACATGTAAATCTGTGAAACTAATTTCTTTCTACTTGTGTAAATGCAGTTTCTTAAATGTCCTAGGCTAATCTGATGCATTCAGTTTTAAGCTTTCTGCCAGCAGGTGGAGACAAATTACCAGCAAGTCACTTCCTCACCCTATCAGCAAAAGTCTTCCCTAAATAGCATATCTTTGTGAGAAAGGAAAGGGATTCAGAAAGGGACTGACTAACCCAGTTCAGATGTGGACTCCCTCTAGTCCCATTGTTGAGTCACATGGACAATTTTTTAAATCAGGAATATCTAAAATTATATAGACCTTAATCCAGAGCTACTAGTCATAGATAGTTTCTCAGAAAAGCAGGCCATTTTATCTAAATTCCCCTCAAAATGGATTTATTCTTATTATTTATGTGTATTATCATAGCACCTAGGAGACCTAGTCATGGACCAGGACCTCATGATACCCAGTTTTATACATCCAACTTTGCATAATTTATTCTTACCCTTTCAGTTTACATATCTGTCTGACCTAGGGGTTCTGTACAGGAATATCTGAGCATCGCCCAGATCAGGAGAATGGCATAGCAAAGTCCTTACAGCTATACACTGGGGATAATAATACTGACTAACCTTGGAAGTAGTTAATGCTTTAAGTACTTAAGTACTACAGCTTACCAGAATGCTCAAAAAATTTTCTAGTTTCTAGGGAAATGGAGGTTACTTACCTGTAACTGGAGGTTCTTCAAGATGTGTGGTCCCTATCTGTGTTCCACATGTGGGTACACATGTACACTATGTGCCTGAGTCTGGAGATTTTTAGTAAGCAGTGTCCATTTGTCTGCACATCCGCAGTTGTTCTCATGCTCTGAACCAAAGGTATAAGGGACGGCTCAGACCAGCACCTCTCCAGTTCCTTCTTCTGCCACAAATCCAGTTATGAGCAGCAGCAGAGGGGACAGAGGGCAGGTTGTAGGCTACAGATAGAGACCATACATCTCGGAGAACCTCCAGTTACAGGTAAGTAACCTCCATTTCTTCTTTGAGTGATGGTCCTTATGTGAATTCCATACATGGGAGATTAGCAAGCAGTAGTCAAACAAGAGGTTGGTGGAAGGATGCAGAAATGATGGCTGTCTGTAATACTGCTATTCCACAAGTGTATCAGTAGTAGAAGACTGGACCAAAGTGTAATATCTTGTGAAGGTGTATAAGGAGCTCCAGGCAGCTGCCCGACATACTTCCAGTAGAGGTATGTCTCACAGAGATGCAGCAGAGGTTGCTTGTGCTTTGGTGGAATGGGCCTTCATCCCCGTTGTGGGAAGGATGTGAGCTATTTGTTAACAAAGGATAATGCAGCCAAAGATCCATTTAGAAAGTCTCTGCTCAGATACAGCTTGATCTCTGTTATGGTAGCAAAAAGTCCAGGTGTCTTGCTAACCGCTTTTGTTCTTTGTAGATAAAAGTCCAGAGCTTTTCAGACTTCTAGAGAATGAAGACTTCTCTCCTCATCAGAGGCATGTGGTTTTGGAAAAATATTGGTAAGTAAATGGTTTGACTCAGGTTAAACTCTGAAATTAGTTTTGGGGTGAATTCTGGGGGGGAATTCAGTTGTTGTGGGATGAATGAAGATAGTGAGGTTGTTGATAGGGAGATGAAAAGCGCTGATTGCTGCTAAGTGAATCCGTAGGGAACTAACAGAGACTAGATGTTTTAAGGGTAACTAGATATTCTAGAATAGCAGGGATCCCACTCAACTTTGGCGGTGTCATGCCCCAGAGGAGAAACACTTCTACTTGGCTGAATAGCATATCTTAATAGAATCCTTCCTACTTCG
Source organism: Caretta caretta (assembly GCF_965140235.1). Lineage (NCBI taxonomy): Eukaryota > Metazoa > Chordata > Testudines > Cheloniidae > Caretta > Caretta caretta. Next base: position 27,921,666 of record NC_134214.1, read on the forward strand.
GTTGAGAATAGATTGAACCACCCTGGAACATAAATGCTCTACTCCTGATGCGCATCAAAACACCAGGCTTTGAGTTGCAGTGATCCCAGGTTGGGGTGCCTGAAGGTGCCATTGTGGAACTCTTTCTATAGCTTTGTGATGGAGAAGGGAATCCACTTTTTGATGCAGAATTTCCCTCTGAGATTGTTCGCTGAAAAGGAAGTGGGAAGGAGGTTTGTGAGTAGGGATTGACAGAAACTTGATCAGATAGATATAAGGAATAATTTTCGGTACCCATTTGTCTGTTGTTAAAGCCCTCCAGTGGTGGCAAAGCAACCTTCAAAAAACTGAAGGGCAGGATGATGTGGCATCAGTAAATAGTCACGGGTCTCACTGATCCCTTCAAAATAAATTATTTGCCTGTGGGTTAGAGTGAGGTGTGGCAGGGGTGTTTCAGGAGGTGGGTACTTAGGCCTTTGTACCCTCTGTCGTTTGCATGGTGGTTCCTAGGAGCATTGGTGGTAAAATGGTTGAGGAGGAGGTCTTGCTCTGTACCGTTGCTTGTCATGCTTCCTTTTAGGGGCGAGGTTATGGTTACCCAGAGAACAAAGTTTGTCCTTGAGAGAGTGGAGAGATTCATCCATCTTTTCTTTGAACAAGTTAACTGTATCAAGGGCAGATCTTGAATAGAACTTTACACTTCTCTAGGGAAACCAGAGCATTGTAACCAGGCATCTCTCTTCATGACAATTGCCAGTTATCCCTTTGGATACGGTGTCCAGAGAATTTACTGCAGTCTGGGGAGAGGTTTTGGCCATTAATTTGCCTTAATTAAGGGATGCAACTGAGCTCTTGTCTTTCTGAGGGAGCTTGCCCTTAAAATCCAACAACTTCACATAATTAGTGAAATCCTATTTAGCTAGAAGGGTCTGAATTATTTGAAACTCTAAATTGGAGACAGTGGAGAAGACCTTCTTCCATAGGAGGTTGAGCTGTTTGGCACCCTTGTCTGAGGGTGTAGTTTTGGGGTACTGAAGACTGGAGTACTTTCAGTGCCTGCTTGATCCACCAGAGAGTTGGGTGGTGGGTGAGAGAATAGAAACTCTGCTCCTTTAGATTGAACAAACTAGCACCTCTCGACCCTCTTTGTGATGGGAGCACAAGAAGCAGGAGTGTGTCAGGCTGTGTAGCTGAATTCATGACAGGCTCATTGATCAAGAGGGCCACTCACGTGGGACCCAAGGGTTGGAAGATGTTCAGCAAACTATCTTAATGCTCCTGATCCTCTTCAAGTTGTATCTGGATGGTCATCAGGCAGAGATAGTGAAGATGGGGTAACCACCTCTGGGATAAATGATTACATTGCTCCCAAAAGTGTTGGAACCATCAGTTCCTGTTCACCTTCAAGAAGGATGTTAAAAAAATTGGAGATGGCTCAGAGAAGACTCATGAGAATGATTAAAAGATGAGTATGCATGGCCTAACTGCGGTAGACTCAAGGCACTCACTCAAACTATTTAGTTTATCAAAAAGAAGCTTAAGGGGTGACTTGAACACAGATTATACCTCAACACAGTACCTCAACGAACCGAAATTTGATAATACAGGGATTTTCAATATAACAAGCAAAGATATAACAAGATCCAGAAGTTGAAGTTGGACAACTTGAGACTAAAAATAAGGTGCAAAATTTTAACAGTGAAGATAATCAATCATTAGAACAATCTACCAAGAGTTGTGGTGGATTCTCCATCACTAGAAATTTTAAAATCAAGATTGGATGTTTTTCTACAAGCTATTTTTTAATTTAAGCCCAACTATTGAACGTAAAGCAGGAATTAATACAGGGAAGTCCTATAGCCTATATTATGAAGGAGATCAGACTAGAGGATCACAATGGGCCCTTCTGGCCTTCAAATCTATTAATCAATGACTAAAAATTTCCTGCAAACATTTGTGTTTGCCAGGCAGATGTGAACAGATACCTAATGTGTCATTGTGACATACACATGGCTATTTAGGTGCCTGTGTGTGTGTGTGTAAACAGATTTTCATACACACATCAGGTGATTTCACAAAATTTAGTTCTGTATGTGCATGTATGCACTTGTGCATGTCTAACTTTACTCTGTGTTTTCAGTTCCCTGATGTATTCTTTCTGTTTCAGTGCTTCAATTATATGTCTTCTTTGAAAATAACAATCACGGAACACCTTACTTTAAATGGGCACCAGATGCCTCAGCTTCTGCATTACCCACAAATATGTGTGTGAGAAAAACCACAACAAAATACATTTCCTGGTTGTGAAAAGCTAGGGTGCTACACACATAAATGTGCACATACACTCATAGATGTTAAAGTCAGAAGGGACCATTCTGATCATCTAGTCTGACCTCCTGCACAACACAGGCCACAGAATCTCACCCACCCACTCCTGCAATAAAGCTCTCACCTATGTCTGAGCTATTAAAGTCCTCAAATCATGGTTTAAAGACTTCAAGGTGCAGAATATCCTCCAGCAAGTGACCTGTGCCCCATGCTGCAGAGGAAGGCGAAATGAATAGTATCCAAGAAGCAGCGGAATCTGTGGGATAATTAAATCAAAGCACTCACTAATAAGGGTTGTCACGCATCCGGTTTTCGACTGGAACACATGGTCAAAAAAGGACCCTGGTGTTAAAAGTCCGGTCAGTGGTACAACAGGGGCCTGGGCCTAAGGCAGGCTCCCTGCCTGCCCCGGCTCCGCACGGCTCCTGGAAGCAGCTGCCAGGTCCTTGTGGCCCGCACATTGCCCCTAGTGCCAGTTCCGCAGCTCCCTTTGGCTGGGAACCGCGATCAGTAGGAGTTGTGGAGGTGGCGCCTGCAGTGTGAGGGTGGCACGTGGAGCCTCCCTGGCTGCCCATGTGCCTAGGGGCCGCAGGGACCTGGTGGCTGCTTCGTGGGAGCCGCGGTAAGCACCGCTGAGACCCCAAGCTCCCTCCAGCACCCTAACCCCTTGCCCCAGCCCAGAGTCCCCTCCTGCACCCAAACTCCCTCATGGAGCCCACCCTGCCCCAGCCCTAAGCTCCCTCCTGCAGCCCAAACCCTTCATCCCTGGACCCACCCCAAAGCCCACACTCCCAGCTGGGGCCCTCATGGCCCCTCGCACCTCAACCCCCTGCCCCAGCCTGAAGGCCCCTCCTTCACTCCAAATCCCTCATCCCTGGCCCCACCCCAGAGCCAGCACCCCTACCCCCAGCCTGGAGGCTCCTCCTTCACCCCAAACCCTTCATCACCAGCCCCACCCCAGAGCCCTTATCACCCCACAGCCTCCTCCCACATCCCAACCCCTTTCCCCAGCCCAGTGAAAGTGAGTGAGTGAGGGGGGATGGAACGAGCAGGGGTGAGGCCTCAGAGAAGGAGCAGGGTGGGGGTGTTCAGTTTTGTGTGATTAGAAAGTTGGCAACCCTATCACTGATTAGGATAGTCCAGTCTTCAGGACAATTAAATCCATGTTTTTTCAGCTGACACTGCCAAGAAGCTTGCCAATTATTGTCAGTTTTTCTAACGTTGGACTAAGTCCACCAGAATAAGTTCGTATCGGTCAATGAAATGCTAACTGCTAGTAACAGCGTTTAGTTACTTCTAACTTAGGCCGGATGACGCAGTGGTGTAAGGTTCCCTTTCCTAGTAGCATTCGCCTGAACCATCCAGTCTCTCTTGCTTCAAGGACATTAGCTGGAACATTATTTTCTGAGTAATCAGTTTGAAACACTCAGGCTAAACTCACGGGTCTGCCAACAGAAATGGCTGGGCTGATGGCCAAAAGGAGGAATTACAGACCAGAAAACTCTTCAAAGCCTTCTTCAGAAAGAAAAGGAGTACTCGTGGCACCTTAGAGACTAACAAATTTATTTGAGCATAAGCTTTCGTGAGCTACAGCTCACTTCATCGGATGCATGTTATCCTTACACAGAATAAGGAATACACTTCTTATTATCCATACACAGAATAAGGAATCCCCACCACTGCTTAAGTAACACAACTGAGAAGCTGACTACATTAACATTACTTTAAATAACAGTTCTAAACAGAGAAACAACTGTGCAAAAATGGTGCCTTCCTATTGAACAGATCTGCTTCGTGTGTGTGTTTTCAAGGTCAGGTCTGATGGCTTTAGTAACTAACAAGTTTTCACAGCTTTTTACTCCTGTTAGCCAAGCAGAATCAATACAGCCGAGACAGAGAAACAGAGGCTAATCCAGCTCTTGTATCATCAATAGAATTGTTAAAGTTCCAATTGCAGGGCCAAACGCTGCCCTCAGTTACACCTGTGCAACCCCATTGACTTTGGCATATAGAATCTTTATTACAGGTGATGATGCCTGAACCAGAAAGTTCCCTGTTTGACTTTCAGATCCCAATTGCAGGGCTGGCAATAAGGGGACAAAATACAAAACACCCTATGTATTTATTAGAAAACTACTTGAAGTTACTGAAATATAATAAATATAGGCTTTCATAATGCCATTTTTATAACATTTTCAGAAAAGAACCACACTTTACTATTTTAATTTTGTTTAGTACAAATGTAAGGCATACAAAATTAGTATAGCACATATTAACTACAAAGTAGACTCCTCACACAATGGGTCAGAGTACAACTACATCTCCCTATGCTCCTAAACAAAAACAAAAACAAACAAACAGAGATGAGCTCTGCACTATCCCCTGAAGGCTGACAAATTTGGGCTTAGTTGGACTAGTGGGAAATGAGTTCTACAGTCCAAAGCCTTCTATTCAAGATGCCCGGACATTCAAAGCTTAGGACTATGAGCAGGAGCGTATCAATGGGCCCGCACCAACATAGTACTGACTAAGAGAGAGCTCAGGTAGCTAGAACCCAAACCACATAGGACTTCAAAGATCAATTTGAATACTTTTCACTGTGCTCTGAAACAAATGGAAATCACATATTCTATGGAGCCACTGGTGTAACATGCTTCCTGTGACTAAATCTACTAAGATGGGGCCATCTCTACGCACAGCAGCTGAATCTTCCAAGCTGTCTTCAAGTCTTAGAAATAATCCAGCGTAGAGGCCTCAGATACTGAAATAACTGCAGGGCGTTCTAGATCTCAGAGAAATGGTCACCATTATGCCAAGAACCAATGCCCACCATTATGCCAAGAACCAATGCCAAGAACCAACTTTTGGCCCCTGACACAACTGAGTCTGCAAGAGCAATTAGGAATCCCCAAAACACATTGTCCTGGGGGCTGGCCCTTGAAGGAGAGTCAGGCAGCAGACTATCTGTGATGTACTCCTTTAAGGGAGAACAAGCCAACTCAGACCCATTTGGAAGTAATTAAATTCCTTGCTGGCTCGTTAGCCTCTAATTAGCTAATGAACCTGACACAGCTGAGGTGGTTCATAGAGACAGGAAACTCCTGAGATAAGGCCCCAGGAGAGCTCACCAGAGCAAAAGACCTGGAGGATATGTTCTGAAAAACAGGGAACACCGAAACAGTCAGGAAGCACCTACAGTGACACTTGGCCAGAAGAGGATGATATAGGGCAGCTACACCCTGTGACATCCATAAACTGCCAGCTTCACTGGAAAAGGGTGAGTACACCCTCTCAGTGAAAACAGCAGGCAGCATCTGCCAACCAACCACTATACCAGGCTGAGCCAAAGCAAGTTCACTTTCATCCAAATCTGTATCTTGGCCAGGCACTGGGACACCAGAGACACCATCTGAATCAGCTGAAAAAAGTTTTAGATGGGTTGCAAAGCATTGAGTGCAGCTCAGAGACAGACTGGAGTTTCACAATCTGACCCCATGAAGACTACTCCCCACAACACACAATATTTCATTTTGGTCTAGGTAGCTTTGCTTGGACCAAGTTGGAGCAATGCACACTGGGATTTACAATCTCCATGGCTTGTACCTACTTGGTGATCCAGATGTCTTACTATTTAGATGAAATATTTGACACATGCAAATGAAACCTGCTCAAAGTAAAACTCAAAGAACCGTACGGTTGTTTTTTGCTAGTCTCAAGGATTAGCACAACTTCAGACCATGGAAGGTTTTGAAAATTTTTAGTTGTACCAAAAGTGTTCTTCAGCACACTGACCAGAACAAAAGACAAGGAAAGCTACTTAAGGATCTTCTTTTCCTTATTCACCAATGTCTAAACATTTTGTATAGCACTGAGATTCAATACTCACCATCAGTATATTTTGCTATTTATTTTCTCACATAATTTAAATCCAACCCCAAAGCATATACACATCTGTATAGCCAAGATCTTTCTCTTATTATAAGCAGGTTTTTTCCTTGGGGAAAAAATGCTGGTATGGAAGAATTTTAGTTGGATAAAAGAATCATTGGAAGACTTCAGTTGACAGAAAAAGGAATGATGGGAATTGTAAATGGGCCATTTCTGTTCCAATGTTTTCCTAGTCTAATCTCAAAGGTCAGCCTGGTGCTTTTTGCCATGAGTTGCCCCTTTTCTTGAACAAACACACATCTCTTTAAAAAAAAAAAAAAAAAAAAGTCAAAAACCAATTGGCTGACCTAGCCACTAGCAGCTGGCATTGCTCTCCTGTGTGTATTTACAGTGCCAGCCAGACCCCTGATGTTCTAGGATTTTGTTTTCTTTGTTAAACACTATAATGTGATACAAATAGTCTGCAGTAGTTGACTGACTTAACTGGTGCTTTCGCATATAAAACAACAAAGAAGAGTCTTTAGAACAGTGGGGAACTGGCTGACAGTGAATACATAAAGAATAACAGCCCCAGATACAACCTTACAGTGACAAGATCAGTTAATCGACCAGTAGTGCTTGATTTATTTTAAAAAGGCCCCCCCATCAAATCTTCTTTAAAAATTGTTTGTGGATTTTTCAGGTTGAGGTATCATCTTTGGGAGAGTTTCATGCTTATTCTCTCTCTCCTTGTCTGTCTCCTATCCCACATGACTGGCTTCAGCACCAGCAGAGGACTATGTTTGTGACCACATAGCGTAGTGCCTCCTCAAAGAGGCAACAGAAATTTGAAAAATTATGACTACGTGGTCTTCCTGTTTCACTAACTTCTTGGACTCCTGCCAGCTCAAGAAAGTGCTGATGTTGGTGAAGAGGTAGAACTCAATATTAGGAGCATTTAAAAAAAAAAAAAAAATCCAGAGGTTGAGAAAAAAAAGCAGCCCCTGAATGCTGTAGGTCCTGACTTATTCTTCCTTCTCATAATTGCTTTCCTATACAAATCAATGTGTAGAAAAAGTAAGGACATCCATTAAATATATTTTAAAAAGCTCAATCCAGTCACTGAATGGAAATGGAAAGACTGAATAGATGGACAGGAAACGTTCCCTCAACCTGTCAGAATATAATTACACTTTGTAGAGAAGATTGTTGTCACATTATAGTTTGGATTAGAAAATGAACAAAGTTGTTACTCTGGGTAAAAGTAATTTAAAAAAAATCAATGTTTTGTGTATGGTGGTAGTGTAACCCAGGCCTGTTTGGTGTGGCACTTTGTCCCCCATACTGGTGACTAGACCAGCAAAAAGACTGATGAGCCTGCTACAGCTTTGGTTAAGACAGATGTGTCTTTTAGTTTATGCAGTAGCAGCTTGTGCATTAAGCTCCAGAAGTCTGAGGTTTGATCCAGGCCAATGATGACCGGAATCTGTCAGCATTACAGTAGCACCAACATATATTTACAATTGAGACTAGTATACTCTTTCACACATGAATTTTTTAAATATCCTAAAATCCATGAGTTTATTTTGTGTTGAAAATTGCTGCATCTCAAAGGGATCAAGGTGGGTTAGTGCTCAAAATGTAAGGTCACTTGAGGGGATTCCCATATTCAAACAACAAAAAAGTTTCATAACATTTTATGGCTATTTTATGCACACACCTGGGACTCAGACTATGAGGAGCCAAGTCAAATTGATATCTCCCACTTGGGATTGATCTTAGCCAATGTCTGGCACCCACTGCAATTTGGGGAACCATTAAAAATGTTATTTGAGGTGGATCTACAATATAGCACAAAGCCAGTTCTGGGTGGCTCAAAACCCTCTCTCTCTCACCAACAGAAGTTGGTTCAATAAAAAAAAAAAATATTACTTCACCCACCTTGTTAAGCCAAAGAAAAAGTCATTTGCACATGCGTAGCAGAACTGGGTCTCTTTCTAGCCAGAACATTTTCAGGCAGCCCAAGTGGGTGGCTTAAAATAACAAGTGGTTTATTGAATCTGAATTGCACCTAAATACTGTGAATTAGGAGTCCCCGCCCCTGCCCTTGGCAACTGAAGAAATGTATGTTGTGAGCATTAGTTGCTCTTTGCTGGCATTCTCAGGTGCTCCTGAAGGTTGTGTCCTCAGAGAAGCTTCTGGTTTAAGAGTTGACATTTCAAAGTGTTCTAAAATTCATGTGCATACTCAGATTTTAGTTTAATGAAGTACTGTCAAGGAAAGTGCTTTGAATAGAGCAGGGGTTCTCAAACTGGGGGTTGGGACCTCTCAGGGGGTCATGAGGTTATTACCTGGGGGGTCACGAGCTTTCAGCCTCCACCCCAAACCCTGCTTTGCCTCCAGCATTTTATAAATATATTATATATAAATTAAAGAACTGTTTTTACTTTATTGGGGGGTGGAGGTGCGTGTGTGTCGCACTCGGAGGCTTGCTATGTGAAAGGGGTCACCAGTACAAAAGCCTGAGAACCACTGAAATAGAGGGAATATGAAAGACTCCAAGTAAGCAGCATGCAACGTGTTTCGTTTTAATCACATGGCATGCTCCTCACTCTTTTCCTTAACAACGAGCACAATAAAAGGCAGGCCAACTGCTGCAACTCTCACCATCAGCATGATCAAAAAGAGTTGCTGAGCATCAATACAATAGGGCTCTCTGTAATGAGTGTAAGGACTGGCTTAAGCCCCACATTGACTAAATATTGTGCCAGCATACAGTAACTTGTTCGTAATGAAAAACAAAAAACTTTCTACAATTCATCCAGTCAACACTTATCAGTTTCGTCTTTCAGAGTGCTATAGCTTCTGTGAAAAAAGGAGTCCAAATGAAGTGTCACACAAAAGAAAATTAGTCAGGTGGTCCTTTTAAAAGTTGCAAACTTCAATGATATTCCTCCCCCAAACTGCTACAGAAGAGAATCAAGCAGTGAAAACATAATTAAGAATGCTCTCATCCCTGTTAAAATGGAAATCCTGGTGTAACTACTACCTCATTGTAATATTGCTGTGCCACATATGAGCTGGGGTAGAGTTAATGATACAAGTTGGGTCATTTTGGTCAAGGTGTTCTGCAGATAGAGCCATGCCCTGCTTCTCAAAAAACCCCCAAAAACAAAACAAACAAACAAAAAACCCCACATATTCCGTATCATCCGAAAGGATAGAGTGCTAGGATGTCAGATGGGGGTCATCACTCAAAGAGGGCAGAATTAAGATTGTGAGGCAGGTCTGGTGTGTACCACAACTATTTCCTTATTTACCAAGATTTAAGTATAGGGGCACTCAACCTTCTGGAAGGATACAAGACACTGTAAACTGTAACTCTGCTAATCACGTTTTAGGGCAAATAGTAAGTTCCTATTTTAATTTACATTTTAAGAATAGCATCTAAGCCTATTAGTAGTTATTGTTCACTAAAAACAAGGTATAACTTCAATTATGTTAAGAAAAACGGTTATCCAATCTAAGATTACAGTTTGAACACATCTAGAGTCAAATAGTTCAACAAAACTGCAGTTTAATTTCAGAAAATGTGTTAAAATATATATATTTATACATCAATTTCTGACTCTATGTGTTAGTATACACAAATGATGGTCTCTCTTGAAACTATTTATGAAATGTACATTTTTTAATTTAAATACTCAATATACACTGCACTTAATCTGCATGTTGCATTTATTAAATACATTAAAATCTGCAATGTAACAAAACGTTTTCTCATACGAAATTCAAAACACCATTTTAAATGAACAAAAGATGGCTCACTTCATTTTTTTAAACTAGTGCATAGTACACTAGCGCAGCTCCACCAACACCAGCTGTTCGTTCTTTTTTTATTTGACATTGTTCACAGACTATTACATATTACAATAAGAGTGCTGGATAAAAACATGAGGTACGAAAGTGGTTCAAAGATTATAGGTCATGCAGATCATGCTAGACAGCAAAGAAAATTGTGAATGAGAAAAACACTAAATAAAAATACATAAAGAATGTGCATTATAAAATAAAAAAAAAACTCAATTACACAGCTTTGCTTCTTTGGTTACAAAGTAGGTTGAACAATTTCACAGCTTTTTTATTCCCCCCCCCCAAAAAAAAAATCATACGAAATGTCAAAAAGCAGAGGAACCATGGCAATTTCTCTCTATTAGAAAGTAGAAACAGAAATGAGCAAAGTTTTCTTCATCAAAATAGCCCATCATTTATTATATCACAATAACTGGTGACTACCTGTACAGATGCACTATGGTCTTCATACTTACACTCTATACAAAATGTACATTCAAGCTGGGTCTTGACTACCGTCAATAAATACCAAAGGTAAATTGCCATTAGTGTTAGAAATATGCCAGGATTCTTTTGTTCAATTATTGCCTAAACATTTTATCTATTAAACGCAATCCCGTCTATCAATTTTTACTGATACTTACATTTATTAAAAAAAAAATTAAAAAAAAAGTTCTGTGACATTGTTCATGTACATTATGAAAATAGCAGCCCTGTAATAAATAAAACAAATAAATGAAACTAATATAGGCAAATGTTACTTATACTGAAAGAACAGTGGCTCTTAAGATGAATTGTTACTTCTTACATGAGATAGCAAGGCTCAAAGTAATCCATGGGTAATGGAAACCTTGGAGAGCCCTCAAAGCTCTTAAAGACCCCACTCATGCGCACCAAATAAATGCATATGCTTTGCATTAACTCCTTCTACCATTTCCCTTGTGCACTGATGACATAACTGGACACCAACTGCGCTGTATGACATCTCAAAGTGAGGGAAAGCTCTGTAGAATGATTGTCTAATACTGAAAAGGCCAAAACACACAACTGAAGCATGGCTACTTGCTTTCATATAAAGTGGAAAGAACACCAGTGGCACACAAGGACAGATTGCTTTCAGTTTTTTCTTAATGAGAAAAGAAAAGCTTTACGCTGAGGAAACATTCGGCTGCTGTGGAGGTTGCGTTGGCTGAGGAGGCTGTGCTGTCGCTGTTTGCAGTTGTGAAGTGCTACTAGGATTGGCCTGTTGAGTTGAGAGTTGGGATAACTGATCATTGTTTGAAAGAGATTTTAACAGTGCATTTTCTCGTTCAAGTAAAGAGTTTCTTTCGATTAATTCTTTTATTTGTTCCTTCAGGACTTCCACTTCTTCTCTGACTGCATACATCAAATGGCTTTTCACCAGATCCTGTGAACAGTAAGTCAGTAGTTACACAAACTGAAACAGCAGAGTTTACAATACAACTCCGTCCTGCTCGGTCTTAAAATGTTAGTATGATTTCACTTATTCCATTGAAGTACATCTGGTTCCTAGTAACACTAGAAAATATTTATCATTTTAGAGCAAATAATCTAGCACCTGAGAAAGTGGCTGCAAAATGTCTCCAATCTGAAAGGCCACAAAACACGGTATGCTAAATGGGTTCTACTACACAACAGAGTAGGCCACAGGCACTTCCATTTGCATTAAAACGGTAAGGTCTTTTCTACTCCACAGGAATTACAAAAGTTCTACAGAAAGCTGAAAAGAAATGGAGCTTTTGAATGGCCTTCTAGTTACATCATATGTATTTTAATGCCCAAAAAACACTTTATAATAAAAACCAGACAGCAGGCTGTGTCCTACGTTTTGGCCTCATGAGAGGCATACATTAACTGCACAGAATATATGTTTTTGCAACTAGCATCTTGTAGATTGTTTTCAAACTTGAAAGTCTGAACATGAATATATAAATACACATGCATTTAGTATTGCAGGACGGCATGTACTGGGGAGCCAAGCAGTCCACTGATGAGACAACTGACCCTATTTCTAGAAATATGTACAAGGGGGACAATGTGATTAGAAGACAACTGAAAAATGGTGTCCTGGGAGCCGATGATGGGATCCTGCAGTGTAGCATACAAGAACCAGAAAGAAACTCAGACGGAGGGGGAGGGGGAACGGGAACACACACAAACCTGCATAGGATACATGGTAGAGTTGGATTTTAATTTTATTTCATTAAATATTAAGTAACCAAGGAAAATTTTAAGTGTGCTATATCTTCAGCGTCTCTACATTTAGTTCAAGTTTTTATGTTAAATCATTTCAAAATGTTTAAAAACTCTTCTGTGTACCAACACCATGGGTAGGAAGCTCTTTGGATCTAATGTAAAACTAATCCTGATCTGTTGCCATTCCATAATCTGGGTAAATCCAGTCTTCATATGATGGAATGGAAGAATCAGAACTAATAGAGGGGAGGGGAACAGACATTACACTACAATGAAATTCTGGCTAATGATACTCAATTTTATTCTAGGAATCTGCATTATCCCAAAGATAGCATGTTTGAATAAAAATGAACATAGCTTGAAAGATTTCATCTCATTGATTAACTGCTTGTCCTATTAGAAATAATAATCTGTTTTCTACTTACCATTGCCTGTTCTATTTTGTTGTCAATGGCTACAACACTTGCACCAGATGCACTGTAAAAAAAATTCAGTGGATATTAGATTACTCTTACTTGACTAAACATTGAACCCATTTGTACATACAAATCTTGCAAGTAATAGATTGTTAAAGGTCTGTCTTATGACATATGTGCCTTTGCTGAGAGACTTTAAATCTTAGGAGGCTTTAAGAATTCCATAACACATTACATCCTCTGTGGAAGTTCTCCTTAACTGTCTGGGACAATTAGAGCTCTGAAAATTATACTGCCACTTCCCATTCAGGCTTCTTCAGTTTACCAACTACAGTAATGGCTATGTTATCCGGCCCTGTACCAACCGGAAAGCTCTATAAATTTGCATTTCTAATCTTCATAGAAAGTCCAGTTTATAGTTCGATTGGCATGGGGCTGGCAGGCTCCCTACGGCTCCCTGGAAGTGGAGACACGTCCCTGCTGCTCCTAGGCAGAGGAATGGCCATGAGGGGTTTGGCGTGTGGGACGCAGCGTGGGGCTGGGGCTCGGGCTCAGGCGGGGCTTTTGAGTGCCGCATCCAGGCAGTGCTCACTTTCGGCAGCTTCTTGCTAGCAGCAACCTGCCCCTGCTGTTCCTAGGTGGAGGCGTGGCCAGACAGCTCTGCATGCTACCTCCACCCGCAAGTGCTGCCCCTGCGGCTCCTATTGGCCACGGTTCCCAGCCAATGGGAGCTGCGGGGGCAGTGCTGCCTAGCCGCACCTCCACCTAGGAACAGCGGGGACAGGTTGCTGCTTGCAGGAAGCTGCCTGAGGTAAGCGTCCCCTGGATCAGACACCTCAAAACCCTTCCCACACCCAAACTCCTTCCCCGAGCCCATGTCCCGCACACCCTCACATGCCCAAACTCCCCCCCTCTTAGTTAATGGGAATTTTTCATTTACCAGCACCCCCATTCTCCCCATATACCAGATAAAGCTTTTTATTGTATAAAACGTAAGTCCCTTAATCCATGCCTACGGACACCTAAAATTACCAGCCATTATATACCTTAATCTAGTTCAGTTACTGTTTAATTTCCCTTTCTCATTATCCACACACTCTCACTTAGAGAAACAAAAGGTTATGTAATAGATTAACAAAAATGCAAACTTGCTACATCACACACTAATATGCAATGTTTTGACACACAAAAAACCCCTCCTGTAGTATTTGTCCTCAATTAGCTGACAGTAGAGGAGTGTTTTTATGGCTTTGCAGTAATGTGCCAGAAGTCAATAAGCATTTAAAAAAAGGGTATACTCAAAATTCTGGAATCCCACAAGTGTCTTCATTTGCTCCCAGGAAACTCTGGATGCCCCATCCAATAAGGTAACTAGAATCCTATCGTAGGTCAGTAAATTAAGTCCCATTTAGGTTCTTACTGGTATGGGATATGTTTCTCCAATGCCAAGTGCTAATGCAAAGTGTTTTAACAAAGCAGGTTTCAGACTATCAGCACAAGATGGCAAAATGCCCCAACGTATTTTAGGAACAGAGTTTTGCAGACTTAAGATGACAATATTTATGCTTTCAGACAGTCTAATTAAAAAAAATCCATTTTAATACAAATTTTACAACAAAACTGTTTTAGCGTCTTGCTAACTTTCAAGCTTCCCCGTGTTACAAGGGTACTGTAGATGTCCCTCCTCAAAAATCAAAATGGTTACCAAAGCTAGCTTCCTTTTTCTTCTAGCATTTCGATTCAGATATATCCCTTTTCTGTAACTAGCTAAGATAATTTAACATGTTAGCCTTCCACAAAAATCAATTAAAAATAAATGACGGCCCTTAATGTGTCATCTTTCATCTCAAATAATCAAACAGTACACATCCAAAGCTCAACTTCTTAAGGAGAGGAAACCATAACCAATAAACTTTTAAAATAAGGTGGGTGTTTTGGGGATGGAGGGAAGGAAGGTAGAAGTAGAGTGTAAACACCTAAAAAAAAAAGTTTTACAACAAAAGTCCCATGTAGACAAAGCCTTAGGGAACGTACGCTCTAAGAAATAAGTTTTCTTGGCAGTTTTACAATGTTGTCAACTCCAAAAACTCAAAAGTCATGAGTCATCCACCCCCCACCACACAAATACAGTGAGACTAAACTTAAAAAGTTTAAAAAATAAATACATCTGGGGTTCTGTTCATAAGCCTTCTGTTTTGAGACTGTATGGTGAACTTTCTTCACACAGTCAAGATTGTCTGCAGTCATAAATGCTAGAAATTTACACTGGTGAAAAAGTAAAGCTGAGGTTCTCATGCAATCTCCTAACTGTTGGTATCAAGATAGATACCAAATACCAAAGACTCAAAGATAGTGAGAAGCGCCACCTCACTATACAAAGTTCCATCTCAGCTTCTAGACCTGAAACTACTCCACATAAACACGCACAAGAACCCTGTTCCTCATCAGGATCCTCTCAGCAGCCTTGCTTTCACACTCATGGAAAGGGAAAAGCCAACTGCCAAAGCTTCTATTAAAGCCTCATCCTCTATTTTCTCTCAAGTGTGCATGGCATCTCCTAGAACAGCATACAAAAAGATAAGCATTAGTAACAAGCAGGAAGCTGAGAGAAAGTAACAAAGGCCATTTCTCTGACCGCTTTTGTATCATCCAGGAGGCTCTAAATAGATAGAGAAGAGACAGTTGTCTAATCTCAAGGCACTTACTTACAGAAGGTAGATACAAAGGAGCACCCAAAGCAGATCAACAGACAGCATCCTATAGCAACTTCAGTATCTTTCTACCTTCCAGCAGTTAGTGCAGAGGAGCTGGGCTTCTTTTATCAGGGCATTCCCTACCAAATAAGGATTTGGCTGGTGGAGGTTCCCCCATCACCCCCCAATTTTTATTATTATTTTTTTTTAAATTAACATCTGGGCTAACAGGATTAGTTCTCTGGATTGCAGGTGTCAAAATTTTCAAGCCCTGCTTGTACCTACAACCACTGTCATCTGAATAATTTATATACCGTTTTGAAGTTTATGTATCTAAGAAAATATAAAGCTACAAGCTATCATACTGGCATAACCTGTGTATAGCTAGAAAAGTCAGTTTTATGCCGAACACAGAAGTCAAAAGTTGGTTTTAGTGTTTAACTACCAACCATAACGTTAGCAAGACTCATTTCATACTGAAGTCCAGTAAGTAATCTTGTACTTCAAAATTAGCTTCAAAACGCAAGTAGATAGTACTAGGAAATATAAATGTTCTCTCAAGACCAAAGAGTGAGTTATGTTAGTTCATGTATCAGCTATAAAGTAGCTATGTGCTTGTGTTTCACTGTGTGAGCTAAAGATTTGGTAAAAAGAAAGGCCACCTACCTTCTATAACAGAGTTCTTTGAGATGTATCTTCCCTATCTGAATTCCATTGTAGGGTTTCAACAACTACAATGTTTTGCTAAATAAAATAGCAAAGAGTAAATATTTTATTTTTATATATATTTATTTTTCCTGGGGACTGGAAGATGTACAGAAATGAAGTTTCCAAGCTCTTAAGTAGACACAAGATTGTATGTGCGTGCGCAAAACACTGCACAAGCTGTAGCTGTACCTCTGCCCAATCTAAATACTATTTAGAATTTTTTTCCCCCTGTGAGTTCATATTTAAATGCCTTAGTAACCCCATCCACATTACAATGCATCATTGATATGTTTAGAAAAATCCTAGTTTTAAAAAGAATGGGGTTAGATGGAAGTCTGACACAGGTAAATTAACATACAACATAAAATATCAACAAGCTTCTACAATATTGTCAAAAGGTACCCTCTGGTGGACAAAGTAATACTATACCCAATGCATGCTAGGCTTTTATTTGGAAAGTCACAGAACTAGCATCTTTGAGAGCATAACGAAGACCAGCAAGTGTTATCTGTAGTAGAGTTCTTTAAGTGCATGTTCACAGTTAATGAAATAGTATATCTTACTAGAGATTACACAAATAGTTAAAAGATATTGTTTAAAAGAATAAGAAGTTGAAGAAAAACATAATAAGTATGTAAGTGTCCAAAAAAGGCAGGCGCTGAGAGAATGGAATTGAAGAGAGTGGGAGGAGAAAAGTGTTACAAGTTAAATGAAATTGGCATTATAAAATTAAAATATATTATATTGAAACTTTTTGGATGGTTAAAGGCATTCTACCTTCAGCAGCATCCTGAAAGATGTTTAGATATCCATTATAATCTCAGAGAGTTCCTGCTTATTTAAATTTAACCTTGTCAAAGTGGATTAAATCACCACCATTTATAATTAATAGGTACTTTCATTATGAACTGTTTGGAATGTTTCTAAAAATATCAAACTTGTTACCCTTGGGATTGAATTTTTTTTATGATTGTTCTCAGTAAAAAGTGATACTCGGGGAAAGTTTGTTGGCAATCAGTATTTTGAAGTTTGGACATAAAAATGGTTCATGGTTTAAGAAATTCAGTTTTATGTTCATAAAGTAGTGTTTAGTTTTAAAAGGTTACATAGTGCTCAATGAAGTACACATACTATGCCAAGTTTGAAAGTTATGAATTGCTTCACTTCCATTAATTTAAATCTCAGCCATATTGCTATGTATCAATTTTCTTTCACATTTAAATAAGGTTGCAAATCTCAGTGATCTGATGAAGTAAACCAACTTCAGGCTTCACTTTTTAAAAGTTACAGAAGACATGCCCTACATAAGGGGTATTGATTAGCTGTAAGGTCCATTTCCTCAGGAAATGCATGACAACTGCAAATCAGAGGCCAAGGGGAAAAAAACCCCACCACATGGATTTAAGTATTTTCTTGGTATTTCTTGTGAAACAGCATCTGTGAAAGCAAGAATAACGTTCACAAGTCTTTGGGCTTGTTAACTCTCCCACCACTACTGCAGCTTTTCCTGTCCCCAGAAGATAGATCAAGATTTCCCTGTGGAAGAGGAGATCAGAAAAGCTGCTCTGAGGGTAGCAGGGAATATTGTTGGATTTACTAAAATGGATGGTTCCTTTAGAACCAGTGTCAAGCTGCCAGCATCTCTCCAGAGGAAGATGAAGACCTGTCATCAAAACAATGTAGATAAACAACTCTCTGACCTCATCCAAAGACGCAGTGCATTTACTGTGCAACGTTGGGTGACGTGGAGGCATCCTAACCATTTTGTTAGTTATTCAGACCTTCTGAAGTCAAATCACTGTTTGGATTACAGTTCACACAGATAGGTCTAGCATTTTACTTACTACTCCTGTAAAGTTAACACTTTCCTTTGGGATCCACAATCGATTCTAGATCTGATCCTGAATTTAAGGGCTTGTATACACAGGAAAGTTGACCAGCATAGCCACAGTGGAATAATTATTCCACTATAGCTATGGCGATCAGTTTTCCCATGAAGACAAGTCTTTAGTCACTAAGAACGCTTCTGTGGTGCCATTTAATGATAGAAATCAAGATAAGTTTATTTTGGGGTAACACACTTCACAACAACAGTAGACCTAATACTAAAAGTTATAGTTTTGGAGGAGTAGCATACTTAAATGATCTTAATAGCTAAACTAACAAGATGTACTGATAGCTCACTAGGAAATAGTAAGTTTTAGTGAGAGCTATTGACAATCAACTACGTTAATGTTGTGGGAACCTTCTGGTAAACATAAGAGGAAGGATGATCCAGTGGATAGGCTGTTAGCCTGGGACTCGAGAGACAGGTTCAATTCTCTGTTCTGCAACAGACTTCCAGTGCAACCTAGGGCAAGTCACTTAGGGGAAGATTTTGAGAAGAACTTAGTACCCAGTAAGTCCACTGAGAATAAGTGACTGCAAATCTGTCCATTAGTCTCTTTGGGCAACAAAATGGCAGATGAAATTAAATGTTGATAAATGCAAAGTAATGCACATTGGAAAACATAATTCCAATCCTACATATAAAATGAGGGGGTCTAAATTAGCTGTTATCACTCAAGAAAGATCTTGGAGTCATTGTGGATAGTTCTCTGAAAACATCCACTCCATGTGCAGTGGCAGTCAAAGAAGCGAACAGAATGTTGGGAATCATTAAGAAAGGGATAGATAAGACAGAAAAGATCATATCGCTTCTATATAAATCCACAGTATGCCCACATCTTGAATACTGCATGTAGAGGTCATTGCCCCATCTCAAAAAAAAAAATTTTTTTGGAATTGGAAAAGATTCAGAAAAAGGACAAAAATGACTAAGGGTATGGAATGGCTTTGGTATGAGGAGAGATTAATAAGACGGACTTTTCAGCTTGGAAAAGAGACGACTAAGGGTGGATATGATTGAGGTCTATAAAATCATTATTGGTATGGAAAAAGTAAATACGGAAGTGTTATTTACTCTCTCATAACACAACTAGGGGTCACCAAATGAAATCAATAGGCAACAGGTTTAAAAACAAACAAAAGGGAGTTTTCTTCATATGACGCAAAGTCAACCTGTGGAACTCCTTGCCAGAGGATGTTGTGAAGGCCAAGACTATACCAGAGTTCAAAAAAGAACTAGATAAATGCATGGAGTATAGGTCCATCAATGGCTATTAGCCAGGATGGGCAGGGATGGTGTTCCTAACCTCTGTTTGCCAGAGGCTGTGAATGAGTGACAGGGTATGGATCACTTGTTCTATTCATTCCCTCTGGGGCACCTGGCATTGGCCATTGTTGGAAGACAGGATTGTGGGCTAGATGGACCTTTGGTCTGACCTAGTATGGCCGTTAAGTTCTTAGATACACAAAGAAACTCTGACATGTAATGTTGAGCATCACCATGCTGAACTTTTAGGTGCCTAGAAAATTAGTGGGCTTCACAAAGCCAGAATTAGGTACCTAAGCTCCCTATAAATGGGGAGAGAGTGGCACGTCAGAATGGGTTTCACAAAAGCCAACACACATGGCCAGTCCTTGCCTAAGCTAGCCAATGGAAGGTACTAAACTGAGGTGTGCGCACTAAGCCCGCTCTCAGAGCTACAGTAGAACCTCGGAGTTATGAACACCTTGGGAATGGAGGTTGTTTGTACCTCTGAACAAAACTTCTTTTCCCAAAAAATGTTTACAACTGAACATTGACTTAATACAACTTTGAAACTTTACCACGCAGAAGAAAAATGCTGCTTTCCCTTTATTTTTTTAGTAGTTTATATTTAACACAGTACTGTACTGTATTTGCTTCCCCGCCTTCCCTCCCCCAGGCTCTTCTGCTGCCTGATTGCGTACTTCTGGTGAGGTGTGTGGTTGACTGGTCAATCTGTAACTCTGGTGTTTGTAACTCTGAGGTTCTGTTGTAGGTGCTTAAGTCTGGGCTTCAGGGAGGCACCTCTGTGTTTGGGATTCTCGGCTGCAAACCTCTTCTGGCATGGGCACTTAAGTTGTTTTAGCAAGAAGCTGGTGGGAGGTGAGCAGCCGCTTTATGACTAAATAGAGTGATTCTGGGATTTAGGCTCCTAAAGTGTCAGTCAGGGGGCCTAAGACATTTTGTGAATCTAGCCCTTTGTGCCTCAGTTTCTCATCTGTGAAATGGAGACAACAGTACTTCATCTCAGAGGAGTAGTTAGGATAAATTCTATTTGCACACCCCCAAAGCTTTAAAGAAGAAACCATATAAGTACCTGAGACAGCGTAACCCCCTCCCCCCCCCAAAATCCCCAGATTTGTTCTAAAATAAATTTACAATATGTTAGGCTCACTTTCCCCAATAGGCAACTGCTATTTAGGATGCAGATGCTCTCCTTTTTATTACACCAGAGGAGCTGCCTTTGTGACAAAGTGGGGGCAACCTGCTCAACAGGAGGATACAGGAGTTTTTTCTTCAAAAAAAACCTTTCACATTGTCATAGCTAGTTCACATAAAGCACTTTGAAAATGCTGATTGTCCCTCCCACAAAGAGCTTACATTCAAAGTATAAGACAGGACAACAGGGGAATATATAAGCAGAAACGGAGAGCACATGATAAAAGTGACATGATATGATCAGCATGAGACACAGTGGTCTCAGCACACCAGCTGCCTACCAGTTGCCAAGTTTGTTTTTTAAATAGATATCATGGCAAGAGAGAATTTAAGGATGGACCTGAAGGAGAACAACGAGATATTCAGCCACAAAAGTAATAGTCTACACATTCTTTAAAGGCTTATAAACTACTTTAGAAGGACCTCCAAAATGTGGTTTTATGTTGCGCTAAGGCTGTATGCAAACAGAAAACTGTGGGTTATTTGTGGCCTACAGTCTATTTTAAGGCTTACTGAGTTTTTATTTTTTTCACTCTCTAGGAGCGAACAGGGCTCTTTGGACATACACACAACGTTCTCTCAGTTTTAGTGAAGCATTTAATTTGAAGAAGTCACATCATATCCCCTTACTGTGCACTATATATGTAGGGCAAGAATGTCATTTGTGTGTACTTTACATGAGAGAAGAAACCACATCTCTGGCAGTAGTTTATTTAACTCTCAGTCACCAGGCTGCTTTGTTGCAAGAACGAGCTAATCCTGGGTAGATTTTTTTGGAATTGCTACAGAATCCTCACGTAACTTCAATTCCAAGACAATTAAACCCAATTTGAAAAGAATCCCCCAGTTATTGATAATGACAAGAGAGATGCGGAGAAGGGGATATACTATTTTCTGGTCCTCCCCCCTGCAAAACGTGTCTTATTCTCCCAGTTCCATCAGGGAAGTTTGTCCCTTTTCCTAGCTGTCATCTGGTAGTCAAAAGTCCCTGGGTGGGATACATAGTTTGTTCAGATTAATCCCACACAAGAGGCATGTATCAGTCCACTAGATTTACAGAGAAAGGGGTGAAGAGACGTTCACAGGTGTCACATGAGATGAAGTTTGGGAGCTATTTGTTGGTATAAACAAATCCTAACCTGAAATTGTTTTATTTGTACTGTGATGCTTTGACATGTGAAAAATTGACAGAAATTCATAATGGAAACACTGCCAGTCTCTCTCTCCAATGCCTTTCTTCCATCTACAGTCCAGCAAAGCTCAGGACACAGACTGTTTTGGCACTATCCCTGCTCTCCTCCCTCTAGGATTTTAGGACCTGTTCCTGGCCCATTCCAAGCCTCCTTTGTCCTGCTTTGACAGCACAAAGGAAGGTAAAGATGCCCTCAAAGGGCAGGTGAGGATGCACATGGGAACCTGGCTAGTTTTCAGCCAGGGTAGCAACAACATAAACAATAACTGTTTTAGAGCAATAAGTCCAGCTAGGATCTTATGACTCTATCACCATTAATACTTAAAGAAAAGCCACCATCCAAGTCAGAGGCATTTGTTCCCCTTCTCTACATCTCTTTTAAAGAATCTTGTGTTAAAGAGGAAAAACTTATGGGGCTAGTAGTGCACCTAGCAACACCTGTTTGAATGGTAAGCAGGAAAAACAACATTTGCAGACTTCCCCAGGGAAGCCTCAATAATGACTCATCTCTTTGAAGCAACCAAGTACAAAAAAAGTCACTGATAGCCTCCTGCCATGCAAGGTTAGGTTGTGATAGAAGTCTAGGATTCTTCTAATCTTTTATTTTAAGTCTCTTTGCACTTGAATATCACCTCACTAGATTTTGTTAGCTTTTGCAGCAATGTTCAGCTTTTATTGACCCAAGATATTCCCAAAAGATGGTTAGCCACAGGAGAATATAAATCCTATTAATTTCAGGGGGGGGGGGGAGCTGAAAGACAAGATTAAACTTAATGTTCTGATTACACTGAAGAAATTCTCACATTAAAAGAGAGAGTTAAGAAAGCCATAGGTGGCTCCCTATCATGACTAGACAAAGGTTGCAAAATTGATTTCTTCCACAAAGTAAGTTTCTTAAAAGGACAAGAAACATTAAATTTTTTTGTACAGTGATCAGATCCATTGAAAGCTGATAAAGTTAGATATTTAGGGCTTGAATTTCTCCCGCATCAGAGCTCCCACTTTATAAGGCAGCTGGGCCATCAGGGAGCTAATTATAGCTCCCTGATTCTGTGCTTGCTAACCCCAGCATAAATTTACTCCTGGGAGAATTCTGCAATACAAAATTAAAAATTCTGTGAATAATATTTTAAAATTCTGCAAAATTCTACATATTTTCAAAATACACTATAACATCAGTTTCATTTTGGTAATTTCAAAATACCTGCCAGTGCTAGCAAGTATGTCTATAAAAATACAGCCCCCCCAACCCCCCTGCAAAAAAAAAAAATCAGGATTTTTTTTTTTTGGGACAACAGATTCCTTACTAGGCATACTAATACAGAACTTTGGAATAATTCATTTAAAACTAACTACAATACAGAAATGTATTTCTGGCACTCCAAAGAAGCAGTGCAAAGGCTTGGGGAAGTTAAGGGATAACAGAAGAGCTGGGGGAATAGGAAGGAGCCTAGAGTGAAGCTGGCTTTTGTTGGGTGTGAGTGGGAGAAGTATGGAACAGTTTCTTTGGGGGTTTTGGAGGGGGGACGGGACGGGACTGTTAGGGAGTTAGTGAGCCTCCCCCATGCAGACCCTGGCTGACCCCAAGCCTCTCCCATTCAATCAGGCACATCTGCCCCTGGAGCCTCCCTCCAGCAGCCCCATGTGCCCCACTCTGCCGCCTAACCTGGCTCCACACACTGGCTGCTGTGTTGAACACACCAAGCTGCTTGCTAGCTGTTACTGCCTGTCAGCTGGCTGTTCTGGTGCCACAGTAGCCTCCTGTGGGCGAAAGGTGGAACTGCAGCACTTCTTGGGCAGAAAGTATTTTCTGTGGCGAGGGGGGAGAAGAGAGATGATTCTGCACCAGAAATGAATTCTGCTTGTGCACAGAATTCCCCCAGGAGTAATAACTTAAGTCTCCAACACAACATGCTTAAGGGACATTACACCAGTCAGAATTGGTCACGACAGTTGTCTCCACTGGCTTCACACGAGCGCTAAGTTCTCCGTCCACTAAGGGAATTCTTTGTTGCCCACCTAAGGTCAGAATCCAACCACTTTGCACGTTAAACAGAAGTAATGTTGGCTGACTTAGAACAATGCTTCCTCAGCTCTCATTCCCTAATGCCCCTATTCCACTTGTGCTACATTGATGATATCTTCATCATATGGACCCATGGAAAAGAAGCCCTTGAGAAATCCCACCATCAACCTCAGCCTGGACAGTCCACACAAGAGACCCGCTTCCTGGACACTACAGTGCTAATAAGCGATGGTCACATCACCACCACCCTATACCGGAAACCTACTGACCGCTATACTTACCTACATGCCTCCAGTTTTCATCCAGACCACACCACACAATCCATTGTCTACAGCCAAGTTCCCTGATACAACCGCATTTGCTCCAACCCCTCAGACAGAGAAACACCTACAAGATCTCTATCAAGTGTTCTTACAACTACAATACCCACCTGCTGGAGTGAAGAAACAGATTGACAGAGTCAGAAGAGTTCCCAGAAGTCACCTACTACAGGACAGGCCCAACAAAGAAAACAGAACTCCACTAGCTGTGACCTTCAGCCCCCAACTAAAACCTCTCCAGCGCATCATCAAGGATCTACAACCTATCCTGAAGGACAATCCCTCACTCTCACAGATCTTGGAGACAGGCTAGTCCTCGCTTACAGACAGCCCCCCAACCTGAAGCAAATACTCACCAGCAACCACACACCACACAACAAAAACACTAACCCAGAAACCTATCCTTACAACAAAGCCCGTTGCCAACTCTGTCCACATATCTATTCGAGGGACACCATCATAGGACCTAATCACATCAGCCACACTATCAGAGACTTGTTCACCTGCACATCTACCTATGAGATATATGTCATGTGCCAGCAATGCCCCTCTGCCATGTACATTGGCCAAACCGGACAGTCTCTAAGCAAAAGAATAAATGGACACAAATCAGATGTCAAGAATTATAACATTCAAAAACCAGTTGGAGAACACTTCAACATCCCTGGACACTAATTACAGACCTAAAGTTGCAATTATTCAACAAAAAACTTCAAATAGACTCCAACGAGAAACTGCAGAACCGGAATTAATTTGCAAACTGGACATCATTAAATTAGGCTTGAATAAAGATTGGGAGTGGCTGAGTCATTACACAAACTAAAAACTATTTCCCCATGCTAATTTCCCCCCCTACTGTTACTCACACCTTCTTGTCAACTGTTGGAAATGGGCCATCCTGATTATCACTACAAAAGTTTTTTTTTCCCTCCTGCTGATAATAGCCCACCTTAATCAATTGGTCTCATTAGAGTTGGTATGGCAACCCCCATTTTTTCCATGGTGTGTGTGTACACATGTATATCTATGCATCTTCCTACTGTATTTTCCACTCCATGCATCTGATGAAGTGGACTTTAGCCCACAAAAGCTTATGCTCAAATAAATTTGTTAGTCTCTAAGGTGCTATCCTCGTTCTTTTTGCTGATACAGACTAACCCTGCTACCACTCTGAAATCTGTCACAAATAATAAAGTAACTGAAAGCTAGAAAAAATATTTTAACTGGACGAGTGCTCTGCACACAATATGTATGCAAGGATAACCTTTTCAGGCCCCAAAACCTTTTTTGATATGTTTAAATAAAGGAAGTATTTTGGACCTAAACATTGCCACTTTAGGTACAAATCCCTTTTTTGCATTTGTGAGGAAAGTGTCACATCAAATAAAAATACAAAGTTACAGCAGAAGTACCGAAGTTTGAAATAAGATGATTAATGTTACTATTATTTCATTACACAATTTTATTAACAGGCATTTTGGTCAATGTAATTTTAGCCCCAGAAACCACACACTCTTAGTGTGGCCAGACTGCAGTCTTGACTTCAAACTCAATAGTACATGAGTTAAGTGCCACTTCATATTTACTAGGTGATATCACAGTAGTACGTTTTCAGTTTTCTTTTTAAACCACACAGTAGTATCTTCACTGTTTTCACACAGAGAAATAGAGCAATGAGTGCACTGGTGTTATTCAGTGCTATGTTCTGTAGTGTACAAATGTGTTGCCAAGCAAACTTTAAAGAATCCAATGAAGCTTTGTGCAAGTTTTGAAGAGATTGTTTCAATAAGTCAAGTGCAAACAAGACAAAATGATGAACTGCTCATCAACATTCAACAAGTGAACACAATTTATACTCTAGAGACCTTGTGAAGCAGAGATCCTGGAACAGGCCAATGCACCACAAGCCTTAAATTAAAGATTAATAGATATTATATATCTTACCAGGACTTCAATCTAATGTCTACAAAACCTTAAAGTCAATTAATAATGTGAGAAAGCAAATCTATTTGCCACTGTTAATGAACAGGTAATAATACATCTTTGACAAGCCATATCCATAAAACAAATTTGAGTTTACTGCAGTTTCTCACCATGGGTTCAACTGTGACTGGATACAAAAGAGGACCAAGTACAACATCTCTCCATTTATAGGGATGAAGTTTGTTTCCTCATCAGGGTGCCTTAACTTGAATTGAACAAGCGAAACAGTTACTTGACATGATTCGTTTCAGAGTAGCAGCCGTGTTAGACTGTATTCGCAAAAAGAAAAGGAGTAACTTGATTCATTTGTTTTTAACTGCCCACAAATAAAATCCTTACACTGAGGGAAAGTGTAAATGCATATGTTTAAACAGGACATTTTTATAAAAAAAACATACCAAAAAATTATGGCCAAAAAAGGTCATTGCCAAAATTTCATCCTTTAAAAAACAAAAAGGAATTGTGGGTATTTGCACTAGATTTAGACATCCATATTGTTCTTTTAATAAAGATGAGCTACTAGCAATTGCTCTGCATTTAAATCCTTTCAATTTAGGTAGTTTATTTCAGATATGCACAGGAGAAGGAAGAGGAAAAAACCTCTTACAATGTTTTCAATTCTGTAAAGTCTAAGAAGATTAACATCTGAGCGACTGAACTGCCTTTGGATTTCTATGATGTACTAGTCTATCCAGTAAGTATCTTGATTTCAAAGGTACTAAATGAAGAAAATGAGCACATTATGTAAATGATGAGACACTGCATGGTGCAAAGCTGTTCATGCATGTATACATTCAATACTTAAGTTCAATTCACATAACTTGTTCAAAGGAATGCTTGGTAGAAAGCAGTTGAAGGATTCCTATGATACTCATGAATCAAATGGAAAGGACAGAGAATGGACACATAGCAACTCAGACAAATATGAAGAATTTTTAGCTTTTCATACTCTTGCTTCTTCTTATTTTCTTGTTCTGGATGCTAAACAGAGCATAAGTTTAAAATACATCCCTCTGCGCATAGCTTATTAAGTGTCCAAGGTGTGAATTTTGAGTTGCATTTGCTAAACTTCACTATTATGGTTCAATAGTTGAGAAACATTATCTCGTCCCTGTGGTCAAGTGCAATTACCACCATGAAGGAGATGAAGATTAGTTCTGAATCTGTATTTCTCAATATATAATTGAGACTATTCCGAGTTGCTGCTGCCAGAGCATATATGGTGCAACAAAAATCCATTAATGAAATAGGTCCCATGTTATGGTGATAATATACAAAACCATCATATTGGTGTGCTATGTACAATTTTGAATCCCTATATCCAAAGATATGCATATTTACAAAAGCTAAAGTACACTAAAACAGCATTCAAAATCCCTACTTCCCACCCCCCTCCATAGAAGTGCTACTTCACTTTAAACTCAAGGATTTTACGTGGACCTCTGAACTATAGGCTAAAGTGTGCTGCAATATATAGGCGGAAAAGGGTAAGGTAAAGCCTTTAGTCTCCAAATCTGGTTCCCTAAATTTTATGATCAGCAAATACAACAAACTCTCACATTCAGTCTTTATTAAAAAAAAACAAAAAAAACCCCACAGTATCTCCACATCTTTGCATGCCAGGCCATTCTAATTCCAGACTTCAGGGTGACAGAAGGAATTAGATTCCAAGTCTAACAGTCAGAAAGGGAAAATTGCCTCAGTTAGCAAGCGGTGTATCAGTATATAACCCTAACATTAGTATCAGATACCAAAGAACTATGTTAAGAATTTTAAAGGCACATAACAAGCACTCAAAAATTCAGGTTGTCTGTGCAACCTTAATTTAGCCCTCTTGTGAATATGTACAACACAGTCTTTAAAACAACATATATTCTCCCTTCCCCTCACAAGACTCCTGACTTGGTGCACAGAATGAATGGTGATCACTGAATGGGCTTGTCAATGGAGGAGACAGGCCAGCTGATCAAATTTGCAGGTGTAAAGTATTGAGAGGTATCACTTCGTAGAATAGAAACTTGTACTACAGGTTTAGAATTCCTTGGAACAGTACTCTAAGCCCTGGTCTACACTAGGACTTTAGGTCGAATTTAGCAGCGTTAAATCAATGTAAACCTGCACCTGTCCACACAATGAAGCCCTTTATTTCGACTTAAAGGGCTCTTTTTAAAATCGATTTCCTTACTCCACCCCTGACAAGTGGATTAGCGCTTAGATCGGCCTTGCCGGGTTGAATTTGGGGTACTGTGGACACAATTCGACGGTATTGGCCTCCGGGAGCTATCCCAGAGTGCTCCATTGTGACTGCTCTGGACAGCACTCTCAACTCCAATGTACGATTGTTTGCCGTTGCTCTGATGCAGGGAGGGGCAATTGACGACACGGCTTACAGGGTTGGCTTCAGGGAGCTAAAAAATCAACAAAGGGGGTGGCTTTACATCAAGGAGTATTTCAGGCAGGACTTCACGGAGGGTTCCAATAAGAAATGGTGCACCTAAGTTACTGTTCTTATTGGAACAAGCAGGTTAGTCTGGCCTCTGATTGATACATGGCTAGATTCACCACGCTGCACCTTCTCTGTGAGTGACTGCAGTGTGACCTAGAGGAACGAGTCCCCTAGACGGGGGGCGGCGGGGGGTTTTGCAAATGAGTACAAAACAAATCTGGTCTATTTCTTGTTTTGATACACTCCATCTATCTTTTACATCTCTGGATGGCAGCAGACGGTGCAGAAGGACTGCATGCCATCCACATCTCATGGCTGCTCGGCAGAAGATGATGCAATAGGACTGCTAGCAATCCGTATCACCTGCCTGCTCACCATAAGATGGTTCAATAGGACTGACTGCAGGACTAAAGAGAATGACTTGATCAAGTCACTCCAAATTTAATCCCTGCGCCCATGTCTGCCCAGGCGTTCCTGATCGACCTCACACAGGCGACCAGGAGCACCTCGGACAGGACGGTGACGGCTACCAGTCCTATTGCACTGTCTGCTGCCACAAGGCAATGGGTTGCTGCTGCTGTGTAGCAATGCAGTTCTGCGTCTGCTAGCGCCCAGGAGACATACGGTGACAGTGAGTTGAGTGGGCTCCATGCTTGCCGTGGTATGGCGTCTGCACAGGTAACTCAGGAAAAAAGGCGCAAAACGATTGTCTGCCCTTGCTTTCATGGAGGGAGGGAGGGAGGGAACGGGGGCCTGACGATATGTACCCAGAACCACCCGCGACAATGTTTTAGCCCCATCAGGCATTGGGATCTCAACCTAGAATTCCAATGGGCAGCGGAGACTGCGGGAACTGTGGGATAGCTACTCACAGTGCAACACTCCGGAAGTTGACTCTAGCCTCGATACTGTGGAAGCACTCTGCCGAGTTAATGCAATTAATGCACTTAGAGCATTTTCTGTGGGGACACACACACTCGAATATATAAAACCGATTTCTAAAAAAACGACTTCTATAAATTCAACCTAATTTCGTAGTGTAGATATACCCTAACAATCTTCCTGATGGGAGCTGGGGTTGGTGGATCATCAGTGTAGGTTCCCTTCAAGGGTGCTATCCAAGGACTTGTCTACCCTTTTAATTATCAAGTTTGTTTTTGTGGGGTTTTTTATTTATTTATTTTTATTTACACAGACATTAATCCCTAGTTTGGGATACCAGCATGAAAGGAGGGTGTGTTGGTATAGCTAATTTCCATGGATTTCTTGAAATAAGCTATTCAGTAGAAGCACTCCCTGATTGTGGTACAACTACAACCTCCATAAGGAATTCACTGATTTAATTATATCAGTTTGTCTAAAGTCTTTAGGTACCAGGAACCTATACAAACTGGTTTACCAATAAGAAATCAATATTAGGCTGCAGAACAGCACTGAAACCCCTTTCGTAAATCAGTTGTTACAGGCAACTGCATTGAAAACATGTTCTACGGATACTACAATTCGCCAGCCATGGAGATGGGGAATTTTACTTAACCTTTCCCTAAATGTACATGGCACAAAGGCTCTTCTAAAGTAATTCAGAGGACATTGTTTAACAAAAACAAAAAACAAAAAAACCCTACTTACCCTGGTATATAGCCTTTCCCTTCTGAACCTACCATATTAAAAGTCTCTACAGGATTCCACATGAGAACAGATTAAAGAAAGGTGTTGAATAAATACTTAACGATCAGGAAAGATATCAAATCACAATTGTATGCAAAATAAATCAACTTTTGTGCACACAAGGTAAAACTGTCATTTGATTCCTACAGCAACCTAGAGGATTTACTTGGTGTATTTACTTTTTTTTTTAAAAAAGCCCCATACATACTACAGTTCCTGGTCATTATTGGCCAGCATGTGTCATTTATTGTCCCTAGGAGTTTTGAATTTGGCCTGAAAGATGCTAGATCAGAAATTGTTCATCCAACAAAGTATTGTGTTCTCATATTCGAACATATGCAACCTAAAAAGTTTAGCACAAAAAGTGTTGACAAAAAAAACCCTAAACTGGGAAGACAGATACATTAAGCTACTATATGCCATTTTAAAATAGATGCTTCAAAGATACAAACAATGCCATTTTTAAATTCTCCAATTTAGGTAAGCTATGACAGCTCATGCTGTACAAATGGTAAGTTTTGAGAAAGTCTTAAAGCTCTTTTCTGTCTCCCCTATACAACAAGTGCATTAAAAAAAAAGTGCTAAAAACCCTCTTCCTCAGGAAGTGATTTTAAACAGTCACCTACTTACAAT
Source organism: Caretta caretta (assembly GCF_965140235.1). Taxonomy (NCBI): domain Eukaryota; kingdom Metazoa; phylum Chordata; order Testudines; family Cheloniidae; genus Caretta; species Caretta caretta. The sequence goes on from NC_134214.1 coordinate 27,952,342, forward strand.
CCTGAATGCATATATTTGCAGATATCAAAACCTGCTATTATTAAATATGAAACTTATGGTTTATAACCACAACATGTGTATTTCACAAGCTTCATCTATTTTTAAATTGATAACCTATAAAAGAACAGGGCTTTTTAAGGGCATTTTACACAAATTGCAAATATACTGGAAAGCACTTTCCAATCTTCTTCTGCTATATTCAAGGTAGGTTAGTTTTGGTCTGTTCAAGAGAAAAGAACTAACTTGACAGGAAGAGCTACCCCACAGGAAAAACTAACCCACAAACTGACATAACAAAATGTGTGCCTAATGAACGGGTCTGAACTACTATCACTGTGCAAGTGTATTAGACTGTTGAGCCATGTAATATAAAAAAAAGGGGGGGTGAAGAGGAGAGGTTAAGGGGGTGCAGCAGTGGAAAAGAGGAAGCCATTTGACTTGGGGAATATCAAGTCTCCCTTTTAAAAATCCACCTTTCCCCTATTAGAGATCAGATACAATACTGGGATGGTGTCCAGTGTGAGGTATATCCCAGAGACCACAGCCCACCATAAAAAACTGAGCAAATATAAAGTCCCAGAGGTTTTTGGTCCTGATGTACTGCAAACAGAAATACTGAGCCCCCAGATCACATTACTCTGGTAGGTATGCATCCTGATTTTATTTTAAAAAACTGCAGCTGATTGAGGAGGGACTTGTTGAGGCTGAATGAGGGAGGAAATAAGTTTGGAAGACTGAAGTAGAGGAAGTTACAAGATGAGAGTTTTAGGGTACATCTACATCCGCATTAAAAACTGCAACACCGAGTCTCAGAGCCTGGTCAGCTGAAGAGCTCTACGTAGCTCAACACCATGTCTCAGCAGATGGTTCAATAAAAGATACATCCAACTTATCTCTCTTCTTAAAGAGAATGAGAATTAAACAAACAATAAGCTGAATTCACCAGCAAGAATAGCTTGCAATTATTCAGGTGAGTAGCCGTGGGCTGAGAAAACCACCCTTGTTACATAAGGCCTTCAGGTGGCACACTGGGCCTCCCTGGATTAGCTCCTACACCAACTACATTATACAAGTACTTGGTCATGGGTCAGCTAAGATTACAATGAAATCTGGGATGACAGAAGTATGTTTACTAGCCTAATATCTGAGCTCTCTCTCCATTCCTCTTTTTCAAGTCAATATTTCATTCTTTATCTATTTGATTCACGGACTGCAATGTGAAACCTACTTTCTTTTTACAAAGTTCCAAACTTATCAAAACAGTAAAACAGACTGCAAAGAGGGTAAATGGGATGGGCTAGGCTAGAGGAGAAAGCTGAACAGAACTGAACGAGCAAATGAAGATTTAATAAAGTTCCAAAACACAAAATGCAGGTATTTCCACTTTTCATTAGGAGAAATCAGTTACATATCCTATTAAGCCAGGACCTTAAACCCATCCTGCTCCGAGTACTTGCCTTGGAACACCCAACAGGAGTTCAGAGTCTTGCAAACTTCGTATTCTTATTGCAGTGTTCTGGTTTAGTATGACCATTGGTCAAACTAGGCCATGATGAGCAGGAGTTTTGCAACTGAGTTTATTGGGAGCAGAACAGAGCCCTTAAAGTTATCCATACAAGAGGATCGTACTGTTTTTGTAGAAGTTTCAACTGGAAAAAATATTATATTGCTTCGTAAGTCTTATTTAGTGACAAAATCTCAGATAGTTCTGCTACAGATCAAACCATAGAAAAAGCCCCCCAAATAATTCAATAAAGCTTGATATTTAAAGAGACTGACTTACCCCTCCTAGGACCCCTCCAATTTTTCTAGGGACAAAGTGTCTCCCCAATTAGCAGGGGAGTGCCAGCAGCACTAGTACCTGGGGCAGTAGTGGCTGCCTCAGAAAGCGGAGAAGGAAGCACTTTGACTGGATAAAAGGGGCTTCATTCAGAGAACTGGAGAAGGAAATAAGCGAAGGGCAGGATGAACTCTGATGCTAGGAGCTCTGGGCGCTTACTATAGTAGGAAGCTGGCTCGGTTCCCCAAGGGCCCCATTGCTTCCCATCGCACCCCACAATCAGAATTGAGCTACCCTATACAATTCTAATCACCTCGTAGTAGCATTTAATTCTGTTTTTGATGGAAATTGTCCAGCCCTACCAGCAGCCTGTACCTTTCTCCTGGATCTCAAAGAAAGGTGCTGGAGAAGAAACAAGTTTCCATCCTGAGAAGAGATCACAACCACTAAGCAGGGATTAAAATCAAACAAACAGTCTGGCTCATGTGTGCAGCACGAGGAAGTTCAGTGAAAGCCAGCTTCACTGGCCTTCCAGTTTGGCCCCTTGAGATGCTGGCATCAGCTCTTCCATTTCCTTTATCTATTTTGGAGTTGAGTCACTTATTTCAACTTCCAACATTTATCAACTTCCAGTAGGGGAAGGGGGTAAAGAAGAAGAGACTCTTCTTTAAATTGGGAAGGAACCCTTTGAGACCAAGACAGGGTAAATCATCATGTCAGTCTTTGTCTATTATTCCATGGATACTCACTTTTCCAGATGGAGGAGGACATCCAAGGATATAATTACAGAAGAATAAGCTGTGAAAAACCATCTGTCTCACATTAAGTTAAAAATCACTTGTGGCAAGTACTGCAACAGAGCTGTGTTTACCAGAATCTAAGATGATCTCCTTCAGGAGGGGAAATGATCCTGCTTATGTGCATTACATGCACAAGGAGACAACTATCCCTTCTGCTTCCACCTCCACCCCACAAAAAATTCTGCACACAATACTGATAAATAGAACAAATATTCTGGCTTGCACGTGAGCTTTAATTGTATCGAAGCCTGAAGCTTTGTTTTGGTTACCAAATGGATGCAGGAAGTCAACAAGACCAGATAAACTGTCCCAGTACATAGCTCTGCTAATTGCTACCATCACTAGATTGACAGAGCTGGATTGAAATAGTATCAACTAAGAGCAAAGTTAAAATTCATTGCTGTTTATTCCTATGGCTACAATGTATAGATGTAGGCCTCAGACTATCAACTGGCTGTAGAAAGTCCATTTTTTAAGAACTGGGAAAATTTGTTGTTAGTTGAATTCCATTAAGAAGTCTTGTCACTTCACAAAGTGAGGGAATTTCAGTCAACTGCCATTTGTAACAATCCTTAACTGTAGTTCTCACTTCTGCCTCTTAGAATCCTGTCAAACATACTGCAGATAGTAAGTAGTGCAAAGTACTTGCTTTTATATCTGAAGGAAAAAAGAACAAAACAAAAACCAAACAAGGGACAGGCATTTTGAAATGGTTTACTTAAGCCAACAGTTGGCTAGCTACCTCAGTTTGCCAATTTGAAAGAGTAAGAGTTTAAACATCATTTTGCTGTAAATTTCTACATCTGGTGGTTCAATGTCTTCTCATGTCAATATACAAAAAAAAAAAAAAAAAGCACTCATTTGTAGACAGGGTAGTAAGTATAGTCCAAGGGTATATCAGTAACATGAGGTACAAGAAAAAATAAATATGTAACTTGAAAATTGATTACTATAATTCTTAGAATATTTTATTTGTGTTTCAGTAATATGGGATTTAGGACTTCAAACCCACTGACCTATACTTAAAGGATACTCTGCCATTATGTCTGCTGCAGTCAAAACCTCATATCAACACAAGGTATGAAGAGCTGGTATTATAGGTATTTATAAGTGCATTGTACAAAGCAATTTGAATAACTAGTCTACTGAAAGGGAATCATTTTTCAATTACAGGAGTGAGGGAAATTTACTGGACAATCCAAATAGTCAATAAATCCAGATGTGGTCTTATTCTTTTTAATTCTCAGTGAAAGAAATTGAACTGTTAAAAGTTTTCTGCTGAAGCTCATATTAAGGCAACAGGAAAATACTCTTAGGATTTGTTATTCCTTTTTTTTGCTCTACTAATTTAGTCCTCAGTTAACATTTAAGTTAACTCAGTTAAGAAGTGGGAAGAACAACAAGAAAATCAGGACTGCTGGAGCTTCCATTTTGTTTACTATCTTGCTTGTGCAGAAGTATGCAACAACTCAGACAGTAGCTGATAAATGCTGTATAAACTGCTTTTGTATAAAACTATGTGAAAACAATTTATGAGTATTTATTCAAATAAAAATGTTAGCTTTGCATGTTTTTTTGCCAGAGTTATAGCAAATGAATTTACCTGCAGAGGTGTTCACAGGGTTAACATCAGAGACTATTTGGAGAAAATCAAATTTCAACTTCTATTAGCATAGCTAGTGTAACAAGAGCAGCACTGTGCTCCACCTACTGTCAGTTGTCCACATCTCTTAAGAGGCAACCAGAGCTTAAAACACAGCACCTTATGCAGATAAAGATCAGATTGCGGACTACCATTTTTCCATTCCACCCCTCTCCCCCCTCACTTCTTCCTGAGGCTGGGGAGACAGGACTTGTGTGTTTCTGCTGGACTCTATCTGTGCTTAAATTCACAAGCATGACTGCGAAGCATGTGAGACTCTCTCTGATAGTTAGCTGCTACCACATACAGTAAGAGAAGTACAATCCTCTATCATTGATCAGTTTAACATTTCTCATATCTCCTCCTCAGTTACACTTGCAATATGAAAATGTTCTCAAATCAAGGAGTAAGGACAGAATGGATGCAATTAGTTTACAGTAACTTCAGAGACTTGAGTGGTGGTGAATTCCTTCCCAACCTCTACTAAGGGAAAATATGGAATTCTTTTGACAAACAACAATTAGACTGTTGGTGGTTGTTCTCAACACTGATCTTTCATACAGTGATAGAATGATGAGCAAACAGCCAGACTTACTGGCCTACTGTTAGGTTGGCATAGTTGATATATATAGCAAAGCGTACCATTCCTTCAATAAGTTATCATATTTCTGAGCTCATGAAGAATACAGATTTGATGGAAGTGGAAGTTCTCGTTATGCCAAAGAACTTTTATAGAACAGGGAGTGAAAATACAGCCTTACACTGCACCTCGACAGTTATCACTCTAAACTTGGGAGAACCATCTCTGGGAGATAACAGTTCACTCTTAATAACTGAAAGCATTTACCTCTACTCATAATTGTCAGCTAGGGTGCCAACTGCAGTAGTTTGTCATCAAGATTTATCCAACACAACTACAAAATGGTCACACTTCATAGTGTCTGCATGATGCCTGCTGCAATTTCTGTGCGCGCACACATTTTTAAAGAACTGTTTTCTATTTATTTGAAAGAGATCCCTAAAATTTCTTATAGCTAACGCTTGCTGACATATACAATAAGCACAGACAACTCTGATATGCTGACAAATAGCAAAAACTCGTTATTCAGTTCCATGAATGCCAAGATTGGAAATTGCTATCTGAAGCACCAACTGAAAGTTTAAACACACAGTATTCATATCATAAATGAAAGATTTTTTTTAAAAAAAAGACAAAAAACAACAAAAAAAAAGCCACACACCAACACATTTAGTAGGGAACATCAAATTGTTTCTCTTCACTACAATGGCACCTGTGGTCACAAGAGATTCTGCAGTACTTCTCATAAAAATGAAACTCAGCGTCTGGGCTAAATTCCAATTCTGGTAGTTGGATTCTGACTGGAGAATGTAGGCAGGCAGTCATTTTTTTAATTATAGATCTTCACTTCCTCTCCTAAAAACACTTAAGCATTACTTCTGCAAACAGATTATTAGAGAGAATAAGGAAAGAAATAGCTAAAGTAGCTATCTATGGAGTACTGTAGAACTTATTGGGATGAAAGAAGCTTTATAAACCTACAGTATTTGATCAGAAGAATCTAGAAGGGAAAGCCAGGGGGAAAAAAAAAGCACGCGCATCCCTTAGGGACACCATCAATAACAATTTTTTATTTTTCTGTCTGTTACAGCTAAAGACTTCAGTGAAAAGTCTAAAATAGGATTTAATTGTTTACTTTCTTCATTTGACAGCACCTTTGTCCACTTTCCCCACTGCTCAAGAGACCCTCATAAAACAAGGGAGCAAAGACCCTTACAAAGTATATATGAATTTTAAAGAGTTCTCAGGACACTTCAAACACTATGCCGTGGAAAACTGAGACTTAAAGTTAGCTAATTTTAAAAAGTATTCAGGTCCACAATTTCCTTTTAAAAAGATTTGTAAATCATGACTGCATCTCATTTTTGAAGGAAATGTTATTGAAAGTTACTTTTAAATTGGTTGTATAATCTTATTTTATCTAAAAAAAATTCATGTATTCATTGGTGCTGACCTCATACAATTTGAAATAAAGATGTTAGCATCTGTATGCCATTTGGTATGGCTGATTTTTGTTCACTGAAATTTAGTTCTATTTTAACTGTGCTTTTCGAAATCTATTTTCATCATGGAGACAGGAGGAGGAACACTGATCTACTCGAAGACACTCATTGCTTGAAACAGGACTTGCCCATATTTGGTTTTTGCATACACCTATAGATATTCCTTCAGCTCTACTTAGGTGAGATCCTCTGATTTGAGAGACTGAAAACATTAAGCTCTGCAGCTGTGGTGGAGTTAGAGAAGTCCTAGTAGACTTAAGAACAAAGAGAAAAGAGGGACAGTATTCAACAACAGTACAATTCAAGCACTGTCTATTGGTATCTATTTGCATAATCCTTTATGCATTACTCAGGGTGCATATTATATGCTCTATTCCAAAAGAAAAATAAAGAGACCCTTATCAAAGTTATGTTAATGCCAATGCAAGATTTTGTTCTTATACTATGAATGAGGCCTCAAGAGCTCAGTTTTACTAATTATAATACTTTATTAGCAACAATTAGCACGCTATACAAATAAGCCATTTAACTAAATAGAGAGATATACTCCATGAAGAGTCCTTACAATCAGGTTTTCAACAGTCTAGCTGCTGTAGCTGACAGTTCACAATTGCAGCCATTCATTAGAGTTCCTGGAATATAGCCTGTGCTGTTCACATTGGTCAGCTATCTCTGGAAAATGATCTGTACTCTGCTCCTTTTCCAACATGCCTGGTAATATTTTGCTCCAGAAGTCTGCCAAACATGTAGGAGGTTTGAACAAGCTCTCTCAATAATGTATTCTTTTAAGAGTGGCAACATATTTTTTCAAGTGCCAAAACACAGTCCTAAGCTAGCATGTAAATTTGGACCCAACAGACAGCTTCACGATTTGAGTATCCACCTTTCCGCACCTCTACCAAAACAAGACATTATATTTCAGAAGTCCAATTTAATTGGACTATTTCACTAGATTATTAAGATCTGCAATTTCATTTCACCAAGAACTTTAATTTGTACTATTTTTAAAAATTAAAAATGAAAGACCAGCTGGAATTTTCTTTTTAAATTTTGACATTTTCTTCATTTCCCCAACATATATGGGGATTTCAACACTTAGATCTAGCATACTGACTAAATGTACTATTTCCTCCATCCTCAAATATCATTGCATTTTATTCAGTCCACTGACTTAATTTGGAGAAGGGAACCAAAACTGTTTGTTATGCAAGTTATGAGACGTATCTGCAGTCTAAAGCATTTTCCCCCTCTTTGTAAAAGCATCTGCTAAAATCAGTAAGGTTTTTTGTTTTTTAAATCTTTGTTGCATACCAACATTTCTCTATCCCTCGCTCCTGACATTTGAGCTTCACTGACTAATCATTTCCTCATTATTCACTGGGTCAACAGTAGGACTAGCTACAATTGATTTTTTCAAAATCTTGTAAAAGAAAAAATATTAAGTAAGGGTTACCAAAAAACAGATCCAAACTACAGGCTGCTTGTCACCTTACAAGAAACATTTTAGATCTGGTGTATATAGTCCATCAGTAACAATACACCTTAAGACACAGTTTCATACTGTCTGCACAGATGCTACGTCACTCTGCATACAAATTAAAGTTTGTATGAATCCTATCCATCCCATTTTAACTTTAAAAACAGTTACTCACATTTAAATATGTAACAGCTTACAAAATAAATAGAAACCCTGTATATGCAGGGCTACGTATGAACCATTGAAAGACCAACATTTGAGATTCTTTTAAAAAGTTACCTATATAATGAATTTATTCTTTTGTCAAACTACAAGTGCTGTAATTTAATCAGAGGTATCAAACATCCAACCATTTGATGTATTTACATGAACCATAATGATCAAATGATACGAAAATTAAATGTTCATTTTTAGAAGTTTCTAGCCCTTATGGTTGCAAAAAAAAAAAAAAATCCTTCAAATCCTGCACTGTGCCAAGTGTAAACTAATAGTGTTAGCTTCCCGAGTCTGCAGGCAGCCTGAAACAATGATTCAAAGTGTAAACGCTAAAAACTCTTATTAATTTCAATCACACTGTCAACTCTAAGCCCAATTATGACATTTCAAGGTCAAACTATTTCATTGCTGATCATTTTAGCAGTAAAATGGGTGCAAGTGAAGCCCACAGTAGGTTGGAATTTAAGTTCCTGAGAAGGAAAAACTGAACCAAGAAAACAGAGGAAAACATTCAAAACGGAAAGAAAGAGAAAGGAAGAAGAAAAATAGCAGTGGTCCTGAAAGCGAACATGGTTTTCCTACCAAGTGATAACGAATGCAATAAGAAGGTACTGAACAAATAGCTAAGCACTGGTTTACTACACAAGGGCCATTCATATTTTCCCCTGGACTTTTTCTGTAGTTTGAGGGAAGCAGGCTGTCCTAAATTTATACTCTAGCCCATGTACCATGATTTAAATGGAAATTTGGCCCCCTCCACTGAATGACTGACACCAGCGTTAGACTATATAACACTCCAAGCCTAATTCTCTCCGCTATGCAGTCTCCACTGTAGTCCATTGTACTATACTGTGTTAACTGAAGGCAGATTTTGACCATCCAAAATTTAAACTTTACATTTAAAAAAATCTGAGTTGTTACAAAAAGACTGCTTGGAAAAAAAGGGGTCCATCTGCGTCTAGCTTGCTGACTGTTCTAGGCGACCTGTAAATAGGGTTAAGATTCACAAGAAATGCTCCACTGGCAAGGATAAAGGCATTCAACATAAAGTTTACCTCTTTTAGGTCCCCTGAATTCAGTCTTCTCCTGTTAATATTGCCCCAACATACAAAATGCTTGTGAATGTACATTCATGGAAGGCCACTGAAGCACGGAACTGGCCTACTTGGGACAAGAGTGAACTGTATTCAGTTAAGGCACCCTGTCAACTTCAGATCTTATCAATTACCTGGAATTACTTCCATTTTTGTATTATATGCAACTTCCACCCCCCACCCCCACTTCCCCAGCAACTTCTTCCTTCCCTCCTCCCATTAATATTTTCCTAGGTTTTTTTTGGAAAAAAAAAAAGTTTCTCTTCTGTGTTGCTGCATGAAAGACACACACAAACAGGGAAAGCATCTGCACAGGAGAAACAGTAACATTATCTGTACAAAGAGTGCTGTGAAACAAAGTAAACAAGTCCTGTTCAGTTATGGCATTTGTACACAAAGACAAATGTGATTTAAGTTGACTATCTTGTGCTTTCTTATGCGAACTGTATAAGATTTTGCAAGTTATTTAATTTCTTAGGCCTCAAGCATGCAAACTGTCCCATATGGACTGACTCCTACACAGAGCCCCACTGAAATCTCTACCTGTGCATAACAGCTTGAAGGAATGGGGTCTTTGTTTATAGGGTTCAAAAAGGCTTTAAACACCCACGCAACGAAGTATATCCAGTACTTTACCCTCACTAAAAGCTAGCCTCAAATTTCATAGGTTTCCTTGGTTAGTGCAACGTCATGGACGCTGAATATACTTTCATGTCACACCATGCAGAAATAAAAGATTGAGAAATATAGGCTCCTTAAGAGAAGCACAGAAATTGGGGTACTCAGCATAGAAACTAACACAGGAAAAGAGGATGTTTAGAATATAACTGTCAGTTCCTAGTTCTTATTTGCAGATTTACTTTTAGATAGGAATAACTAAAAGTTTCTGAACAAAGTATTTCTCCCTTAAAAACAAAATCTTTTGAAAAAAGGTACAGATAACGGTCTTCATTGCATTAGTACTATCTTGTTAAGCACTCCTACAGAGATTCCCAAAGAAGTTATGACATGAGGCAAGGAAGTTGAAGAGGCAGAAAAGGCATCCTGTAAGATTTCACTGTAGCAAAAGTGCTAAGGGAATATCCACAACAAATGTGATGTCTTTTGGAAGTGTGGAAGCTATTTTGAGCTTTATGGTAGTCACTACAGTGACTTATAATAAAGTTAATCTTTTAAGGTAACAGACTTCCAAAGATCTGATAACTTTTAGTGTTTATCAACAAACAAACAGTCAGCAGTTCATAGTTTTGATAATGACTATAAGAATTTGTTCTACTTGTCATCAAACCCCCAAGCCCATTATACTGTGATTACACAGTATATCAGATTGTGCCTGGAGGAGTCTTCAGATTTTGTACCAACATATTTCACAGTTAATAACCTGATGCTGAAACCCCTCCCCTTTAAAAAAAAACTGGAAATCAGTGTTTTGGATTAAGCTCTTATGGATTTTAAAACTATACCTTATAAGAGAGCTGCTGAAATTATGCTCTACCTTCCCCCACATGAGAGCAAGTTTTTACTAGTACTACTCTGCACAAGCCAGATTTTTACATGTCAAAGCTTGGTACTTTTTTCTAGATGTGTGTACTGTTGCATGACATGTCTTTGAATGAGAATATTTTTCATTTTGAAATGGTTATTCTGGTTCCCTAAAGAACGATAGGCATATTATACACATTTCTGTCTTCTTGTTCATAATAATCTGAACTGTAACAATGTACTTAGCTCCCTTTACATCACAAGGTTGCCCCACCAAGATCATTTTCAACCCTTAACACACTCCTTTCCCTGAAAGCCTCCTTCAAATTCAGGCATATTAGATTAGTTTAGGTCACAGAACTTTACCCATCCAGCAAAACCTACAGCATAGGTTTTTAGTTTGTTTTTTTAAATATGTATACTTTAAGGAATATTAAGTCTATCTACATCAGAGGAAAAATAAAGAAAAAAACCCAACACTTTGCAACTCACACAAATCAATTGATATAATGCTCTCACTGTAACCTTTACTAAAGTTAATAAAATATGACTGTTCCAGTCAATATTGCTTAACAAAATGATTCTCCATTATTGATTAAGTTAACGTCTACGAGGGGATAAGAGATTCCCTAAGAATGGTTATTCTAAAAGTAGAGAGAGGGTCACTTTTGTTCAAGTCACTGGACCACTGTATAAAATAAATCCAAAAAAGCTTAAATTATGCTAATATATACAAGTATTTTCCTAATTTATACTGCTATTGAACTTGATTTGTATGATCTTTGCAATCAGGAAAGATGGTTAATGCTAGTTCTCTTCAAATTAACCAAAACACACCACACATTGGGTGGTCTCTGGAGTACAGTGGTTTTGTTGCTTTTTTTTTTTTAACTACTACAATATAGCAATTAAGCCATTTTCTCCCACCTATTAGCAGTTGACAGCTTTGAAATGCATTCAAAGAGATGGGCTAAGAACTACTTCCTCATATATATATATATTTTACACACACACACTTACTTGTTACCTGCCAACTACATGTAGGAGAACAAGTAGTTACATGAATTTTTAAAAAGTTATAATAAAATAGTTCATACCTGTCTTCATCACCATCAACAGGAATAGATATGCCAAATACAGAGCTTGCAAGACTGTTCATAGGAGTAGTTGCAGGTAAGTGAAGAGGATTCGTTAGAGTGTCTGGAATGGGAGGCTTCACAAGAGGCTTACTTTCAGCAATGAGAGAAAGTGGTGGCTGAGGTAGGGGTTCTGATTTTCTTCTAGTATCATCAATCTGGCCTACTAAAGGTTGAGTCTGACTCTGAAACTGTCCAAGGTTGGATTGTGGCACATTTGTAAGTACATTAGTTGTGCCTTGCATTAGTGAAAGTCCAACATGTTGTTGAACCACACTGGTACTCCTACTGACAGATGTATGGCTGGTCAGCTGTGACTGAACTAAACTAACAGGGACATTTGGCATAGTAACAGAAGTGGTAGACACAGTAGGCACACTTGTACCGGGCACAACTGCAGGCACATTCTGAACTCCAGACACTATAGCATGAGGAGCACTAGGCATTCCAGACACTTGACTACTTCCACCCATTTGATGCGGAGTCATGGATTTCTGTTGCACAACCCCTGTATGTCCAATGCTTTGCTGCACCACACCTCCTGGTTGCGGTATGACAGTCTGACTAGGTGGGGTCTGGCCACTCTGCATCAATCCTGATCCCTGTCCCACTGCTTCACTAGGCTGTGGTGAAACTCCCATCATCGGTGCTCCAACAGGTGAAGGATTCTGGCCAGCCACCTGGCCCACAGGAAGGCTGGAAGCCCCAGTACTTGGAACAGAGCTTGTAGTAGCTTGTTGAATAGTTCCTTGACTCTGCATAACTGTCATGTGTTGCATGTATTCTGTCTGGCCAGAAGCTTGTGTTGGCAGTAGATGCACTGGTGGAATTTGGGGCTGAGGATAAGCAAATTGCTGAGGTTGAGTCACTGGTACATTTGCTTGCTGTACCTGCTGCTGTGACATGGGCATGGTCTGTTGGGCTACTGTTACATTCGGAGGTGGCATACCCTTCCCGTTAGGTCCCCCCTGTACAACACTTTGTGCATTTACCTGTGACTGGGTTTGCTGCGGCAGCACCACAGTCTGCTGACTTGTTACTGTAGCTCCAGAATACATTGGCTGAGCAGTACTTTGAGGAATGGCCCCGCCTATGGGCTGCTGCAGCTGCTGTTGCTGCCCAATGACAAAATTAGGTTGCTGTAAAGAGGGCTGGTTCATTTTCTCCGCCTGGAGCAGCTGTGACACAGCAGTAAGGGAGCTGTCAGCTAGGGACTCTGGGCCCTGTGCCGATGCTGGCACCGCTGACATTACCATGGAGCCCCCCGTGGCACCCAAGCCACTGTCTCTTTCCTGAGCAGCCTGCTCAAAGGTGCTGCTATGTCTAATACAATCCCCAGTCCTGGCCAGGACGCCACTACTGTCCGAGTCCCGGTCGTAATATTCCATACACGTCCATCGTCCCCGCCTATACGGCTCCCCTGTACCGTGATCCAGCTTGATCACCCTGAAGCGTGAACTGCATGCGGCCGCAGTCGTCTGAGGCATGGTCCCGGGAGCGGAAATCTGAGCACTGCTGCCTCCTGCCGCCGCGGAGGGGACTTGGACAGCAGCCACTTGGGGCACCGCGGTGCTTTTGGGCATGGCCCCCCCGTTAGCAGCAGTCGGCGGAGGCGCAGCAGCAGCCGCCGCCGCCAGCTGCCCATCCAGGAGAAGGTTAGGGGAGACAGCACCGGGAGTTTCGGCGTCACCCACGTTGTTAAGGGTCTCCTCGGAGGAGCTCCTTTCGCAGACATCCTCCGGGCCGTAGTCCGTGGCCCGTGACACATCGAAGATCTCGGAGGAGACATCCTCGGTGCGGGACTCGTCTGGGTCGTCCAGGCTCTCAGTGTCCTCAGTGATGCTGCTGGCCACCTGGGCCGTGGTCACGCTTGTGATCTGAAAGCAGCTCTTCTTCTTGGCCGGCATCTTGGACATGGTGCCTCCTTGGGGAGGGAGTTCTGCCAGCGCGGGTGAAGCTGTCTGCACCCCGGGGAGAAGGCAGAGTCCGAGCCCGTCCGAGGGAGAGGCGAAGGTTGTCACGATCAATTGGCCGAGACCCAAACGCTATTATACATCTTCTGGCTCCCTCCTCAAGCGTCCGGATCAGCCACAGAGCCCCAAGCTCACCGGGCACCACACCGGGCTGGTGGTCGGCTGGGCTCCTCCTCTTCCTCCCCCTTCCGCAGAGCTGCGGGCCCCTCAGCAAGCCTCCTCCCTCTCGCCGGACAGAGGGCTGTGGTGACCGGGCTCCAGGCCTCCGCTTTCCCCTCTTGAAGCCAAGCGGCCTCCTCGGCCTCGCAGTGCGGCCGCAGCGGCAGTACCAGGCGAAGCTCTCCAGCAGGCTTCCTGCTCCTCGCAGCGCGCCGGGGTGGCGGCGTCCGGCAGCCGCGGGGCTCCTGGGCGGGCGAGCAGGCCGCTCGTGTGAGAGCCAGTCAGTCCCTGAGCGAAGAGGAACCACAGCAGTGGCGGCCGGGTGAGGCCAGGCCCCCTGGCTCCCCCGCCCGCCCCGTCTCTTGTAGTCTCTACCTGGAGATCAGCACCAGGCGCATCTTGGAAGGAACGAGCCCGCGCGCAGCGACCCCAGACAGTCCCAGAGGCGACAGCCGAGACACCGTCCCCGAGGCTCCGCGAAGCGACGGGCGCAACCCCCGGCCCGCAGGCGGGGCGGGGTATCGAGCAGCGTTGGGCCCAGCCCCCGCTCGGTGCGCTCCGCACTCAGGCACCGAGGGAGCTCAAATTCAAACTGCTCACTCCCCTCTCTCAAGATGGGGCTCAAATTGTACGCAATGCATTGTGGGAAGAGCGATGACACTCACGCCCCTCTCCCAATCCAGCACCGTGCTGACATCGACCCCTTAGACCCGCCCCCTGCCCACGCACTGGCGGACATTCGTTCCCAGGCAGAGCGCAGGGTGGACCTAGGGCTGAGCTGGGCTGGGCTACCACGTAGGGGTGAAAACTCCTCCTCAGAGCGTCGTATTAACCGTTTGGAATGTTCCATCGCCTGGCGTCCCCCGCCCGCACGGGTGTGGTACCGCCCTGAGGTGAAAGGGGTGAGCGCCCGCCTGCATGTTTAGGGTTGTGTGTTCACGGGGGGATATGTCCCTTCCCCGTCCCCAAACGGGGCCCCGGGTTCAGTATGGGGGATCTGCTCCCTCCGCCCCCCACGGGCCACGCATTCAGTACGGCGCTACGCCCCCTCCCCCCCACGGGGCCCAGTGTTCAGTAGGGAGATACGCCCCTTCCCCGCACGCACGGGCCTCGGGAGCGGCTCGGCGGATACTCCCCCTCCCCCGCCTGGGGACAAGTACCGGGCATACGCCCCCTTCCCCCACGAGGCCCCGGGGGCAGTACGGCGGCACGCCCCCTTTTCTCGCTTTCCCGGGGGCCTGTGGAGCGGTACTGGGATGCGCCCCCTCCCCACACGCGGCGCCGTGTTGAGTAGGGACGTACGCCACTTCCCACCACGGGGAGACGCCCCCTCCCCTGCTGCCCACAGGGCCCCCGTTTCACTATGGGTCTAGGACCTCGTCTTTAATTTGGAGGTACGCTCCCTTCCCCCACAGGGCCCCTTGTTCAGTACGGGGAGACCCCCATTTTCCTGCAAGGTCTCTTGTTCAGTGTGGGACTGTGTCCCCCGCATTACTCTATGTAAAGTTGGGGATATGGTCTGCCTCGGCCAGGGCCCTGTGTACAATCTAGGGAGACGTCCACTACTCCTCGCAGGTCCTTGGGTTGAATATTGCGATACGTGCTCCTCCCACACTATAGACCCCCTGTTCAGTATGGGGATACACCCTTTGCCCCCACAGCAACCCCCAGTTCAATAAGCAGATGTGCCCCCCCATCTACTCCTTCACAATCAATAGAGGGATATGCCCCCCTTCAAAGGGATCATATTTAGGCACCTGAAGATAAGCAGAATTATTTTCTGAAGTGCTGAGTTTAGAGTACCCACAAATTCTGTAACAGTCCATGGGAGCTGCATGTTCTCAGCACCTTTAAAAATCAGGCACTTATGTTTGGGTGCCTAAATATGGACATAAGGGTTGAGCCTCAGGAACTTATATCAGAGCTCTGAACTCCGTTTTTATGGTTTTAAAATCGTGTATAAGTTTTGACAGTTGGTGGGTCTTTCATGAAATTAATGAATTAAGTAAATTTTCGGGGGCTGGATCCTTAATACAGAAATGCAGCATGCAGAAACTACAAGTCACAGCATTCAATGCTTCATACTGACTCAAGAAGCTTGGCTGCAGTTGAATGCTAGAAACCTGCAGTTTTTCTGAGACGCTAAAGTGGTGTTCAGAATGAGGGCATGTCTACACTGGCAGAGTTACAGCGCCACTCAGAGAGCACTGAAGGGAAACTGCAGTTGTGTGTTCACACTATCAGCTGCCTGTGCAATAGTGTGTTCATACTTGCGGCACTTGCAGCAGAATTCGGAGCCATGCACTCTGGGAAGCTATCCCACAGAGCACCTTTCTCTTCTGCCGCTAAGATTTGTGGGAAGGTGGAGGGGGTCGCAGGGCATCCTGGATCCTGTCCCAATGACCCATGATGCATCGCTTCGCATCACAGAAATCCCTGTGCTTCCGTCCGCATTTGGCACCATCTTTCAACAGTTTTTGTACTGCCCGCCATGCCTCTTTGGGCTGCAGGAATGGATCCCGAACTGCTGACCAGTATGCTGCTCACTCTGACCAACACATCACGATTGGCAGTGGAATTATTCCTTAAACTACAAAGGCAAGAGGAGTCTGACATTGATCTCGCCATGCATAGTAGCTACAACCCAATATTGCATGTGGCATTCATGGAGGTGCTGACCGCAGTGGAACACTGCTTGTGGGCTCGGGAAACAAGCACGGAGTGGTGGGATCACATTGTGATGCACGTCTGGGATGACAAGCAGTGGCTGCAGAACTTTCGGATGAGGAAAGCCACATTCATGGGACTGTGTGATGAGCTCGTCCCTGCTCTGTGGTGCAAGGACACAAGAATGAGAGCTGCCCTGTTACTGGAGAAGCACGTGGCATAAACAGTGCGGTCGCAAAGTTTGCAGATGATACTAAACTGCTCAAGATAGTTAAGACCAAAGCAGACTGTGAAGAACTTCAAAAAGATCTCACAAAACTAAGTGATTGGATAACAAAATGGGCAAATGAAATTTAATGTGGATAAATGTAAAGTAATGCACATTGGAAAAAATAACCCCAACTATACATACAATATGATGGGGGCTAATTTAGCTACACCTAATCAGGAGAAAGATCTTGGAGTCATCCTGGATAGTTCTCTGAAGACGTCCACGCAGTGTGCAGCGGCAGTCGAAAAAGCAAACGGGATGTTAGGAATCATTTAAAAAGGGATAGAGGATAAGATGGAGAATGTCTTATTGCCCTTATATAAATCCATGGTATGCCCACATCTTGAATACTGCGTACAGATGTGGTCCCCTCATCTCAAAAAAAGATAGACTGGCATTAGAAAATGTTCAGAAAAGGACAACTAAAATGATTAGGGCTTTGGAACAGGTCTCATATGAGGAGAAATTAAAGAGGCTAGGACTTTTCAGCTTGGAAAAGAGGAAAATAAGGGGGGATATGATAGAGGTATATAAAATCATGAGTGGTGTGGAGAAAGTGAATAAGGAAAAGTTATTTACTTGTTCCCATAATATAAGAACTAGGGGCCACCAAATACAATTAATGGGCAGCAGGTTTAAAACAAATAAAAGGAAGTTCTTCTTCACTCAGCGCAGAGTCAGCCTGTGGAACTCCTTGCCTGAGGAGGTTGTGAAGGCTAGGACTATAACAGGGTTTAAAAGAGAACTGGATAAATTCATGGAGGTTAAGTCCATTAATGGCTATGAGCCAGGAGGGGTAAGGAATGGTGTCCTTAGCCTCTGTTTGTCAGAGGGTGGAGATGGATGGCAGGAGAGAGATCACTTGATCATTACCTGTTAGGTTCACTCCCTCTGGAGCACCTGGCATTTGGCCACTGTCAGTAGACAGGGTACTGGGCTGGATGGACCTTTGGTCTGACCCAGTATGGCCATTCTTATGTTCTGTGTTCACTGTGGAAGCTGGCTACTCCATATTGCTACCAATCGGTCAATAATCCGTTCAGAGTGGGAAAGTCTACCGCTAGATTCATGTTGATGGAAGTGTGCAGGGCCATTAATCACATCCTGCTCCGAAAGACCGTGAAGGGGCAACGTGCATGACATTATAGATGGTTTTGCACAAATGGTTTCCCTAACTGAGGAGGGGAAATAGATGGCACACATATTCCAATTTTGGCACCAGACCACCTAGCCACCGAATACATTAATCACAAGGGGTATTTCTCAGTTGTTCTCCGGGCGCTTGTGGATCACCGTGGGCATTTCACGGACATTAATGCAGCCTGGTCCGGAAAGGTTCATGATGCACGCATCTTTTGGAACACTGGCCTGTTCAGGAAGCTGCAAGCAGGGACTTTCTTCCCAGACCAGAAGATCACCGTAGGGGAAACTGAAATGCCCATTGTGATCCTGGGAGACCCCGCCTACCCTTAATGCTGTGGCTTATGAAACCATACACGGGGCAACTTGACAGCAGCAAGGAGCAGTTCAACAACAGGCTGATCAAGTGCTGAATGACTGTTGAGTGTGTTTTTGGCCATTTAAAATTTTGCTGGCCCTGCCTCTATGGGAAGCTGGACATGGCCGATGACAATATTCCTATGCTTACAGCGGTATGCTGTACGGTCCATAATATTTGTGAAGGGAAGGTGAAAGCTTTCCTCAGGGCTGGATTGCAGAGGCTCAGCACCTGGAGGCTGAGTTTGAACAGCCAGAGAGCAGGGCTATTAGAGGGGCACAGCGTGGGGCCATAAGGATCAGGGATGCCTTGAGGCAGCAATTTAAAGCTGAAAGCCACTAATATTTGTTGATATGCTCGGGAATGCAGTGCTTGTAATGCTAGGAGGTGATTGGTGCAGAAGATCCAATATGTGGGTTTAACGTAATTGTATGTTGCTTTGCAGTCCTCTTTTTGCTTTCAATTAATAGAATAAAGATTGCTTTCAAACCAACACAATTCTTTTATTAAAAGACAACAACCAGAGGAAAGAGTCAAACAAAAAAACCCATCAGCAGTGAGGGGGATAGGGGAAGGGAAGGTCCCAGGAGAAGTAGGGGTCCCAGGACGGCTAAAGATTTGTGTATGTCCAGGGATCATATCCAGCCTTCTCCTTTGGAGTACAATGCAGTGGTTACTGTGCTTCAGCAGTGCCAAACTGCAGAGGGATGGGTGTTGCGTGCAGTGGCTAGTGGGAGTCTGCAGTGCTGGACTGTGATGGGGGAGGAGTGGAATGCCATGGGTATACACTGGAGCCAGGAGGTTGATAAGAGTGTGTTGGCACTGTCTGGGGGGCGCATGGGAAAGAGTTTTACGACAGCGGCTGCACGGGAGGGCGGGTGCCGAGCTGCTCGGTTTGAAGAGCTAGTATTGCCTGGAGCTTGTCTCCTTGGCGCTCCATAAGCTTGAAGAGCTGCTCTGTGGCTTCTTTCTGATGTGCCACGTTCTCCTTTCGGTCCCTCTTCTCGCTGTCCTGCCACTCCTTCAATTCCTGTTTCTCGGCGGCGGAGCGCATCATAACATCACGCAGAAAGTCCTCCTTAGTTCTTCTTGGCCGCTGTCTAATTCTGCGCAGCCATTCAGCCACCGAGAACAATGACGGAGGCTGGGCTCCCAAGGTCATCTGTGTGCAGTTTAAATGCAACATTTTACAGAAGCAGTATTGTTTGCGACACAACACTGATTCAGTGTTTTAAAACACAGCCAGTGCTCACACACCTGTCACTAACTGGCTGGCCCCAGGCAAGCACACATGAGCCACAAGACCCCCAAAATGGTGAGTAGCCACAGGGGCAGGGTAAATCACTCTTTCCGGACCCTGCTGTACACTGGGCACATAGTTCTTGGAGAAAGCCAGGACTGTAGGGGCGGTCTGATGATCATTCTTGTCCCCACACTTTCCACAGGAGGTGATAATTATGGAAGATATCTCGCTGCTGAGGGTGAGCAGGGAATCAAGGGAGGGTGTTCTCCAAGCTTGCGGCTTCAGCACTGGCCCCTATGCAGCTCACCTGTGTGCAGCAATGGTCGTCTCCCCTGTGACGGCACAGTGGTGCGGGAAAGTTACCATTAATGGGGCAAGAAACAAAGCAGCTCTGCTGAAGAACGTGCAGCAGCGGATTGCCCAGTATCTCCACGAGAGTTTCCTGGAGATCTCTGAGAGAGATTACCGTGAAGTGAGGGAGTCAATCAACAGCTTGTTCCGCCGTTCAGACTAGGCAAATGGTGGGAGACGAGCCTGCTTTCTGCAACCCTTCTGCCCCCAACAATTCACTTCAGCAATTCCCCAAATCAGATCCACTTACCAGGGGCCTCCTCTCCTGTTTATGCTTCGTCAAGATCCGACTGCTGAGACTGGCTAGCCTCGTCTGGGGTAGAAAAGAACTCCTGGCTGCATGCATTTCTGACCTCCGAGTCAGCCTCTGCCTCTGGGTCCCCCTCCACATCCTCATCCAAGATTTCCTCCTCCTGGCTCAGTCCAGTTTTGACTGGCACGCAAGCCACCGAAGTATCCACAGTGGTCTTCGCAGTGGAGGTGGGGTTGCACCGAGTATCGCGTCCAGCTCTTTGTAGAACCAGCAGCTCGTAGGCGCAGCGCCGGAGCAGCGGTTTGCCTCCCGCACCTTCTGGTTGGCATTCTGCAGCTGCTTCACTTTGACCCTGAACTGCAGTGTGTCCCAGTCATGGCCCTTTTCTGTCATGCATCATGAAATCTGTCTGTAGGTGTCATAATTCCTACGGCTGGAGTGCAGCTCGGACTGGACAGCCTCCTCTCTCCAAATGCTGATGAGGTCCAGCTGCTCGGCATTGCTCCAAACAGGGGATCACCTGGTGCATGGAGCAGGCATGGCCACCTGGAAAGATGCACTGAGACCACTGTATGCATCATCGAGCAAACAGGAAGGGGGACTTTCAAAATTTCAAAGAAATTTATGGGGTGGGGCTGACAGTTGGTCACCTGAGGGCAGGGCAGTAGAGTTCAAACCAATGACCAGAGAGGTGAGAACAGGCATGGTGAGACCTCCCGGAGGCCAGTCACAGCGCTGTAATCGACCACAGTGTCTATTCTGGCACTGCAGCACTGTAGCCCCAGTGCAGAAAGCTGTACACCTCTCGTCGGGGTGGGATTTTTACAGCGCTACAATTGCGCAGTTTCTGCGTGCTAAGTGGCTTGGCAGTGTGTACACCTCGGGAGTTACAACGCAGCATGCTGCTTTACTGCGCAGAAACTTGCCAGTGTAAACAAGGCCTGAGAGAGAGCATTTTATGTTGTCTGTCATCTTGTTGGGTGGCACCTTTGTGTTAAAGATGAGAGCACCTATATAAGGCCATACTTCTATGTTAAAAATAAGATGGGTGCCAGTTCAGCCTATCTTATTTGGGCTGATTTTTAAAGCTGATTTTGATTATTGACTTCGGTAGGATTTGTGGATGCTCACCATTTCTGAAAATCAAACTACTTGTATTTATGTTCCTAATTATGGATTTAGGAGCCTAACTTCAGGGACCCAGATTTGAACATTTGGGGCACTCTTCCAAAGTGTTGCTCATTTGGAGTGATGTACCCTCATTTTTCATTAAGGAAGTTTTAAAAGTATAATCTTCCTCTGATGATAATATTTCAGTGAGACATTTCTGGCCTATTCGTAATATTATAAAATCTCTTTAATTCAGACTGTTAAATTTTGTCAGCTCCTTGAATATCATGGTCTATGTTCCTCGATACCAAAGTCCAGTCACATTTGTGCTATTTCAGTACTCTTGCTTCCAGATTAAATCAAGAAGTACAAAGGAAACCACAGAAAACAAAATATTTAGCTGAACTTTTATGAAAATGTTAAAAGTTCAGTTTGAATTTTTTACAAAGGTTTAAGTATAGGGTAGACGGATTTAAATCAAAGTGATTTACATCATCGATTTTAATCATGATATAAAAAAGCAAGCAGGAAACCTTGATTTAA
Source organism: Caretta caretta (assembly GCF_965140235.1). NCBI lineage: Eukaryota > Metazoa > Chordata > Testudines > Cheloniidae > Caretta > Caretta caretta. Next base: position 27,974,119 of record NC_134214.1, read on the forward strand.
ATAATCAATTTAAATCATGTTTTGCATTTGGACTTTTTAGTTATTTTTCTAAAGAAAGTTTGATTCTCACTATTTGGTAATAATTAAAATAGCTGGATTTGCAATTCTGCACTGTCTGGTACTTCTTTTTGATAACCAGGAGGATACAGTGTATCTATATGCAGTTATTAGAGCAATTATGTACAGTAGAACCTCAGAGTTACGAATATCTTGGGAATGGAGGTTGTTCGTAACTCTGAAATGTTCGTAACTCTGAACAAAACATTATGGTTGTTCTTTCAAAAGTGGACAACTGAACATAGACTTAATGTAGCTTTGAAACTTTACTATGCAGAAGAAATGTGCTGCTTTCCCTTTATTTTTTTAGTAGTTTACGTTTAACACAGTTCTGTAGTGTATTTGCTTTTTTCTTTTTCTTTTTTTGGTCTCTGCTGCTGCCTGATTGAGTACTTCCAGTTCCAGATGAGGTGTGTGGTTCATGGGTCAGTTTATAACTCTGGTGTTAGTAACTCTGAGGTTCTACTGTAGCGTAAGTTACGATTCTTAATTCTTACATTTTTACATTTTTTATTATGTTAGAAAATGATGAATAACGTATTTCTAGATGATGAATATTTTTTTAACTTGTGATTTGTGTCAAACTATTTTGATATAATTCAAATTCAGTGCAAAATGTACAAAAAAGCATGCTTTTTTATTAAATAAAACTAGTTTAAAAGTGCTGGATAAATAAAAAAATTTATTAAGAAGTTTCTCAGAACATGTTTTTCATTTAAAGTTAACTGATTTATTAGAGGAATTAGTATCTGTAGTTAATGAATTGATTCTTTCTGTTCACCATATCCTTCAAGATTTTAGAACTAATAGATTTCATCCTTTGATGTCTAATTTTTATTTATAGATTGGAAGAGGAAAACAAGCTCTCCTGTTTTTTCAACTTACAATTGGTTTCTTAGCTTTGAATGAACTAGTCATTGAATTAAACTAGTGGAATAAGATGAAATGAAGAGAATATTCTCTCTGAACCTGCAGAAGAGAGGTTACTGCCATCAAAAGTGGTTAGCACTTACCCAAAACTCTGTTTCTAGGCAATTAGCCAGTCATTTCTACCAGTTCTTTGGTTTACCTTTCTTTAAAACTTGGTAGCAAACATGAACTTCTTTAATATTAGTGTGACGTTGTACTTTATATGTTTATGGAAATATGCTTATGAGTGTAAATATAACATAACTGGAATATGCTTTATGCTAGATATGCCATGTGACATATGGTCGACTGAATATATTCATCCTATTTGTATGCATGTATCATTTTTATATCTAAAGTTATGAGCATTGGCTCTGTGCTTGTATTTGAAGTGTTTGCTGTAGGAAACACATAAGGGAGGTTTGGCCAACATTGTGAAAGGTCTATTCAAGTAATTGGGAGTATTTAACTACAGTGGACTTTGGGAGACACAAGTTCACATCTGTTCAAACTAACATGTAAACAGTGGTGTTGGCCTGCAAAAAGCTGAATCATACATGGACATGTGACTTGCCCAGGAGGCTACAAACTCCATCTTGTTGCTGTGATTTTGCGGAAGAGCAATGGAGTTTCTGCCCACAAGTGAGAGACTATAAAGGGTCTGCAAGCCTCTCCATTTGGTCTTTAGCTGGCTTAAGAGATGGCCTCTCCACCCCAAAGAGATGCCTGAAAGAAACTGGAACAAAGGGTGTGTGAGTGATTGCTGGACCCAGACCATAAACTACAACATTGGTCTGAAAAGGATTGTACCTGAGATAACATCTGGGGTGAGAAGTTAGTATTTGTAACTAGATCCTTAGTGTATTAAGTTAGCCTTGCGTGTTTTGTTTTATTTTGCTTGGTAATTTACTTTGTTCTGTCTGTTATTAATTGAAACCACTTAAATCCTACTTGTTGTACTCAATAAAATCACTTTGTTTATTAATTAACCCAGAGTAAGTAATTAATACTTGGGGCAGCAAACAGCTGTGCATATCTCTCTTTCAGTGTTATAGAGGGCGGACAATTTATGAGTTTACCCTGTATAAGCTTTATACAGAGTAAAACAGATTTATTTGGGGTTTGGATCCCATTGGGAGCTGGGTATCTGGGTGCTGGAGACAGGAGCACTTCTTAAGCTGTTTTCAGTTAAGTTTGCAGCTTTGAGGGCGTGGTTCAGACCCTGAGCCTGTGTTGGAGCAGACTGGCGTCTCTGGCTCGAAAAGGCAGGGTTCTGAAGGCCCAAACTGGCAAAGAAAATGGGCTCAGAGGTAGTCTCAGCACATCAGGTGACAGTCCCAAGGGGGTCTCTGTGACCGAACCTGTCACAATTAGTTTTTGTTGTATTTAATTTAAAAGATTTAATAGATTATAATAAGTTTAGGCCTTAACATAGAGTGTCGGTTTTAAGTAGGTTTATTTTTAAAAAATACATTTAATTAATTTAATGTACAAATTGATTTAAATTAAATTATTACTGTATTATTTAATTGAATATTTAATTAAAATCTGATTATTTTAATCTAAAACGCATTGATTTTTATCCACCCTGCTTAAGTAGTCACTTACGTTATCTGAACTGATGTCTGTCACTCTCAAATTGGCTTAATATTGGTCTGCATAACTTACTGAAATGCTCCACTATTGGACACAGCCAGGGCATTCCTCCTTCTGTAGGCATGGCATTGCTTCAGAGGGCCACTGCTTGGGACAGAATTCCAGCTCACAGCGGCTGGCCTAGTCCAGTGGCTGACCCCCAGTGTTTTCATTACATTTGTAGAATCAGGAGTGAGATGCTGCCAAAAGTGCTCTTCCATGCTGGGGCCATGGAAGTAGCTGTGTAGCTGCGGCACCAGCGCTGGGAGAGAGGTCTCCCAGCACTGTAAAAAAACCACCTGCATGAGGTGTTTTTTCACACCCCTGAGCGAGAAAGTTGCAGCGCTGTAAGGTGGCAGTGTAGACAAGTCCTTACTTACTCAAAACTTTGCAACCTAAATACTAGGCCTGATTACATATGAATGTTATTCTGGTAGGGAAGGGTGTGAATTTAAAAAAGAATAACTATTCCTGAGTATCTCCAGGAGTAGAAAAGCTGTAGGAATGGGATGTACTGCTTTTCATGGCAGTGAGGTAAATTTACATAGATGGAATACATGGTAGTGTGCTACAAGGTTTTATTGGCATATGTTTGAAGTTGGCTTTAGAAGTAGCAAAGCGATGAGTAAATTAGGTTGCATAAATTCTAAAAATACCCTGTATACTGTAGCACTCCATCATGGATTTTGTATATGCCAAATATTATGCATAAAGATATTTGTGTGTTAAAAAATTAATTGATGCTGCTTTTCCATATTGCTTTGCCTGTAAAGCCAGGTGATCGTGGGTCCAAATGTAAAAATCTCAGGAAGAGAATAAATTATGTTTAATGTATTTCATTCAGAATCTTCTAAAATAACCAGTATCATCCTCTTGAGACATCATTTGCAGTATTAAAGCCTGATATTTCATGTTCTAAGAGGTATAGAAACATAAGCGTTATACCACTGCCAAAATGGATTCTTGACTTTCTAATGATATGAAGTACCCACTTCAAGCCCTGGTGGGTCATGAGACACTGGACTTTGAAGCTGTCACTGGTCCAGGACTAATTACTGCTTGTCCTGCAAGTCGGCTCGGTGTTGTTTTGGGGAGGAGGATGAAATTCCTTATTTGACGGGGAATGGGTGAAGAAGGGAACGTTTATTTGACAAGTTAGGGTTTTTTTGTTTTTTGTTTTTTAATGGCAGCTATTTGAAACTATTTGGATGTTTTGAATATTAGACGTAGTCACAACAGTGGTGGATTAGAAAGCAGAGGGAAAGTCAAGTGGCTAAATGTGTTTGATAACATTATTTATCGTATGCCTCTGCAGTTTATAACATGGATACCAGGGAGGTCAGTAGGAATTCTGTTGATTTTTTTCAGGTTAGCTTGAGAGCTCTCCTCAGTGAACGGTGTTAGGCTTTGAGGTTGTTTATAGACAGTCAGGGTAATTAGATGTTTGGAATAGTTTACAGTTTGGAATAGTTCTTCACATCTTGATTTAGCAGATCGTAAGGCAGAGTAAAAGCCTTTTAGTCGTAGAGGTGAAATAGGCTCACAGAGCTTCTTATGTCACTGTTAGTTGGACTTTGAGTGTGGCTTGTGCCAACTGGTCTGTTTTCCTATCCCGGTACTTTATCTGGCACAGGACATCTATGAACGATGGTGACCTTTGAAGGAAGATTCAGGTGGGGGCATGTAGTGGCCAGTATGTCAGTGATCAAGGATAGGAAGTTGTACAGATCTGAAATCACTTTGGTACACTGTGGCACATTTAAAACAATATTCAGATTGCAGGCATTTGAGCATTTTTCTCACATATAACCCTGGCCAGTTATGGTAAAACGCTTCTGATTAACAATAAATCTTATGGGGTAATAGTGCTCATAAGAACTACGTCCTCATCCGCAAGACAGATAAATATTACATTTACAAATGGATGCCAGAAGACAAGAATGAGACAATATAACAAATGCTCTGAAATCAGTGAGACTGCTTGCATATGGGTAATGTACCTCAGGTGGCATGTGACCAGGATTCATCACCAAATTTGGTCTGCTGGTTGGATCATTAGCTTCCCTGGCTTGGGCTGGTACTGATGAGGAGTGCAAAGTGAATGCTGATCCATGCCACTCGCTTGCAGAGTAAGGTTCTGTATTCATCATGGGTCAGGATGGCATAATCTGGCTTTAAATAAGTTATCTGAATCTATCAAAAATTGGTATATTTGAAGTTGTCTCTTTTCTAAAACAGTATAAAATTTCTCAGTTAACTACATTTGTTCATTATTATCATTATTTACATAATATGGTATTTGTACCTGTTACTTCACAGATAATAACGTGCTATACAAAAAACCAAAGTCCCTGCCCCCAAAAGCTGACAATCTAAAGGCACAAACGGATACAGTTATAGCTAGCAAAGTGTGGTGTGGAAGTTATTGCTGATGAGTCTAATGGAATAGGCAGGCTCTTAGAAATGATTGGAAGGAGAAGAGGAATCCATAAATGTATAAGTTAGTTGGAGTTCACTGTTACCCTATGGGATAGCAAGGTTCAACATTAACTATTGCACAGTAGGCTTCCAGCTTGTGAGAACAGATTTTTTTTTTCCCCAACACATTATTTCAGAATAGAAAATTCATTCTTTCTTGTAATTTTGATGTCATTATTATAACACTGGTATAATGCATAGTTTAACATATGTGAGTACTTGTTTGCAGAGTGGAGCTGGCTTTTGGTTTATATAGGCTTGAAATTTAAAGTATCAAAGATGTACTGTATTCCTGCCTTTGTATCCAATAATATTTCCACGCCAGAACATCCAATTCATTTCTCACTGGCACTCCATAAAATATATTGGCATTTAGTGTTAGGCAATCCCAAATCCTGGATTGAAAGAGTTAATCACTAACCACTCCATTCATGAACAGTGTTTACACAGGGATTTTGATGTAACTTGAAACGACCATGTAATGAGCCACTTTCAAGCAAGCTATAGTTAATAAGTGTTCATCAGCCTGGGTTATTTGACTGAAATTTTGTGTGGCCCATGGGAGGGGGAGGGGAAGGGGAACTTGATAAGGGATGGAAAAATAGGGAAAGGATGAGGAACCAGAATGAACAAGACACACTGATTCATTAACAAAACAGAAAGGTTTCTAAAAAGTCAAGTATAAAAGTTGCTTCAGCCCCAGGGTAGGTTGTCTGAAACATACACAAATAACCCATACAATGGCCTTGGCAGTGTTACAGGGATAATATTTTTGCAAGGTTGAACTATTACTGAACAATGTTCTCGTATATTGGGCACAAGCATACTGGCACTTTTATTCAATGTCAAGCAAATATGTATTCCTTTTTTGTTTTGAACAAAAATATTTGCCAGGGCCAGTGAAAAGAACACCCCACATAACTCATGTTTGAGTTCTTATGTGTACCCAGCATAGAGATGTAGTAACAGAACCCTCTGCCTATGCTGCATATGTCCTAGTATATTTTTGTGAATCCCTCTGCAAGGCTTCAGTATCAGTGAATTATTAGTGACTTTCTGCGCCAGTGCTTCTTCCTCTTGAGTACTGAAAGTAGTTTTCCATATTTTAACGTATGAAGAACTCATTCATAGCTCTCATGCAGACAAATATATCTAACAACTGAGGAGGCGGAGACAGCAAAAGTGCCACCATCAGTGTAGCAAGACTATGGTGAAGCAATTCATCTGTAATATACCATAAAGACAGCCTACTTCCCTCTGTTGAGGACTAGTAAAAGTTGTTTCGGTTAATTAATACAGTGCTAAAGTATTGTTTGTTTACTAATATGGTCAAAAGCAGGAACTTCCATTGGTCGGTATTTGAAATCTTGACTTCATCCAGATTGCAATATGCAGCTGGGTATTTTTAAAAAAAGTTCTTGCAGATAATTACAATAAAATGTAAAATATTTGCATAAGTAATAGATATATTAAGATGCCTAATAATAACATTTATGACTAGCTAGTGGTTTTCAAGACAGTGTTTTACAACATATCAAAGGGAATCAGGCCGTCACATTTTTTCCCCGAAATGCAATGAACTGATACATAGGACTGCAGGGTTCATTTTTGTGGCTTTAGGATGATAACTGAGGAAGATCAATAGTGTGGGAAGGCAGCATGGTCTGTATGCTACTGGACTGAGAGTCAGTGGGAGTAGGATTTCACCTCTGGTTTCTAGGCCCAGCTCTGCTATTAATTGGTAGTGTGACCTTGGACAAATCACTTCCCCCTATATGTCTCTGTTACTCTTCCTACCATTTGTCTGGTCTCTTCAGACAGTAACTCTTCAGGGCAGGGACTATCTTTTACTACTTGTTTGAACAGGCTAGAACAATGGACCCTCAATTTCAGTTAGGCAAAACAGAAAATTGATAAGCAACTTAGTTTTATTAAATTTGAGCATACTGTTGGGAGTTACTAAAAGGCAGCTTCCATGTATATGAATTTAGCTATATCACTGTGATATTTTGAGGGTGGCCTTTCTTGCAGATGAGTTCTATATCAAGATCTTAAGCAAAAAGCTGAAAATTAAAACCAAGCACCTATAGCAGAATGTTTCTCCTTCCAATGGACAAATATAGATGTTCCAATTTATTAAACTAAGGGTGCAAGAAATGTGAAAATTCTTGCCAAATACCTGTTGTTTTTAGCAGTTTGGTTGTTAGAGCCTGTAATTTAGAGTTTGAGTAAAAGCTCACATAAGGATGAGGTGCTGTGGTGGTCTAAATATCATACTGTACGAGTCAGCTTGAATTTTAAACAGCAAAATAATGGACTAGACTATGTAGGAGAAGAAAATGAATTACAGGCTAAAGATTGCTTAGAGGTGAGGGCAGAAAACAGAACAAAGCAATTTTAAAAAATGGAATTAGTTTGGATTTTTACATTTATAAAGACCACACTAATATAAAGAGAACGAGCCAATAGCTGGTGTGTTGATTTTTAGGCTTTGCTGAAAGTCTCATGTGACTTAAGCATGACGCTTTCCCTTTTCATGACCCTGACAAAATTGTTCTAATTGTCTTTGCGATGTTCTTGTTTTCTTTGTAGAAAGAGGGATTAAATAAAGAAACTCCCAAACAATGTGAAAAGGAATATGTTTAACAACTGAAAACAACAGATGGAAATGTTCATACATATGGAACCGTATACTTAAAGTGCTAATGGGAAAGAATAAATGTTGTGAAGTCTCATCAGACTCTACTGTTCTGATTCTGACTCAACTGAAGTCAGTAGCAAAACTCATTAAATTTCAATGGGAGCAGTGTTTTTCTTAAACAAAGCATGTCAACCTCTATCATGGAACATTTGTACAGATAAGTGAACAAGTCTTTAGTATAATATGCTCTTCTTTGTGCTTGTTTTTTTTTATGCTTATCCCATATTATTTTGTGCTGCTTCTGTTCCAGCTGTTTGACTGTAAGCTCTCTGGGGCAGGATTTTTTTCTCTGTTCAGCACACTCTGTTGAAAAGCATTGTACGCATCTAAGGCACTATATAAATGATTAAGACAAATAGTAGCATGATGTGTACCAATTTCATAAATACTGATGTTTCAGCAGTATGTTTTGTAATAGCCTAGTCATTTTTAATCATTTTCGGGCTGCATGAGCCCCTGTCTGTTTTTCATCTGTTTGGTTTGGCGGCTCTCATTTACATAATTCTCTCATTAGGGCGTACACTTCAGAGTCTGCCAGAATTCAGACAATGTGAATAAATATTTTGTTGTCCACTTAATCTTGAACCATATGCAATTTTAGAGGCAGAAGAACCTAAATTAGTACAGAAGAGAAGTCAAATCTGAGCAGTAAGTCCAATATGATTTTACAATATGTTAATGATGCTGGGCAGATTTTTACTTAGGAGGAGATTATAAGGCAGCTACTATATTTAGAATACAAAATGAACCATTGTTGCAGGAGCAATACGTTTTGAGAATACATCATCTAATAATTCCCATAATACTGTACCCTGGCTCCAATTGAGGTCAGTGGCAAAATTCCAGTTGACTTCAGCAGGAGCAGGATGAGATCCCTTGTTAATTAGCCACATGTATATACTATATTAGGTGGCCAGGAGATTTGTTGTCTCAGCACATCTCTGAGAAGCCTCTGCTACAGATGTAAAGTCTGGAAATGAAATAGAACTGTGCTCCCCTACCAGATCCTCCAGGGAAGGGGGACAGTGCTAAATGTATCCCACCCCTGGGGTGAATGGCTCACTAGCACAGCCATTCCAGCACAGCATTGTGTGGGTGCAGGGGTTGTAAATTTCATAATCTGTCTTGGAATTTGGGAGTTTATTCTGATTAACCAGATTAACTTATACCAACATGCGGTCTTTTGGTCACATTACATCAAAATGTCACATTTCTGCTGCTATGTGTACTGTTGCCCACAGTGGAGTTTATACTTGAGTCTTCAAATTTGATTTTGAATGTTATTCATGGAACAGAGTTAGTTTCAGTCAAAAGTATTTAAACATCAGCAAATAAAACAGTGTTACCCGTCTTTTCTGTTGGGTTAGTTTGTCAGAATCTAACAGCTTTTAAGATCAGAATATTTGTTTAAAAAATTGGAAAGCGGTAAAATTTTAAGGACACAGCTAAAGATTCATGAATTTTAAGGGTTTTTTCATTTTGATGAATAAATGTCTTAGTTTATGGCATATCTGGCATTTCAATCTTGTGATCAAATGGAATCCAGATCAGATTTCGTTTAACTGGTGTTAAAAGAACAATATGAAGAGTTTCAGATATTTTTTCATAGAGATCAGCGACATATTCATTTTCTTATGTCAATATTCCAAGTTAATATTGATGAGTTTAGAAAATGAATTATTTCTGGTAGATTTTATAGATTTTACAAATTCCTCAGTTTGGGAGCAATGGATTATGATTATGATGATGGTGATGATGATGTATTATGATGGAAGATCTCCCTGATTCACTGCAGGATAATTTCTGCTATCTGTGTGTTACTCCCTGACGCTAATTATTCTTTTAATTTATTTGCACCATAAGTACTAACTTCATTCTGTTCTATGAATTATCAGTTATTATTCATATTTTCCACAAGTTGATTTGATTACATTCATTCCTCAGAGTTTGTAAGTAAAAATAATGGTCAGGGTAGTTGTTTGTTTGTTTGTTTTTGTTTTTAAATTAATATAGGATGTCCTCAGAGCAAAAAGAAAATTTTCACTATTCTCTGTTAACCAGTCAGGTACTTTAAATAACCTAGGGCCTGATCTTGCAAACCTTCACATTCTTGAGTAATTAATTGAAGTCAATGGTTTGCACGACTGAGTTCCTAGATTGTAAGTCCTTGCATAACTTCTGGAGCATAATAATAAGTTTAGATGGCAGTGTGGAAGAGAAGTGTTGTCTGCTTTAAATGTGAGAGGATAGTGGTGGCATAATTAGAATTTTTAAAGAATCTTTAGAGATCACCTTTAATTGTCCTTCTGAAGGAACTGACCTAATCATTTGATGGGGATGTGTTTGCTGTACAACTGTGGCTTGCAGAAAATCCACTTGGTCACAAATATTAGACATCCAGGTTCAAAGGTAGGCCTGTATGTGTTTCTGTAATATTTTACTTGCACACTCAATACGTTTTCTTCCCCTTTTTACTTGATAAGCATATATTTAGAGCAAAGATTTACAACTAGATAAATAGAGTTGTGTGGGAACTGCTATATATTTAGATACTGGATATTTTTCTGGCAATTCTACTGCTACTATCTCCTATAGGATACAGGTTAGTCAGACTGTCATTGATCTCTTTGCTTTTTCATGGAAGATGTATGGCATAATATTTATTTTGCAGTATCTGTTACATTTCTGCAAACACACATATTTTGTAACTGATAGAGAATTTGGTGTATATTTTGGTTCCAATCTGATGCCTATAAACATGATATAAAAGCTTTGACTACCTGCCTTCCTGTGAGTTTTGACATAGTTAATATCTACAACTCTCAAGATATCATTCAGATATTACAGAAGTGAGGGAATTTGCTCTTATTGGGGTTTCTGTACTAACAGACACTAGATAGAACTGGAAAAATATAAACCTAAGATTCCTGATCACACAGGGCCCAATTTTTCCACTCTTACTCTTGTTGTAGTACTTGTGTAAGTCGTCCCATTGAAGTCAATAAAATAAAATACATCAGTGGGATTGGGAGACTATTAAACAAGACTAAGAAATGGTAGAATTAGGCCCATAATAGATGTTTATGGTACTCTGCATTTTTTAAACAGTGGAATGATTTCCATGGTACTTGATTTCTTAAAGACATTTTTCAAAGGATGGGTGAGATTTTCTGACCACCAGCACTATTAAGATAGGATTTACAAAAACATTTAAAAATCTGATTTCCATATAGATATCTTCTAAGCCAATCAAGCTATAAATCTGTGGATGCATAGTTCAGGTTTCTGTGCCAGACAATAACAGAAAGCAAATTGTGAGCTGGACCACCTGATTTCAGAGGGCTGTCTGGTCAAGGTTACCTTTATCTAAGCTAGGGTGCAGCAGTTTGAGGGATTTAATACTTGTAAGAATGCAGAGATAAACAGTGGAAATTTTCTTGTTTCTCAGAGCAAACTGATGAAACCTTTGGAAATGTAGTTCTGGATGACATGAAGAATATCACAACACTTTTAAGACCATTACTGATATTTCCAGAACAATTACCTATCTCAAGGCAAGCATACCCATGGGCCTCCAAACTTCTAACACTCAGCAGAGAAACTGGGTGTTTAGTTAATGGGATTGTCTTGAAGGTCTTAAATAATGTTGAAAAGCCAGTACATATACTTTACAAAGGTGATGGCATATCAAGCAACATTTTAATGTGTAAGTGAGTAATGATTTTCTCAATTATAAACAAGTCCTTTATGGTTAAGTATTAGCTTCATGCATTTTGTGAGTTTATAGCATAAAGATATTACTCTTCAGTCCCCAAGCCTTTGAAAATAATTGTAGGTCACAGACACAGAGCTGTCATCCAGAAGAGGAGTGGGGCCCCATTTGGCAGAAGACAATTGTAAAGAGAGGTCATAACACTCCCTCTCCTACAAAGAGATATCAATTTTATTTCAGACAGAAGTACCTCAGTCTTCCTCTCCTGGTGTTCGATATGAATCTGATTAAATCTGCACCAGACTAGCAGATAGGATACAGAATAACAGTATCACTTTGCACCAAACACCAGCAGGAGCAGAATTGAGAAAGTGGGTATAGTTTTTAGATGTGAAAATATATACACAACTGCAGATACAAAAGCATCATAGTTAGACCCTCAGTTTTGTCCTGGAGGAGGATCCTACTGTAATGTCATTAGTGGATCTGATCTGTGCAATGCACAGTTACAGGATGGCAGATGGGCATGTCTCATCTCCCCATGCTACAACTGGACCAAATGGCATCATAATGACATGGAATCATAGGATTGGAAGTGACCTCAGGAGGTCATGTAGTCCAACCCCCTGCTTGAAGCAGGAACAATCCCCAATTTTTGCCCCAGATCCCTAAACGGCCCCCTTAAGGATTGAACTTGCAACCCTGGGTTTAGCAGGCCAATGTGCAAACCACTGAGCTATCCTTCCCCCCTGTCAGTGAAGACAGCAGAAAGCAAAGAGCAACAGCTGCATCAGAAGCACAAGTTTGGGCTGGTGCCAACTCTGAGGTTGTGATGCTATGGCCAGTGGGCAAGGCTTCTTGCACTTATAGGGCCAGATAATTCGCACTTTTGAGGAGAAATGTCTTTCTCTTCTTTCATGGTAGTACCAACCCTGCTGGTGCCACTGCTAGTGATCCTATCCCTCTTCATCTTGTGAGAAATGCCTTTGATACCACAACAGAATTCTCAAGGTGAAGTTCTGCACATTACAAGTGACTCTTGACGAGTTTGATCCAAAGCCCTCTGAAGTCAAGGGGAGTTTTTCTATTCACTTCAGTGGGCTTTTGATCAAGAATGGAATTGTGGGGGTCCAGGTTTATTGTTTCTCAATTATTTCAGACCCAAGCTGATCAGTTCACAAGTAAAAAGGGCACTTGTGCATCATCAACAGCAGACATTGCCAATTAATTCATACCAAAGTCTTTCAGTCACATTAATTAATTTCACCCTTTTTCTGTGTGAATTGTGTGCAAATAGACTTTGATTTTTAACAATTTCTTCTTTCTTTAAAGTTATTTGATTAATGTTTCATGTAAACAAATTGCAGCCTATGCATTGCTTGCAAAATGATCTCTGCATTTATTTGTTATTCATTATTTGATATTGCTGCTATGCGATTGGCAACTTTAGCCACATGCTATTGTTTTTGTCCCTACGGTAGTTGGCTACAACAGTAATAAAAAAGCAAGGGTCCATTTAAGTTTCTGGGCCTTTGAATCTCTCCTGGAGAAATGAGGAACAGTTTATGGAGTTAGGAGATGCTAGGAAGGTAGGAGTTTAGGACTTTTTAAACCCTTTCCTTTCTGAACCAGTTAGGCCAAGCTTTGTCTGAAACATCATTGCTAGAAAAATCATACTGTTCTAATAATAGGCTGGAGTGAAATTAGACCCTTGTCTGGCTTATTTAATTGTCTCTGTGATAGGGCTCTGGCCTATTGTTTTGAGAACACCATCCAGTCCCATTGTGCTATGTTGTTGTTTACTGGACTGCAATATTTCATATAATATATATATAAAGTGCTTATATTGAATTTACTGGACTCCAATTTTCTGTTACCTACCACCATTTACTACAGTCATTGTCTCAGACAAAATGGTAATTGTGGTGTGGGCATATGTGCACAGTCCTAGTTGGGAAACCCACAGGTAGGTCCTTTAATAGCCTTCGTATCAGAGAAATGGGTCGGGGCAGGGAGCAATAGTCTCTTTGGTGCTGCATTGTCAAGCAGTATTTCACATACCACAATAAGAGAAGGAGTACTTCTGGCACCTTAGAGACTAACTAATTTATTTGAGCATAAGCTTTTGTGAGCTACAGCTCACTTCATCCGATGAAGTGAAAGTGAGCTGTAGCTCACGAAAGCTTATGCTCAAATAAATTGGTTAGTCTCTAAGGTGCCACAAGTACTCCTTTTCTTTTTGCGGATACAGACTAACACAGCTGCTACTCTGAAACATACCACAATATTTCACATATAATCTGAGGGCATTGTCTTAGTTTACTGGTCTCCAGCTTTCTCTCCTACATTATCATTTACAATGATCGTTACATACAGTGGTTGTGGCATAGTTTATTTCTGTGAACTGCTAGTTCAGAAAGCTGTGATTGGATCCCTGTAATAAGCTCTGTCAACAGGGCTCTGAGGAGCATTTCAGCAAGTCTGTCCCTCAATTTCACTATGAAGAAGTATTCAGTTTCAAACTGTCTTTAGTGGTCATCAACAAACACACACATTGAACAAGAGTGGTAGCAGTGGAGGGAGAAACGATCTGTAAAAAATACACATTTGGATCCTATACATGAGAATAGTCGTAACATAGGTACAATCAGCAAAGCATGGCTTCATCTGCAGAACCTGCCCCTATGCAGTGGCAGACCACATTACTGTATTGCAAAAAAACATCAATCTTTCTTCCTAAATTGAGTCTAGGAAAAGCAAGAAATCTACTGGTTTCAGAGTAGCAGCCGTGTTAGTCTGTATTCGCAAAAAGAAAAGGAGTACTTGTGGCACCTTAGAGACTAACAAATTTACTGCTTCCCCTTCTGCTTGAAAGGAGTTTTGTTTCCTCATGAACTAATTTCAGGTACAGTGTGAAATTCATTTTCCATTAACATTTATATGAACATATCTTACATGAATGTTGGCAAAAAACACATAGAAATGTGTTGGGAACACGGCAATTCAAAATGTATCTTTTAATTTACCAAATCTTCATAAATATATTTTTTACTGTTTGTGCAGCTCTAATAACCAATAATAAAAGTTTATACCTCACAGTATTATTAACAATTCTGTTTGTGATGAATGAGTCAGAAAATAATCCTGCTCACTTTAACAGTTCTGTATTGAATTACAGTGACAAAAGACATAAAAGGCAATTTTTAAATAAAGCCCAGCTTTGTCAGAAAAAGCAGGTATAATTCTGAATACACACACAGAGTGCATATCTGCTGAATAAGAAAGTGCAATCTTTACATGGTCAGTCAGGGAATCAGAAAAAACATATGTTGATAAAGATATTGAATAATCTTAAAAATCTTATAAATTTAAGCCTCAACCCTGTATTAGCCTCACTAAAACTGTACAGAATAGTTGGGAACAATTTAAATAGATACTAAAAGGTGTCAGTGCAATTAGAAGACCCAATTCTGAAGTCCTTACTCAGGCAAAACTCCCAAAATCTGTTCTGAAAATGAGAGATTGGCAAGTAGTTTTTGGCCCTTCCTGTAACCCCCCATCCCTCAACACCATACATTCATATTCCTCTAAAGTTGTTTTACCATGTCTTGTGTCCATAAAGTATAGGTTCTTATTATCTTCTTTCATTAAAATGCTGGTCAAGTGCAGGATCTGTTCGGGATTTGATTTAAATGTGATTTTCTGACAAGTCTTGATTAGAACTTGTGAAAATATTAAGAGTTTTTCATTTACTTCAAATTGAGACAAATACATCAATGAAAATCCTGTTTAGAATAAACTGGACCCCTGCCAAAATACGTAAACATAATGTGTAATAACAGATGTTGGAGTTTCAATTAAGACAATGGATACTTGTTGCATACTGTATGCTAAGGTATTGTCCTATTGTGTTTTCTTTTTGGAAGCAGATGATACAGAGTTTAAGTATCATTCCGAACACTGAATTAGGTTGTGGACTCAAAATAGTTGTAATTTGAATAGTCTTCCTGTTGTTAGAAAAAGCACAGGAAATGTTCATATTAAAATCTAGTGTGGATTGCTACATGATTGAGGGCTAAATGTTGGGGAAATGCCAGGAAAAAATTAGGTCCATATTCCAGTTGAAGTGAATTATATCAGACCCTTAAAGCTAAAACTTTAAAACTGTCTTCACTTTCTTTACATGTAGTGTTAAACATGAAGAAAACTTGCTGTCTGTATATGTGAATTATTTCTCTCTGGATGTATTGTATCTCACACCTGTATTTATTCCCCTCCATTTTTCATCTCCCCTCTTTTCATCTTTTTAAAATTCAGTACAAAATTAAAATCACGTAACCTAAAACATTGTAAAGAAAAAGAAAGTTTCAGAATAAATTCTCCTGAAAATGGATATAAAGTACTTTCTGTGCGGATGTATGCCTTGTATGAACCTATTATTGGTCAGCACAGTTATAGCCTCTATTTTTTTATTTGTTTTCTTTTTCACTTTTTATATAATATTTGCAAATTGAAAAAAACATATCTTCCACATTATTCAGGTAATGGGTAGACTGGGTTTAATTATTTAAAAGTCTGAGTGTTGTGGATTTCCCTACTCAGACAATGGTATTTATTTGCACTGGCAGTTACTCATACACTAATATACACTGTTAAAGTGTCTTATCTGTAATGTACATTATGACTAATTTAGCTCATAAGCAGTTTCATTGTGATCTCACTGGGACAGGAATTTTGGCTTGTTTTCAACATTGTCATCTTGCATAAATTTTAGATGACATAATCATACTAAGAGGAGATTGGCTGAAATAAGAAAAAGAAGTATTTCCTGAACTGCCTGTTCTTTGAGCATTGGAACTTACTGCTTGAATTATTATGACTGTAGAAAAGCAATACAATTTCTGTTGATTTTTTTCTCTTGGTGTGACAATGAGGATCTCAGACATCTGAGTATGAGCCGGACACTGTCTAGATCAAAGGTGCCCTGACCACTTTAATTATTTAGGATGTTTAGCCATCTAATTCATTCAGGGCTGAAGCTTTTCTTAATTACATCGTGCTAGTAATTTAAAGGCAGAGGTGATTAGTTGAATGATATTGTTATCCATTATTAATGCAGCATTGTAAATTTGTACAGCCCTGTAAAATGGATCAAACAAAATAACTGAATGTGGGCCTGAACAAACCCCCAGATCTGAACACCATTAAACTCTTGTAAAGTTTGGATCCAGTTCTGAACTTTGAGACTTTGTCCAACAAGTGTCTACAAGTGATAGCATCCTCTAGCCTACAAACCTTACAGTCTAAAGACACATATGGATGCAATATGGTGCAAAACAATACAAAACAAATTCAGAATGAAGTGTGGTCAAAGCTGATTTTTTCTGAAGGAATAGATCAAGGTCATGCCTTACCAAATCATCCTACTTTTCAGAGATCCTGCTGGTACAGCTCTGCACTGTTCCTAAGATGAGACATTAATTAAGTGCCAAAATCTGGTCCTAAGTGGGAAGTTGTTACAATCATAAGGGCCTTCATGAGTGAAAATGTGAATGACATTTGAGACGTTTCTCCGGTGACATCTACAGGAAGTCAGTCTGCCAGTGGTGACTAAGTTATGTGACACTCCGGGATACCTGATTTGTTTAATAAAACTTTTCAGATGATTTGGAACCATCAAGCTGTGGAATAGCTAGCCTCTGGATCTAGCTGAAGGATTTTAATGGAGCCTACTAGAATATCTGCTGGGCTGCAACGCTGGTAAGTGAATATCTAAATTTTACAAATGTGATAACAGAGACACAAATTTCAAATTATTTGCTCAAAGTCACACAGCAAATCACTGGCTAAAACAAAGGCCTGGTCCACACTAGGAATTTATTTTGGTATAGCTTTGTCTCCCATGGGTGTGAAAATGCACACCCCTGAGAGATGTACCTATACCCACCTAACCCCCGGTGTAGGCCAGCGTTAGGTAGGGTTGCCAGGACAACTTGGAGTCTCTAGGAATTAAAGATTAATCTTTAATTAAAGATTATGTCATGTGATGAAATCTCCAGGAATTCGTCCAACCAAAGCTGGCAACCCTAGCGCTAGGTCGATGGAAAAATTCTCCTATCAACCTTGCTACCACCTCTTGGGGAGGTGGATTACCTATGCCAACAGGAGAACCCCTCCGTTTGGCTTAGGTAGTCTCTACACTGAAGCATTACAGCAGTGCAGTGTTACACCACTGCAGTGTTTTAAGTGTAAACATACCCAAAGTTAGAACATAAGAATTCCTGGTCACCTATTAGAGTACCAGAATTCTGGTACTCTAACCACTAGACCATGCATTTTGTAATGTATATTATATAAGTACATATAGCATGTACAGTATGTGTGGGTTATATAATGCATGCTGGCCAAATTTAGTGCATCTGTCAAAAGGCATATATAAAATTTGCAGGCACTTCCATGTTGTACAGGATATGTGTAAAAGGAGACTTTTGGCACAGAGTTACTAAAAGGTTCTTGAGAGTTTGTCTCAGAGAGATCACAGCAGAGGAAGGAACACTGCAGAAGGTGGGGGAGGGGTAATGACTTCCTACAAAGAAAAGGGAGTTGCTTCACTCCTTGTTCTGATTTCCTCCTGGACCTCTCCTTGTATCATACCTTTCCACTTCACCTTTGCTTGCTCTTTGCTTTGTGTGTACTAGCAGCAGAGCCCTCACCCCTTCCCACACCACAACTTCCTGCCCCAGCCCAGAGCCCCCTCCCACATTCTGAACCCCTTGGCCCCAGCCCAGAGCCCCCTCCTGCACCCCAAACCTCTCATCTCTGGCCCCACCCTAGAGCCTGCACCCCCAGCCGAAGTCCTCACCCCCTCCCACACCCCAACCCCCTGGGCCAGCCCTGTGAAAATAAGTGAGTGAGCCAAGGGTGGGGGAGAGTGAGCGATGGAGGGAGGAGGGATGGAGGGAGGGGGAGATGGGGCCTCGGGAAGGGCAGGGGGCAGGGCAAGGTTGTTTGGTTTCCTGCAGTCAGAAAGTTGGCAACCCTATGATCAGTGTTTCACCATTGACTTCAGTGGAGCTACACCATTTTATACCAGCTGAAGATCTGGACTCTAGCCTCTTGTGCAGAGCACTTCAAAGACTGTGGGCCAAACTCTGCTCTCACTTACACTGCTGCAACTCCAAAGAAGTCAGTGGGGTTGTATTGGTGTTACTGAAAATATTATTTGGATCTGGGGTTTTACTTTTACTAATATTCACAAAGCCAAGCTGAGTGCAATGAAAATTAGCTAGGCAACATAGGAACCTGCAGGAATTTGGCTTATAATGTCTTCTGAGAAATTCAAAGGGACAGGAATATATGATCCTTTACCTCATAGAATGCACAGCTCTATGTGAATTAGTTCCTTCCATCACTTACATGGAGTTACAAATAGATGAAAACCCTATAATTGTTTTTGCTTCTTTAAAATGTCAGACCTAATACCTTTCAGATTTGTCTTTGTTAAAGGAAATATTGAAATGAAAATCACACCAGCACAGCCTATAATTAATATTGACTGTAGCCCCAGTTTGGATTAGTTCCATTCTGCAATAGTTACTGGCACTAGTCCATTGATTTATAAACTAAAAAACCTCTGTGGCAAAGCATTTGATGGTGGGATCCTGATTGCAGGCCAAATTGTGCTTGCTTTACTCCTACAGTTAGTCCTATGAGCATCATTAGGAATACTCCCATGATTAAGGAGAGCAGGATTTGACTCCACATATGGGCAGGTATAGAGGGGACAGAGATAATAGCTTGAAAAAATCTTTTGTCATTTTTCCACAGGTGAGAGAGAGCCTGTTTTACAAGCTCAGGTATCACAGCTCTGACAAATGAGTAATCTTGAAAGAACTTGTCTTTGTCCCGCTCCCTTTTATCCTTGAGGGAAAGAGCTTCAGTAACACCCTTGAGGTCACTGAGTTTAAAGACAGGTTACCCAGTTTTTCAGATACTAATTTTCACTGATATTAAACCAGAAAAAAGGAACCAAATAATATTTTTTCCTCCATCTGCTTTGTGATTGTTCTCCGTTTTGTTTTAAATGATTACTACCAGTAGATTGTACAGCCCTTTTAAAAAAAAACCTGCTATAGTTTTTTCCAGAAACGAGTTTGGTAACAAGTTCATTAAATATAATACAGTTCAAATTCTGTTCTCAGTTACACTGGCATAATCTGGAGCAGCTATACTGACTTCAGAGAGTTTATACTGATATACTTCCATGTAACAAAGTATAATTTGATGTTACAAAAAAAGACTTTAGGAAATACAAATGACTAGTAATCCTCAATGGTTTGTATGAGGGCTATTTGATTTGCATACCTACTGTTAGTTTTTCTTTTGTATTTACATTTTTCCACTTTCTTTTTTACTGCATCCCAGTAAATTTCATGAGATTTGAAGTCATATCCTCATCAAGTGCAGATCAGCATAGCTCCATTGAAGCCAATGAAGCTATACTGATTTACATCAGTTGAAAATCTAGTCACTGATCTTTTCAACATCAAAGAAAATATTATGGAAATGCCATGAGCACTACCAAAACTTATGTTTTGTCCCCATCAGTGGCTGCCTGATACTTTTTAAAAGGCCTGCCAAAAACCAAAACATATACAAAGATACTCAGCTTTACCCAAATACTATACTGCTATTTTGGGCTTTATTCATGCTTCTGAATCTGAATTCACAGCCCTAATAAAAGCTTAATAAAGTCTGAAAACACTGTAAGGGAGTGTAGGCCAGGTCTCACAGTCCTTATTTAGGCAAAGCTTCCATTGAAAAAAGACACAGGATTTGTACCTGCAATAATGCTATTGTAAGCAGTAGTGTTCTGGACCATTTTGCTGAATATAGTATGTTTTTATCAAGGAAGGTTCATTCTACATTCTTTCCACTTTCACTGTCAGCAAAGTTTTTCCAAATCCGTTATTGGTGTGTCATCCTCTCCATGTGACAGGAAATGTGACTGTAGCATTGGTAGGTTTCTAATTATCCTCTTATTTGCTGAAAATAATGTCAGCCTTCTTGTTTGTACATCTCAGATGATACTCATGTTTTGTACCACTGGAATCAAACAGATGTTTTTAATTTTTTGTGCCCTTGTGGTATGAATCAGAAAAAGGGCTAAATAATCCCAGCCACTCCTTGCTCCCACCATGCATGCACCTGTAAGGAAACAAAAGAACAGCTTTAATGAAATGCATACTTACATATACTCAGAGAACTGCAGTCCCTAAGGACTCTACTGTCAGGTGTGTGTTTCACTCCCATGCAACTTTCTGGGATGTTAAGAAGAGGCTGCACATCATTGTCATTTATCTGCAGTTGCTGAATTCTCCCTTCTTCAGGATGTTAACTTCATCAGCTTACAATCAAAAGATATGTAAGGATAAGGAGGATTTAGTACCCAATCCTGGGTTCTCATTCATGCCATCCCCATTGACTTCAATGGGACTACTTGTGAATAAATGCTTAATCAGTATAGCACATTAGCCACTCCACCACATTGCCTTTCAAAGCAGAGACTGAGATTATTAAAATTAGAAAAAATTAAAAATTGGTTAAACTCAGTGGCCCACATCCTGAACGCCTTACTTAGACAAAACTTCCACTGAAGCCACTGGGAATTTTCTCTGAATAAAGACATCAGAATTTACATCAGGAAGGATAAAATTATAAAGCCATCAATCCACTTACTTCCGCGCATCAACTGATCATCAGCTGGGGTCAGAAGGAATTTCTCTTACACAGTTAGATGACTTAAAGGGTTTTCTAATGCCTTTCATACGAACATCCAGAGCTGACTAATGTCAGAGACTAGATACTGGACTAGATGGAATGTTGGTCTGATCCAGTATTGCATTTCCTGTATTCACACCCTACTCCTGACAAAGAAGAAAAGTTACTAGGCATTTAGAACTCTTAGAAAGACCATTAGCAAGAAGTGAAAGAGAAAATTTGTTATTCAGACAAATCTATGGACTGGTCTACACACAGTTTTTGTACCAGTATAACTATATCCCAGTTATACAGAGTAGTACAACCCCCTAGGGTGGATATACCGGTATAAAGTGGGTGCTTATATCAGTGTAGCTTATTTCTGTAAATTTATTGAAATAATCTATACCAGTATAAGCACAGTTCTTCCAGTGTATCTGCATACACAATAAGGGAGTACACTGATTTAACTACATTGGTTTCTAAAGTGATATAGTTAGATCAATGCAAAATCTGGGTGGACCAGTCCTAAAATAAAGCAGCAGAAGCTGTTGCAGCAAGGATATAAATGTGACACACACTCACCTGTCTGAAGTACCTGACATTTGAAGACCTTACGGGAATGTGGTTGGAGCACATTTTCTGTTGGTGCTTGTTCTTCGGACAACGAGGTTTTCTGGCAATCACTGACTCATAATGTGAAAATGAGTCTTGGAAAGAGAAACAACCCAATTGGCATTTCTAGCTAAGGGCACAACAGTGAAATATGATCTCTTTAAAAAATTCCCCCCAACCACTTGGAGTTCAAATGGTGGTACAGCTTGACAGCAGCCAGTACCAGGCTCATTTATTTATTATTTGTTTCACATACATTCAGAATAAAAGACAGACATAAGACATCACTTTTTCTAAACAGAAGTTGTGCAACTGAATGGCCACTGAATCTCTGGTGATGGTGGAATTATAACTATAACATGAAGCATTATAACTTTATTATTATACAAATGATCTCTGAAAAATTCATGAGAATATTTCTTTGGCAAAGTGGTCTAGTGGGTGAAGCATGGGGCCTAGGAATCAGGAGATGAGTTTCTAATCTTTGCACTGACAATAATTTGATGTCTTATATTGGGCAAGTTGTTTAACCTCTTTGTACTCACTTACCCCATCTGTGAAATAGGGGTAATGCTTACCCAACCTTGTAATGCATGTTGAGATCTGTAGATGCAAAATAAAAATAAGTGCAAATTACTGGTAATATATGCACACTCAAGATAAACTACTATTGGCTTACGTGTCATGCAATCTCAGGGTACTGCAGAAGCTGATATTTCAAGAGTTCTGCAGCCTTTTCTTCTTATCTAATAGACTGTAGTAGCTGCTAACTCAAGAAAGCATTGTAGTCTATGGAATATCTAACATCCACACAAATTCGAAAGGGGGTCATTTCCATTCCTTGTGTTTGGAAAACTTTTTAATTAGTTATTATTGTCAGGATATCATCACCGTTATTTTTATTTTGTCAAATCCCAGATTCCTTACTCAATTTTTATTCAGACAGAACTCTAATTCAAGGGAATAGCATTATATCTGAGTAAAGATTTAAGGAATTAGCCTATTAATTTATTAGTTAATTAGTATTATCATGTTACTATTTTTCACCACCTTGACTCTAGTTATATAAATATGTAAGATATATCAGAACAGTCAATCTTTAGATTGATGTAGTGTCCCATCACTGTGTTATCTAGTTGCACTGTGGTATCTATTACTATTCACAGCTATAGAGCATGATCTTGTAAAGGCTTACTCTCATGAAGTCAGTTGGACCATGTTCATGAATAAGGATTATTCATATGAGTGAGGTTTGTGGAACTGGGCCCATAGGAAGTATACTTCAACTCTGAAGCTTTAGAAGATGGAAAAAACCTAGTAATTGGGATTCCTAGTAACAGGGGTTCCGGTTTACAGTAAGTGGGAGTCAAGACAAAGAGAAATCTCTTGCCACAGAACATGATTTAAATGTGGTCTGATTTGGTTTAGATGCATATTCTGTGGGAAATTATTCCAGAGGCAATGTCCCACTACCCCAAAAAATCCATTTCTCCAGTTCTCACATGTGTCACCCATGGGAAGGACAGTGTAATCATTTATACATAATGCAGTTGATTTAGTAGCTCAGAGAGAGGTACATTATATACATTTCCAGTCTTTTACATAAACTGAGGTCAAGGCTATTCAAAGCTTTGGAAACATTGACCAGTGCTTTGAATTTCACTTGAAAATGGAAGAGCAGCCAGTAGAGGGTATGAATCAAAAGGTGTAATGAGTCAGGTTCTGTGAACGACCTCTGGGAAGCGAAGCACAAAAGGCACAGCCCAAGCGGTGGGGACAAAGGTGACTTTACATCACCCTTTGGATTCTCAGCTGCTCTAAAGTCAAAAATTACCCCAGGCATAAGTTAGAGCAGCTCCTGTCTGCTCTGACTTGAACAGCCTATCCTAGGCTGCCTAAGGGCTGCAATGAACCCAAAATCTCTGTACTGCTCAGTACTACAGCTGTGCCCTTACCTGTCGCAAGTCCTCTGTCCAGAAAACCCCTCCACTGGGACTTGTGAAGAGGGAAGCATGGGGTTCATTATGGTGGCTCTACACTGTGTTTGCATCAAAGGAATTCTCCCCCAGCCCACTGCAGCATACTGACGGCCTTATATGCTTCCAGACTGGAGCATAAGAACTACAGTTGGGGAACAGATTCTGTCCCAGTATGCTCTCACTGGTCTGCCCCCACTCAGAAAGTGGGTCATGCCTTAGCCAAAGTTTCTGCATGGACCTCAATGTTTAGCCCAAAGTGGAGTGTGTTGCAGCAAGCTAGCTTACTGGATGACCCTTACAAGGTCTGCATCTGGGAGGACAGGATATAATTTGTCCATGACAACTTTTTAGGAGCAATTCCTATTCTTTGTGTAAACACAAGCTTAAAATACATACAGTATTTGTTTAACAGACCAGGATTATTCTTTTACAGTTGTTACAGTGTACTGGGTAGAAATAAACACTTCCAAAAATTGCCTAGTTTTGCTTATGAAAGTGTAATTGTTCCTTCAGAATGGTTCTAGTTTCTTAGACATATTCCATTTTGTAAAGTGCCTGATGTACATATTCCCTGGACCAGGACAGATTTTGCACTTTATAATCTTCATTCAAATCTTTATTTTATTTTCAATGTTGCTGGTGAATTTATTGCACTGATTTGAAACAGCCATAGTGTGTATTCTTATTATCCATATAGATGGCCAGGATTTGAAGAAGTTGGATATTTATGTGGACTGGACATTTACATAGATAACAAGAACATTTAGTTACAAAAGTAAGGATTTATAAAAATAACCCAGAGTTTTGGAAGGGGGTCAAATGCTTCAGGACAAAAGCTAACAGGGGTCAGGAAGAAGCATTTCTTGTTTGCAGATTATTGCGTAACTGCCTTCTGCAGGATTTCTTGCACCTTCTTTTGATGTAGCTAGTACTGGCCCATAGGATATGGGTTAGATGGACTACTGTTCTGATCCATAATAGCAATCCTGTGTTCCCATGCAGACAGACAACGTTGAAATTTGGTCCACTAAACTCTGCCATTCAGTCCTCACTTAAGAAGAGACTAATAATTTTGCCACATTATGTAGTGGCTCTGTAATGTGGAGAAGCTAGCATTAGGATGACATCACACTCATTCTGTCTTCTGAACTGAAGGAATGTGAACTCATTGACCTCGTACATATGGGTAAATTGGCAGATAATCTGTTATTCAGATGATTTTGGAATAATACCTTATATTTAGCATTTACAGTATATTATGCTTTTCATTTGGAGAGCTCAGTGTAGTTTAGCAAAGTGAGTAAACTAGGGATAATAATTACAAGTGGGAAACTGAGTGAATTTTTATTTTGTAGAAAATTAAATCTTTAGATTTAGATGCAGCCACCAAAATTTTCCTGTACAGGAATTGACAGCAAGTGCTGCTGCAAAATGCTACTGCAGCATTAAAAGTAAAAGAAGAGAGAAGATCTTGGATTAGAGTAATCCTGACGCTAAAGAAGTCTCCCAACAGTAGACCAGATCACCCCCTTTCATAGACAAACCAACTGGAGGAGGCCAGAAAATTAGGAACCTCATAGAGTTTTCTTCAAAGGATCCCCTGGATGGAAAGGCATTGTGGGCCATGGAAAGAGTGATGCCTTCCAAACTCATGGATCCCCAGGGGATTTACAGAGAACATTCTCTTAGGTCCCTGAGACAATAGCTACCCTGCATGGATGACTGTTCCCTATATGGCTCTAATGGATGCCCTTTCTCCTGTTGCACCACTATTCCTGTAGGAGCTATACAGGTATTGCTGAGTTGACTGTTCTGTATCAGCCACAGAATTGAGTTTACACTGCTCTAAATAGCATTAATCCCTGATATTATTTCCACATAGTAATCTGGCAGGTCTGCAGGGAATAGTGCCATGTGTTGTAATTGCATGCTCTGTCTTTTCCCACCACAGCCCCACCCCACAAACCCTGATTCTGTATACTCCCAGTCCCAAAGAGGCATTTGTGGCATCCCAAGGGAAATACGGATAGTGTCTTAAGAGCACCATTCCCTCTTTCTGTATGGGCTGAGGAATATCCACCTGCAGAGGATCTGTATGTCCAGTACATGAAGGGGATAATCTATCCACACTATTTAGTTACAGCAGCACACAACAGCACTGAAATCTTGGTACTAATCTGCAGTGTCATAGCCTTGTTCTTACTCACAAATATAGACTTGAAGTGTTTTGATATACCTGGTGATGAATTATTCCTGAGAAGGGAATTCTCTGCCAGCAGAAATTTGGCAGAGGCGGCTCTGCTGTCTCCTCCACCAGCCTCACCCTCACGCCCAGCGTAGGAGTATAGGGATGGAGGGTATATTAGGGGTACTCCAGGGACAGGATTTAGGAAGGGATGGGGTTTGATAGTAACAGAATTCCTCTACACCCTTTCCTCCATTGGGGTAACACCAGTGTCATAAGTCAGAGCTTCTCTCTTGCAGCTCTAACTTGTGCCAAGGCTGGATGGCTTAGGACCAAGGAGCTGCAATTGGATTCCTAGCAGCCTCTACTCTCCACTACGCTGGACCAAAGCTTGGTTGGGATGGAGAATCTGCCCTAATGGGTCTTGTCCAAGCTTGGTGATAATGATCCCATTGAATATTTTTTCCAGTTGAAACAATATCTTAATTTAAATTTTCTTTAAATAATATCTTCCTTCCTCTGGTGGGTTTGAATGCAAACCTTTGCTGGCAAATGAATAACTGCAAGTACAGTGCATGCACAATCATGTTTAAATTGTAATAATTTATTAGTGTTACTCCAGCTTTAATTAAAAGAATTATTTTATAGACTAGGTAGGATGCAGCTGCACTGGGAGGAAGGGAGGAGTTTTTTCTATTATTGTAATAAAGCTACCATTTTTCCATAAGGACCAATCTATGAGCTTCAGATGTCTCCCATTGACTTCAGTAATGTAGAGACCAGGCACTATTTGGAAACATGAAATTTCCATGTATAAGAAAAAACACCAAGGAGGACAGTGCAGTAGGTATCTTGGTAAAAGTTTTCTCCATCAGGAATACGGTATATCATCTCATCCTAAATCTAAGCCATTTTATTTTCCAGGTATCTTTAAGGCAATTGCAAAATATACTGAGACTATTGTATGAAAGCATTATTGTGTCTGCCCTGTTGCACACCCCAATGTCATGAAAGGTGCTTTCATGTATTTACAGGATATAATTAGCTTTAATTTGATCTCAGAAGTTTTAATGGGATTCACAGTCCAAATCTGTAATAGGCAGCAGCTGTAGTGTGAGAAAAAATATTTTTAGTTTTTCTATTTGACATTTTTAAGTGCCTATTGGTTCATGTCCAGTATTGAGACTAGTAAAGGTAGCTTGCAAGCTACTGTGGAAAAATCACTCAAGATAACACAGTTTGAGAAAATTCTAAACGTTGGAAATAAATAAACTCTGCGTTTTCTAAGTGTTTTAGCTAGGTCTGATAATTAGTAATATACGTTTCTTAAGTATGTACCAAAATGCTATGAACAGTATATTCACACATATATTACAAGGAATAAATAAAATGATCGTTAAATGCAAAAATAGCAGTTCTGCCTTAAGAATGAAGAGCACGGGGCATGATCTCATGTCCCATCTTCACATCAGTAATTTATTGTCTTCTGTGATGATACCTATGGGAATCAGGGTTGTGGAATCAGGTCCAGGTTTTGTTGGTTTCTTATAGCAAAGCTCCTTCTGGGTAGGGCAAGCATAAAGGCTCTTTATTTCTTCAGAACATGTGGCTTTACCCTCTGTAACTTTGCCAGGTTGGTGATTCCAATACCTGACTACTCCTCCAGGAGTGCTTGCACAGCTGTTAGCTGGCTCGTACTGCCCTGTGCTGCTATCCCATGGAGTGAGAGCAAACCAAGACGTTTCCAGATTTAATACTATAATTATTCTGAACCCCCAAAATGTGAAGGGTTAGTACCCCTGGAACTATGTGTAAGCTCCTCTCTCTTAAAAAGGGAGACCTAGAGGGGAAAATAAGGGGTCTGGTCCTGTTCACACTGAAGTAATTTGAAATGTATAAAACAGAATTAACTAGGAAATATAACAAAAATTAACACTTTAATTAATATACTCTATTCAGCTCTCTGAATCCAGTGGATCTAATAAGTGTAGAGAGATGACAGGTCAGTTCCTGCTGATGTCTCATGTAGATTCCCACAGGTTAGAAATATGAAAAATATACATATTTAGATGTCTGCATGAAAGTAGACATTTTTAGTTCTGTGCATCTAAGCACATGTGACATGTCTGAATTACAACCTCCTTTAAGAGATATGTCATAAATGCAGTATAAGAACTAGTCCATTCACTACATCTAATTACAAAGAAGAGTAAATCTCTAAAACAGTATATAATACATCCCTAAGTTAAACATAATATAAAGGAATGATTATCAATCACACAGAAAGGTGTCATCTTAACTGTAGATGAAGAGAAGGAAAAATCAGCTTGATCGTTAGAAGTCAAAGATTCACAGGTTTATATTCTATTACGTTTTTTTAAAAATAGATAAATTAACCAAAATTAAATTTACTCTTAAAATAACCAAAGTTTGGGGTGTTTTTGTTGTTGTTTTAAAATAGCAGAGTCTTTCCTAGAACAGATTTTAAACTCCGATTCCTCAAGTTTTCAAATGGTAGAGCTGTTTCATTCAATCCCACATTACATCAGATCTGGCTCCTGCTGTGTAGTATCATTAAAATGATACCTGTCTCCCACTGAGGCACATCAGTCCCATTCACTGACTACAGTTAATGAAACATTCTCAGATATTTTTTTTAATTCTTTTTTTAAAGGGAATATTCATGCACCTATTTAAGGTATGGCTATTTAACAGAGCTGTTATTTAATAAGAAAGCACAACACTTATTATGAGACATATACCACAAAGCATACAGGATAATTATAACATCTAACAATGTCAACATTAAACTGCTTGGTATTAATATTAGAACTAATTCAAAGCTAACAATTGAATTAGTATACATGCTTTAAAACTATGGGCCATGTTGTGCATAATGGAGCCCCAGCTATATAATAGCCTGATCCAGTGAGGCATTGGCACCCACTGAATTCAGCAGAGGTGCTTAGGGCCTTCAGCACCTTGCAGGAGTTTTCAGCACCTTGGAAGATAAAACCCTAGAAGGATGTGGCTCTGAGGGAGGTACAGGAACTCCTCACTTAACGTTGTAGTTATGTTCCTGAAAAATGCGACTTTAAGCGAAACCATGTTAAGTGAATCCAATTTCCCCATAAGACTTAATGAAAATGAGGGGGTTAGGTTCCAGGGAAATTTTTTTCACCAGACAAATATATATATATACATACACACACACACACACACACACAGTATAAGTTTTAAACAAATAATTTAATACTGGTACACAGTGATGATGATTGTGAAGCTTGGTTGAAGTGGAGGAGTCAGAGCGTGGGATATTTCCCAGGGAATGCCTTACTCCTAAATGATGAACTAGCAATTGGCTGAGCCCTCAAGGGTTAACTCTCACACCCTACAAGGCAGCAGGAAAGGAGGGAGGGCAGACAGACACACACACACCCTGTGTGTGTTTGAGAGACAGAGATGCTCATTTCCCCTTTAAGTATGAAGAGTGGGGTCAGAAGTACACTGCCTTGTTAATTAGATCAGCAAGCTGAGACCAGACCGCAGCTGTTGCCTAAGGCAGCAGCTCCCTCTGTGCGTGTGTCCCCCCTGCTCTATGGAAGATGGGGTAAGTGGGGTGCAGGAGCAGGGGAGAGGGGGACACCCTGACATTAGCCCCCCTCTTCTTCCCCTCCCCCCCACACAGCAAGCAGGAGTCTCAGGGAGCAGCTCCAAGGCAGAGGGCAGGAGCAGCACATGGCAGTGCGGGGAGGGAAAGCTGAACTGCTGGCAATTGATAACCTGCTGAGCAGCTGCTGCACAGGGAACTTAGGGGAGCGGGGAGCTGATAGTGGGGCTGCGGTCCATCATGGTTCCAACCACCCACCAGCTAGCTCCAACGGGCTGCTCTTCCTGCAAGCAGTGGACAAAGCGGGCGGCTGCCAAACAACGCTAGAAGGGAGCATTGCACAACTTTAAACGAGCATGTTCCCTAATTGATCAGCAATGTAATAATGAAACAACGTTAACCAGGATGACTTTAAGTGAGGAGTTCCTGTACTCTGAAGCCCACCAGGGCTGAGCAAGGAATCCTCTACAACAAAAAATGCTGCAGAGCATTCAAACTGAGGGAAATGGCCCATGCTTGGCAACTATAGGATATGAAGGCTTTGCCTTCATTGCTAAGAAAAGGCATGTTCTTACCCTAGGGTAACTAGTGCAGATTATCTATCCTGCTGTAAAATCATAGTGGAGACAACACACTTTAGTATTACCATGAGGTAAATTAGGCAATGTCATCCATGGGCAGAAGAAATAATGGTGACCTTGCCTGGTCTATCTTGTGTTGAAATTAATGTGCCTTGTCTGCACTATGTTTTTATAGTGGGTTAGCTAACCCATGCTTTTTTAGCAGTGAAGACAAAGCTGGAGAGTAGCAAAAAGGGGCCACTGCGTTCCTCCTGCATGGCTTCTGGATCCCACTGATTCACTGTGTGCAAAATCACTGGGCATATCTCCAACAGAACTACCAGTTCTTCCCTCCTCATGGCAGTACTAAGGTCCACAGAGCAGTATAGAGGGCCACTGCATGCCCCACTCCCATACTCAGTACAAGCATATTTCCATTGTACATGAGCCTGGTATTGCTTGCTTCACAAGGCCTTTAGGATGGGGGCCCATAGAAGTATAATGGGTGGGTCTGGTTGGTCTAGTCACCATGTTTAATATTTCACATGCCTTGATAATGAAGCATTGTAAATCATGAGCCTGCTAGCATTCACTGATAAACTGGTCATGCAAAAGAGCTCTCCAGAGTAGTAACTCAGAAAAATGATTTCACATTTGTAAGACACAATTCAAGGGTGTGGAATGACTCACGGGGAACTGAGTGAATAACCTCGACTTTGTTTTCAGGAAGACAAAGGAAAAGCAAGCAACATTTTAGAATCTGGCATATTTCTGGGGACACGTTCACAATGGTAGGAATTGCATTCTGGGTATTGATAGTAGCAAAAATATCAGAAACAATATTTTATATGAAAATAGATAGGTCACTTTCAGAATGCACGGGTCATGTGTTGCAATACAACACAGGCACAGATTTGCAGAACTTGACACAATAAAAGAGCTTGACTTGTGCTGTGTGAAATAAACTTTACAGTGAAAATAGTTGAGTAGGAAGTCTTAGGCAGGTGCCAGTCATGATGTAGAGGTCCCTCTGGCCACAGCAGGAGGCAGAAAGAAAACATATCTCATAGTGAAAAAGCCCTTCTTAATCAAAATAATACTGTAAAAGATCAACAAAAGTTTCACACCCTAAAGCAGGCATAGGCTGGGTTCAATTTCAAAGAGACAAAAATTCCTTCCACTTTTCTAGTCCATTCCTTAGTTCTTCCCTTTACCTCAGGAAGGTCTGGAGAGTGTCTCCCATTCATCAGAGTTGCAAACAGTTTGTACATACCAAACCAAAGGGAAAAATCCAGTGAGCAGATCTCCAGGCTTTCCCTTATGTCATATAAACCCCATTGCTCCTACCCTATCTTCCAGTCAGGCTTTAATTCTTAGGCCCTTGGGACCCAGTTCTTTCTAGGCATGACACCATGAGATCCTTCCTCTACCAGCACAACCAGCCATTCATTCCTGCTTTCTTTTTATTTCCAGTCCCCTTCCTGATCATTTCTTCTAGATGGAATATTTCTGGTAGGTGTTGCAGAGTAGAGCTGATTGCAGCCACTGTCTATAGGTCAGACCATAAATACCTTCCTTCCCTGATCCAATGTAGGATTTGCACTCCATCACAGAGCTGTCAAAACGTTCCCACTGGTCATTCAGTTTCCATACATGACAACTTTTCAAACTGCTCTGGCAAGTATTGTTGTTCATTATGATTTTTTCCCTTACAGAAGCACATTTCTCACTTTGTCTTCAGAATATAGACCCTCATCTTGTACGGTATTGAATGTCTACACCTCCCATTGAAAGAACTCTGCAGGATTAGATCTTAACTAGTGAGGTGCACATATAGGAAGGTGACTAGAAGAAAATTCAGTGGAATATTTTCCCACCAAGAGCATTGATGGGTGCACTTTCTCCTCCACCACTGGAATTTCTCCCTTCTCTTCTCAGTGTTTCATTTCTTGGAGACCAGAAATTTTTTCACAGATGAAATAATTTACAGAGGTTTTGAGGCTTGTTTGCTTTTGCAGTCTTAAGTAAGTAAGTAATTATTAAACCTGCTATTAATTAGTCTAATTAATATGAAAAACAAACTGGGGCTGAGAAGAGAGGCAGTTGCCAGCTAAACCTTATAAATAAATAAAGAGCTTAATTTAACTACAGACATCTTAGAATCAAGCATGTAAAAATAGATACAAAAATTAAGAGTAAAACAGAAACAGCAGAGGGTGCAAGGAGAAATGTGTGCAGACAAGACCTAGTGCTTGAGTAACAGTCAAGATTTTAGAAAGTCTTTTTATTGTGGGACATGGTAATAAGCAGAGAGATTTGTGTTTTGAAGTAGTGATGGATGAACAATTTCCTTTGTCTTTATAGCACTACAGCAGCATGGCTGCACCACTGCAGCTGCTTTGCTGTAGCGCTTAGTGAAGCGAGGCGGTAGTTATGTTGATAGGAGAAGCCCTCCATTTGACATAGTGCTGTTAATACTGGGAGTTTGGCCAGTATAGCTGCATCGCTCAGGCGTGCGGACTTCCCACACCCCTGAGCAATGTAGTTATACTGACATAAGTTTGTAGTATAGACCAGGGCCAAGTCTCAGAATGTTGCTGACCACCCCACCTCCAGTCTTCTCCATGCAAAGCAGGGGGTTGAAAAAAATTCAGATCTCAAATCAACCAAAGATAGGGGGTGTTCAGGTCTGAGTTTTTATTTGATCCGCCTTAGAAATAGATTTCAGGGTAGCAGCCATGTTAGTCTGTATTCGCAAAAAGAAAAGGAGTACTTGTGGCACCTTAGAGACTAACAAATTTATTTGAGCATAAGCTTTCGTGAGCTGCATCCGATGAAATAAGCTGTAGCTCACAAAAGCTTATGCTCAAATAAATTTGTTAGTCTCTAAGGTGCCACAAGTACTCCTTTTCTTCTTAGAAATAGAGGTCAGCTGCCGAATTTGGTCCATATTCAGATTCAGATTCCAAACATCCTTGAACTTTTGAGATGTTCTGATGTGGGGTTTTGGTTTGGCTCAGTGCTAGTAAATACTCTGTTGGTTAGAATGAGATTCTTGGTGTTGTGGTTGGTTGGGAAAGGCTGGTGGGTTTTGAAAAATCACCAGCCTTTTGGGAGGAAGGAAAGTTTACTAAGGAAAGAAGAAAATAGCAGAGAGAGTCCTGATAGGCTGAAGTTGTTCCTAAGAAGTTCTGGGGTGGATCTGAAAGGAGACCACAGAGAAAAGAGACTCATGGAGATTCTTTACTTAAGGAAATGGATGAGCTCTCTCTGACACAAGCAGGGATATCAAAGGTTTGTAGCTACCGATGCCAATGGACCTACTACTCTTTTGAGCAAGGTATAAAATGTTTGTACTGTGTAATGATTAGGCTACATGATTTATGTTGTGCTAAACTGCTGTGGATCTGCTACCGTGGAGACAGGATTACTTGGCTGTCAAAACTATCAACTATATATATCCCTGCTGTAACTCCATTGAACTCCATAGAGTCAATTTGGTCCTATGTGCATAAACAAGAAAGTGAGTGTGAGCTCTAACACATAAATACATGAGAAAAAGCATATTATTGAGAGGCATGAGGAATGCAGATTAGTGTGCTGGAAGGTGTGGCAAGGACAGAGGTATATGTGGGCTGTATAATGACTATGTTGGTGAGACATCTGTAATATGAAGGCAACAGAGCCAAAGAACTGGTGCAAGACCCTTGCTTCCAAACAAAATGCAGCAACAGTATTACTTATCTTCTACCCATAGCAGCTAGACGTCATGGAGATACAGCCCAAGTGGGGGCTGGACACTCCATAAGCTCTGTGTGTGTAGTTGTATTTTTAGCACAGATATTGAATCCCATGTGTTAATGTAAAGGATATTTTCTGTTATATGCTGAAATATGAGCCTGCCTTTTTGTGATCCTAATTTTCATATATTTTGTCATACATTGCACTCCCATAGTGCCTTCCACTTGAGGATCTCAGAACACTTTAGAAATATGAATGATATAACCTCTACAGCCCCTCTGAGAGGACATATCATTGTCCCCATTTTACAAGTGGGGAAAGGCAAAGAGAGACTTGATTTTCAGAGATACAGTTGATTTTAATGGGAGTTGTTTCTCCTTGAGAAATATGAAAAATTTTGGTGAAAAATGTCACCAAAAATTTGTCTTTTTTTCACTGAATAATTTCAAAACCAGCTCTAGTGGGTATGCTTTGCTCATCTGAAAATTAAGTTATAAGTGGCTTGTTGCAGGTCACGTGGAAGGTCTGTGATAGACGCAGGAATAGAACCTAGCTTTCCAATCCTGTGACTTAGCCACAAGACTTCCCTTCCTTACTTATTTTACTTACACTTGTACTGGGATATGAAAAAATTGTTTACCATCTATATAAAAGATTTGCTCTACCTGCTCATACTGCCTAGTTTCAAAGAACAACACTGAGGTATCATCAGTTAATATGGGAGCAAAGTAGCTTCCTTAAAGAAAATGTAATATCCTGCTTCATGTACTGGTAGTCCTGGTTTAGTTCCATTGTATTGATATTTTTCTCTGTTGTACTGAATTGTCATCAGAAAAAACACTACATTCTTGAAGACTTAATACATAAAGCTAAGATGACCATCTTGGCCATTATCAATACTCTCTACCTGCACAAGAAAGCATGCTTTATCTAAGAAATCAGCAAAATACGAGTGTGTGTATGTTTGTTTGCTAATGTCTGACACTGGGCTAGGCAAGCTGTCACCTGCTATTCCCTTGGCAAGGAGGGTGGGATGGAAATCATGCAGCTGGCAAGCGTTTATTGGTTTGTCTTGGTTGCCTAACAAGTAGTACATGATTACACATGCTACTGACAAATACTCTGAAGTATTCCAGATAGGAGACATAAGTCAGTCTCATGTATGTTTTTATGATCCCCATCCCAAAGGACTGACTCGGTGATCTTGTTATATTAATGTATTTTCTTAAAGACATCAGAAGAGGTTAACAATGTGTACAAAAACTTCAGCTGTTTAATTCATAACAGGATTCTTAGTCCTTGAAGAACAGAAAGTTTGCAATCAGATGCAAGTACAGAAGGCAGCATTGCCTTATGGTTAGAACAGGGGTTGGGAGAGAGTCTGTAGACTTGGGTTCTGACTCTTGGGTGTGTGTCGGCCTCTATGTCATTATGCCAACTCTGCTGGCATACAGGGGCCATAGAACCAGTGAAAATGGCCACCTGGGAATTCCCTGAGGAGCACAGGATCAGCAGAATGGCTCTATGCCACCTCCGTCACAGCCCACAGTGTAGGAGCATACCAGAGGCATGGCTGGGGAAAGGGCATGTCAGGAAAGGGAGGAGGTGTATCCAGAATGCACTGCACTCAGTCTCTTTTGGGCTAGTGCAACAAAAGGGCTCCATGCTCCTCAGATGAAAAGCACTATAGCATCATTATTGTCATTCTAAAACATGACAGCTTCAGTATACTGATAGATATGATTCAGAGATGCCCTCTTATAGTGGACAGCATGGCGTTTCCTAGCTTTCAAAACAACCATCAGCAAGTAATACAAGACCAGTAAATGATGTACAAAGAAGCAACTCAATAACTATGTTTTTCTTATCCCTACCATACATGTTAGAGATAAAGTCACTTGGGACTAAGTGAGTGGTCCAGAGATAGTTGATGACTTGCTTCATGATTCAAACTTTGTATTGTTTGAAACTGGGCAAAGTTGAAGCAGTGGAGGGATGGTGTGCCAGTCACT
The DNA here is from genome assembly GCF_965140235.1 of Caretta caretta. NCBI lineage: Eukaryota > Metazoa > Chordata > Testudines > Cheloniidae > Caretta > Caretta caretta. Next base: position 28,010,072 of record NC_134214.1, read on the forward strand.
GCTCTACAGAAGTCCTTCATATTTAGTCTAAAGAGTGACACTGATGGTAGTCTCAGAGGCTATTCATTGTCTTCCCAACATTTCTGAACTGGTATGATTTGTGTCTATTTGAAAGAATGCAGCTGTCCTTCTCATGTATGTAAAATTATGCAGGATTGTAATTAAATTCTAATGATTAAACATTATGCGATTTTCAGTATTTTTCTGGGTGCAAGCTAGACCATCCTGTAGTGAAGTAATTTCTTCAAGGTTGGCTCACTATATTAAAATCTGATTACTGGAGGAGAAGAAGAACAAAAATAGTCAGCTAAATTGATTACAGAATAAAGAGAAAAAATCCATGAAATATGAATCACTGGAACATCGCAGCCCCCTCTCAATGGGGACACTGAGGCAAAGGGAGCATGAGTGACTTACCTGGGGTCACACAAGAATTCTGTGGCAGATCCAGAAAGAGAACCCAAGTCTTCTGGCTTCTCACTCTGTGTCTAACCACAAGAATTTCAAGTACCTTCATGTAACTTAGGACTCCAACTCACCATGTTTTTTAAAGATGCCACTTCTAGTCCTTTCTCTTCAGAAGTGGTCCTGTTGGGATCCTCCGCCCGCCCACTGCTAAAGGACCTCCCCCAGCCTGAGGCTCTTACTGTAGCAAAAACTCACCTTTGCATGATATACATTGAAGCAGTTTATGTTGTGAGAATGAAGCAATCTAACAATCTAAAGATTTATTTTCACCAATTCAAAATTAAGCTTACTGATGTAGCTACATTTTCAGAAGAATGTGAATATGGAAATATCTATGATTTGTAGACATGTTACAATCACTCTTGCTTCTTTAGGAAAAATAGTGATTAAGCAGAATAGTTTAAAACTGGTTACTAGGTATGAACAGTGACCTTTATCCACTGCAAATATATGGATTTTTAGTATAGCATGTGGAATTACTTCACATGTGTTGCACACTTATCAACCCAACAGTGTGCAACATGTCAAGTATATCAAGTCACTGAACCATAGAACAATGTCTCTGACTCTACAGTAGTCAATATGAAAAGCAGAATTGTCAACTGAAGCACATACCTGTATGCATGTAGTTGTCTGATCCAGTGGGATGAAGCTATTATGAAGCAACTGTTTTAAAGAGATCCATGCTGACCAACAGCAATTCAAAAATGGTGCTAGCCCGTCCATAAAGGAAGTATGGGGCAGAGACAGATGAATAATGGGATTTAAAAAAAAAATTTAATTAGCCTGGCCTCTATTATGCATCCCAAAATACAAAGCAGAAAAATCCCAGAATGCACACCAGCAATGAAGGAAAGGAGCACAGGCTACCCTCAGAGAATGCCATGCCCTCAATTTGCAGCAAATTGCCACTGTGAGTACACAGTGCTGCACACTGACAGAAGGCACTCTGACCGATGTGCACACTAATATTGTAGCTTGTATACTGAACGTTACCTGATGTGCAGCAAAAAGCTGCAGATTTAACCTCCTGTGTGGACAAGCCCTGGGACATGGATGAGTAAGGGGAAACAGCCAACATCATACAGTGATTCAATGGTAGAGTCAGAATAAAACCCAAATGTCCTGACTCCACATCCCTTTTGCTAACCATTAGATCACACTGCCTTAGTCAAGGAAAGCCCTCCAACATGTCAGTCTTTATCTTGCACCTCAGACTACCTTTATTTTAATATATAGTGCAAACATAAAAGAATAGTATGTATGCTGTGATAACAGTAACAATTTTCAGCATGGGAGTTGCCATACCAGAGCTCACCTTTGTCAAGTCAACACATCTCTCCAGTTTTTTTAAGTCTTTTTGACCTTTTCAACCTCTCATGACAAAAATAATAGTCTTTATTATTTGCTATTTCTTTTTTAAAGGTTTATTTCGTTTATGCATAGCTACATGTATATGCATGTTTCCACGGTATGCATCCGATGAAGTGAGCTGTAGCTCACAAAAGCTCATGCTCAAATAAATTGGTTAGTCTCTAAGGTGCCACAAGTACTCCTTTTCTTTCTCCTCAGTATGTTATTTTTTACTATCTATATTTACTTTGCTTCCATATATTAGCATAACTAACATATATATCACCTCCAAATATATACTTCAGTCCTGTGATATACATAAAGAATTACTAGATTTAGGAAACTATACATAGAAGTAGTGTGGTCTTTAGATAAATACCCACAGCTAACATAGACTTTAATGGCAACTCTGCAAATCAGGATACTTATATTTAGGTGCTAAACAATGACTCAGGCTCCTAACTTTAGGAATCCAGCTTTGAAAATGTTTACTGTAAATTCAGACCTGTTTTACTGCTTCAAAGTAGCAACAAAGGAGGTATTGAAAATCTGCTTCCACAATCTCTGAAACCTTGCTCAAGAAACTACCCCAGAGATATTACATTGTGTTAGTGGCCCTGTGACTTAACAGCAAAAGGCCTGAGTCCAATTTCTGCATCCAACTTCAGAAGTGTGTACGTTGAGTGTAGAATGTTTTTTGGTTTTCAGCACGGCTTCCTAAATCTTTCTGAGGGCATATATTCACTTGGCCTTCTCTTTTACATTTATATACAAACTCCAGCAACCTGGTAATATCAGAAGGAAGCCCTTTTCAAAATGCTTTGCTGAACAACATTCTCGTGTTAAGCAGTAAGTGACTGTGTTGCGCCCTGGCCCCTGAGTTTGGTCAGTATATATTTATTGATTGGCTATCTTGTGTTTGTGTTCTGTATATGTGTGATGTTAGTTTCATGGAGTTATAATGAGAGTTGAAATTATTTTCTAATGTTACAGATTTTAGCACCTTTTAAAAGTCCATAATTATTATTTCATACTGTGCAGCTCTACACAAAGCTCTGGTAATTCTGTAGTACATGGAAGAAACAAGTATTGAGAAAATAATGTGTGCCGATTAAATTAGGTGCAAAGAATTTCCTCAGCTTTCATATTCATTAATGTAAGTCCACTAATTGCTATTCAGACACATAATGAAGTGTTTGCTTTAAAAGTTATTTGATAAATCCTTGCTTTCTAGATCTGAGTCTTTCTTTCCCCTTTATGCTTTGTCCACTGACATGAGGTCACACTGAGGTACGGCCTCACTGAAGCTGGAGTGAGCCTCCCAGCCAGAGTAGACAGACTTGTGGGGCTCAGGCAAGCATGCTGGAAATAGCAGTGTGGATGTTGTGGCCCAGTGCAGACTTGGAGTAGTCACCTGAGCTCAGACTGAGGGCGTCTGTTGCCCAAGCTGCAGCGTCCACACTGCTATTTTTAGCATGCTAGCTCGAGTCCTGCGGCTGCTAGCACAAGTTTGTCTATCCTGCTGGTGTGTAAACATACCCCCTGGCTTATCAGCAGGCCACAAGCAGCCAGATCTGAGAAGGCTTGTTAATAGGTTGCCAATTTTGGCTGGATGTATTCCTGGAGGTTTCATCACATGACATAATCTTTAATTAAAGATTTATTTCTGTGTCTCCCCATATAGTATACCTGTACTTCTGCCCCCTCTTTTAAGCTCTTCTATTACTTCTTCTCACATCTTTTTCATTCTTTTAGAGTCCTGTGTCTTTGCCCCTTTCTTCACCTCTCTGAATTGCATTGCTTCCTACTCTTCACCTCTTTTAAACTCCCTTTTGTTTTCATACCTTTATTTTGCATAATTTTATTTTCCCCTTATTTGACCTCAACACTATTTGACCTCAACACTATGTTTTCTTACTTCAATCTATATTTTCTGCCTTGAGTTATTTCTATTGTGGCCCCTTATTTGCTCAACAGACACCTTTTAAAATTCCTTGAAAACTTTCGTACAAAATACTTTTGTCTATAACTTATTAAAAGCTGTGATGTTAACCAAAGACTCCTTTTGCCAAAGAAAAATGTCTGAGGGTTGATAGGTTCCCCACTTTTCATGTACAGGACTGTAATAAACTTGTATAGGCTGAATTTTAGGGAAGTTCAGATCTAGCTCTGCACAACACAGCCCTTATTTCTATAAAGAGATAAACCAAAACTCTAACCAGAATTCCTCCTCCTTTCCCCACGCAAAATTTGGAGTAGTTTGGATCCAGATCAGAACTTTGTGGCTTAGAACCATCTCTAATTTTCAGTTAGAGCTCAGTAAATGATGCAGAATCATATTTCTAAGCATTCTTCTGAGTAAAACCATAAAGTTGTTTTGACAGCATTCACTGTCTTTTTTCATTCAAGTTTCATGAATATACTAGTAATTTACTTGTTTGTAAGAATGTACATGTAAAGCAAAAGTTATAGTGAATATACATTTTTGTAAAGATTCATGATGGAAGAGCTTGTACAGCCTCTTGAAACCCCTTTCATTTCCCTTCTTCAAGCATCCTGTCAGGGACCAGAAACACTATCACATGACTTAGGTGACCAATCATGTACTGCGAATAATAAGTAATATAATGCAAATAGCCAAAAGACATAATCAAATAAACTGTTCACAATCGAGCCATAGGCTGAAAGTTCTCTCTAGGGTCTGATTTTCAGAGGCGCTAAGCACTCATAAGACAAATGGAGCTGCTGATACTCAGCACCTCTGAAAAACAGGCCCATTAAGAGTTCATCTATTAATGTCAAATAAACATACACATCAAAATCAGTCTCTTCCAGATAATTTACAAATGGGGGGGGGAACGACCTAAATTCCTCAAATTAATTATTTGAATACATTGCCAAGCTCTATTTAAAACATATTTTCCAAGTTCCCTTGTTTGAATCCCAGCTCACTGTGGTCCACTGCTAAATGCATTCTGTTCAGAGGATACTGAGGAAAGTAGCAATGGTATTTTGTGAATAGGCTGTGGTTTATTTTGCAAGTAGGTTAACAAAATAAATATAGTTGTCAATGGAATAGTAGGGTCATCACCAGATTGTTTTGGTTTGTTTACTGTGTTTTAATTGGCTCTGCTTTGCATTATTTTGTGTTTACATTTGGGGTGCTAGTGTATCATTGAAAACAGCAAAAGTTTTGGCCATTTTTATGATGGTTGGAATGAGGCTTTCTATCCCCAAATGGCTCATACATACCAATAAGACCTTTGCAGCAGCTTCTGTAGTGTTATGCCACCCCTCCTATCCTGGGTTACCATAGAAATAGGAGGCACTACAAAGAGACTGCATTCACTAAAGTAGTTGGGAGAGAATTTGTTTGGTATATGCCAGGTATGCAGAGACATTGGAAGAGTGGTAGGGGGTCAAGGAGAGGTGAAGTAGTTGTGGATCGGGGTGGGGGGGGGAAGGTGAGAGACATGAGGAGGAGCCCTATGGAGAAATGAAAGAGGGTATGTGTGAAGTGCATGGATGGGGCTGAGAAGTCTTTTGGGCCATTTTTTCAGCTAAGAAGTGGACCCGAAGAAACTAATATTTAACTCTTTAATGCAATGCAGCAATATTGGCTTTACTTTAACTAGAACTTCCCCAAATTATTTTTCCTACAAATCACAGTCACATGACACCTAGTGATTTAACAGGGAATTGCACCATACCATGAACTAAGTGGTAAGGTTCACTGACTCAAGAGACTGGATAGGTATATGAAAACTACATTACTTATCCATGTGCCTCTACAATCTAAATACTCCCACGTTTGCCCACACAAAATTGTTTGACTTCTGGATTAGATTAGGGGATTTGAAATTAGGAGATCTGGGAGGGGAAAGTTGATGGCTGCAGATTGTATATCACAGACCTCTTAGCACCTTTCTGTGGCAATTTCTAACTTGAGTCCAACAGTACTGGACAAACACATTGTAAAGCAGGTGGAGCCCCTACTCTGCTCCAAAGAGAGCATGCATACTGTACATATAGTAGAACCTCAGAGTTACGAAGAGCAGAGTTACGAACTGACCAGTCAACCACACACCTCATTTGGAACTGGAAGTACAATCAGGTAGCAGCAGAGACCAAAAAACCCCCCAAAACCCGGCCAATACAGTACAGTACTGTGTTAAACGTAAACTACTAAAAATAAAGGGAAAGCAGCATTTTTCTTTTACATAGTAAAGTTTCAAAGCTGTATTAAGTCAATGTTCAGTTGTAAACTTTCGAAAGAACAACCATAATGTTTTGTTCAGAGTTACGAGCATTTCACAATTACGAACAAACTCCATTCCTGCTGTGTTCGTAACTCTGAGGTTGTACTGTAGTCCAATTGTCCCCCTCCTTTAGGTTGGCTTCATTTGTAGCTCAGATAACAGTAACAAAATATCAACTTCCCACTGAGCTTTCCTCCCCAAGCTTGGCTGTTTGTCCGATTTCCCTGAAAGATCTCTCCTGTCTCAGACTCCTAGTTCTGCATGCATTTCTGTGCAGCATCCTAGCAACTGTCACCGTATTAAAATCATTAACTGGCTAGTTCTGCAAAAATGATCAGCATTAAAATAGTTAATAATATTGAAATTTAAATTGTTGTTAGTCTTCAGAATTAACACTTCATTATGATGATGTTGGAGCGGAGTGATGAGGCGTGATACATTATGAGACTAAGAGCAAATAAGCAGGAAAAAACAGTTGTGAAGAGTCTTGAAGGTGCAAACAAGATGTAGTGGAAAAGGGGAAAGCTGGTGGAAAGGCTGGTGGTGTATGTCAGAGAGGCTGTGGTTGCTTTAATCTTGACAGGAAGCTCTGAGGGTCTGGCCAAGAGCATTAGTTGTGCTGATAGAACACAACTTAGAAATGTTATGAAGGAAGAAGGGGCAAGGTTTGGACCCAGCCTAGAGAAGGGAGATGAGTGAAGGTTCAAATATGACTCCCCTAGGTTATAAGCCTGGGTAGCAAGGGCGGATGGTGATGATGCCAGCATACAGAGGAGGTGGCGCTGCAGCATTCTCTTAGCCTAAGGGTTACTAGGCGAATTCAAATAACTTCTTGAAAACCTGCCAATGTTGCTTCTTAAGTGGCCAGAAAAGTTACAGTTGTGCTACAATCTCTGCCCTCACACTGCCTTTATACAATCTTCAGAACCCAGGTTAGCACAGGAACTGAGAAACTGGGACCTCATTTTCTCATATGGCAGCCTCTAGTAGAAAGGCAGGCTGGTCTTGTAGTTAAAAAGCATGGGACTATGAATCAGAAGGTCTGGGTTCTAATCCTGGCCCTACCACAGACTTCTTGTGTGCTATGGGCAAGTCATTTAAACTCTTTTTGTCTTCATCTGTAAAGTAGGGATAATGATGCTAAAAGTACCACATTGGGTCGGGGAAGGGGTGACAAGGCTTGTGAGATTAAATTAATGCATATTAGTAAAGGACAATGATGAGTGCCATAGCTTAGTGACTATAAATAAATCAGAGAGACAAGGTGGGTGAGGTAATATCTTTTATAGGACCAACTTCTGTTGGTAGAGAGAGAAGTTTTTGAGTTTACACAGAGGGTAAGCTCGAAAGTTTTTCTCCCTTGCCAACAGAAATTAGTTCAGTAAAAGATATTACCTCACCCACCTTGTCTCTCCAATATCCTGGGACCAACACGTTTACAACAACAACACTGCATATAAATAAATTAAGCAGGCTGAGCTGCCAATCTGCCGTAGCTTTCATAATATTAAAATCATAACAAAGCAACATATAATGAGCACATACATCCACGTCAGTTTACTTTGATATGCTGCTTATAATTAGAGGTAGGTTGAGGAAGCTGGGCTTTTTGTTTTGCAAAACCAAAAATTTTCAGATGGTTTGGATCCAGGTCCCATTTTATCTGATCTGTCATTGTTTGTGGAAGTTGAAGGGGTCAGATAAACTGTTCTGGGTTTGTCCCATCTCTGTAATGGGCAGACTGGAAGAGTTTTAGTTTCATTTTTTCAAAATCTTGTCAAAATCTTGGATAGTTAGTTGGATCTATCTATTTGTCTGTTTATACTGTGCTCAGCCATGTAGTATCTCATCGCCTTATGCAATTTAAAATAAACACAAGGGAACTCATCCCCCCCACCTTTTTGTCCACCAGGTAGAGGGATTTTGTTTGTTTGTTTGTTGAACGTGGTTATTACAGGAGAGCTAGGCAGAAGAAGCATGGAAGAAGCATTTCTCTCTGAAGGTGGTTTGGATTTGCAGACATTCAGGTGATTTCCAGGAATAAGTTCAGTCTGGGATTCTCCCCCCGCCCCCTATTTGAGTTTGGGTTCCATTTTATCTAACTCACCAAAACTTTGGGGGAGACTGAATACAAGTCTTTGGTTTTAGTCAATCTCTAGTTATGGATATAACTAACAGATTGCAATAGGGTGCTGTTCTGCCGAATGGCTATACAGTCTACTTCATGACTAGGACCCTACCAAATTCACGGTGGACTTTAATCAATTTCACAGTCATAGGATTTTTAAAATAGTGTATTTCACGGTTTCAAACACTCAAATCTGAAATTTCACGGTTGTGACGGGTTCGGTCACAGAGACCCCCTTGGGACTGTTGTCTGATGTGCTGAAACTGTCTCTGAGCCTGTTTTTCCTGTCAGTTTAGGACTCCAGAACCCTGCCCTGTTGAGCCAGACACGCTAGCCTGCTGCAACACAGACCCAGGTCTGGTCCACGCCGCCAAAGCTGCAGACTTGAACCAAAAACTGCTCAGCAAGTCACCTATCTCCAGCACACAGACACCCAGTTCCCAATGGGGATCCAAACCCCAAATAAATCCATTTTACTCTGTATAAAGCTTATACAGGGTAAACTCATAAATTGTCCACCCTCTATAACACTGATAGAGAGATGTGCACAGCTGTTTGCTCCCCCAGGTATTAATCACTCTGGGTTAATTAATAAACAAAAGTGATTTTATTAAGTATAAAAAGTAGAATTTAAATGGTTTCAAGTAATAACAGACAAAACAAAGTAAGTTACGAAGCAAAATAAAACAGAACACGCAAGTCTAAGCCTAATACATTTAAGAAACTGAATACAGGTTAATCTTACTCTCAGAGATGTTCCAATAAATTTCTTTCACAGATTAGACTCCTTCCTAGTCTGGGCCTGATCCTTTCCCCTGGTACAGTTCTTCTTAGTTCCAGCTCAGGTGGTAACTAGGGGATTTCTCATGACTGGCAGCCCCCTTTGTTCTGTTCCACCCCCTTTTATAGCTTTGGCACAAGGTGGGAATCTTTTGTCTCTCTGGGTCCCCACCTCTCCTTCTAAATGGAAAAACACCAGGTTTAAGATGGATTCCACTACCAGGTGACATGATCACATGTCACTGCAAGACCTCATTCTCCATTCTTTCAGGGCTGGCCTGCACGTACCCAGGAAGGTTTGCGAGTAAACAGAACCATTCACAACCAATTGTCCTAGTTAATGGGAGCCAACAAGATTCCAAGCCACCATTAATGGCCCTCACTTTGCATAGTTACAACAGGACTTCAGAGTAATACTTCATATTTCTAGCTTCAGGTACAAGTATGATACATTCATACAAATAGGATGAACATACTCAGTAGATTTCAAAGCTTTGTAATGATTCCTTATAAGAGAGCTTTTGCATAAAGCATATTCCAGTTACATTATATTTACACTCATAAGCATATTTCCATAAACATATGGAGTGGGTCATGAGGCGGGGCTGCAAGGCTATTGAAGTGGGGTGGGTTGCAGTATTGCCACCATCACTTCTGCGCCGCTGCTGGCGGTGGTGCTGCCTTCAGAGCTGGACGGTGGGAGAGTAGCGGCTGCTGGCTAGGCACCCAGCTCTGAAGGTAGCATCGCTGCCAACAGCAGCACAGAACTAAGGGTGGGATGGTATGGAGCGGTCCTTACCTGCGGGGGGCATAGTGGCCTTATGAGTGGGTGACTGCCTAGGGTGCCATGGGTGGCGGGGTGGTTTTCCGTGGTCACCCCACCCCACCCCAGCCAGCTCAAGGCCACTTTAACTCCTGAGCGCCAGGGCACCTGATCCAGAGCCGGGAAGGGGGAGCGCTGGGGGTGCCCTGGCTGAGGGCTCTTACCATATGCTGGGCTCCAGCTGCTGGTCCTGGATGGACTGGTGAGGGATGGGACTTCCTCTTACTCTGCAAGGGCTTCTCTGGGGGTTGGGTCAGACCCACCTCCAGGAACCTCCCCCAGCTGCAGGAAGCTCTTTGGCTGCTGGCTGCGAGTTCAGCTCTGAAGGCAGCACTGCTACCAGCAGCAGTGCAGAAAGAAGAGTGCCATGATATTCCACCTTTACTTCTGTAAAAAGAAAAGGAGTATCTGTGGCACCTTAGAGACTAACCAATTTATTTGAGCATAAGCTTTCGTGAGCTACAGCTCACTTCATCGGATGCAACTGTAGCCGTAGCTCACAAAAGCTTATGCTCAAATAAATTGGTTAGTCTCTAAGGTGCCACAAGTACTCCTTTTCTTTTTGCGAATACAGACTAACACGGCTGCTACTCTGAAACCTGTCTTTACTTCTGCTGCTGCTGGCTGCAGCACTGCCTTCAGAGCTGGGCGTCCATCCAGCATCCACCGCTTTCCAGCTGCCCAGCTCTGAAGGCAGAACAGAAGTTAAGGTGTCAATACTGCGAACCCTCTACAATAGCCTTGTGACCCTCCACATCCCTCTTTTGGGGTGGGACCCCCAGTTTGAGAAACACTGGTCTCCCCTGTGAAATCTGTATAGTATAGGGTAAAAGTACACAAAAAAACAGATTTCACAGGTGAGACCAGATTTCATGGTCTGCGACGCATTTTTCATGGCCGTGAATTTGGTAGGGTCCTATTCATGACACATGCTGTTTCAGTCACTAGTGACCATCTGGATGTTGTTCTGTAACTTCTCAGTGTTAATATTCAAAATAAGTGGAATAATAATAAATACAGTACAATTGGCTTAGGGTCACTGTGATGCTCTGTACCTTGGGGGAACACCCAGCACCCCTATGTTCATCCTTCTAAAATGATTGTGTGGTATCCAATGAAAAGTTTGTCATGTTGGGTGTCTTCTGAAGGCTCATGGTGCACTGAGCATTGTTGTTATGATGATGTTATAGTAATCGTTACAGTAATGTTATAGGTTATAATTTAATGTATATAGTTATGAGACTGAAAATGTATCCTCATGGTTTAAAGCAACCCCAGGCAAAAACTCTCCAAGGACAGAGAGGCAGTTCACACCTCATCAGGGCCGGTATGGGACAAACTCAACCCAGCCTCACAGGAACAAAGGACGCTGGCCTAGGCAGCAACAAAATAATCTATTAGACTCTGGACGGAGTCACCCCCCTTCCTTTGGTCAGTTTGGAACTGCGATGAGGTACTGCTCACCTGACTCTGAAGGGAGGGGAGGTGGCACAAAGCCAAGAGGGAAGAAAGGACATGATAAAAGGGAGAGACATTTGCCATTCTCTTCCTCTCTCTTTCCCTTTCATTTACAGACACCACACCAAATGACTGAAGCACTGATCAAAGGGGAGAGCCTGTCTGAAGAGCAACCAGCCAGCCTGTGGTGAGAAGCATCTAAGTTTGTAAGGGCATTGAAAGTGTTAAGATCAGCTTCAAATGCATTTTGCTTTTATTTCATTTGACCAAACCTGACTTGTTATGCTTTGACTTATGTAACCCTTCTGCCAGGCCGAGTTGACAGCAGCAAGGGCCGGGTTCAGTACATAGGGGTTCTCTTTCAACAATACAATGCAAAACCGGCTCGAGCCCCTACCCAGTGACCTGGGAAAATTACACACACCCCCCTGGGCGCCTCAAAGAGGCAATACTTCCCCTCTTGCAAGCACAGAGTCTCGGTATAGCAAAAGTCTTTAATAACATGAGATAAACAACTAGCATTACATTGTGAAAACACCACAACTAGGGTTCATAAACACAAACCATGAACCAGAAAACCCACCCCCAAGCAGATTGGGCTGTGTCCTTTCCCTTTGGTTCTTGCATCCAGCAACCCAGAAGTCACCCCTCCCACAGTTTCTGTCCCTGGTCAGTGCAGCCCCAGAGTGGTACTTGAGTCCAGTAACCCAAAAGTCACCCCTCCCACAGTTTCTGTCTCGGGTCAGTGTGGGCCCTCCAGAGTTCAAAAGTTCATTTGCAGAGTTTACCTCCCAGCCTGGGTGGAAGGGCAGGAGGTATGGGGCACCTTACGTGCTCCGCTGCTCCTGTCGATGGCTGATTGCCACGCCTCTCTGTGGGGTTCTGCTGCAGTCTTCACCGCGAGCCGCTCCTCTCCGTCAGCCATTCTGCAAGCTGCTCCTCTCCACCAGCCATCCAGCTAGCCGCTCCTCACCGCTAGCTGTCCAGCTAGCCGCTCCTCACCGCCAGCCGTCCTGCTAGCCGCTCCTCTCTGCCAACTGTCCTGCTAGCTGCTGCTCTCCGCCAGCCGTCCTTCTAGCCGCTCCTCTCTGCCAGCTGTCCTGTTAGCTGCTCACCAATATGTCTTCATCCCCCACCCCACTTAACACAGTTCTCAGTGATTTCAGCTTTTAGTAACTTTAGCTCTTTAGTGATTTCAGCGCTCAGTGATTTCAGCTGTTAGTAGGGGAGTCTCAGTGCTGGTGCACCACTGGCCCAGAGTAGGTTCTATTGGCCCCGGATGGCTGAAGACGTTCGCAGGAAGTGTGAGACATGTGCTCCATGTGTTCAAAGGAAAACTCTGCCCATGAGAGCTGCATATCTGAAGAACATCACCAGCAGCAAACCTTTGGAGCTGGTATGCATTGATTTCTTGCCTTTAGAAGTAGACAAGAGGAATGTCGGGAACATATCCATTTTACTCTATATAAAGCTTATACATATGTGAGGCCATTAGATCCTGCTGATCAAAGAGGAGAATTTGATCCAATAAGTGCTTATAGCCTCTCCCCAAATTATTTAAATATTCCTAATAGTGAGTGTAGTTATTAGGGGATTACTTCAGGGGACCAGAGGGGTCTAAAATCAACCCTGTGAAGCTGAGGGAAAGGGGAATAGGCAGCTGGTTTCCCATGTGTCAGTCAACAGTGTACCCTGATAAGCTAAGCAGGGCTTTACAAAGCTAGATAAAGTTCTATACCAAATGTAAATGAATACTTACCTGTATTTTAGCAGTGCAAAAATGATAAAGAAAGCTTGCTGGGTGTCTCCTATGAGACATGCCTCCCTTCATAGGGCCCAAACATTGGGTTTTCTTTCTTTTTCAATGTGGCATTTAAATGCCTATATTTAAGCCCTCTCTGTCTCCACAGGTGTGCACTTTGGACCAACTAACTGTTATGTGGCTGATCTGTGATACCACAGGAAACTTAGCTGTCCCCTGTTTTGCAGTAAAGCCCCTTTAAATGCTTCTTTTAATAGCTTCTGCTGAGTAGTGTGCTGGAGTACTCATGGCTATTTGGGTCTCCTGCATGCTCAGCTTTATTTTGGGGTATTTAAACTTAGCAAACTGCCTTTTTTTAGATTCTGGTTGGCTGGAGGACAAACAGTCCTAGGTCCATAAGCATATATCAGCTGGTCATCTGTGGCAATATGTTTATTCTGGGATCCTAGCCACTTTGAGGGAACCGCCTTCTCTAAACATAATCAGGGTTATTTAAGTAGCTGCTCATAATTGCCTCTGTAGATTTGTACAAAACACCATACATTCCGTTACTGAGCAATAAACTCCTGGAGATACTGGGGTTGAAGTATGAGGCAGCTGGGTATTGAATTCCTTAAAGACATTTATGGTCATTGCTCAAAGAGATATTTACTTTTGAGGAGCTGAAACCCTAATATAATTTATCTTCAGATTAGTTTTGGAACTATCAGATGCACTCAGCAGTCTGACACTTCTTAATATCCCTTACCTTGCTGCCTGCATTTAACAAGCTGGAGTGGGCAGGCAAAGTGGGCAGGCAAAACACCAGAATCATCAGCATATGCATTTTTTATCAGTGACATAGCAGATCCTCTTAGCCCCATTAAACATGCATAGAAGAAGGATTTGGAATAACTGCTTAGGGGAGGAATGGGAAAGTGTTGGCACAAAGTTGAGTGTAGTAGCTTGAAATACTGCACTACGTGAATGGAGGAGAAAGTGGTGTAATTCATCATGTCCCCTCCTCTGACAGCACTGCCCCCTCCACTGGCTGCAGTGCTCTCTTTCTCCTTCCATTGGAGCCTGCTGCTCCCTTTCCCCTTCTTCCTAGAGGTCCCACCCCTTTGCTCCCTGCCTCTTCCCTCTCCTTTGGTGGCTACTGCCTACTTTTCTTTCTCTCCTCGAAGTTCACGCTATCCTCCCTGCTCTTACTCTTGATGGCTGCTGCTCCCTCTGTCCCTTCCAACCATGCTTACTCTGTTGCTACACCCTCTTTCTCACCCACTTGATAGCTGTGCTCTTGCTTGCCCCCTCTGCTGGTGGCTCACTTAGAGTCCTGAGGGATAACTAGGCTATTTAGGTTTCACAGTTGCAACCGTCTTAGTCTGTATCCGCAAAAAGAAAAGGAGGACTTGTGGCACCTTAGAGACTAAGCAATTTATTTGAGCATAAGCTTTCGTGAGCTACAACTCACTTCATCGGATGCATACTGTGGAAAAACAGTGGGGAGATTTATATGCACAGAGAACATGAAACATTGGGTGTTACCATACACACTGTAAAGAGAGTGATCAGGTAAGGTGAGCTATTACCAGCAGGAGAGCGGGGGAAAAAACCTTTTGTGGCAATAATCAAGGTGGGCCATTTCCAGCAGTTGACAAGAACGTCTGAGGAACAGCGGGGAGTGGGGGAGGGGGGAATAAACATGGGGAAATAGTTTTACTTTGTGTAATGACCCATCCATTTAGGCTATTTAGGTTGGCGAAGTTCAAGATAAACTTCCTGTTGGTGAGAGGGTCTAGGGTGGAGATGTGAAGTCGTCTTTCAGTGGACATGATGGCAGGGATATTTAAAGCTGGATTGGACCTAACACTAGAAAAGGTCCTATAGGAAACAATCCTGAAGTGGACCTAGGGATGGACAAAATGACCTGTATGTCTTTCCATTCTCTTTGATGTCTAACCAAACTGCATGAGCATATTGGATGTTTCTCAATGTAGGTAGATATGTAACAGTGGGATGTATAGTCAGGCCAGATCCTCACCTGCATATTCTGAGGAAGCAAGGGAAGGTGAACTTTCCATTTCTCCAAACTTTGGGCTGCCAGGGTTTGAAACAGCCTTCATGACTTAGAGCAGCCTAAGCGTTCCATCCCTTCAGCCTCCTGCCTCAGGCATGCTCCTTCTTACCCTTTCCCATCTCCAACATGCCTCTTATGACAGAGGAGGAGGGAATGAGGACAGAAAGCCAGGTACACCTGTTGACTATTCCCAACAGCCAAACTAGGTCTGGTTTAAGGTCGTACTCCAGTGATGCAAAGTGACCGCACCAGGGTCGGAGTGCCTTACCCCTCTCCACGTGTAGGACCAGAGAGCTAACTCCTCTCTTCCAGTTTTGTAAGATAACTTTTCAGAGTATTATGAATTTTCTGGATTTAAAAAAATCCTGGATAAATTAAAGTGGGTGACTAAAATGATGGAGAACTGAGGGGGCATAATATATGAAAAGAGGTTAGGGAATTCATGTAACTTAAAGGAGAAAATGCCAACACTTCAGGTAATTACACAAAAGTGGGGAGGGAATCATTTGAAGTAGTTAAGGGCAGATTTAACAAAGAGTAAGGGCTTGAAACTAAGAAAAATTAGGTTAGATATGAGGAAAAATTCTTAGAGTAAGGTTGGCTAAACAATAGACTAATTACTGATGGAGGCCACTGAGGCATCATCACTAGAGATGTTTAAGAGTAGCTCAGATAAAACACAGAGAGGAGTGTTATAGGAGGCAGTCCTATAAGAGATTTATTCCAACCCTTTCATCTATGATTTTTGCTTTTTGACAGCTGTGAGAATACACCAGACATACTTCAAAATAAATCAGTTCCTAGGTGCTATAGTGATGGGTTCTCCAGCAGTACATAGAGAAAGAGAGAGAGAGAGAGAGAGAGCAACAAGGAGGAATTGCTTGAATTCTGAATCTTTAGTTTTGAATTATAACCTTCTTAGGTTGTCCCTCTTTCAGGTCTGATTGTTTCTTTCTACTGCAGTTATTATATCACTTTTTAATATGGATTGTGTGAACTACATAGGAGAGACCATCACCCTGCTATCCCTAAAATAAGAATGTTCTGTATTTTGCCAGAATGCAGGGAAGAGACTATCAACACATTGATTTGGGATGAAATGTAGTACATTATGAAATGCCATGGAGCAGAGAGAATGCTGGAAGTTATAGTTTGTTTTAGTGTAGTTTAATTTAAGAGGATCGATTTAATTTCATATGCATTTATTTGCATTATTTTTCATTAACTCTTAATGCTGTGTATATGTTAAATTATTTATAAGGTGCCTATCACTTTCATACTTAAAGACCAGATTTTGATATCCTTATTTACACTGAATCAATGGGACCACTTGTGAAGTGTTACTCAGTATAAATAAGAGTATTGGAATTTGGCTGCAAGTGCTGCTGAGGTTTTAGTTGAAATGTAACTGATCTTAAGTGAGCGTGATGTAAGAAAGAGTTGAAAGTTTATACACATTTGGCCTGATCTTGCATTCCTTGCACACCCATAATTTCCAGTGAAGTCAATGGGAGATCTGAGCATGCCTGGAATGCAGGATCAGGGCAAATGTGGTATGCCATTTTCAATACCTGCATTGACTATATTATCCTGGATTGTTTTGTGTCCTTTTCTTCATCAACTGTTGTAATAAATGAAATGACTGCAGAAGTTATGACCAAGTGAGAGACCTGAAAGATTCAGAAAACTGTTTTATTTACCTCCCCATTCCTCCTGAAAATATCATGAATTATGTAATAGTATAACTAGGATGATATGTGCTAGTCTACAGCATTGTAGATACTGGTGCTCAGTTCACAAGTCCTGAGGAGAAATTAAAGAAACATTTATAAGCTAAAATAAAGGGCCACAAAAAAGTGTGAGTCACACAGAATTCCTCCTTGTGTCTCAAGTTTTTCCCCTTCTTCAAGAATGTGTGTGTGTGAGTGTGTGTGTTAGCCTGATTATAAGGTTCTTCGTTCTGTCTGCTGTGAGAACTGTCAATAAGGCAGTGAGGTTTTCTTGTACCAGCCCCTATGAAATTATAATTCTCTGACATACAAAAAATATTTTTATTAAATGTAATGGGTCAAATCCAGCCTTGTTTTAAGGAGATGTGACTTGATTGACTTAAATGGAATTACTTCTATTTACAGAAGAATTGAATATGGCTTAGTGTAGTCACTGAGATATACCATTTTAAAATCTAGACAATCAAACTTCTCTAGTAGATTTTAGATGTTCTCTGTCCAACATAGTCTGTTCCTTATTGTTTATTTCTCCAGAAGAATAGCACAACTGCATTTCACCTTTCTTCTTTACTGGTAACCAGTTCCATCCATTATCAAATCATTGTAACTAAACATATAACACAAACATTTACAGATCAGAGTTTCTCATGGAATTTCTCTTGAAGTTTTTGGCATTAAAATGTACTAATTAGAGAGCAGTGGTTCTCAACCCATGGTCTGTAGGCCACCTGCTGCCCAATCAGCACAGAGCTGCGGCCCATGTGACATCCTCAGGGCCACACAGGTAGTATATATGTTGTGTGGATGTAGCCCACATAACACATAGAGATCTGCATATGAGGCCCACAATGGTAAATAGGTTGAGAACCACTGAGTTAGAGTGTAAGTGTGCGATGATGCCAGGGGTGGCCAAACCATGGCTCGCGAGCCGTATGCAGTTCTTTTACAGTTAAAGTGCGGCTAGCAGAACCCACCCACCCACCGCATTCTCCACCGACTAGACTGGGCGGTGGGGAGCTTGGGACCTCTGCCTTGCAGCGGGGTGGTGGGGTAGGGGCTTCTGCCCAGTGGGGAGGGAGGTCTCAGGGCTTCAGCCCCATGGGGCACGCCTGCCGGGGCTCAGGGCTTCAGCAGGAGTGGTGCTGAAGTCCTGAGCCCCGGCAGGTGCCTCCCACAGGGCTGAAGTCCTGAGCCCTGGCATCTGTGCCCCGGCTCTCGAACTTCTGAAAATTGTCATATGTGGCTCAGAGGGTCAGTAAGTTTGGCCACTCCTCGATTATGCTCTGCTGCACGAAATCAGAACTGCTCAACTGTATGCCATAGGCTGAGTATTGCTAATGGAAATTCTCCTTTATTTCTAATAGTAGGGGCTTCTGCTTTAGTGATAATTGTGAATTCCTAGACCATGAGTGTGCTTGTAAAGGCCACAGGGCAGTTACTGTAGTAAAGGTTTTTAAGAACAAATAATGAAGTGAACTTTTATCAGTTTCCCCTACAATGTTCCATACTTATTTTATTGCACATTGCATGTATGATCTGAAGTGATTTTCAGATGGAGAAGCTATTCTGTTTGTGTCCTTTTTTCTTGAATGAATTTCATTTTTGGAATTCTGACAAGACCATCTTACTAAAGAAACTGGCATTAACTCAGCTATGCTTGTGCTACTTTATGTTCAGCAGTGACAGCCATGGAACTTGTAAGCTAAGACCGGAGCCAAATTCTGTTCTCATACTCACTGATGTGAAGGATGTTACCCTGGATTTATGCAGAATTTGAACCATAGATTATACAGTGATAGCTGAGTTATCATATTTTCTGTGACAAGAGACTCTCATTCTCAGAGCTGTGTCATTTTCTGCAGAATGACACTCTCTTTGTTCCTCATCGTTTCTGGTAACATAGCTGCCAACATATGCTATTAGCAGATGGAATAAGACATACATGGAATTTGCTGTCATAGCATATCTGCCATTCTTTATTCCAGATTGAAGAAGTACAAATTCAAAGTTAAAACATGTATTGACTGTGTTCCTTTTTCAAGCAGGACTACAAATAGTTAAAAACTCTGGTATAAACCTTTCAACAATTTCAATTTCCCTTTCATAATTTAACTACTCAGCACATGCTCTTTTTAGTCAGAAATGCAAAGAGCACATTACTGTAGAGTTAGACTTTTTTATGTCCTTATGTCAGCTACTTTTCAGGATCACCTGTTAAAAAGACAGCATGCATTAAAAGAAGATAGCCTGCATGAAAGCATTTTATCCAGAAAGTTGAAGCATCTGTCTGTGCCACGTAACTAACTGCTGTAAGATTGGCAGAGCTTGGTGAATTTTGTACAAAAAAGCACCAATGTGAACTCCTGCAGATGTAAAAGATATGTTTGCAAACTGCTCACTCAAGCCCCAATTCAACAAAACACTAAAGAACCTGCTTAACTATAAGCTTGAAGTTAAAGTTTAAAGTTAATCAGATGCATAAGTGCTTTGCTGAAGTGGGGCCTTTATTGTTTACTTCTGATCTGAATGTCTGAAGCACAGAGCTTGGGTAAACAAAGGAAACAACTCATTAGAAATTGGCATTCTGGATTTTATTTCTTTACGCTTTTATACATTGTGATTCACTTTTTGCATTCCTACATTGAGCTAAATCCTGCCACTGATTGATGCATAGAACTCTAGCTGAAGTCAGTGTGAGCTTAATGTAAATGGTGCTGGGAGAATATACAGTAACTCCTCACTTAAAGTCGCTGGTTACGGTTGTTTGGTTGTTTCCTTGTTACCTTACTGATCAATTAGAGAACATGCTCATTTAAACTTGCGCAATACTCCCTTATAATGTTGTTTGGCAGCCGCCTGCTTTGTCCACTGCTTGCAGGAAGAGCAGTCCCTTGGAGCTACCTGGTGGGGGCTTGGAACCAGGGTGGACCAGCAGCCCCCCCATCAGCTCCCCGCTCCCCTAAGTTCCCTGCGTGGCAGCCACCCAGCAGGCAGCCACCCAGCAGGCTATCAATTGCGGGCAGTTCAGCTGTCCCTCCCCCCATTGCCATGTGCTGCTCCTGCCCTCTGCCTTGGAGCTGCTCCTGGGAGCCGCCTGCTTGCTGTGCAGGCAGAAGTGGGGGGGGGGGGGGGGAGAAAAGAGAGGGGGACTAATGTCAGGGTATCCTCCTCCCTCCTGCTCCTGCACCCCACTTACCCTATCTCCATGCTGGTGGGGCTGATCTACTTAAAAAGGCAGTGTACTTAGAGTGGGCTCAGCCTACTTAAAGAGGCAAAGCGCATCTCTCTCTCTCTCACACAGAGTGTGTATCTCTGTCTCTGTCTGCCATGCTGTCTCCCCTCCCTTCATTCATGCTGCCTTGTAGACTGTGAGGCTACATTAACAACAATGTGTTAACCCTTGAGGGCTCAGCCAAGTGCTAGTTCATTATTTAGCAGTAAGGCATCCCCTGGGAAATATCCCACGCTCTTCCACCCTCTAATTTCACCACCTCAACCAAGCTTCACAATCATCACTGCTGTATACAGTATTAAATTGTTTGTTTAAAACTTATACTGTGTGTGTGTATATATATATATATATATACAGAATATAGTCTTTTGTCTGGTAAAAAAATTTCCCCTGGAACCTAACCCCCACATTTACATTCTTATGGGGAAATTGGATTCGCGTAACATCATTTCACTTAAAGTCGCATTTTTCAGGAACATAACTACAATGTTAAGTGAGGAGTTACTGTAGTTTGTAGAGAGCCACAATCTTCATAATACATATGAGTAGTGATTATCTTTTACCTTTTTTTTCTGAAAGAAAATTATATATTGACTGTAAGCCTGACCTGGAACAACAAATCCAAAGGTCCTATGACTTGGGGAAACTTGAATCCACAGGTCCAGACCCAAATCTGAACTTTGCAACTTGACCCATTTCCAGAATTAGGTGGAAATTCTTTGTAACATATTAACAAAGGAAGATGCAGTAGTTTCATTGTTTAAAGACAGGTGTACTATGATGACATGCTTTGCCATTAACACGGTCCCTCCTATCTGTAACTTTGCCTGTCAAAAACATAAGACTTGCACTGCTTTTGAATATATTTTAGTATTGGTAAAATAGGCCCAATTGACTGTTCTGGAGTCCAGGTGGGCAGTAGCAGGACAAGCTTCCCCCAAAGTGTTCTACCTCTACTGTTGAAAGGGTAATTCATTTTCCATGCCAATTAATTTCTTGGCTTCTTTGCTGTTAACTGGCATCATGCTGATGGTGGCTTTTGATCACCATGATGCTGGCTTTTGTGATATGACATCTTCGTAGTAAAAGTTAAAGCCAGACCAGCATACTTCACATAGGCCATCAAAGTGCCATCAGGCAGTAGTGACCTTCCATGAATCCCATCCAGGACTCAGTTTGAACAAATGAAATTATTTTGAGGTAGAAGGTTATGAATTCAGTTATCAGAGCTATCTGATCTCCACTGCACTAGCTTTTTATGTGGACTAAACTCTCCAAGCACAACGGTTCACTATCTTGTAAGGTGGTGAATATCTCCTGTATGATGGAAAACATAACCTATTAAATGGTGAAAAACTTTATGAACCCACAGTTAAGGTGGTGATATCTTAGGCCTCTCCAGAATGTCAAGTTCAGCAATACTCAAACCTGTGAAAACCAGGAAATTCAGAATTAAGGTATGTGCCCATGTTATCTTAACTCTGCCCTGCTAGAGCTGACAATAGCCACTGGGAATTATCTGTATGCACTCCAGCTGCATTTACAGTGTTAGAGGTAACTGTACTGAATGGTGGAAGAATTAGTTAAAACAGCTTAGAAGAGCTGTGACTGTGGTTTGAGGTGATCTGCAGGGGCATTCCTTCCCCCCCCCCCCCCGCCCCGGGTGCATGTGAGCCTTTCTTCCTGACCCCTGTGTGTGTGATAAAAGGAAAGAGGTGCATGTGTACTTTAAGAGATCCAGTGTGCTTCATTTCAGCTCTGTGTTGTATAGACTAAGTCAATAGTGGGGGGTCTTCTTGCCATAGGGGTTATCAGCAATTAGTTGGGAAATGAATGTGGTCTGAGAGTTTAATGAAGGATAAGTGAAAGTATAGTGTTAGATGGCATCAATTACATAAGGGTGAGGGGGTTGTAAAATGGGTTGAAGAAGTTGTAATATTTAGCAGATGTGATGTTCTTTTTGTAGAGTAGGCTAAGTGTATGAGTGTAGGGCAGGTGGAGGTTATTCCCATTCAGTACAGGGCAAAGGCAGAGTATGTGTATGTTTTATGGGCATATGAGGACACTGGTCAAAGAGGAGGGCAGAGTTAAGGTTGTGTGGGCATGCATCTCAACTCTGTATTTCCTTGTTTCCAGAAATCTGAGTTTTGCTGAACTCCATGTTCTGGAATGGCACAAGCTACCACCAGTCAACCTTAACTCTGGGTTAACAAAGCTTTTTGTTATTTAACTTCCTTGTTTTGTTTTTTTTTAACAGAAAGAGAAATGTTGATAGGCGTTAGTGGTCCTTTAGGCAGCTGTAATTATCCTGTAGGTGTGCAGTTCAGACACTTCTGTGGGCAGGTAATGATGATACCTAGTTCTTACATAGCACTTTTCATCAGTAGATCTCAAGGAGGGAAACATCACTGATCCCCATGTACAGATAGGGAAACTGAGGGACAGGGAGATAAAGTGATATGACCAAAGTCACCCAGCAGGTCAAAGTCATACAGATTTTCTGAGTCCGAGTCCACTGTTCTTCTTCAAGTGCTTGTTCACGTCCATTCCACATTAGGTGTGCGCGCGCCGCGTGCACGAGAGTCGGAAACTTTTTCCTGAGTGGCACCACTGCGCTGGGCGTATATACCCCTGCCGCCCGACCCCCTCCGGTTCCTTCTGACCGTCCGTGGCGGCGTTGGAACAACCTCTCTCTCTTGTATGAGAGCAGTCCCTTAGCCTTTCTCAGGTGTGGCTCGCTCAGGTGTACCGCCCAGGCAGGGTCCCCCTGAACTTGGTAGTGACAGCCCCAAGGGATATGCTGGACTCCCTGCTGTGGTGGCAGTCCAGCCTGTGGTTTGTGAAGGCATCCCCTTTGCCGCCCCACAACTGGACCTGACGCTGGTGACGGACGCATCAGACCGCAGATGGGGGGCTTACCTGGGGGACCTCAGGACTCAGGGCTTGTGGTCCAGAGCAGAGCAGTCTCTCCATATCATTGTGAAGGAGCTCAGGGCGGTTCGTCTAGCCTGCCAGACCTTTCACGCCACTCTGAGTGGTCACAGTGTGACAGTTCTGACAAATAACACTACTGCCATGTTTTATATAAACAAGCAGGGCGGGGCCCGTTCCTTGCCGCTCTGTCGTGAGGCTTTCCTCCTCTGGGACTTTTGTATAGCCCACGCCATTCACCTCGAGGCGTCGTATCTCCTGGGGGTGCGAAACGAGCTGGCGGACTACCTCAGCAGGTCATATTGCATGCACGAGTGGATGCTCAGAGCGGACATTGTGCTTTCGCTCTTCCACAGGTGGGGGTTTCCCCGGGTAGACCTGTTTGTCACCAGGGCCAACGCCCAGTGCCCATGGTCCTGCTCGTTCCAGGGCCACAGCCCGGGCTCAGTCACAAGCACATTTGTGATCCCGTGGGGAGGGGGCTTGATGTATGCCTTTCCCCTGCTGCCCTTGGTACACAAGGTCCTGCTCAAGGTACGCAGGGACAGGGCCACGGTGGTCCTCATCACCCCGGCATGGCCCCGCCAGCACTGGTACACAACACTCCGAGAGCTGTCGGTGGAGGCCCCGGTAGTCCTGCCCCTACACCAGGACCTCATCATGCAGGACGGCGGGCGGCTTCTCCACCCCGACCTGCAATCACTACACCTGATGCCGTGGAAGCTCGGTGGCTAAACACCTTGGAGAGCCAGTGCTCCCTTCCTGTGCAGCAGATTCTGCTTGGCAGTAGGAAGCCCTCTACCAGGGCTACCTATGTGGCCAAGTGGAAAAGGTTCTCATGTTGGTGTGAGCCCCGACAGGTGCAGCCATGCCAGGCCCTGGTGCAAGCCATCCTAGAGTACCTTCTGCACCTCAAGCAGCAGGGGCTGGCCCCATCCTCACTCCTAGTACACCTGGTGGTCATCTCCGCCTTCCATCCGGGGCTTTCGGGGGGCTCGATGTTTTCCCACCCAGTGGTGGGATGGTTCCTTAAAGGATTGGAGAGGATGTTTCCGTACTTACGCCCCCAGTCCCTTCTTGGAATCTTAACTTGGTCCTCTCTAAGCTCATGGGACCCCCTTTAGAGCCCCTCACTACCTGCTCCCTCCTCCACCTTTCCTGGAAGGTGGCATTACCTCAGCCAGAAGGGTTTCTGAGCTGAGGGCTCTCACCTCTGAGCCACCATATACAGTGTTTCACAAGGATAAGGTGCAGCTCCAACTGCACCCCAAGTTCCTCCCTAAGGTGGTCTCGCAATTCCATTTGGGCCAGGACATTTGTCTGCCAGTGTTTTTTCCAAAACCCCATAAGGACCCGAGTCACCGCAGCCTACACACCCTGGATGTCCATCAAGTGCTGGCGTTCTATTTGGAGTGAACCAAGCCCTTTCATAAATCCACGCAGCTGTTTGTGGCCGTAGCCGAGAGGATGAAAGGCCTCCTGGTGTCGGCGCAGCATATCTCATCTTGGATTACAAGCTGCATCCGGGCGTGCTGTGAGCTCACAGGTGTTCCGGCCCCGGCGGTCACAGCCCACTCGAACAGGGCGCAAGTGACTTCCACGGCTTTCCTGGGACAGGTCCTGATCCAGGAGATGTGCAGAGCAGCCACCTGGTCATCAGTGCATACACCTTCACGACCCACTACGCGGTCAACCAGCAGGCCAGAGAGGACGTGGCAGTTGGCAGAGCGGTCCTCCAATCAGTTGTTCCATGACTCCTACCTTCCTCCAGAGGTAAGCTTGTGATTCACCCAATGTGAAATGGACATGAACAAGCACTCAAAGAAGAAAAAAAGGTTACTTACCGTCTCGTAACGGTTGTTCTTTGAGATGTGTTGTTCATGTTCATTCCACCACCCACCCTCCTACCCCTCTGTCGGACTTGCCGGCAAGAAGGAACCGGAGGGGGTCGGGTGGCGGGGGTATATATGCATGGTGCAGGGGCGCCACTCAGGGGGCCCCCGCCGGCCCAACAGGAGCCACTGAGGGAAGAAGTTTCCGACGCTCGTGCACGCGGTGCACGCACACCTAATGTGGAATGGACGTTAACAACACATCTCAAAGAACAACAGTTACGAGAAGGTAAGTAACCGTTTTTTCTCTCCACTAGGCCACAAGGTTGATAGGTGATTCCTAAGTGCCCTTGCACCCAATATACTTTGTGATGTAGAATGGAGGTACTGGCTGTGCTTTGAAATGTCTGGAGTGTGTAGTTGCTAAAAGAGTTGTTGAGAGAAATCTTAGACATGATCTATGTCACAGTAATGTGGCAGTTTTATTATATGGTGATAACAGTAACTTTACGTATGTGAGAGAAGACTGGTGTCTTCCTCATGCCTGCTTCCACCACTATTCCCTATGACATATAGCACCCCTGCCACCATTTCCAGCTCACCCTCCCCTTCCTAGCCCATTAAGCCATTAGCATCTAAGAAGGCAGGTGGGCACAAAAAAATTGGTAGAATCTGTGAACTTTAATAGAAGCTGTTTTTTCAGGGGACTGTATCTTGGGAACCTAAGAATCAAGGTAGGTGAGGTAATATATTTTATTGGACCAACTTCTGTTGGTGGGAGGGATAAGTTTTCGAGCTTCACAGAGCTGTTCCTCAGGTCTGGGGCAGGTAACCAGAATGTCTAAGCTAAATACAAATTGGGACAGACTGTTAAGCATAAGGTTCACATATGCTGTAAGAGACCACTTAAAATGAAGTGGGCAATTATGCGTTAGTAATTAGTAGGGTGACAAATTGTTGTAATGAGCCATAAAACCAGTGTCTTAATTAAGTCCATGATTTGTAGTGCCTAAAAGAGTTATGAATTTAAGTTCTCAGGCTCACGCCCCCCACCCCCCCACTCTCCTGCTGGTATTAGCTCATCTTAAGTGATCACTCTCCTTCAGTTAAGGTTGTGTGGGCATGCATCTCAACTCTGTATTTCCTTGTTTCCAGAAATCTGAGTTTTGCTGAACTCCATGTTCTGGAATGGCACAAGCTACCACCAGTCAACCTTAACTCTGGGTTAACAAAGCTTTTTGTTATTTAACTTCCTTGTTTTGTTTTTTTTTAACAGAAAGAGAAATGTTGATAACACCCATTGTTTCATGTTCTCTGTGTATATAAATCTCCCCACTGTATTTTCCACTGAATGCATCCGATGAAGTGAGCTGTAGCTCACGAAAGCTTATGCTCAAATAAATTTGTTAGTCTCTAAGGTGCCACAAGTACTCTTTTTCTTTTTGCGAATACAGACTAACACGGCTGCTACTCTGAAACTTTTCAACATGGTGCGCTGGTTTTCTTTGAGGGTGAGGACTGAGAGGTCAGATATGGAGCAATCACTCTGTGAAAGGTGCTTAACAATCTGTCCCAACTTGTATTTCGCTTAGACACTCTGGTAGCATTTTATAGACCTGAACAAGAGCTCTGTGAAGCTTGAAAGCTTGTTTGTCCAATAAAAAATATTATCTCACCTACTTGTTTCTCTCATATCGTGGGACCAACATGGCTATGACAACACTGCAAACAATTTTGAAGACTCGTCCTTTAAACAGAAAAATTTTCTCAACCTGAACTGCCTCTGTACTGTAATAGTTATTAAATTAATCATTAGCAAGTGCTTTGCTTTGTGCAGATCCTCAGTACAAGATAATCCTGAAAGCATAGGAGGCTCAGAGTGGTGTGAAGTGGCCCACTCATGGTTAGAAATTCCATGCTTGAACAATAGGAGTATAGCAGTATGAATATACTTCTGACCACCTCACCAGGATAGGGACAGTGACTGTGAAATGCTCAGGGAGATTACAGAGGCTACAATGGCAGAAAACGTAATCTCAGGAAGGGATGCAGAGATAAAATTACTAGACACCAGACATGACAACTTCTTGGAGCAGCTTGTCTTGGAACCCAGAAGAGCAGAGGAAATTTAGTTCTTAGTGGAGCACAGGATCTGGTCCAAGAGGTGAATATAGCTGAACCACTCAGTAATAGCAACCATAATGTAATTAAATTTAACTTCCTTTTAGGAAGAAAAATTGCCAAAAAGCCCGACACAGTAGCATTTCAAAAAGGAGAACTACACAAAAATGCATAGAAACTAAATGAATTCTTTGCATCGATCTTCACTGCAGAGGATATGTGGGAGATCCCCACACCCAAGCCATTCTTTGTCAGTAGAGGAGGTTTTGGAATAAATGTATAAATTACATAGTAATACGTCACCAGGACTTGGATGGTATTCACCCAAGAGTTCTGAAGGAACTGAAATATGAAATTGCAGAACTACTAATGATGGTATATAACCTTGTGACAGAGTAGGGAGTGGGGAGTTTTGGCCTGGGAATGTTGCGTGGTAGTTTTACTGGTACTGTGTGCATTGGTGCTAGATGGTGGTGGGATATCAGGGTGTGACTTCACTTGAGGGATGATATGTGAGCATGTAACCTGAGCCCAGGAGGGGGTTGGGACCAGGTGACACCTTCTGCTCCAGAGGCGATCTTGGCAAATACAGGCCAGTAAGCCTAACTTCAATACCAGGCAAATTGATGGAAAGTATAATAAAAAGCAGAATTATCAAACACATAGATGAACACAATATCTTGGGAAAGAGTCAACACGGCTTTTGTAAAGGGAAATCATGTGTCACCAATCTATTCGAATTTTTTGAGGGATTCACCAAACGTGTTGGCTGGTTCAGGGCATAAACTGGCTGAGCGAGCCTACATCCTGTTATCAATGGCCATAGTACAATCTCAGTCACTCTGGTGTAAATCTAGAATAACTCTCTGAAATCAAACCCAGTTGAAGTCAGTGGACAGTTATTCCAGCTTTACACCAGTGTGTAACTGAGGGCTTGGCTACAGTTGCGAGTTAGAGCACATTAAAGCAGCCCCGGGCACCCTAGCTCACTACCTGTCCACACTGGCAAGGCACGTAGAGCGCTCTGAGTCCACGGCTAAAGGACTCCTGGTACTCCACCTCGGCGAGAAGATTAACTCTTGTTGCGCCTTGGCTGAGATGTCCAGGCGTCAGCGTGTATGAGGTGTTACATTACTGCGCTCTGATCAGCCTCCAGAAACATCCCATAATCCCCTTAAGTCAAGTGGCCACTCTTCTAATTGTTTTGCACTCACTGTAGGAATGCGGATATACCCTTTGAAAGCTCCGTTTCTGACAGCTGGCATGCTTATCTGCTCTGAGACAAAGCAACCATGACTGTTGAATGCCATGTGTGAGAGAGAGAGGTGGGGGAGAGGGGATCTGCTGCTGTCTGAACTTAAAAGACAGCATGCTGACATGCTCTCAGCCCCCCCAAAAACCCATGCTCTCTCCCCCCAAATACACACAACACACTCCCTGTCACACTCCACCCCCCCATTTGAAAAGCACGTTGCAGCCACTTGCATGCTGGGATAGCTACCACAATGCACTGCTCTCTGTGGCCATTGCAAGAGCTGCTAATGTGGCCACGCCAGTGCACTTGTAGCTGTCAGTGTGGACAGGTTGCAGCGCTTTCCCTACTGCACTCTACGAAGGCTGGTTTAACTCAAAGCGCTCTACATCTGCAATTGTAGCCGTGCCCAATGTTCAGAATCTAATCCAAATAATGTAATTTGACCCTAGATGTCTGAACAATTAGGTTCAGTTTGAAGATCTTTTTAAAAAATGAAATAAACTTTGGATTCACTCAGAAAAATGAATTTTCCATCCATCTTAGGTCTACTTCAGCATGAGTGCATATGTTTGTCCTTGGTTTGTCCTTGAAACAAACATAATTCAAAGAAGTCTCTACACTATTTCTCTCTCCCTACTGAAGTTTCTCCTCTCATTTGCCCTCTAAATCAGTACCCTTTTCACATGTGGGTGAACTTGGAAAATCATTTAGAATGTAAATAGGCTCAACCAGCTCAGTAAACATCAGGTAATTATGCCTAGGAGGCTTGTTGGTCGGTTATATATTTGTGGGTAATCTTTCCAGTTACTTTTCCACTCTGTATATCTTAACTAAAACCCTTTGAAATGGGCAAGGAGAGAGACCAATTTGAGAGGAGTCCTGTTCCATTTATATATTGCCCACATTCTTGGGAGATTTCCCCTTTCATTCTCTCCCTTCCCAAAAGTTATTTTTTTGGGCTGAATTTCCCTTTCACTCCCCTGGAGCCTGATTCCACCAATCTTAGGGCACTTGCAAACAGTGCAAATGCTCCTTTGTCTTCAGGGACAACGTGCTATGCTTACACAATGAAGCCAGACCTTGCTGGCCTTGGATGAGAGGGAATAAGCTCAGATCACCTGTGTGAGTGACTGCGCACAATAAAGGACCACTAGATTGCCAGATCAGAATGCTCACTGCTTTATTTTCTCCTTGCCCCCTCTGATAGTCTTGTTGGTAAATTTCCCTTAGTCATAGTCTTTTATTATGCACATGCCCGTGGCTAAATAGCTCTAAACTGCTAAGTCAGATGTCTGTGTGTGTGAACAGGTGGACAAGTGCATCTTGAGATAGATGCCAGCATAGAGATGTCCTCATACATTGTCACCTGTTTGTGTGGTGATTGTCTGTGACTTCTTGGCAGTGCACTTGTTTAGGGTAAGTCTACACTACAAAATTAGGTCGATTTTATAGAAGTCAATTTTTAGAAATTAATTTTATACGGTCGATTGTGTATGTCCCCACTAAGCACATTAAGTTGGCGGAGTGTGTCCTCAATATCATGGCTAGCATTGACTTACGGAGCGGTGCATTGTGGGTAGTTTTCCCACAGTTCCCACAGTCTCCGCTGCCCATTGGAATTCTGGGTTAAATTCCCAATGCCTGATAGGGCAAAAACATTGTTGCAGGTGGTTTTGGGTACATGTCGTCAGTCACCCCTTCCTCCCTCCCTCCATGAAAGCAACGGCAGACAATCGTTTCACACCTTTTTTCCAGGGTTACCCGTGCAGACGCCATACCACAACAAGCATGGAGCCCACTTAGCTCACCGCTGCTGTTGTGAGCATTGTAAACACCTCACACATTATCCTGGAGTATGTGCAGAACCGGGCTAAGAGATGCCAGCACAAGAATGATTGTGATGAAGACATGGACACAGACGTTCTTGAAAGCACGGGCTGTGGCAATTGGGACATCATGGTGGCAGTGGGGCTGGTTGATACAGTGGAACACCGATTCTGGTCCCGGCAAACAAGCACAGACTAGTGGGACCGCATAGAGTTGCAGGTTTGGGATGATTCACAGTGGCTGCGAAACTTTCTCATGCATAAGGCCATTTTCCTTGAACTTTGTGAGTTGCTTTCCCCCGTCCTGAAGCGCAGGAATACCAAGATGAGAGCTGCTCTGACAGTTGAGAAGTGAGTGGCAATAGCCCTGTGGAAACTTGCAATACTTGACTGCTACTGGTCAGTCGGGAATCAATTTGGAGTGGGCAAGTCTACTGTGGGGACTGCTGTGATCTAAGTAGCCAATGCAATCACTGGTGTTCTGTTATCAAGGGTAGTGACTCTGGGAAATGTGCAGGTCATACTGGATGGCCTTGCTGCAATGGGGTTCCCTAACTATGGTGGAGCGATAGACAGAACGCATATCCCTATCTTGGCACTGGATCACCTTGCCAACCAGTACATAAACCGCAAGTAGTACTTCTCAATGGTGCTGCAAGCACTGGAGGATCACAAGGGACATTTCACCAACATCAGCGTGGGAAAGGTGCATGACACTTGCATCGTTAGGAATTCCGGGCTGTTCGAGCAGATCCAAGAAGGGACTTACTTCCCAGACCAGAAAATTACTGTTGGGGATGTTGAAATGCCAATAGTTATCCTTGGGGACCCAGCCTACCCATGGCTCATGAAGCCGTACGCAGGCAGCCTGGACAGTAGTAAGGAGCAGTTCAACTATCGGCTGAGCAAGTGCAGAATGATGGTAGAATGTGCCTTTGGACATTTAAAAGCTTGCTGGCGCTGTTTGCTGACTAGCTTAGACCTCAGCACAACCAACATTCCCATTGTTATGGCTGCTTGCTGTGTGCTCCATAATATCAGTGAGAGTAAGGGGGAGGTTGAGGCAAATCACCTGGGTGGCCGATTTTGAGCAGCCGGACACCAGGGCGATTAGAAGAGCACAGCTAGGCACGCTGCACATCAGAGAGGCTTTGAAAACCAGTTTCATGACTGGCCAGGCTACGGTGTGACAGTTGTGTGTATTTCTCCTTGCTGCAAACCCACCCCTTTTGTTGATTTTAATTCCCTGTAAGCCAACCATCCTCCTCCCTTCAATCACAGTTGGCAAAGGAAATAAAGTAACTATTGTTTTGAAACCATGCATTCTATCTTTATTAATTAAAAAAAGTGAGATAACTGACAAGGTAGCCCGGGTGGGGTGGGGTGCGGGAGGAGGGAAGGACAAGGCCACATTGCATATGGTAGCCACATTACAAATCAAAACTGTTTGAATGACAGCCTTCTGTTGCTTGGGCCATCCTCTGGAGTGGAGTAGCTGGGTACCCGGAGCCTCCCCCCACATTCTTGGGCATCTGAGTGAGGAGGATATGGAACTTGGGGAGGAGGGCAGGCAGTTATACAGTGGATGCAGTGGGGGTCTGTGCTCTTGTTGGCTTTCCTGCAGCTCCAACAGACACTTCATCATGTCCGTTTGCTCCCGCATTAGCCTCAGCATTGCCTCCTGCCTCTGCTCTTCACGCTCACTTAATGCCTTCCTGGCCTCTGCCACTGAATTCCTCCATGCATTAACCTGTGCCCTATCAGTGTGGGAGGACTGCATGAGCTCGGAAAACATGTCATCATGAGTGCGTTTTTTTCATCTTCTAATCTGCGATAACCTCAGGGACGGAGATGATAGGGGGAGCATAGAAACATTTGCACCTGGGGGGAGATAAAAAGAGAGAGTAAAATTTAAGATGATACATTTCTGAGAACAAAAGGGAGACTCTTTCACAGTGAATCAACCAATTCACAGCAGACAGCACATGTGCTTTAGGTACAAGGTTGCATTTTGCCTTTTATATTGAGCGCCTGCCGGTATGGTGACACATCACAAATGGCTGGGCAACAGAATTCAGTTTCCAGGCAGCCATAGTAAGCCTTTTGGTACGCGGGGTTGGCTTCTTACACCTTCATAACATGTGGGTGTGACGTTATTGACATAATCTGGGACCGTATAGATCATCATTGCAACCAAGGTCCTGTAGTGGCACCAAATCTTATATAAAGGGGGTCAAATGTGGTGTCTAAGACAAGGTTATGGTTTGCTGATTATGATTATGCTGTCTATATGTGTGTATCATTTTTGTAGTTGAAGTTATGAATATTGGCTCTATACTGTCTGTAGTTCAAACTTGTGCTATGCTTCTGGGTGACACCCCAGACAAGTTGGTGTCAGCTCTGCCTAGCCTGCTTGATGGCCCATTAAGGACCATCAGCTATACAATTGACCCATTGAGAGAAGGCAGACACGCCCTGCTACTCAGCAAGGTATGCAGGGACATGCCCTGCTTTAAGCAATGTGTCCTGAATTGGCAATCTCAGTTGGGTCCCGCCAGAACCAGCATCATTACAGTGGGAATGGTTTCAAACTGCAGTGTCATCCTTTCCCATAGCAAGCAATGCCAGTTGGGTTTCACATTTAAAAGGAGGGGCTACGGTTTTCGGGTGGAAGTGCAGCACACACCTCCCGCCACCCCACCACATGGCTATTCTCCCTTTTAGTCAAGCGCAAACAACCCAGCATGAACGGGGTCCTTTTACTGTTCCCTTACAAAAATTCCCCTATTTCAGCCAGGTGACCATGAATGATATCACTCTCCTGAGGCTAACACGGAAAGATATAGACCGAATGTTGCTTGAATGCAACCAAAACCCAGGACTGTTTGCTGCCATGCTTTGTGCTGCAATGATTCCAGACTACTTGCTACTGGCTTGGCATGGTAAAGTGTCCTACCGTGGAGGATGAAATAAGGCAGCCCTCCCCAGAAACCTTCTGCAAAGGCTTTCAGAGTACCTCCAGGAGAGCTTCATGGAGATGTCCCTGGAGGATTCCTGCTCCATCGCCAGACACATTAACAGACTTTTCCAGTAGCTGTACTGGCTGTGAATGCATCCCAATTCTTCAGGGCAAATCAAACATTAAACACTATTGCTTTTAAACCCTGTACTGTAGTTACAAATGTGCACTCACCAGAGCTGACTTCTCTGGCTTCAGGGTTGGGGATCCCGCCTTGGGAGGGTATTGGCTCCAGGGTGATGAAAAGGTCCTGGCTGCTGGGGAGAATGGATTCACTGCTTGCCTGCTGAGCATTCTCCTCCTCCTCCGCATCCACAAAATCCTCCTCCCTGTTGTGTGAGACTCCCCCCTTGCAGGTGTCCACGGACAGTGGTGGAGTAGTGGTAGGGTCCCCCCCTAGAATGTCATGCAGCTGATCACAGAAGTGGCATGCATGGGGCTCTGACCTGGAGCGACCATTTGCCTCCTTTGTCTTTTGGTAGGCTTGCCTGAGCTCTTTGACTTTCACGCGGCACTGCTGTGTGCCCCTGTTGTAGCCTCTGTCCACCATGCCCTGTGCGATTTTGGCATCTATATTAGCATTTCTTCTTTTTGATTGGAGTTCAGCCTGCACAGATTCTTCTCCCCATACAGCGATCCGATCCAGTGTCTCCCTTTTGGTCCATGCGGGAGCTTGTTTACGATTCTGGGGGGACTGTATGGTCACCTGTGCTGCTGAGCTCGCCACGCTGACCAAACAGGAAATGAAATTCAGAAGTTCCCAGGGCTTTTCCTGTGTACCTGGCTAATGCATTGGAGTGCAAAGTGCTGTCCAGAGCCATCACATTGGAACACTCTGGGATAGCTACCGGAGGCCAATTCCGTCAAATTGCATCTGCACTACCCCAAATTTGACCCAGCAAGGTTGATTTTAGCACTACTCCCCTCGCTGGGGAGGAGTACAGAAGTCAATTTTAAGAGCCCTTTAGGTCAACGGAACGGGGTTGGTTGTGTAGATGCATTCATTTTAAAATCGACCTAACGTGGCTAAATTCGACCTAACCCCGTATGTAGACCAGGGCTTAGTGGTGAAGAGACTTCCAGGTTCAAAATTCACCCTGTAACTCAATTTCTTTATCCAATTAGAATTTTTATATAAATATATATGTGGTTGATCTTACAATAATAATGGATGGGATTTTCAAAAGCACCTTTAAATGGGACTTGTGCTCTTAAATCACTTAAGCGGTTTTCAAAATCCTACCCAATATCTGCATGATGAAAGTGCTACTCTTTAAATGGGCTAATCAAACTACAGAAACAAAGAAATATACATTACTATGGACAAGAAGCACAAGGAACCTTACTAGAGAATATTGAAACTATCTTGTAGGGGACTTGAACCTAGTTTCCTTCAGGTTTTTCCAAAGAACAACTTGCAGTTCAAAACACACAAACAATGCTACTTAGACTGTAAGCTGTTTGGGTCAGGGACCATCTTTTTGTTCTGAGTTTGTACAGGTTCTAGCACAATGGGGTCCATGAATGGGGCTCCTAGATTCTACTGCAATACCAATAAATAAAAACAGCTCATTAATCCTGAAGGGAAAATCCCAACCTCTTTACTATAGACCCTGAGCCTGCAAACATGTATACTCATGCATTACATGAGACTACTCTTGTGTAAAATTACTCACGCATGAGTGTGCACAGGCTCTGTACCTTTGTTGTTTTTCAGACTAAATTGTCATTAAAGTCATGGACCAAAAATGGATTTTTTATCTGTGTTGAAATGGGCCCATTAAAAAATTAATACGACAAACCTGAACCCTGAAAAACCCTTACAAATGATAGATACAGTTATTCCCATCCTGTGGGAAGCCCTATAGGACAGATCCTCTAGAGATGTAAATCAGGAGAGCTCAATTGAACTTAAATGGAGCTACATGGATTCACACCAGATGAGATACTAGCCTACAGTACCTTGGAGCTTTACTCTCTAACGGCATGCATCAGTGTAACTGACCTACCTTTGGGTTTCAGAGGAACAGCCGTGTTAGTCTGTATTTGCAAAAAGAAAAGGAGTACTTGTGGCACCTTAGAGACTAACCAATTTATTTGAGCATGAGCTTTCGTGAGCTACAGCTCACTTCATCTGATGAAGTGAGCTGTAGCTCACGAAAGCTCATGCTCAAATAAATTGGTTAGTCTCTAAGGTGCCACAAGTACTGTGAGCTGTAGCTCACGAAAGCTCATGCTCAAATAAATTGGTTAGTCTCTAAGGTGCCACAAGTACTCCTTTTCTTTCTACCTTTGGGGGTGACACAAGTGAAACCTTCTCTTTGGCTCCTCCTCCCATCAGTCCCAATACAAGAATAGAGCAGGGGGAGTAGGGGGAGTGATTTTCAACCGTTTGTCATTTGTGGATCCCAAACATTTTTGAATGGAGGTGTGTGGACCACTTTGGAAATCTTAGACATAATCTGTGGACCCCACTTGAAAACCACTGTTCTTTCACGGACCCCCAGGGGTCCGTGAACCACAAGTTGAAAACCACTGCTCTAGGGGAATACTTGTTCCAGCTATGTTGCTGCCATAGCAGGTCTTAAGCCTTCCTGCAGAAAAAAACTTAATTTATAGCTAACTCTTCAGATTTGTTTATCCCTTGGTTCTAGCCAGACAATATCAGCAATACATTCATAATGCACAGCACCAGAAAGCTCCCTGGTCTTTTCTTGTGTCCCACTAAAGGTGCAATAACAACTGCTCTACATTTTAAAAGATATCCTGTAAACAAAAAAACAAACAAAACTAAAAAAAATAAAATAAAAAAATAAAAATAAAGCCCTTTGAAAGAATAAATGTGAAGAAAACTTTAATCAACCTAAAGATGTTTGTAGAAAGAAAAAAAAGAAAAAAGCAAAGTAATCATTGCATCAAATCCAACTGTGTGTTTGGATTAAACTAAATGATGTTGGGCTCTTCACCCTCAGGCTCTGTTTACTTTTGTTAATAGCTTGTAAAAGAAGAATCTAAAGCTTTGTCTTAAAAGAATGCAGTGTTCTAGCAGAGGACTGATAGAGATCATGGAATGATCAAATACTTGTAGGTATATGCCTCTGAGTACAATGCTAGTGAATACCTTATTTGGGAGAATCCCTTAGTCAAATGTGGCATGGCCAAAACAGAAAGAAAGCTTTAGAAAATGTCACTTGTAGTGTGGGAAAGAAGAAATGAAACAATAGGGTTAGGTAATCACTAAAGTCCATTCTTTTATTGGATCATAGCACCTCCTGACAATTAAATTATGGATTTTATAATTGGGTTAATTATTATGGAATATTATTGATGCCTCAGTGGACTTCGGACAACAAGATAAATTTGTTGTACTCCCATGACACTTCACACTATTTGTGTGCGCTAGATGACTCATATTTATTATATACCCATTTGACCAAAGATTGTCCATTGTCACCTTGAATCTATTGTCAAGGTATTGCTTCTTTCATGTAGTTCAGAGTTTTATTGTCCCCAGTTACCAGTCTTATGGCCTATCACAAATACTATGTAAATAAAACTTAGAAAACTGAGATTCATTAGGGCCTCATTATCAAAGATACTGGTCAAGATGCTCATCTTTCTTGCACCATGTAAACCCAAACTATATTTCCCCATGTTTATTTCCCCCCCACACACACTGTTCCTCACACGTTCTGGTCAACTGCTGGAAATGGCCCACCTTGATTATCACTGCAAAAGCCTCCTCCCCCCCTCTGCTGGTAATAGCTTACCTTACCTGATCACTCTTGTTACATTCTGTATGGTAACACCCATTGTTTCATGTTCTCTGTGTGCATAAAATCTCCCCACCATATTTTCCACTGCATGCATCCGACGAAGTGAGCTGTAGCTCACGAAAGCTTATGCTCAAATAAATTTGTTAGTCTTTAAGGTGCCACAGGTACTTCTTTTCTTTTTGTGGTTACAGACTACCACGGCTGCTACTCTGAAACCCATAAGTTATTAAGAACATATTTAAAGAGCTAACTTTCATAATTACATATAATTTGCACACCACCACAAATTTCAGCTTATGGTCAATACATCCTGCCCCAAGTAGTACCTAGAGTAAGACATGGCCCATGCTGCACAAAACTTGGCAACAACAAGCCTGGAGCATGTATACGCAGATTGGAGGTCGTCTAGGGATGCTGGGATGGGGTGGAGATTGTCTGAGACTGCTAGGCTCAGTAGGTAGATGCTGGGGTGTCTGAGTTGGTGAGTGCTAGAGGGTAGTGGGGGGGGGGGTGAGTGAAGGGTGGCTGTGTAGGTGGATGGGTCCTACAGTATGGTGCTGGATGTGTGCTAGGGTAGGTGTATGGCTACTGTCTGGGAGGGAAGCATGGGGTTGGCCGGAGGCAAAGGGTGGATCTGAGGACTAGCTGGGGTAGCTTAGGGGTACTCTTGAGCACCTTTTATCCCTGCCATTCTTCTCTGCTGCTGCCACACCGCCTCCACCTCTGACTCCCTCCTCTGGCTGCTGATGCTGTCTCAGCTCCTTTCCTGCTCTGCCAGGGGGCACAACCAGCGGGGAGGCAGGCAGGCCACACAGCCTCCTGAAGCTAGGCTCCACAGCAGCATCTAGTGGCTGCAGGAGCAGCTACAGCTCCTGTCCATAGCTCAGCATGGCTTGTTAGCCTTGTGAATGTTGCCCTTTTGTGGGTGGTTAAAATCACCCAGCCTTGTACTACAGAACACTGTGTAAGGGAGGTTATAATTCCTGTTGTTTCGTAATTAGAATCAGCATGATTTCTTGTTTGTATTTTTAATACTGTTCTACATAATGAACCTGAGGTGTTGCATTTTCTTTATCAGTTTACAAATGAACCCTATTTTATTCATACTATTTGTATCTTTAAGAGATAGCTGTTTGACCTACTGTACTCTTTTCCCTTTGGCCATGTTTTACTTCGTGATGTAACACAAAGATCCATTTCAATTGTATTTATGTTCTACTTGTGTTTGGAATATAATCCTTAAAGTATGCACAGTGAGATCTATTTTGAGTAAAGATGAAATTCTATACGTAGAAAGAAAGTTACAGGGGGCCCAAACTGTTTCAGTATTCTCACATTATAAACGTGTTTTGCCACCATTAATAGCTCTCTAAGTCTATGAAACATATAAAAATTGTCTTTAAAAATAACTATCCCAAATGCTAACTGTATCTCCTACAGTAGATAGCATGTAATAGTTTGCATTCACTCTGTGTGCAGTGATCCAAATAGATCAGTCCAAACAGATCAGTTACAAAATGCAAATGAGGCATAAAATAATTTATGGGAGGATTAAATCTGACAAAAGGGTCCTTTTATTTGGATGTAAGATTTATGAGATTTCAACTTAGATTTTTTAATCAAAAGATTCATTCCTTATGGGTACTATATAGCCCAGAGTCAAAACCCAGCTCAGGCTTATTGGGACTAAAAGATATTACTACCTGATGGTTGTTTGTTTGGAACAATAAGATAAATTCCCTATGGGCAAGTGGCCACATCACAAACCTGACTGGGAACTTTTTGGCATTGTCAGGGGAGAAGTAAAGTTACCATAGGCACGGAGACATCCCTTTCACTCTGAATGGTAGGCACTAGGCAGGGCATTGTTGACAAAAGCATACTGCCACTGCCTGAACTCTACACATTCTGTGGGTGAGTAGAAGGCTTTAATCTATTGGTATCTTTAATGAGCAGTAAATTGATTCCTTCTCTCGGATTGATGCCGGAAGTTTCCTTAATATCTCTAATGTTCCATTCATTAAATCATCTGCTAATTCATAGGACAGTCATAAAGTAATCAATCAGTTGCCTGAGGACAGACGGCTCCTATCAGCAGAGAAGAGCCAGACCCTTTGAAGTTATCACTGACCAGAGAAACTGGTTTATAGTAGAAAATAGTGCTGCTCTACATTTCTACCACCAAGAGGAAGTGGAGAATACGAGTATTAATTAGGATTAAAAAAGAAAGTAACTGGCTTAGTATAATATGACAGTTATGCCAAATAGAATACCACATTTCATAGTTGTAGGAATCCCATGTCCCATTTCTGTATTATGTCTTGGATGATGGCCAAATTTCTTTGTGAGAAGGGTATTTGCTATTATTTTTAGATCATTGCCAAGAGATGAGACCTATTGTTTTTAGGTCACTGGAGAGGGGTGAGATCAGCTATTTTTAGGTCACCAAGTTCCCCAGGCTAATCCTTTCTCTCTCTTTCTTTCAGTGCTCATTTTGCCAATCTTTGTGTGTTTTTGTTTTTAATTCTGTAGCAGTTCTGAACTGTTGAATGATAGAAGCTATCCATGGCTCAGGAAGAGATTTGGTGGATAAGCTTGCAGTTTTATTTTGTTGTTTTCCAGTTATTTCCTTTCACTCTTTCTTGATATATATGCTTTCTCAAATACAGACTACAAAAATACTTCAACCAGAAAGAGCAGAAACAGACATTTAAAATCAAATAGCAAATAGAAACAAAAGGGTTAGGTTTCTCATGCAATTTTACTTGAATTTCAGTAGGAGCCATGGTTATTTAAAATTATGAAGGCAAATTTGAAAAACAATGGAAAGGATTTTGGATAACAGATGCATATCACAACAGCATAATCACCAGGCTGTGAGGCATTAGAAATGCTTCCTGTATATTTTAATTTTCTGTGAGCCACAATCTGCTGCTCTTACTCACATTAACTAATTTCTCCTAGGATCAATGGGACAACTCATGAACTAAGTTACTACAGTACTCATTATAAATAAGAATGTCTGGATTTGCCTGTACATTACTAAGGCAGTAGTATGCTTCTCATTTGTAAGCAAGCACTATTTCTAAATGTCAGATCACTGCACGTCTTCCAATTTTGATCAAAAATGGGTCACTTCCTTGGGGTGACATTTTCCCTTAATGCCTCTTTTCAATCAAGCTAAACAGAATGATTGGCAGTACATTGGCCTGATCCTGTGAGGTGTAGAGCACCTCTGTCAAAGTACTTGGGCCAAGATCCTCA
Source organism: Caretta caretta (assembly GCF_965140235.1). Classification (NCBI taxonomy): domain Eukaryota; kingdom Metazoa; phylum Chordata; order Testudines; family Cheloniidae; genus Caretta; species Caretta caretta. Next base: position 28,050,148 of record NC_134214.1, read on the forward strand.
GCACCTAACTCCCATTGATTTCAAAGGAAAATAGGCACTATGAAGGATCAGGTCCAACTCATTTCCTTGCAGAAGAAGTAAGGGGCTATCAAGTATGCTAGGAAGAAGAATAAAGCAGATTGGAGGAAGTGTAAGCAGCATGTTACAGTAACTATACACGTTGTTATAGTCGTTACAGCAATGATTTGTTTTTGATCAGTTCATCTCACTTGCTTCATCTTTCCTCAAACAGTTCACTTTAATCTGATACAGGCAGTAAATATTTCTATTTCATCTGTCTTTTAGGCTTGTGAGCCTTGTCTGTTTAAATATGAATCAGTCTCCTATATAGGTTTCTTTGCTTACTTTCGTTGAGTGGACAGGGATTACTGAGAACTCCTTACTAAAAGATTCCTGTTTATTTATCCTGGATTATCTTCTTTATTTTTTTATTTGGGTGGGAGGGAAGGTAAATTAATGGGAGGAAAAAGTCTGTATCAGCACACAGACTCAGAGGGGGTCCTCCCCCAGCCAGTACAGAAATGGGGGGTTGCTGCCTTCTGAGCACTATTCCTCCATTCCCCTTGAACAGCTCAGCTGTCTGTTCCCACCAGCACTTTGTGTGAAAAGATCTCTGTAAGGCGATTAGGTGGGAAAGCCTGAAGCTGGGGTCTGGTCCCCTGGTAATCTTGCAGAGATATTCAAGTGAAGCAGCATTAGCTCCCCCTAGGCCACCCATCAAATCGTTTCTATTGGAGATGTACCTCAGAAGAGGAAGGCCAGCAGAGCAATGCAGCACAGATCTGAGCCTGGGGAAGTGGGTCTTCCCTGTGCATCTCCAAGATCCTCATGCCTTGACAGCTGTAATCTGTTGTCTCCAGGCTCCTGCCTCTGGACAGGATGCATTATAGAAACTGCTTGAAGTTTAGAATAATACACATATTTCAGTGATACACGCTAATAAGGAGAGATAAAATAATCAGTGTTCAGGCTGAGTCGTTTTTCTCCAAGCTAGAGGAGAAGGGAGAAAGCCCTTACAAAAGATTCAGATGCAGAGGTGTTGGCACTTGGAAATGCATGCCAGGCAAGCTGGTCTATTGCATAAGCAAATAGGGCTGCTCTTCAAATGTCTCTGAGCCAGAGAGAGCCATTCCTGATGGGTGATTCACAGAATGGGTGCGGGTCCAACTCCATCAGAAGTGAGGAAATGCCTCACGTTCACGCCTCATCTCCCCTCAATTCAACAAGTATTGGAATATAAGAAAGATAAGATAACACTGAGATAATTAGGAAATTTACACTGGAGAAGGGAAAAGAAAGGCTAGGGAGATGGGGTAATACAATAGAATGGGAGTGGGAACTGTAAAGAGAGGCTGATAAGAAAGGGAGGGAATGATAAAGCAGCCTGTGAAGGGAACAGCCGATTAAATCAACCTTCCCGTAGGGCTGGTCCTGGGAGAGGCCTTTGACTCCCACTGGATTCTGTGGAGAGCAACGCTCAGTACCTCGCAGGAGCAAAATGATCACAAAATCCTATTTCTCTTGAAAAATTAATTAAATCAGAACTGAGCAATTTTTTGACTTCCCTTTTTTCTTTTATGTTAAAACACAAAATGCATTGGGGATAGAATCTGAACCTTAGGAGGCCTTATTCTTTTCTCAGTTACATCAGAATAAAGGCTCAATTCTTCCCTGCCTTGAACTGCTGTGGTTTTGCACTCCTGTGCCAACTGAGTGGCCACTCTACCATTCTGATTTGCAATTATTGTACAGCCAGCTAACACTCACCTCACACAGGTGTGAATGACTAAACAAGATACAAGACAGTGGAGAACCAGGCACTAAGATTCTACAGTGAACTACATCTACATCTTATGCGCAAATAAATTTGTTAGTCTCTAAGGTGCCACAAGTCCTCGTTTTCTCTTTCCATCTAAATGGCACAACTTCATCCCACCTCTGGTATGTCCCAACACCCCAGACACAGCAAAGCTTCCCCAGTCTCCAAGACAGATGGTACAAGCTTTGGGATGCTTTGTACTTGTCTTGAAGACTGAGCCCTCCTTCATATCCACATCATCCTGGGGACATGCTGTCAGAACAGAGCTAAATGAAGGGCAGCAGCACACAAGGACATCTAATCAGTTTGACAGAAGCTGCTCCCTTGGTCCCCCAGATCTATATCAAACCGTATCAAGCAGGATTCAACATTTAAAGCAATCTTCACTGGACTTCATCTGTGCTTCTTGCATCAGCCTTGCCAGTCACTTGAGAGCCGTTTGCGAGGAATAACCTTCAAACTATGTCATAATAATAGCAGTTGTCATTAATCTCAAAAAATAAGCCCTCCTTCTGAACCTTGGCTTGTCACTTTATCAGCATGGTGTTCATCCATCCTTCTGCAAGGCCTTTAAAAATGTTGGTCTCTGTTCATTTGAAAAGGAGACCCAGTATGGAAATAATACAAATGTTGGCAAAGAGAGATTGTCTGTTTGTTTGTTTATTCATTGTTTTCCCTATATCTGCCGTCACCACTGAATGGCTGATGAGGTGCACAGAGAGTGGGACAGATCAGCTGATCAGACAGGATGGAATCAGGGAGAAAGGAAAGTTCAATGGTACCCCTTAATGGCAGCAGCAATGAGAAGTTAGGTTGTTTTGCCTGCTGAGACTAGAAGAGGGGCAGTTGATAATTTACTCCCCAGCTATACATCAGATCCCATGCATGTCAGGGTGACTTTAGCCAATATGGAAAAGGTGCAGGGTGCCAGGGTGGAGCTCAGCCAGAGGAGCCTTTGTGGGGCCAGGGCCTGGAGAAAGTAGCAGCAGTGGAGTTGGGAGGAGGAAGTGGAAGCATGGTCAAGGAGTCAGGGTTGGGGGATTGGCTGTCACCTTCCTGGAATTGGCTTCCAGTGCCATTCAGGAAACAGTCCAGATTTGTGTTTCTGTGTTTGGCCCTGCTCTGAAGTAAAGAGGATATTTTAACTACTGATGAAAAACCAGTAATGGTTCAGAAGATACATACTACAAGACATTATAAAAACCTAGATAGACAAAGCTAGACAGATACTTTGGTATAAAATTTGTTACTGGAACTCCTTGAAATGGTCTGCCTAGCTCCCTGGGGGATTCTTCACTTCTGAGTAATGTAGTCATCCCAAACTCATGCAGTGAAACAGTCACACCTCACCAGATCAGACCATCATGCCTCTTATTCTCTCTAGCACTCTCTCCCTTTGTGTGTCTGCACATCATACCCCTTACTGACATACAGAAGTTACATCAGTTATATCAGAGCTTTTAAACTGGTTTAGTTAAACTGCTGCAAAACCCTGTTTAGACAAGTTTAAGAGAGTCTCATTTCACTTTAGTTTAAACTTGTTCCTAATTAGCATAAGCTAAATCAGAATAAACCAGGGTTTTATCAGTGTAAGGTCAAAGGTCCACACAGCCTTTTGCACTGGTTTAACTAAATCAATTTTAAATCACACAACTAGTTAAACTGGTACAACTTTACCTAGAGTTTTGTAAGAAAATTTGAAATACAATTAATTCATTAACAATTTTTGTGAAATTTTTTGTTTGTTTTCCATTGACATTATTGGACCACCAAATCATAATAATAATAAAAAAAATCACAGCTTTCTGTACTATTTTCATGTTATATCCAGACAATAGAGGTCTTTTTGATGAACATTATTTCCGTCGTTCAAAATTTTCTCATTTTTCATGCCATTCAAATGTTGGCTTTTACCCTGTTCAGGGCCTCATTGTTGGCTAAATTTTTCTGGATATGTTGGAGTGCACATATAAATTCTGTTATCAATGAAGACTGAAAAACATGCATCAAGGCTACCAAGCTGATAAGAGGGGAGACACTGTGAATATGAATCAACCACTATGTGATAGAATGAAAAACAGTGTGGCAGGGAAGTTATGTTAAAGTGAGACGACTGGGGCTGAACTTAAAATATTGTGACAATATAACAAGTAGGTTTTTCCCCCTAGGGTTGTCTCCTGGGGAAATGTTCCTGGTTGTATGTTCCTGGTCAGTTCGGTAAGGGAAATGAAAAATGGTCCTTCCGGAGTGTTTTAACATTTAGTTACTTCCCTTCTTTTCACTGGAATTTTAAGCCTGATTATTTATCCTGCGAAGGATTATTCAGTGGTGTTTATGGCTGTCAAGAAACTAGGTTTTTTTACGTCAGTGTAATGCTAGTTTAGAAAGCTTTTTATTTTCTTGGCTCTCCACTGTTTAATCTGCTCTGAGATAATTTGTTTAACCACCTATCTCATTTGACTGATTCAGTGATTTATAGATTTGGAAGTCCAGAAGGGCCAGTTCATTTTTTCTGACCTCCTACATACACTGGTCAGATAATTTAAAACAGTGATTTATGCATGAAGACCATAACTTCTGAGGGGGTGGGGAGAAATTGGCATCTTTGTGTTCCCCTGATACCAATAGCCGGAGCTGTATCAGCCCTTGTTGTAACTTAGCGCATCTTCAGGGCTGCTCTGAGTTACACTGTGTAACCAGCAGCCTAAACAGCCAGGGGTCTCGTGGAGTGTCATGTGTTCTGCCTCACCCCCGTCCTTCCTGACACATCCGCGTCCTGCACCCATCACAACCGTTACACAAAGGGAGTTGGAGATATAGAGGCAGCAATGCTGACCTTGTGCCACCTGTGGATGGGGGAATCCTTGGCTTGCCTTTTAGGGTAGCATTGTGGCTTCTTGGCATTGCCTCAGCAGTAAAAACAGCCAAAGCAAAGGGTTGAGCCCCAGGACCTAACACTAGTGGATTTCCTTTCTGTTGTTCCATAAAGAGTATGGGGTTTGTCTCCTCCAGAGACCAGCACAAAAAACACCCAAATCACTGGCCTAGAGAATCTATGGGTCTCTCAAGATATGCACAGATCTTGGGGAAAGGCTCAAAGGCAGTTTGTAGGATAATGGCTATGTGTCTTCACTCTGCCTCTTGGTCTCCCAACTCCAGTCTGTCTAGCCCCATAGATATCTCAGTGGCTGCTACCCCCAAATGCTGAAGTTCAAAATGTTCATCATAGGGAATCCAGGTAAAGTAATGCTCACAGATTCAGTAGTAATTTAATCTCTGATATTCTGTGAGGTAAATAATGAAACAGCACTATAAAGTGGCAGCCTCACACCCAGCCCATTCTTGTGGGCTTGATCCAAAGCCCATTGAAGTCAGTGGAAAGAATCCATTGACTTCCGTAGGTTTTGGATAAGGTTCCATGTGTGAGGCTATTGTTCCCCATTGAGCACCACAAAGGGGCTTCTGAAGGATGGGCGGAATGAAGGTGCCATACCGGTATCATTTTCCTCTTCCACTACCTCTATCTGGATCCTCCTGAGGAGGAGGATAGAACGGTCTGGCTCTGTTTTCTAGAGTAGGATGAGATTGCTATAGTTGTATTGTTTCACTTTGTAATATCTTGTCTTTATATGGCACTGTTCCTCTTTAGAGAACCCAAAGCACTCGCCAAATTTACCAGGAATAGTTTCATCCGCTACTGAAATGCTGCCACCGCTGGGATGAAACATGGCATTTGTTCAGCTGTACCCAGCAGCAGTGCTACCTAACTCTTTAGAACAAATGAGGGATATTGCGCCTGTTTGAAAGTGCAAGGAGAATTTAGAAAAGCAAAATTTCAGTTGCTGATTGAGTAGAAATTGGGCCAGGACCTGGAGGGAATGTTTTTTCTGTTAAGAGTGCCATAGGATTGGTGGTTTGGCTGGATAATGTGTTTAATATTTCCTTCATATACTATGAAAAAGTAGAAACCTTTGGATTTCAGTACAGAAATTTTCCAATATTCACTGAAAAGTGCCAGTCACTAGGTATATTACAATGATCTGAGGGCCTTATTTAGTACAGTAATTTGAACATATCTTTTTCTTTCTTAATAAAGGCAACTGTTGTCTTGACGTCTCTTTCAGCACATTATGTTCTCTACAGAAGGACCAAGAGACAAAGAGCATGTTGTGTAGGATATCATTACTGCTATGCCATATTTATCGTATCTCATTGCTGTGAAATACCAAAAAGGGATGATTGTCTCATCTTATACAAATAACTTAGGCTACAGTTTCATTGATACAAACCTTCTTTGGCTCATTTCTGTAAACAAGTAACTATTTAAGCCCAACTCTTCCAGAAATACCAATATGGTATGTTTGGGATTTGTCTCATTTTGTCTATAATGAACACCATTTCTTGAAGCTCTTCTACCTTTTCAACTGTATCATTATGGTAGGTTTTTCTTTCAATAACCAATTATAATTCTGTTTTCTGGTTACTGCAATTACAACTTTGAATAGACTTCTCTTTGGAATTAGCAATTTCAGTAGGCATATTTCCCCAAAGCAAAATAAGGTGGCATTTTCAAAAATTGTCTGTGAAATTTGTATTTATTTCTGAGTGTGTAATGCTGCACATTTTTATTTCTTGATAATCTCCAAAAGCATATGAGCAATTAGCTGTTGTACCATGGGATTTTTAATAACCATAGGAAGTTGAGACTTCAGTGTTACTCAGTATCCCCAAAACCAAGGCTTTGTGCATCACTCAGCATCATACTGAGACACTGGCCGAATACCAACTCAAAGCAAAGGATGTTATTTGTGGAATTACAAATACCACTTTCTGCAATATCTAGGTTTCCCTTTCAAGTACTCCACCAGCCCTGCACTGCTTAACTTGGGAATGGGAATGGGCTCACAGCACAAAGGATACATTTTTTCCTAGATTATGCACCAGTATCACAGATGAAGTCAGCACAATTTTGGGCATTGAATTTTACAGTTAACAGCTCCTGCAAAACCTTAAATGGGTCACTTTGAGCCCAGTTGCATGAGATGGCTGGCATTTCTCAGGAAGTGCTGAATGCCCTCAACCACCAATGAAGTCATTTCCCTGAATCAAACCCTTTGTTTTTGCATAGGTCTCATATAAATTTTGACTGTATATTTTTGTCATTCTGAGATGCCATGGTGAGTTTCGTTTTCACAGTGTCCTCATTAGATGTGAACAATTATAAGCAATGCTCCAAATGAGGGGTGGGCGGTAAGTGATGTGCCGGCTTTTCCCTTATTTTTTTCAAACCAACAGAAGTGAAAAGACAGGGTGTGGCATAATCACCTGTGCACCTCAGTTCCATCAATGAGATGAACTTAAACTTTCTCAAGAAACTGCTTCAGTGTCCTCGAGTCAATGACATAGTTGTTTTCTCATATAGAAATTAATTTTTACATTTTATTTTTAATCTTAATTTTCTTCTGTGGCTTTGTAACATTAAAACTGGCTTTTAAGTGGGAATGTGTGTCTGACGAGTGGTAAAAATGGACTCTAGGGCAGTGTGTAATTCTGGAGTGGAATAACCCAGTTCATTGAAAGTCCAGTCTCTCTGAATCTTCATCAATCAGAACGAAAACACTATGTCATCTCTTTCTATATAAAATGAACTGTCTGCATTGTGAGGCTACATCAAACAGCCAGGGCCACTTCAGGATACACTCAGGTCTTCAGATTGACATTTTTGGTCAGTTGCACTTTATTGCGCTTAGTTCATTGTAGATTGTGTTTCTCAACT